>NC_064641.1:144712044-145913115 GCF_023864345.2 Schistocerca serialis cubense | reverse complement strand
CAATTCGGTAGACCCACACCGCCGTACTAGGCAAGGTCCTAATGGAGCTAGTTTGGCATTGCCTTCCTCCGACCGTAATGGGGATGAATGATGAAGATGAAGGCGACACAACACCTAGTCACCTCAAGACAGGAAAAATCCCTGACCCCACCGGAATCAAACCTGGGACCCCATGCGCGGGAAGCAACAACGCTACCACAATTGGTGGCAACGAGTCAAAAAACTTGGTTAATAAATGTAATCAATTTTCTAAATAATGTCATTATTCTGTAAACATAATAAAGCATGGTTGCAGCTTAACTGTCATTTTAATACAATCTTTGCAATATCATATGTACCTCAGAGGAGGAGCACTTGGCATTTTTTTCAATTTTTGTATACCTCCTATTGATCTATTTGTGCATGCATGTCACTAGGGCATGGAAGTAGCCAAAATATAAATATTAATATACCCCCAACAAATGGACACTGAAATGGATGCAGGTGAGCTGGTGCGCATAGCACAATGAAACAGTGCGGAACACTGTCAGGGAGAATGTGTGTGAAACATTGTATGGGTAGAGCCACTGACCCAGGTGTTGACTTGCCGGTGGCAATACGCTTGGCCCAGCAGTTCTTACATGAACATCAACTATCTCGGATCTGGCCTTCACCTCACGACGTGCTCTGTTTCCTGTGTGCTTAGTCTGTCAGCCGTTCACACTGGTTCTCTACGCCCATTTTTACGCAGTGTTCGAACTCTCTGCTCCTCAGTATAATGACTTGCAAGTCAACTATTTTTAGCATATTACATTCAGAAGAATTGCATGGTGACACACTATTTGACATAACTTATCAATTTATTTATTTTTTGATAAATGTGTTGACAACCCTTCCTGTACATTATGTATGGTACCAGAGAAAGGAAGGCATTGCAGTCAACAGCAACATCTGATTGGAATCCACCTTTCTGATACCCTCCTACAAAGCTGCAGAAAATATTGCTGCGAAAAGTTGTCAATGGTACTAAGCCACAGTCATACAGTATTTTTTGAAGGACTGCACCACTTCATTTGACTGTATATTTCCTTCAAACAATATACATTTCACCTTTCATATCATTATCAAGTATAATGATTCCCTCAAATAAAAAAAGAAAGAAAGAAAAAGGATGAGAGGGAGTTTGGCACCATAAAGCTCAATCATTCTTAGAAAAATAAAACAATTTTTTGCCACTGCTGCTGCCACATGATGGTTGCACAATTTGAATGATTTCTCAGTTGCATATTATAGAGTCCTGCCAGTTAATTCTCATTATCTTTAGAAGTTAACATGAGTTGCTAGACATAGATAACAGTACAGCTGAAGATCATCTAAAATCATAGCAGTAGCAAAATGAGAATGAAGAACATCTGCACAACAATTCTAACTGCATTTTGACAGATGATACTAAGCCACTGCAGAACGACAGCAGTGTAGGGATCAGTCATCGAAAGATAATAATATTATATGGGCATTCTCCACAAGAAGCTTGGTGACCATGGTGGCATTCTTACTTACTTTCTACAAGTTTTTTTCTTATTTACTCTTTACATGGCAGTCTCTTAATATTACATCTATCTCTACTGATATTAAAGTGGCAGAATATTTGTACCCGTGTTTCTTATATGAACTTCTTTTAAAATAAATTTTAAAGGGCTGCACTGCTTTCTTGACTACCCTACACTGTCTTTTTTGATTGAGCCCATTCTTCCAAGAGAGGCGTCTTCTCATGCAGTTCCTTCATCGTAGCAGAAGTATTCCTCTGCAAGAATACTGTACAAACTGCCATGTTATGCTTCCACATCATGAAAAGCCACATTGTACTGAGTCCAGTTTTATAACACATTGTGTCACATTTGTTCAGTACTTTTAATCAATAACCAAATAAACATGCTATAAAATCAGCCAGTACTGTAACACTACTTCCTCTGGACTAGTAACTGATTTTCACAGTGGTTAAATTTTGGGAAATGGACTGAAGGTCCTGAGCTGTATTATCACTGAGTAATTGGTATTCAAGATTAAATTTAAACACAATGAGATTACCAGTAAAAAAAATAATTGCTTATGGAGGAATGTTTTGAGAATGGGGGTACTGCTTACACAACAACTCTCCCACAGTCTTAAAACAAGGTTTTTTTATGTTAAATTTTATGTTTAATTATTATACTTTTTGTATCCACATAGGTGTGCTGCCATTACCAGGAGTGTCCCACTGGAAAAACATTGTGACCAACCCTGTCGCCCAGCTGGCTTGAAGACAATGGTGTCAAGGGTCAAACAGGTCACAGATGCAACTGACTAGAATGAGAACTCAGCTGCTCACAACCGATATCCACCACAAACAAGTGCCGATGTTTGTGACTCACCACTACACCCAGCTGCCACCCCTGCTGCCAGACTAGGTCCAAACAGCAGCCCTGTGAGGAAAACATGGTGGGCCGTGACAGTCTGGGGCATGTGACTCAACGTGCAAGAAATCCAAAACACCCCTGGCTGCCATTCATTCAAGCATTCCACTGGACTGCAGCCATTAACTGGTGTCCCATCACAGAATGAAGTAGACGAACATTTGCATGTCCACTTCTGAGTTAGAAGCTGGATGAAATGTGATGGTAGTCAGATGCTGCATACCATTGCAAATGCATAAATCTGCAAACTCCCCCTGACATGAACTGCAGACTGCTGTTGGAGATGAGGGTCTGAGGAGATCCATTCACAGCAAAAATGATTGACAACACATGGACAGCTGCTGTCAACATCATGGATGTCAGTACAGTAAAATAAGGGAAGTCTGACAATGCACTGACCAGCTACAACCACACACTTCACAAAAATAGGTCAGCAAAGTTGACATTCTTCCTATCCTACTGGTTCTCCAGAACTGGCCAAGTGGAAAACTTACACGGAAGCCCACACACAATGTTCAATGTTGCACTTGATCGCTGGTCATTAGATGTGACACCAGACCAAACCCTTCATACACATACCCCAGTGTGACATATGCCACAACTGAAGTATGCTAGAATGCAAAGCCAGAGGGACAACCAATCATCAGCTTTGCTCCCATATGGCAAGCATGAAGATCCTCTGGACAACACAGAACTGATCCAGAACGTATGCCACATAAAATCTGTTCCTGAAGGACTGCTCTCAAGGTATCCCATCTGCATCACAAAACAATTTTCAAAAAAGGAGGGTCAGTGGCCATGGCAGCAGTGACTTCTCATGAAACTGAAGGAAAATCTAGCAGTGCCTGCTGCACGATATTGTGCAGTGCCGAAATGGGAGCCTGCTATTGACTGGACTGTGAATCAGCTCCTGCCAGAAACTGTGAGTGTGCATCCACTTAAGCATGCTGGGCAGTACACCAGCAAGCAAGTCATAGCACTAATTACTAAGGAAGAGGGCTCATCTCTGCAACAGTGGGCAGTTCAATTCAGGTGCTTAGAGTGAAGGCCAAATACAGAAACCAGACGCTCATGTTCAGTAATGAGTAGGAATGTTGCTCCAGATAGAAAACCAGGAAACTTTTTAATGCCAAAAATGATAACCAGTGCCTCCTTTTCCAACTGAAAGTAGTTACATTGCACCACAGAAAGTGTCTTCAACATGCAAGCAATGAGCTACTCAGTGTCATCTGGGTTCCAATGCGACACAACTGCACTAATGCCATACTGTGACACTTTGTGGGCCAGGGTTAATGATTTACCAACTGTAAAATAAGCCAAACAGGGAGTGGAGCACAGACACTTCTTGAGGTACTGAAAAGTCCATAGACAGTTCACAGACAAAATGAATTTGACACCATTTTGGCAAAGCTGGGTAAGAGGATGGTAGATGTATGTGGCTTGGGGAATGAAATAAATATAACAAGAAATTTTGTCCATAAAGGATGGGACCTTCTTCAAGTTCTTGGGTGCCAGCAGGTTAATGATGGCTTTGACTTACTCATCCATAGGGAAAAAGCCATCTTTGCTAACCATTGTCACAAAAAATGCACATTCAGGGAAAAAGATGCAATGAAGACCATTCTCCAAACAGCATTGGAAAGGCACATGCAGATTTCATAAATGCTCCTTTTGTCTGGAGCCCGAGCCCCATATTTCACCAAGATGGTTGATGCAACAGGAAATGTCCTGAATCAACTGCTCCAAATATTGTTGATAGTACAGAGGCAATTCCAAAGGGCAAGCAATTAATCTGGTAAAGACCAAAGCCCAAAGAGGGTGGTGAGCATTAAAAAATTCTAAGAAAGCAACAGCAGGTATGCACTGCCGAAGTCGGTGTGTGAAAAATACTGCCCCCTGACAACTTTGCCAAAACCTCCTTTGGATACGAGTCCATGGTGTAATGATAATGCTGTACTCAGCCTTGACCTTATCACACATGGTGAAGAGAATGATGCAGGGGTGACCAAATTTTGGTATTGCTGATATCTTAAGTGAGATGAGTACCTCGAAATTTTCTCCCAAACAGTATGACCATAGGGGAGAGTTCAGAAAGGGGAGTGATTAAGACATTAAACATACTTTGTCAACTAACTGGAAGGAAAAACAGAAAAGGTGTCTAACCCAAAAATATTTTGCACTATTGGTAAATTAACTGCTAACAACATAAGTTGCTGTTCCACTTCCTTACAACATGCAGAGATGGAGAATTGTCCCCTCAAAGGAGTACTCTCTTTACTGTAAGACAAGCTTGTGGTAGTGGACACTAGTGTAGTCCATCCCATGAGCCTGAACATGTCATTGTCAATGGGGCTGACCATTGCTCCAGTGTCTACCTGAAAGAGCAATGCATGTGGAGTGTCAGAGTGTAATCTACCCCTCACTCACATTATTTGTTAATTGTCCCTGTCTTTATGGTTAACTCTTTTAATAAGCTTCAAGAGGAGTAAGATTTACAATAAATTTTTTACTTATCTTCTTTTCTCGCAGTTGGCTCCTGTTCTTCTGGTCTAGGGGCTGATTCTTGAAGCTGAAATTTTTGAATTATACATTCTCATGGTTCCAATTGATGTAATAACTTTGAAGTAATCCTGCGCTGTATTTTTTTTTTTTTTTTTTTTTTGTTCAAAATTTTATTCTCTCACATTTTTCCATATCACACTGTCTTTACAAGTTCCACTTCAACAAAGCCGAAAATTACGTTGTTCATCCAAAAAATAAAAATATGTCCAATCACATCAGAGGCATGCCCACTACTACTTCACAATATTCCAAAGGGTTTAGAGATTCTCTGGACAAACGAATCTCCACCAATTTATATCATTATTTTATAAATGAAGTAAACATAATAATTAATATAATAGAGGGAAACATTCCACGTGGGAAAAATATATCTAAAAACAAAGATGATGTGACTTACCGAACGAAAGTGCTGGCAGGTCGATAGACACACAAACAAACACAAACATACACACAAAATTCTAGCTTTCGCAACAAACGGTTGCTTCGTCAGGAAAGAGGGAAGGAGAGGGAAAGATGAAAGGAAGTGGGTTTTAAGGGAGAGGGTAAGGAGTCATTCCAATCCCGGGAGCGGGATTAGTTTCAGATTGTGTAATTATTAATAGAAATTTTAAGTGTGCCAAATATTTTGTAATTTTAAATGTTTCTAAAAGAAAATAATTTCAACTGAACATACAGAGCTAGTACATATCGATTGTAACTGCGAAAATAAAGTAATTTCTTTTTATGGATTTTAGTCTGAATTACACCACATCATGCACAAAATCATATGAAATTCTTTTAGAAAAACAGCTGAGATAATATTAACCTGTTTAAAAAGTCAAAAATATTTTTGGTATCGACTACTTCTATTGAGGAAAAGTAATGCTAGAGGGTATCCCTTTACAGTATCCCCCCTCACAAAATTTGGAAACAATGTGTTCAAAATATTTTGTGACTTACAATCAGGTTTGTCAAATGGTGCACAAAATAATGCCAAAAGATGGAATACAGATGTATAGAAGTATCTGATACATAACATATTACAGAAAACATAAGAAACTATCTATTATACAGGTCATAATTTATACATATAACAGGACATGCAATTGAGATTTTCAGATCTGCGAAACATTCTGTCACAAGACAAATAATACAAAGTCAAAAGTACAACATTACAACACAAAATTATAGAAACAAGTGCAGTGCCAATGTAAACTACTAGAATTACAAATTGCAAGTTTACATCTATAAAATCACACCTTCAAAACCTTCAAAAGAAAAGAGAAAAACTTCAGAGCCTAAGTGTACGACGAGTGAGCCGACTCAAAAAACTCACAACGATACATACAGACCAGAAGATTATACTCAATGATGAGCAAGCATAAAATCAATCAGCCACATAAACCAGAGTATTTAAGGATATGTTAACTCATGAAAGGTCAAAACAATGAAAAAATATTAGGGAACTGACGCATGAATCCAAACCACACCAGGTACAGACCAGCAAAAAATGTTTTGACACAACAAAATGAAAAAAGCTCATTATCAATCAATAAGTTGAATCACAGGTAAAAAGTAATTAAAAGAATCATCTAGCCTCAATCAATAGTTGCACACTCTCCTTGAGTATACACACTCAGTCACAATGACCAGGGGTACCCAAAACAAGAGTTAACATGAGTTTGCCCACAACTCAGGTTTCAATCAGATACAATATTGCAGTACTCAGGATAAATACAGATAATCAGAGTCATAAATAGCTTTGAATGATGACATAATTGAGTAACTTGAGGACCAAAATCAGTGTATGAAATCAGACATGTATACATCTTGTTATATTGTCTATCCTAGTAAATGTCTTCCACACTATTTGCTAACTGTCCATACAAATTAACCAACATACATAGAGGCCTAGAAGATTCATTTACAATTGATAAAAAATAGAAAATACATACTGATTTCAAGTTATGCAATTATTGGGAAGTTAATCCCCCTACTTGAAAAAACATACATTTATGTGGATTAACACTGTCCGTATCAGTGATGATTTTTCTAAGCAAATGGTTCCATGAATTCTTCATATAGGATAAATTCTTGGTTAACAATTTATAAATCTCAGTCATGACACTGATTTAGTTGACAGATGCTTGAGTACATTACCTAGCGCCTATGATCTCTTGTAGGTTGACTGTCCAGCAGGGTACACCCATACAGCAGTGTGAGAGTAGATTCACCCACGTCTTTCAGTTTCCTTCCTAGATTTCTCATTACATAGTCCAACAGATAGGTAACTTCCTGTCTAGCATGCACATCAAATACTGAAAAATTGTTTTGTGTACGAAATATGCTGTTTAATATCTTCTTTGCATCACATGGCATATACTCTCCCTATTTACATTGCAAAAACAGGTATATGGGATCTACGTCAGACATTGTTATCTGTCTTCACTTCCTCTATCGTTGTCAAAATTAACTGCAAAATATCAGTTTTTACTGTTTCTTTGCCGACTATGATTTCACTTGGCTCAAACATGTCCTGACTGGATCCCACGGCTTTCACTTCTACATCGCACCTGCCGTCACCTCTATTCATTTCATTAACAAGCACACGAGTTCACAAATAAATTAATTTCACAAATACTTTGTACTTATCTTTCCTTTTTGATCTCCCTGGTTGTAGCTGTAAAGTCCTCTATCATTCGATCCAGTCTGTCATTGTTGGTAGTATATATCACTGTTGATACGACTTTGTTGGGCAGCCCACAGTCTTCTTTCTTCACGTGATCGGAAATTCATTCATACATAAACTGCAAATGACACAAATCACTCTCCCTTCTTCTGCAGCAGACAAAGCTTCAGTATTAGTCAACTGATCCCGAACGATAACAACACTTGTAATCTACCTCTCCCTCACATCATTTGTTGACTGTCTTTATGGTTAACTCTTTTAATAAGCTTCGAGAGAAGTAAGAATTACAATTTTTTTTTTTTTTTTTTTTTTTTTTTTTTTTTTTTTTTTTTTTTAACTCATCTTCTTTTCTCTTCACATCTAGGGGCTGATTCTTGAAGCTGAAACTTTTGATATTATAAGTTCTCATGGTTGCAATTGGTGTAATAACTTCGAAGTAATCCTGCGATGTATTTTTTGTTCTAGTCAAAATTTTACTCTCTCACATTTCTCTATATCACACTGTCTTTACAATTTCCACTTCAACAAAACTGAAAATTACATTGTACTTCTGAAAAATGAAAACACCTCCAATCACATCAGAGGCATGTCTCCCGACTACTACTTTACTGTCTGGTAACAATATTGCAAAGGGTTTACAAATTCTCTTGACAAACGAATCTCCACCAATTTATATCATTATTTGATGAATCCAGAAGTAAACATGTCCGCAGCTCGTGGTCTAGTGGCTAGTGTTGCTACCTCTGGATCAAGGGGTCCCAGGTTAGATTCCTGACCAGGTTGGGGATTTTCTCTGACCGGGGCCTGGGTGTTTTTGTTGTCCTCATCATTTCATCATCATCCCCATCATTCATGACAGTGGCTAGATTGGACTGTGAAAATAATTGGACTGTGAAAAAATCGGGACTTTGTCCGGGCACTGATGACTGCACAGTTGGGTGCCCTACAAACCAAACATCATCGTCAGAAGTAAACATAACAATTAGTGTCAGATTGCATAATTAAAAACAGAAATTTTAAGTGTGCCAAATATTTTGTAATTTTAAATGTTTCTAAAAGAAAATAATTTCAACTGTACATACAGAAAGTAACAAAAGTAAAGGAATTTCTTTTTATTGATTTTTAGCCCAATTATACCACGTCATGCACAAACTCATATGAAATTCTTTTAGAAAGACAGCTGAGATAATATTAACCTGTTTAAAAACTCGAAAATATTTTTGGTATCGACTTCTTCTGTTGAGCAAAAGTCATGCTAGAGTGGGAGGGGGGCGGGGGTCCCGTTACAAGAGACAGCCTCCAAGTCCAGTGACAGCACTGGGGCCTCCAATGATCATGACTAACTGTCACAAACAATTGCCAAATGGCCTACTTTGTGGCATTACCTATACATGGCATTTGAATGTGGGAATCCTGCAAATATGTACCAAATGGCGACTGAAGCATGGATTATGACTTGCCCACTGAGTGGAAACTGGTATAGAAGGGAAGTGACACTGAGAACCCATGAAACATCATGAGCAGGGATTACAACGATTCGGCTGAGTCACACCAGCTGAGCCCAACACAAGTGATGATGGGCAGCGCTGTGATGTTACTAAACGCAAGTCATCAACAGTATCAGCACACAAAAGCTCAGTGGAAGGCAAGGCCACCTAGCTCACCCATGGCGCACTGGGGTCTTTTTGCCATGTGCATGTAACTTTGCCACCTGACAGTTGTTGAACACTATGTCCTTCATGTTGTGATTCTGCATTCTTAGCAACTTTGGCTAGAGAGGGGTCAGACAAAGCCAGCGCTCAAGTCTGGACCTGAGGGTTGGGTGTTAACCAGATGATCACATTCTTAATCAGTGAGTGTGCCAGATGTAGCCAGCCCATTGGAGACACTCAAAATGACACTTGCACAAGAGGCATTGAAGGTCACTGATCCACACTATATAGGACTGCCCTGGGCGCTTGTGTTGTTGGTTAAACTGTGCCACTGACACATGGATTTGATGATCAAAATACAACATGAGCAACTTATAGGGTTTCTCAAAGTTAAGTTTCTCAGGCTTGGCACAGGGCATCAACTTATGCCTGATTTCATCCAATTCTGCACGGCTGGGCAATAACAA
Source organism: Schistocerca serialis cubense (assembly GCF_023864345.2). Classification (NCBI taxonomy): domain Eukaryota; kingdom Metazoa; phylum Arthropoda; class Insecta; order Orthoptera; family Acrididae; genus Schistocerca; species Schistocerca serialis. Next base: position 145,903,334 of record NC_064641.1, on the reverse strand, counting down.
GGCAGCCTTATTGACTGTATCAATTATCCATATTACCAGGTACTGCAGCAAGAACAGGTACAGGTAATTCTCCCACCTTCCTAGTACATTTGTCACAGCCAGTGAATAGTGTCAGGGGGAAAGGCTTTTTTGCACATCCCTGGACTGCCACTAGCACGGTGTGCATACGGAGAAATTCTGCACTCTATTTGAGCAGTTCCTTTACCTGTTCCTGCTGCAGCTCTTGTTTCTTATCCTAGAGGTGCAATTGCTGCTGCCAGTTTTCTAAAAATGTGGAGTCCATGGGGGCCACAATTTATCACTGTGAAAAATAAAAAGCATCACCCATGTAAGAACATTCCAATTGCCACTTTTGTATATACACATGCATGACAAGCTGGTGGTGGTGGTGGTGGTTAGTGTTTAACGTCCCGTCGACAACGAGGTCATTAGAGACGGAGCGCAAGCTCGAGTTAGGGAAGGATTGGGAAGGAAATCAGCCGTGCCCTTTCAAAGGAACCATCCCGGTATTTGCCTGAAACGATTTAGGGAAATCACGGAAAACCTAAATCAGGATGGCCGGAGACGGGATTGAACCGTCGTCCTCCCGAATGCGAGTCCAGTGTGCTAACCACTGCGCCACCTCGCTCGGTGCATGACAAGCTGTGCAATCATCCCTGTGGGCACAAATATCACTATTATTAGCCAGCTGTGGTTCGACTTCAAAGCTGGACAGCTGAACGCTGGAAGCCTTCATAAGGCTGAGCGGTTCTAGGTGCCACAGTCTGGAACCGCGCAACTGCTACGGTCGCAGGTTCGAATCCTGTCTCGGGCATGGATGTGTGTGATGTCCTTAGGTTAGTTAGGTTTAAGTAGTTCTAAGTTCTAGGGGACTGATGACCTCAGAAGTTAAGTCCCATAGTGCACAGACCCATTTTTAGCCACACTAATTGGCAAACTTAATAATAATAATAATATTTATTCAACATCGAATAATCAAATACAATCCCTAGAAATAATACAGTTTCAGGACATCATACAGATTATTCTTCTGAATATGTCAGTTTATAAATTACAAACTAAAGATTTGTTTGTATTAATAAATTTTACATTTTGATGGATTTTACATTTGGTAGTATACAATCACGATATTACAAATATTGTTTTTATCAACATTATATTAGTTGCAGGTTACTTAAAACTATGAGCTTGACATACTTATGAAGCACTTTTCATACAGATATAATACTTGTCTAGGGAATAAAAAGGGTTTTCAACTAGAATTCTTTTTAGCTGATCTTTTAATTTGATAGCAGGAATGATTGTGAGACTTTTTGGTAGGGCATTGGCTAGCTTCAGCCCAGCATGAAGTGCATTTTTTTCATATAAAGCTGTTCTGTGGCTATTTACATGGTATCTGAACTTTTGCCTTGTATCATACTGGTGCAGGTCACAGTTGAAATTCGGATTTATTGTTTTCACAAGCAATATAACTTTCAATATGTATACGCCTATAATGGTAAACACACCTAATTTTGGGAACAGATTCCGACATGATTCTCGAGGTTTGGCACCACAAATAATTCTGATAACAGTTTTTTTTGTGTTAATAATGTACTTAGGTTGGCTTGAGTTGTTGCACCCCATATTTCTACAGCATAGTTTAAGTTTGATGAGAATAGGGCATGATAAGCAGTTTTTAGTACACACATGTCCTTACAATATTTGCTAATGATATTTATAGCAGACACATTCTTCGACAGCTTACATGCTAAGGAATCAATATGCATGTCCCATTTGAGGCTGTCCTGGATTGTAATTCCCAAGAACTTCGTCCATTTTTCCTTTTTTACAATGTCATTTCCTATGGATAATTTCATGTCAAATTCTATTTGTTTCCTTGTGTTAAATTCCATCATTGCAGTCTTTGAAGCACTTACATTTAGATGGCTTTCATTAAAATACTTGACTATTTCATTAGTTACACTGTTGCACTGTACCTCCAGACTCTCATAGTCTTTGTGTTTACACACTATTGATGTGTCATCTGCATACAATATTTTTGTACAGTTAGGAGAACAATACTGTATATCATTAACATAAATCAAGAAAATAAGGGGTTCCAAGACAGAACCTTGAGGCACTCCATATTTGATATCAGTAATTTTAGATTTGTAAGACCCACTGTTTGTTTTAAGCAAGACAAATTGATTTCTATTGCTCATATACGATTTTATTAGCTCATAGCCAGTTCCTCTGATACCCAGGTTCCACAGCTTGTCAAGTAATATGGTGATGTTGACACAATCAAAAGCTTTTTCTAGATCAAGGAACACTCCAGTTACATACTCCTTGTTCTCTATGGCCGTTATTATTTTGTCTATTAATTGTGCTGCAGCTACTGAAGTTGACTTGTTTTTCATAAAGCCATTTTGATTTTCAAATATTAAATTGTGTTGACTCAGGAATCTCATTAGTCTAGTATAAATAACTTTCTCAACTACGTTAGAAAATGCAGTTAAGATTGAGATAGGGCGGTAGTTTTCAATTTTAGATTTGTCACCTTTCTTGTGAATCGGGGTTACTTGTGCTGTCTTTAGACTATCTGGGAAACAACCTGATGCAATTACATCATTTACTGCTGTGGCCATGGCATCAGATATGTTGTCTATGCATCTTTTCAGTGTACTGATAGACAATCCATCATAGCCTGCTGATTTTGTATTTTTTTAATGACATTACTATGTTTTTGACTTCCTTGTTATTGGTTGGGGGCAAGTATATGGTTTGTTTGATTGGACTGCCCCGATATCTATGCTGAAGATTCTTAAAATGGTCATTGACAGATTTTCCAACAGAAGAAAAGTACTCATTAAAAACATTTAAGCACTTCCTTCTGTGCTTGTTTGGCATAGCTGTAAGACAACAGCCTGCAATGGCACATAAAGCAGTTGTCACAGTCCCCAGCTGTTGAAGTGGGATAAGAGTAATTTTTAATCTTACAGGAAGAAATGTTGACGGATAAAGGTATTAAATCATTTTGTCATATGAAAGAACTGACCCATACTATTGGCAATGAAATGGAAACTAGAAAAGTAGAAAGTATTGGTTCTGAAGATTGTCAGATGGTGTTGTTGTAAGCCTGAGATGTGGTCTGTCATACTCACTATTTAAGGTGTCAGAATCAGTATCCAGTTCGCCAGAAGAAATGTCTGTTACATGGAACAAGATTACTTTTGTACAAAATAAGGTAATCAAGCAAGGGCTGATATTTAAGAATCATCACCATTCATCATTCACACGATCATGCCCAGTGGACCGCGTGCCACCACAGTTAGAGCTCTCCATTTTCTCTGTCTTCTGCTATCTGTCACCAGTTTTTGGTTACTCCCAGCTGCAACAAGTCTTCTCTCACAACATTGATCCACCTCTTTCTAGGTCTTCCTACTAGTCTGCTGCCTGACGGAATCCATTCCATTGCAATTTTGGGCCACCTTGTTGCCTCCATTCTAACTACATGTCCAACCCATTGTAGTCTTTTCCTTCTCGTCACTCCCAAGATGTTGGGCTCCTTGTGCGGCTCTTCTAATTCTATGTTATGCCACCTTCTCCATTCTCCAGGCATCTGATCTTGGACTGGACCAAATATTTTCCTGAGGACCTTCTTTTCAAATGTAAGCAGTCGGTTAAGGTCTTGTTTTCAAGTGCTCCAGGTTTGAGAACCATAAAGTACTACTGCCATTATTAATGTCTTATACAATTGTAGCTTTAGTTGTTGAGAGACACTTCTACATTTTAATATAGGGTCTAGAGAGTGATAGCATCTGTTTCCCATTTACAGTCATGCTTTTATTTCTGCTTCAGTTGATGTTACTTCTGTAAAAACTGATCCAAGACATATGAACTCTTTCATATGTTTATACCTGGTGTGGTTCACAATTAAATCTTGAGAGTTTTGGATCTCTCTTCCATGGTCATATACTCAGTCTTTTCAGAGCTAATTTGCAGACAAATCCTTGCTGGCATTAACTCCAAGATCTGGATACTTCTTTTCAGATCTTCTTGTGTGCCTGTCAATAGTGCAATGTCATCTTCATAGGCCAGATATGTATTCATTGCTAATTTGAATGCTCTGGATGCCCAGGTGATAGCCTATCTCCCTGACATAATCCTGTAACAACTTGGAAGTTTTCTGTCATTTTATTGCCTACCTTAACCTTAAGTTTTGTGTCATTTATGCATACCTCTACCAGTTTGACCAATATCTTTGGCATACCAAACTCTGTCATAATTCTAATCAGGCTAGGTCTATATATACTGTTGTAAGCCTTCTTGAAGTCTATATACAGGAGATGTATCTCTCGGCTGTATTCGTACATTTTTTCACAGACCTGTTTTAGGATAAAAATCTGGTCTGTGACTGATCATCCTGCCCGAAAACCTCCTTGGTATTCTCCAATTATGTCTGTTACTATAGATTTTATTTGTTCTAATAGGCAGTTGGAGAAGATCTTATAACAGATGCTGAGTAGCGCTATGCCCCTATAGTCGTCACATACTGATTCATCTTTCTTTTTATATATCTGGCATATCACAGCTACCTTCCATTCCTCTGGTATTTCATTTAAGAATATGTAAAATGTAAATGAAGTCCCATGCTTCTTGACAGAGCGTAGGGGAATGATAAGGGAGACCTGCTCTGCCGTACTAGGCAAGGTCCCAATGAAGGTGGTTTGCCATTGCCTTCCTCCGACCGTAATGGGAATGAATGAAGATGATGAAGATGACACAACACTCAGTCATCTCAGGGCAGTTGAAAATCCCTGACCCCACCAGAAACTGAACCCAGGATACCATGCTCAGGAAGCGAGAACACTACCACGAGCAGCGGACATTTAAGAATATATTTTGAAATTTAAAATTATCAGTCTTGATTCAGCCTTTGATCAAAAAATGGTTGCTGTTGCAATGTAACATCCTTAGCTTTTGAATAGGAGTAAGCAATACACAATCTGTAGTGAATTATTTATTCTATGCATTGTATCTTTTCTGATATGGTATATTTATGTTTGTGTTTATTCCTTTCACAGGTATTATTTATTGCCTAACACTATTTGAAATATCTGGATGTCCTGTAAATAGCAAAGATGTGTGTACTATTTTATTTGCAAGATTACTAAACTGGATAATTTGGAATTTCATGTGTACACATTTCCATTCTGTCAAAAAAATAATTTCAAATCCTGTAGTGGTGTGTATTCAGTGGACTGAAGGTAAGCTCTGCTTACCCAGCAAAAACTAGAAACAACAGTGATACTAAGGGAAATACTAAAGTTTAAAAGCCTCCCTTATATGAGCTGTCAAATACAATTTTACATGATTTTTTGAGTTAGCACTGCTGACTCCTCATGATTCTCAATGAACTTTGTAAGTTTCCACTCAGTAAGTGTTGTGATTCAAGTGAGGAGCGATGTTTTCTGAGCAGTTTGTACAAGTGACCACTGGAGCTCTGGGAAGCATGACTACCTGATATTCCCAGTCACCATGTCCACAATGAGGTGATTGCAGGCCTTGGTGTGAGATTATAAGGAATAAAAGTTGTATTTTCTTCACTGATACTATAGAATATGTGCCTGTTATTAAGGAAAATGACTAACCACATATACTGTACACAGTTTTACATTATCTCAATGCCGTAAACAGTTTTAACAGTTTGTACGAGAGACGTTCTGAAAGAATGTTTCGTTACTGGTTTCCACAAGGAACTCTATTGCCAAAAACAAATACACCATGGTAACATGAATTATATATCCTGCACTATTTTTCAGCATAGTCACCATGATACTGAGACATTTGTCATAGCATGCAATCAGTTTGAAGAAACCACTTTGATAAAACTCAGTGCTCTGTGATGCAAGGAATTGTCACACAGCCTGCTCCAGCTCAGCATTGGTTTGGAAGTGTCATCCCACGAGTGTGGCTTTCAGTGCATAAAATATGTGGAAGTCCTAAGGGAAAAGATAGGACCTGTAGGATGGGTGATTCCGTCTTGCCCATCTGAAGCGATGAATGTGATCCTGTGTGAGCTTTGCTGTGTGTGGTTTTGTGTTTTCGTATAAGAACACAATACCTTCACTCAAGAGCCCTGGTGACCACGTAGTCAGTACACATCTGTTTGACATTGTGATGTGTACACTTCTTTGATGCTCTGCACATCCATCACTCCTCCTCCGATGATGCCCCTTCCGTCACTGAATCAGAAATTTGTGTGGATTCATATGTCATCTGGTGCACCATCTTCTCTTTCAGAAACAATGATGAAACTTACTTTCAGAACATCACCCGAAATAAACATCATATACGCATACTCCATTTGATGAGTAGGCAAGCAAATGAGCTCACAGTGTATGCTAGTGTGGAGTCAAGAAAGCATGGAAACCCAAGTAGGGTAGCACTAGTGTGAACCTGCAGGCTGTGGGATTCTTCTTCACAACTTTGCCACACACAGTTTGAAAGAGAAGAGTAATTTAGTACAACAAATGAGAACTATACCTGAATTATGTATCAAGACTAAGGTGAAAGTTTGCATATGCTGTTTCAATAAACAACTTTACAGCATCAATGAGTGGCTAACAAGATGGCCTTATATGCACAAGCTGTTTTGTCAGTCAAGTCTTTTGTTTGTAAATGATAAATCCATATGGACTAGTATTGATTATTGTGCCACAGCTTGTGTTCACACAGCCATTAAAAAGTGTAACCAATCTCACAACCATTTGCTCTCCAAAATAAACAAAAAGAAATTCAGAAAGATGAGAAGTGACTGCATGTTGTATGATCATAAGACAGCTGATAATTTATTTATAATACAATAATCTTTTATGAAAAAATGACATAGTTTGTTTCTTTCTTTCCAACACAGGAGATGGTGTTCAGAAGACATGATGAATCACACGAGTCTCTGAACAAAGGCAGTTTCTTCGTGATTGTACAGTTTCTCAGTGAATAAGATGAAAACGTAAAATATCATTTAGAACATTCTCCTGCACTTACAGATGTGTCAAACGCAATCCAAAATTACTTAATTGCTTCTGTTTCAAATACACTCTTGAATAAAATAAGAAAGGAGATAAGTGAATTAACTTTGTCTCATTTATTCCGGGTGAAGCACTCTCTTAGAACAAAGACAATATGAACTCATGTTCCTTCACCCTGCTTAAGTCATCTATGCAAATGTGGCAGAGAAGTTGTTGTATACTGAGGAGAATCATTATTGAATGGCATATCAACCTTATAAGAACGTAAAGCATTCATCAAGGAAGTCGTCCGGCCCAGGTAGCTGAGTGGTCAGCGTGACGGAACGTCAATCCTAAGGTCCCGGGTTCGATTCCCGGCTGGGTCGGAGATTTTCTCCACTCAGGGACTGGGTGTTGTGTTGTCCTAATCATCATCATTTAATCCCCATCGATGCGCAGGTCGCCGAAGTGGCGTCAACTCGAAAGACCTGCACCAGGCGAACGGTCTACCCGACGGGAGGCCCTAGCCACACGACATTTCATTTCATTTCATCAAGGAAGTCTGCTTTCAACACCACTTACTTAATTATTAAGAATGATGTATTGGAGATAGTATGACTTTGTCTTGCTACGAACTGACAGCAGGCTACCCCAGATAGTTATAGGGGAATTTAAGGCTTAATATGAAATACAAATCACTGTGCAACTTGATATTTTCACTATTTCCATGCATGGAAACAACTCCCCTGGTGTAGTTACTATAAGTTAGTTAAAGATACATGACCATGTGCCTGCACACATTGTCAGAACAAACAATGAAAGGTAAACAACCCTAAATGAAAAACAGAGATGGTTCATTTTGGACAGGATGCAGTGCTGAAATCCACTGTAGAAAACCACAAAAAATTTAAGAAGACACCTGAATGAAGATATACTTTGACAATTCAATTTCATTTTGGTTGTTCTAATAGTTTAAGAACAATTGCACTTTCACATTAAATATTAACATGTAAACTGTTAAAAGTGTAATGGAAAAATGCTGAATAATTGATGGACAAAACTATGGAAAATTTCTAATTGTAGTTCATTCACCATTTTGCAGATTGCTTCTACATACCACATCTGTGTATGGTAGATGCCAAGACTGCTTAAGTGTAACATTAGGATATGTAACTTTATGAAAAGCTTCAGCAACTTGTGATGGGACATGGCTGCATCATTATGATCCATAAGCAAACACACAAGCATAGTCTGGAGATAATGTGGTTCATCAGCACTGAGGAATCAATGGAATAGCTATACTTCTCTTTTCCCATTATCAGAGATTGTTTAGTTTATCATCATACAATCCTGCCACATACAGTGCAGTTCTTCAGTTTATCATATATCGGATTTGAGTGTACAGACTGAACACACTGCACTTTAACAATGCAATCCATGAGCTGCAGAATAATTTTGAGATCTGTAAATAGTTTTGGAAGACACCGGAGGATGTGCAAAAATAAGGAAACTCTAAAAACACAATACATTACCATGCATAATATGATGCAGAAAACTGTTGGCATTCAAAACAGCTTCCAATCATCTTGGAATGGATAAATACAGGTACCACGAGGTTTTCAAGAGAATCTTACACCATTCTTCCTGCAAAATAGTGGCAAGTCCAGGTAATGGTGATGGAATTGGAGGGCAACCTTCTCTCAAGCACCCTTCTCTCAAAAGTAGAGCACAAAGGATCAATAATAATGAAATCTAGTAACCTGTGGCCACAGAAGTGACCATTCATCCTTGGGCTCAGAAAACCAGTCATGGATTATGAGAGCTGTGTGAACAGGGCTCTGTCATCTTGGAATTCAACATCACCATTGGAAACAAACATTGTACCATGGGATGGATCTGATTGGCCAAAATGGTCATGTAATGCTTGGCAGTAATTTGACCATGCAGAGTAACTGTGGGGCTCGTGGAATACCATGCTATGGCTGCCCAAATCAGCACCGAACCCCCACTATGTTTTACTCTTGGGACAGAAACTCAGCCAGAAGTCGAAAAAGGTGTGAAACAAGACTCAACCAAACAAATTACATTCTTCCATTGCTCCATGGTCCTGGTTTTTATGGCATTGGTGCAATGTTTTCCTGTTACACGTATTTGCATCACTTATGAGTGGTTTTTGGATTCCAGCTTGCCCTGCAATTCTCTACATATGGAGCTCCCTTCATATTGTTTTGGTGCTGTCAGGGTTCACAAATGCAACATAATGCACTCACAATCACACAGAACAACGTATTGAGGACATTGCACAGGTGCCATTCATGGTCCAACACAATAGTGCAACCTGCAAGTGTGGCTAGCATCTGCATTTACATTCAAGCATGCATTTCTTGCAGTGCTTCCATATTTTTGTCCACCCCCTGTATCATGTCACGGCCATTATCATACACACCAGACATGTGTCCGCCCGATATGCATGCTGCCTCATCCATGCCACGCAGCAGGCTATCAGTCCACTGGTCTGGCCGGCTGCCTGCATTACCGCCTACCGTCCACCCGCAGTTCTCCCCGTGCTGTGTGGCCATATTCCAATCACATTTCTGAATCACACAATCAACTGTTCCACAGCTGACGCTACTGCAACCCACGCCTGTGGTTCACAATTGTCGAAAGCATGTTCGTCTCCAGCGTCACTGTGATGGACGACATGAAGTACATCACTCTACTCAGCCACCTTGGCAACCAAGCTGACGTTATCTACAATGTCTTCCTGGCATATCACCCATGGAGAAGTATAGGACCGCCAAAACACTGCTGTTATGATGCCCCTCCTGGACTCCCAAAGAACCACTACACCATGTACTCGTACTTTATAATGAACATACACAGGATGAATTGTGTCAACATCCTCGGAGCAAAACACACCCATGCATCATTCCCAATGAGGTGCTGTAAATGAACTAGACTGTTAAGCTTCCATCCTAGGTGCAGATGACTTTACTCATTGTTAGTAACCAGTCTCCCAATGACCATCTGTACCTGTCTAACTGCATTTTCACCATTTCTCAAGATAAGTACAGCATCAACAAAACTCCCAACCATCATATGGATATGCATGCTGCTCTGCCACACACATAACCTCCTGCAGCCACCAACAGCTACCAAGCAGCCCTGCCTGAAGCTGACATCACAGTGGCAACCGCCCCGTGTTTACAAAACAAAATTGGCTCCAATTGTCAATCCCGGTGTATCGGCACTGCACATGCAGCCTTGCCCCTGTTGGTACCACACCTGCTTCCGTAACACCGTGTGACTCTGTCATCAACCGTGTGACTACCCAAACTCGTCTCACAGCCAGCAAGAGGTGCCCCTAGCTGTGTACAACACATAAGCCGTCTCAACACACACAAAGTCACTGCCTACCAGCAAGCTTCTGATGTCACTCTGAACCTCTTTGACCACATCAGCAGACTATGTTTCCTGATCAACAATGGACTGCACAGCACCTCACAAGCTTGCCTTGCCTACATCTGAAGACTCATGCCTTCACGTGACAATGGCTATCGGCTTCCCTATTGCTGGTAGGGGTATCCAGAAATGGGCTTTAGAGCTCAGCTTTGTTACACCCTTCATGTGGTCATTCATCATCGCTGATGTTAAGGAACCAGTCCTGGGTGCTAATGTCTGATGGCCTTTCACGTTGTAACCTTACTGCATGCAAATTCCTGACCATGCTGCTGAAAGTACATGTGCCCCAACCGCCCCAACACATTGATGCCAACACCAATGCTCCTTCACCCTCAGACATGCCCATGCAACAATACATACAGCAGTGTGTGGACTGCGCTGACCGCTTAATACACATCTGTCAACAGCATATGAGCATGCAAGACACACACTCACTCGTCTCAGATAGCACAATGCATCCCTATGCAGTTGCATCCAAACGGCACAGGCAGAACCTGCAGAGGCTCACTCCACCCTCGAGCACCTCTGTTCCTCACCTGTTGCCTATGCTTGCAGACCTGCATCTGTCACCCGCCACCTCGTGTCGCTCACCTCACTGTTTACCCAGGTCAGTGCATTGCCTGCCACTTATTCCGTGCCCACTCCTTCACCACTGCTGTCACCCACACTGTGGCTGCGCTGCTGCTGCTCACCTCCACTGCCCCTGGGCCCATTCCAGACAATGCCAGCTGTGCCGTGTCCACATTTGCCCAGTATGCTGCCTCCCACTCTGTCCCGCACCTGCACCGAATGGCCTTACCAACAACACACTCATGCCTGCACAGTTTTCCACTGTCCATGCCAAGTCAGTGCCTGCACTCAGCACTGCCTGCCACACTCCAACTGAACCCCCACAGCTCACTGACCATGCAGCACATTCGCATGCGCACAGCACAGCTCCAATTTGCAGCTGCCACTGACATCCCCATCTTCCAAGTGTAGCCAGCACCTACACACAGTTTTGCAACTTGCACATGGCACTACCAGCCATGTTGCATCTGAACCTCCACAGCTCACTGACTATGCCATTCATCTGCAGCCTTGCTCAGCCAACCCAGCTCCAGCCTAGAGCTGACATCCAATGTCATTTCTGCTCTTCGGGATGCTGACCTCCACACAGCCCATGCTGACAAATGCTCAACCAGTGCCTCCACCCCATATAATCTTTTCATCTTGTCAGCCATCAACAATGGTGTGGCGCACCACGTTGACACTACACTCAGTCCATCTGGTAGTCAGCACCCCAGACGTCGGTCCCCTGACTGCCTCTGCATGGTGAAGGCAGTGGTGGATGAGTTGTTACAAGCTGGCATTGTTCGCCCTGCAGATAGCAGTTGGGCATCACCCATCTGCCTTGTCCCTTAAAAGGATGGCTCGGCCTGATTTTGCGGGGACTATTGTGCCTTGAATGCTGGCAAAATCGTGGACAATTACCAGTCCTTAATATCCAAGACTTCACATAGTATCTTGCCAGTGCTAAAGTAATTGATTGCGAGAAGTGTATCTGTAGACACCGTTGTACAAAGATGAGATTTGCAAGACTGCCATTACCATACCTTTTGGATTGTTTGAGTTCCTTTTTATGCTTTATGGCTTAAAAATGGCTGCATAGATCTGGCAATGCTTTATAGAAAGCCTACTTTTTAAATTTACTTTTTGTTACATATATCTACACGATATCCTCATTTTTTTGCCAGACATTAACTCACATTCTGCCCACTTGCAACAACTTCTCAGCTTTCTCAAAGTCAATGGTGTAGTGATCAGCTCTTACAAATGTCAACTCTGTCAGGTGCAAGTCACCTTCTTGGGCCACACTTCTGGCATCCATTAAATACCAGAGTGCACTGAGCTGATTCATAACCTACTGCCACCACCCGACTGCCATGAAGTCCACCTTTTCCTCGGGACAGTCAATTTCTATCATCATCACTTGCCCCAATCTACTGCCCTGCAGGAACCCTTAACACAGGCCCTCAAAGACAAAAATACCATGAGTCACAGGAAGCTCACATGGACCATGGACATTTATTTTATTTATTTATTTATTTATTGTTCCGTGGGACCACATTTAGGAGAAGTCTCCATGGTCATGGAACGAGTCAATACATGAAATTATAACACGATTGTAGAAACAGATAAAAGGAGCCACAAAGGATGATCTGGTGCAGGCAACCACCTTAGCTCACCCAGTTCCAGAAGCTCCCATGTCCATCACCGCTGATGCAGGCAATGTACTGATATGATCTGTTCTTCAGCAAGAGGTCAACAGCTCCAGTCAACCATTGTGCTTCTCCTCCCACAACCTGACCGAGGCACAGAACAAGTGGTTGGCTTACGACCAGGAGTGACTGGCCATTTATGAGGCCGTGCAGTATTTCATAGAAGATATTGAAGGACACCCCTTTGTCATTTACACAGCCCACAGGCCCCTCGCCAATGCCATCTACAGCCCACCCAAAGACGAGTGCCCCACCGTTATCGTGACCTGAATACATCATGGAATTCACTATGGACATCCGTCACATGAAAGGTGTAGACAATGCAGTTGCTGACTGCTTGTCTTGCATTGGCGCCATCTTGGCCACAATTGACTTCGGCAAGCTCATGCAGACTCAGCAGGATGACCCTCAGTTACAGGAACTCTTAAATGATGCCTCCTTCACCCTCATCATTGACCCAAAGTTTATCCCTGGTTCAACTGCCCTATATTCTGCAACATGTCTCAGGTATACACACACGCACTTGTCCCACAACAATTCCACAGAATTATTTTTGACCTGTTTCACAACCTTGCCCACACCAGTGTCAAACCCACAACCTGCCTTATAACTGAGCAATACATTTGGCCCCAAACGGAGCAATACATTTGGTCCCATGTTAAGTGAGACTGTAAGTTGTGGATGAGGGCCTGTGTACTGGGCCAGTGATGTAAAACTAGATGTCACTCTCTGCTCCCACACCTTCCAGATACTGAAATGACAGTTCCAATACATGCATGTGGACCTGGTTGGCCCCCCTTCTTCCATCTAGCAACTACTCCTACCTCCACTCCATTGCTGACTGGGTAACACGCTGGGTAGAGGCTACCCCCATCCAAGACATTCCAGCTGAAACAGTTGCCACAGCTCTCATGTCTACCTGGTTCATGTCTTTTGGCTACCCTGTCTCCATAATCATGGACCAAGGTAGGCAATTCAGGCCCTTGCTGTTCGCCAAACTCTGTAAACTATGCAGAATTGCCCATTACAGAGCCACCACCTACCACTCTCAAGCTAATGAACTTGTCAAGAGGTGGCATCACTCCCTAAAGGCCACTGTTATGTGCCACAGGGATGACTGGTCTGATGCACTCCTGTGGGTGCTGCTGGGTGCCCACAAGGAGCATAAACAAGACTTTAGTGCCTCACTAGCCAAGATTATATAAGGCGAGACTCTATCCCTCCCCAGTGATATTAGATACAGGCTCCCAGGTAGATGCTATTTTCCTTGACTTCCGGAAGGCGTTCGACACAGTTCTGCACTGTCGCCTGATAAACAAAGTACGAGCCTATGGAATATCAGACCAGCTGTGTGGCTGAATTGAAGAGTTTTTAGCAAACAGAACACAGCATGGAGAGACATCTACAGACGTTAAAGTAACCTCTGGCGTGCCACAGGGGAGTGTTATGGGACCATTGCTTTTCACAATATATATAAATGACCTAGTAGATAGTGTCAGAAGTTCCATGCGGCTTTTTGTGGATGATGCTGTGGTATACAGAGAAGTTGCAGCATTAGAAAATTGCAGCGAAATGCAGGAAGATCTGCAGCGGATAGGCACTTGGTGCAGGAAGTGGCAACTGACCCTTAACATAGACAAATGTAATGTATTGTGAATACATAGAAAGAAGGATCCTTTATTGTATGATTATATGATAGCGGAACAAACACTGGTAGCAGTTACTTCTGTAAAATATCTGGGAGTATGCATATGGAATGATTTGAAGTGGAATGATCATATAAAATTAATTTTTGGTAAGACGAGTGCCAGAATGAGATTCATTGGGAGAGTCCTTAGAAAATGTAGTCCATCAACAAAGGAGGTGGCTTACAAAACAATATTTGAGTATTGCTCATCAGTGTGGGATCCGTACCAGGTCGGGTTGACAGAGGAGATAGAGAAGATCCAAAGAATAGCGGCGCATTTCGTCACACGGTTATTTGGTAAGCATGATAGCGTTACAGAGATGTTTAGCAAACTCAAGTGGCAGACTCTGCAAGAGAGGCGCTCTGGATTGTGGTGTAGTTTGCTGTCCAGGTTTCGATATGGTGTGTTTCTGGATGAGGTATCGAATATATTGCTTCCCCCTACTTATACCTCCCAAGGAGATCACGAATGTAAAATTAGAGAGATTCGAGTGCACACGAAGGCTTCCCGGCAGTCGTTCTTCCTGCGAACCATACATGACTGGAACAGGAAAGGGAGGTAAAGACAGTGGCACGTAAAGTGCCCTCCGCCACACATCATTGCGTGGCTTGCGGAGTATAAACGTAGATGTAGATGTAGATGATTTCGACTCTTCCAATCACCCCCTATGCCAACCTTGATTCCTGGCTTGGCTGACAGTGCCTGGCTTCATATTGCCAACCTTTATATTTCTCCCTACTCCTCCCCCCCTCCCCCCCCCCCCCCCCCAACCTAAAATTTTTGTCTCCAAAGACCTAACCATAGGTGACCACACCTTGCTGCATGACGATACTGTCCACGCCATGCTCCAGCCCCATTCTCGAGCCTACACAGAGTTCTTCGATTCGGCCCCAACAGCTATGACATTCTGCTTAACTGCAAGCCAGTCATGGTCTCCATCAACCAACTGAAACTTACCTGGTATCTAATAAATGAGCCTCCTGATACAGACTCCACAATCATGGTAGCTTTCCCTCCTTCTCCCAACACTCCTCCCCCTGTGACTGCATCCCCTCCTTTCCAGATGCTAATCGGCGTCTGCTGCTTCTGCCTGGAGGATCTTAACTCACAGTTACAGACAAGGAGCTAGTACTCACAGGGGCCCATGATGACTGCACGGTCTCACTAAGACCCCAGTACACCATTTCCGAGATGTTTTCACCTTGCATTATAACATTAATCCCACAACTCTGCATGCACATTTCACCGACGGTGGACAACTTCCCATCTCCATCACCTCCCTGCTCCCTCCAGACAGTGTGGCCCTCACAGATGAACCTGACATGCACATACCAGGGGATACATCTTCTCCACCTCCCCCTTCCATGCTCAGTGGCACAGACTGTGCCATCCACGCACCCGCCCATTTCTGTGACTATCATCTCTACATCCTGCACCAGGCTACCCTCACCAGTGCTTCTGCCCTCTGGTCATTGCCTCTGCACTGTGTGCTCTGCACTACTGGATGGCGGAGGGGAAGGGGGGCTCTTAGGGAATGTTAGCATGGATTACCAGAGAAAACAACTCATGGTCTCATCTCCGACAGTTGATGGTAGCAGTTCACTTTGCTCTGTGACTCGAATGTTGCATGCCATGTATCCTTGTATGTATCAATTTTCTATAAAATAAAGTATGTTGTGTACTCTGTACCACTGTGTTGTCTATCATTCGCTATCACTAAGTACCGGAGTTCCCAAGTGTTTCCACTTTTAAATGTGTCTGTTGGCACTACCGGGATTTCACCTCCCGAAGGGAAGTACTGACCATTCATTCTGTCTACCTGTAATTATGTACAATGACTACTGTGGCACTGTAAAATATGTACATCACCCAAATTCTCCTTCCAAAAATATCATGTTCATCACAAAAGACCTTTACAAAAAGATTTATCTTTAAATTTCTTGAGATAAAGGCAAATTTCAGATGATATGATGCAACTGATGATCAGTGTATGTTGAAAAAATGATAATAAGTGAGTCGAGACTAAAACTGTTATAAAGTAACAGTGCTGCCAATATATTCTTCTTCACTTTTCTGACTTCTGGAAAAAAAAATATAAAAAAGATGCTAACATGACAGTGTTCACTTTTAACAGAAATTGTTCTTCTTGCAATGTCTAAAATGAGGAGATACAGATAAAAGTGAATAATAATACATACATACATACATACATACATGCACAAAACACTTATTTGCTAACCTGCAAATGTGTTTTCAGATTTTCCAGTTCACTCTTCTTCATCACAGCTGGATGCTGATCAGATTCCTCACTTGGGACAAGTAGTTCTCGAATCATGTCATGAGAAATCAAACACACAACTTCTTTCCCATCAATTGGTTTACTCTTGACTTTTCTTTTGTGTTGCACTTTGTTCTCACTTATAGAAACAACAGGACTTTTCTTAGGTGTTAAGCCCTTTGTTTCAACTCGTAAGGCCATAGCAGACCTTTATTTCCCTCGTCACTCTGTGGAAATAATAACAAATAGCAATATATAATTTGTTCATGAAATTTCTGTCAGATGTTGTTGCAGACTTGGATTGCTTGTTAGTAGGATAACAGTGTCATAAAAGTTTTAGTACATTAGCATCTGAACAAACAAAAAAAAGTTATACATAATATCACTGAACAGAATACAAGAGCTGTTTAAAAAGTGTTCAAATTTTATTCATAAAATCACTCTTTATTCAGATACAATTGTTTGACACTCGTCACCCTCATAGCTGCATCTTTTACACACCTTTCCCTATACTAATGCCACTGCTGGGAGCATTGCTGTAAAGCCTCTTTTGTATAGTGCACAGCTGCTCTGTTGAATTCAGAATGATGTCTTCATGTTATGAAATCTGTTCCCTTTCAGAGTCTTTTTCAGGTTAGGGGAAATCCAGAAATATCTTGGTGTTAGGTCAGGGGACTAGGAGGCTGACAAACCACAGTCATGTTGTATTTGGCCAAAATCCTCCAAATTAATTGAGAATGATGAGTGGATGTGTTATTGTAGTGAAGTTGTCAGCTACCAACTGCCCACAAGTCCAGCCATTTGTGTCTCACTGCTTCACAAAGGCATCACAGAACCCCTTGATAGTACTCCTTACTGACATTAGTACCATCTGGGTCATGCTCTTGATGGACCATGCCTCTGGAGTCAAAACAGATGGTCAGCATGACTTTCACATTGCTGCCAACCTCCCTCACAGGATGATGGATGCTTCCCTTGCAATGACTGGAACTTTGTTTTTGGATCATACCAATACACCCAGGACTCGTCACCAGTGTTCACTTTGTTTAGAGTACTGTTCACAGTATCCAGTATGTCTTGCGTGATTTCTGAATGTAGCTGCTTCTACTCAACTGTTGCAACTTTGGCACAAATTCTGCTGAGATCCTCCTGAGATCCAAATGTTTCATTAAAGTGGAATGAATGGATCCAGTACTAATTTCAACCTCATCTGCAAGTTCTCTGATCATAATTTGTCTATTCTGCATCAAAAGGGTCCTTACGTGATCAATAACAACCTCAAATGCAGATGCTGAGTTCCTACCCGAACATGTTTCACTCTTCACTGATGACTGGCCATCTTTGAAGCGGTTATACCGCTCCTTCATCTGTGTGGGACCCATTGCTTCATCCACAAACACTTGTCAAATCTTGCGGATTGCTTCAAGTTGAGAATTGCCAAGTTTAAAAGAAAATTTGATGCAATAATGTTTTCCACTTTTTCTGTCATTCTACCCGCAATACAAAATCTGACAACTGCCACTTACACATGTTCACTTGTCAATGGCTAGCCAGCAACTGGTTGTTTCTGTACTTACGAAAAAATCTACTATGTATGCATGTGCCCCAATACCATTGTTGGTTTCAACAATAAAAAATAAGTTTGGATACTTTTTGGTCAGCCCTCGTATTTGTAATCCCCATGAAAGAGTACACTTGTCACTCAGGAGCACTGTAGATGGTGTAAAAATTATACCAGGCAGTTGCAATGACCTTCCACAAAAAAATGTGTGTGTGTGTGTTTTCCAGCTAATTGTCCAAAATCAGCACAGTAAGGTGGGTCCAAAGTGGAGACATGACAGAATGCCATAAAGGAAATACAGTGTTGGGGCATGCTCATGACCACACTATGAATGAAGTTGCATGATTTTTGCGTGCATCAAAGTAGACTGTTCAAGATATCTAAGGAATAGTATACCACTCACAGCCATGTTTAAGACCAGTGGTTGTAAAAAGATCCCAACCAACCCAAATAGGAGACAAATGTCATGTCTTGTCAGTGGCAATCAGTTTCCAACCTGACAGGAACTGTTGCTGTCAATGACTCCAGATCCACCTTAACCAGTCACCACACACTGCAAAGAAAACTACATGCAATGAACATTTGTAGTTGCATATCTGGCAAAAGGCTATTGCTCACAGTGATATACAAAGCTGCATGTCTTCAGTGGTCCAAACACGGAAATCGGACAGTATCTAACTGAAGGTGTGTGCAGTGTGGTCCAACAGATCATTATTTTGCTGCAAAATGGTTCAAATCATACATCTATCACAGGAAACAAAGGGTGTCATCAGGAAAGGGCCTTGTTTTAAGCTATCAGGCATCATCCAACTGGGAACAAATTACATGCAGTGTTCCTCAAGGTTCCATGTTAGACCCCTTAGTTTTTCCTGTGTATATCAATGACCTTTCATCTGTAACATTACCAGATGTCAAGTTTGTTTTGTTTGCAGATGATGCAAATATTGCAATAAATAGCAAATATAGTATAGTTTTAGAAAGTTTGGTTAATGAAATTTTCATGAACATTAATAAATGACTCCTAGCCGATTTTAACTGCGTAGGCTTCCGCAGCCAGAGCCAGTCGAGATAATAGTTTTCTGGGTATGGTACCGTATCATAATGTATAAAACTAATGCTGCTGGATAGAAACCAACATTTCGGCCACGGTAGCAGTGGCCTTCTTCTGGGTCTACTGGTGCGTTCTAGCTATGCTGTGTCCCTTATATTTTGTTCTTACCGCTCACTGCACATGCCATTATGTCATAATTTTACAAAGTTAGTTTGTTTCATTGGTTACTTAAGGAAGACGGAGAGGGAACTTTATTTTCATAGGTTATTGCGGTGGAGCGAGAGTGTAAACTCTGTCGTCTTTTGGCTCTTGTGTTATGTGCCAAGACTGGTGTTCACCATCGAATGAGAAGTTGGCTCCTGATTACCAAATGCTGGACGTAGGCCGCACAACAGCAGTTACTCACTGGTAGTGCTCGTGCCTCATGTTGACAGTGTGGTCTGTTGGGCTCTGATTTCTGGCAGCCAAGATGGGGCAAGCCTGAGTCCATCCTCTCTATTGATGTTCTTAGGGTGTTTAAGTATTTCAATGGCCTCTCTGATTTCAAATTTTATCATAACCGGCTGCTTGGTCAACACACAGACTTTGCTGAATTTTATTTCTTTTCTGCAATCTTGCTGATGTTCTGCCACTGCAGATTTGTTGTGTTGCCTGAGACGAATATGGCACTCATGTTCCTGAATGCATGTTGCTATTGGCCTGCCAGTCTCGCCAATCTATGCCTCTCCACATTCGTATTCCACCTTGTACACACCTGCAGTGTGTAATGCATGTCCTTAGGGGAGCCAAGCACGTCCTGGATCCTGTGACCACTATAGAAGACAGGCTGCACCCCAGTCAAGTAAAGGTGTTTGCCTATTTGGTCAGTAACATTTTTCACGTAAGGTAAGAGCACTGTTGGCTGCAGTTTGTCTATTTCTTGCTTATCTTGCTTACTTGTATTCGTCGACAAGGCTGTGTGGATCGACTTATGGTTGTAGCCATTGCCTAGAAACATTGTGTGTAGCCTTTTACACCCAGGTGCTATGTTTTGATAATCACTTAGGCGCTGCGTACGGATTGCCAAAGAATGGATGACAGAGTTCTTGTGCGCTGGGTGGTGGTAGGATTGGGTGTGCAGGTACCTGTCTGTATGTGTAGGCTTTTGATATACTTTGTGCCCCGGTGTGCCGTCCGTTGTCCTGTATACTTCAATGTCTAGAAATGAAATTGCACCATTCTCGTTAACTTAGAGCGTAAACCGTATCGTCCCATGCATGTTGTACAAATATTTGTGAAACTTGTGTAGCTCCATTTCAGCATGACGCCATATAGCGAACATGGAACATGTTGTCCACATATCTGAACCAGCAACATGGATGTAAAGGGGCTGAACCAAGGGCTGTTGCTTCAAATGCTTCCAGGTCACATATGTCTGGCAGGACATGCTCCTGATGGATGTGAATAGTTTCATCTACTTGGCATGTTCGTAAATAGTGACTTCACGTCAAAGCTTACCATGATGTCCATAGGTAAAATTGCTTCTCCCTTTAGGCGTTCTATAAAGTGCATCGAGTTCTTCACATAAGAGTCTGTCTTGCCAACTAGACATCTTAATTTGCAAGCTACGTACTTTGCCAAATTGTAAGTAGGTGAATTGATGCCATTCACTGTTGGCTCTCCCTCCACCGTAATAACCTATTAAAATAAAGTTCCCTCTCCTTCTCCCTTAAGTGACCAATGAAATGAACTATCTTTTAAAAATTATGATGTAATGACATGCATAGTGAACAGTAACAACAAAATATAAGAGACACTGCATAGCTAGAATACACCAGTAGACCCAGAATAAGACTGCTGCAACCATGGTCGAAACACTGGTTTTCATCCAACAGCAGTGCGTTCTGTGTGCAGACGCAGGAGGAACTGGCCATGGTTCACGAGCAGCTGAGCGTGCTGTTGGCCACGGTCAGCCACCTTCAGGCTGCTGCCTCGAGGTGCAGCGACAGCGGAGGGTCTGGCATGTAGCTTGAGACACCCCAGGTGTCGCTTGCTGCGTCCGATGACTCAGCCACCGAGACACCTTCTAGTGTACCCGGCACGTTGTGGCCGCCCTCACCTCAGGGTGAGTGGCGGACTGCAACGCGTTTGCATCGCTCAAGGCAGAGGGTCAATGTGGAGGCTGGCCAGCTGGCCTCACCCGTTCAACCTGTCAGTGGGCAGGTGGCCGCCCCTTCAGCAGGGCCCGAGCAGGCACACGGGGGTAAAGGCTTGCTGGTTATTGGGAGCTCCAATGTTAGGCAGGTGATGGAGCCCCTTAGGGAAATAGCGTACAGGGCTGGAAAGAATTCCAACGTGCACTTGGTTTGTCTGCCGGGGGGCCTCATCCAAGAAGTGGAGGCGGCCTTGCCTGTGGCTATTGAGCGTACGGGGTGCAGTCATCTGCAAGTAGTTGCTCACGTCGGCACCAATGATGCCTGTCGCTTGGGTTCTGAGGCGATCCTCAGTTCGTACAGGCAGCTTGCGGATTTGGTGAAGATCGCTGGCCTCGCACACGGGGTGCAAGCAGAGCTCTCTATTTGCAGCATCATTCCCAGAGTGGATTGGGATCCTTTGGTTTGGAGCCGAGTGGAGGGTCTCAACCAGAGGCTTCGACGACTCTGTGACGGTCTTGGCTGCAGATTTCTAGACTTGCGCTATTGGGTGGGGAATTGTAGGATACCCCTAGATACATCAGGGGTGCACTACACAAAGGAAGCGGCTACCTGGGTAGCAAGAGTACTTGTGGCGTGCACATGGGGGTTTTTTAGGCTAGGCAGTAGTGCGAGGTGTCCCGATGAACACTCACCAGTCGACATGCAGGCAGGGAAATCAGGACGCGCTCAGTGTAAAGACACTTCAGCTATCAAGATATTAGCAGTACATTTTCAGAGTGTTCGGAATAAAGTTCCTGAATTTACTGCCCTCCAGGAAGCATGTGGCGCGCAAATTATTCTTGGGACTGAGGCCTGGCTGAACCCTGAGATAGGAAGTTCTGTAATATTTAGTGAGGACTGGAACGTGTATCGGAAACACAGATTAGACACCGTAGGAGGTGGTGTCTTCATTGCAGTTGACAAAAATATTGTGTCTACTGAGGTCGAAGTAGTGTGTGATTGTAAAGTATTCTGGACACGTTTAACAGGGCTGGGAGAAATAAAGTTAATTGTTGGGTGTTATTACCAGCTACCAGGTTCCACCGTGAATGTTCTAGAATCATTCAAAGGGAGTCTACACTCTGTATCGCAGAAGTACCCGGATCATGCTATATTAGTCGGAGGTGACTTCAATCTACCTAGTATAGACTGGGATGTCTATGGATTCATTACAGGTGGTACAGACAAGCCATCGTGTGAATTACTTTTGAACACATTATCCGAAAACTGTCTTGAGCAGCTAAATCGACAGCCAACATGTAATGGAAATATTTTAGATCTGGTAGCCATGAACAGACCAGACCTCATCGACGGTGTCAGTGCTGAGACAGGGATTAGTGATCATGATGTTGTCATTACGACTATGGTTACGAAAGTTAAGAAGTCGGTCAAGAAGGCTAGGAGAGTATTCTTACTAGAAAGAGCAGGTAAGCAAATTTTAAACACATCGTAAATCACGCACTGGAGAAGTATGTGCCGAAAAAGTGGGTTTCAGATGGAAAAGACCCACCGTGGTTTAACAGCGCAATTCGGAAAATGCTCAGGAAGCAAAGACAGTTGCACTCGCAGTACAAGAAAGATCGGGAGAATGAGGACAGGCAAAAGTTAGTAGAGATTCGTGCTGCTGTAAAAAGAGCGATGTGTGAAGCATACAACCACTACCACCGTCGTACCTTAGCAAAAGATCTTGGTGAAAACCCAAGGAAATTCTGGTCTTACGTAAAATCGGTAAGCAGGTCTAAGGCTTCCATCCAGTCACTCACTGATCAGTCTGGCCTGGCAACGGAAGACAGCAAAACAAAAGCTGAAATTTTAAATTTAGCATTTGAGAAATCTTTCACGCAGGAGGATCGTACAAACATACCGCCGTTTGAGTCTTGTACAGATTCCCGTATGGAGGACATAGTGATAGACATCCCTGGGGTTGTGAAGCAGCTGAATGGGTTGAAAATAAATAAATCACCAGGTCCTGATGGGATTCCAATTCGGTTTTACACAGAGTACTCTACTGCATTGGCTCCTTACTTAGCTTGCATTTATCGCGAATCTCTTGCCCAATGTAAAGTCCCGAGCGACTAGAAAAAAGTGCAGGTGACACCTGTATATAAGAAGGGTAGAAGGACAGATCCTCAAAATTACAGACTAATATCCTTAACATCGGTTTGTTGCAGGATTCTCGAACATATTCTCAGTTCGAATATAATGAATTCCTTGAGACAGAGAAGTTGCTGTCCATGCATCAACGCGGCTTTAGAAAGTATCGCGCCTGCGAAATGCAACTCGCCCTTTTTTCATGATATCTTGCAAACCATAGATGAAGGGTATCTGATGGATGCCATATTCCTTGACTTCCGGAAAGCGTTTGACTCTGTGCCCCACTGCAGACTACTAACTAAGGTACGAGCATATGGGATTGGTTCCCAAATATGTGAGTGGCTCGAAGACTTCTTAAGTAATAGAACCCAGTACGTTGTCCTCGATAGTGAGTGTTCATCATAGGTGAGGGTATTATCTGGAGTTCCCCAGGGAAGTGTGGTAGGTCTGCTGTTGTTTTCTATCTACATAAATGATCTTTTGGATAGGGTGGATAGCAATGTGTAGCTGTTTGCTGATGATGCTGTGGTGTGTGGAAAGGTGTTGTCGTTGAGTGACTGTAGGAGGATACAAGATGACTTGGACAGGATTTGTGATTGGTGTAAAGAATGGCAGCTAACTCTAAATATAGATAAATGTAAATTAATGCAGATGAATAGGAAAAAGAATCCTGTAATGTTTGACTACTCCATTAGTAATGTAGCGCTTGACATAGTCACATCGATTAAATATTTGGGCATAACATTGCAGAGCAATGTGAAGTGGGACAAGCATGTAACAGCAGTTGTGGGGGAGGCGGATAGTCGTCTTCAGTTCATTGGTAGAATTTTGGGAAGATATGGTTCATCTGTAAAGGAGACCGCTTATAAAACACTAATATGACCTATTCTTGAGTACTTCTCGAGTGTTTGGGATCCCTATCAGGTTGGATTGAGGTAGGACATAGAAGCAATTCAGAGGCGAGCTGCTAGATTTGTTACTGGTAGGTTTGATCATCACGCGAGTGTTACGGAAATGCTTCAGGAACTTGGGTGGGAGTCTCTGGAGGAAAGGAGACATTCTTTTCATGAATCGCTACTGAGGAAATTTAGAGAACTAGCATTTGAGGATGACTGCAGCACAATTTTACTGCCGCCAACTTATATTTCACGGAAAGACCACAAAGATAAGATAAGAGAGTTTAGGGCTCGTACAGAGGCATATAGGCAGTCATTTTTCCCTCGTTCTGTTTGGGAGTGGAACAGGGAGAGAAGATGTTAGTTGTGGTACGAGGTACCCTCCACCACGCACCGTATGGTGGATTGCGGAGTATGTATGTAGATGTAGATGTAGCAGTACATTTATACATTATGATACGGTACCATACCCAGAAAACATTTATGTTATCTTCGCTAATTCTTTGTCACTATACTTTTAAAAAAGTCACTACATGCAATTAAGTGCTTGTAAGAGATCTCCCACCAATGTACGCTTAAAATGTGGCTAGAAGTAGATAGAAGAAGTTGATAACGTTAAATTCCTGAGATTACAGCTTCATAATAAATTCAGCTGGGAGGAGCACACCACAGAGCTGCTGAAGTGCCTTAACAAACCAATATTTGTAATGTGAATACTGCCCAACATTGGTGATACAAAAATAAAAAAGCTGGTATACTATGCTCACTTTCATTCCACAAGGTCACACACGATTATTTTTTGAGCTAACTTGTCAACCCATGCTAAATTTTTCTGGGCCCAGAAATGTGTTATAAGAATTATTTGTGGTATGAACTCAAGAACATTCTGCAGAGGCCTGGTTACGGAACAAGGAATAATAACTGTTGCTTTCTAATATATTTATTTCTTAATGAAATTTGTCATTAAAATATAGCTCTTTTTCAAACCAACAGCTCAATTTACGGAATTAATACTGCAAATAAGAATGATCTTCACAAATCTACGTATACATCTACACTCTGCAAACCACTGCAATGTGCATGGCAAATGATACATCCCACTGTACCAGCCACTTTTAGTCACTTACTATGGTCAAGAAAAGTGTCCATTACTCAGGAACACACGTTTCAATAATTTGCCAGCAGCCACAAACAGTTTGACTACTAATAAAGTTCAGTTTTAAGAGGAACCTAAAAGATTCATTGATGCCCAACGCCAATTCCATCAATGAATCTCTTAGCAGAACCAACTGGTGTGTATATGTTACTAATAATATCAAATAATGTATTAGTACAATCTGACTTTCATATGAGGGGCATTTGAAAAGTCCGGGCAAAGTCCAAGAGATGGCAGTACCAGCGCATATCGAGGTCATGTTTAGTTAGTAGCATCTTTGAAAAGAATGCACACCAAGTTTCAGCCATATTGGTCTAGTTCTTTGTGATTGGCATTCGTGTGAATCAAGGAATTCGAGGGATTGTCAAAAAATGGACGAAAAAGAATTTCGTGTGGTGGTTAAATGTTACTTTATGAAAGGCAAAATGCCTCAGGAGACTATAGAGAAGCTTGAGAAACATGACAGCGACTCCGCACCTTCGATTAGAACAGTTTATAAGTGGTTTCAAAATTTTCTGAGTGGCTACAAGGGCACAAGTGGTGTTGAATGTTCTGGACGCCCTGTGGAGGTTACGACTCCAGAAATCATTGACGAAGTCCATGATATGGTAGTGGCTGACAGAAGAGTTAAGGTTCATGAGATTGCTAGTGCTGTGGGCATCTTGAATGAATGGGTACATAATATTTTGCATAAACATTTGGACATGAGAAAGCTAACCGAAGATGGGTTCCGCGACTGCTCATGCCTGACCAAAAACGGAATCATGTGAAGTGTTGCAAGGATGGTTTGCAGCTGTTCGGGAAGAATCCGCAGGACTTAAAGTGTTGTTTCGTCACTCTGGATGAAACATGGATACGTTACTATATTCCTGAGACCAGACAACAATCTAAACAATGGGTTACCAAGGGAGAATCTGCACCAAAAAAGGCGAAGACCATTCCTTCGGCTGGAAAGGTTATGGCTACTGTCCTTTGGGATTCGCAAGGGATAGTCCTCATTGACTATCTGGAAAAGGGTAAAACTATTACAGGTGCATATTATTCATTGTTACTGGACCATTTTAAAACCGAGCTGCAAGAAAAACGCCGGTGATTGGACCGCAAAAAAGTCCTTTTCCATCACGACAATGCAGCAGCACACACCTCAGCAGTTGTGGTCGCAAAATTAATGGAAACAGGATTCCAACTCATTTCACATTGCCCCTATTCTCCAGACATGGCTCCCTCAGACTTCTATTTGTTCCCCAATTTGAAGAAATGGCTGGCAGGACAAAGACTTTATTCAAACAGGGAGGTGATTGCAGCAACTAACAGACTTGGACAATTCCTATTATTCGAAAGGGATCAACAAATTAGAACAGCGTAGGACGAAGTGTATAAGTTTAAAAGGAGACTATGTCGAAAAATAAAAAAGGTTTACCTCAAACATGTAAGTACTGTAGTTTTTTTATTTTTGCACAGAGTTTTCAAACACCCCTCGTACAAATTCAGTATAGTAATGTGATGATTGTAAATAAATGTTGTAAAATGATTTTTCTATTTTATGAATCGTGGCTACAATAGCATAAGACAAACCTCAGTGTATTGAACATTGATGTGTTTTGCAACAAGTTATTTATTATCTTTCAAACAAAACTAGATTTAAGATTTTATTTTATTTATTCCACACCCTTGAGGAACAGTTCACTTGGGATCTGTGGAAGGTACATCAGCACATTTGTTTTGCTTTGTGCGTATTTATTGTGTATTCTTGTATTTCTGATATGTTCTGTGTCATGGAGGATCTCCTCACTATGGATCTACTGGAACAAAAAGTACATCTAATGTAATCTCTGTCTCTTTTCAAATGATCCAAGGCTTTGAATTCATCAATAGCCCAATGAGGCATTTAACCTGCAGTTTGTGGAGGTGCAGGTCAGGCAAGAGGTGGTTCTGTGATGTACTGGAGATCTTTCAGTACCATGATTTAGGCTCATTCACACACATTATTGAGAACATGGACTAAGATTTCTATTTGAACATTCACAATGACCAGGTTTTGTCTTTTCTTTTATATCTTCATTATAAGTATACTGCTGACTCTCTCTTCTTCCAAGATGACGACGGCCATTTTCACTGAGCTGTTCACACATTTCTGGTTTGACAAACACTTAGACACACTATTACTCTTGACTGGCCAAGTAAATCATCTGATTTAACTCCATATAAAACATCTGTGCCTGCCTGGAACAGAAGTTGAAACATAGAAATCAACATCCTCACAGTGTCATAGCTCTAAAGTATCTAAAGACCAATAAGTGGCTTCAGCTGGATATGGCATATCTGAAGAAACTTGTGGAATATCTTCCTTGCTGAACTGAGGCAGTGTTACATAGGATCAGCATGATGTCTCATGAAGGTGACTAGTTTTTTGCCTGGTTTGCTTAGTGTTATGCTTGATGTCTGATGTATGAAATACTACTAAGTTCCCAGAGCTTCTCTCATCAAGCAGTGGGGATTGATTTTTTTCCCCTTCTTCTTTAAGGATTAGAATGTATTCTGGACCTGTAATCAGCTCCAAACTATTGCTTTAAACTGCATGTACCCCTCTACTATGGAACGTGAGCTAGGCTTGGTGACATGCCTAAGTATTTCATTTAGTACACATCATGGTGTGGCCTAAAGTTTTCATTTGTCTAAGTTAACTTCTAAGTTAATTACCAATAGTCCACTAGCCATCACATTAATAAAGTCCTGTGATTTACAGAATTTAGATGACAGAAACAGACGTTTTAGTGATGGCTGCTCATTTATTGCATTTCAAAAAGTTCAGAAACATATTGACGGAAAGAAACCGTAGTAAAGTGATTTCCAGGATGAACAGCTTACTACTTCGCAAATATAACAGAACACATGACAATAAGGCCACATGGAAAATAAAATTGGTGCTAATTATACTGAAGCTTTTTGATGGCAACCACATTCGAGCATTGAAATTAATCAGTGATACGAGTTGAAAATTTATGTCAGACAGGGACTCAAACTTGGATGCTCAGTTTCCCTACAATGGATGCCTTAACCACCTCGGCCATCAGGAGAAGCTCCTCGGTTGACCCACATTCCCAACTTGTCATATGCCAATGACATGTCTGACAGAAGAGACACCACACACATAAAAAGGTAACATTTCCATAGGCCTGATGGCCAAATATGATTCCTTCAAACGTCTTAGCAGATTAAAACTGTATACTGGACCGAGACTCAAACTCAGGACCTTTCCCTTACATGGGCGAGTGCTCAACCGACTGAGACACCCACGCACAATTCATGACCTGTCCACACAGCTTCAATTCTGCGAGTACCTTATCCTCTATTCACTCTGCAGCAGAGGGTGTGCTTAAATGAAACTTCCTGGCAGATTAAAACTGTGTGCCAGACTGAGACTCGAACTTGAGACCTTTGCCTTTCATGGGCAACTGCTCTAACAACTGAGCTGTCCAAGCACAATTCATGATCTGCCCTCACAGCTTCATCCCCTAGGCTATGGCTAAGCCATGTCTCTGAAATATCCTTTCTTCCATGAGGGGTGGCTCTGCAATGTTCACAGGAGAGCTTCTGTGAAGTTTGGAAGATAGGAGACAAGGTACTGGCAGAACTGAAGGTGTGGACAGGTCATCAGTCATGCATGGTAGCTCCCCCATAGAGCATTTGCTCGTGAAATGCAAAGGTCCCAAATTCGAATCTCAGTCCGGCACACAGTTTTAATCTGCCAGGAAGTTTCATATCAGCACACACTTCGCCGCAGACTGAAAATTTCAATCACCAGATTTTGTTTCCTCACTGAATCATAATAGTGTGTGGTGTCAGTTGGACCAGGACTCAAACCTGGATGCTCTGCCCTCTAGAATGCCTCAGCCACCCGAACATGCTTCTAGCCTGACCAAAATTCCAATTCTTCATACGAGAATGTGGCAACCCTCTCCATGTATCCCTCGCTTGCAGTGCCACCTGTATTTCTGCAGCAGGAAACAAAACATAGTGTGTATTTAAAGCTTAATTCTAAAAAAATGTAATTATTTTGGATATCTGACTGGCAATTAAACTGGTCTTTAAGTCTGTTACATTCTTGTTTCTGCTTTATCTCTATACCTGTCTGTGTTACCTACAAACAATTTTTCAAGTATTATTCATGGGAGACAATGCAGCTATTCTAGGTATTATATTATATATCTGCAGAAGAGAGTTTGTCATCAGACAGAAAAATTGATAGAATGGGCTCACTGCTGCCATGGGTTGCGCCAATTGCTGTGAGATGGTATAGGAAGATAGTTACATGTTAGAGCTAGTGACATCACACAGACAGTAACTCGCCGTCCAGTGTAGCATAATGTGTTTGCGCTATGCTGTGCTTTGCTGACAACTATTGCCAACTTACTGCATGTGTGCGAACAGTGGATCTAGTTTCAGCTAACATGGATCCAGAATTCATGCAACTGTGACAGCAATAGCTGCAACTTCTAATGCAACAGCAAGGACTGCATCACTCTCAGCTACAAGTCATACTGAAACAATGAGCCAAGCGGGCTAAGCAATAGCAGCTCATACTACAGCAGCTCATTATGCCAGCAGTTGCCACAACCATTTGCACCTGTTCATCCAGAAGATTATGAACAGAATCATACTACAGTCGATCTATCCAGATAGCCATGTGAGTTAAAATGCCACTTCTGGGATGGGTACTGGCTCCAGATTGAATCTGCCTGGCAGATTAACGAAAAGGGTCAGTGTGCCAGCCATCCTGGATGTGGTTTTTAATCAGTTTCCCACATTCCATTAAATGAATACAAAGCTGGTACCCAAATCCCCCCTCAGGTACACGATTCACAAACATTTAGATAACATTAGCTTACTTTCACATGAATCACACTAATTGTAGACAGTTGGGGTACACATATTCTGTCCCAGGGGATAATGAATTGCCAACAAGAAAGGCATCTGCCACCCCTTAAATTAACCATGTCCCATTAAAAATCATATTGACCCTGCACTCATGTGGGACAAAGACACAAGAAAAAGAATCACATTACAGATGCATCCTCCCGCCAACGTGGATTGTATAGAGTTGCCAAAAAACACAGTACACTCTCTTTGCATTATAGACAGCAAACTAATGTTATGTAGGCAGGCTCACATTTTTCATTGTCATAAGAAATCAAATCAATCATATGCCCTATGGGCAGCTGATTTAAATGGTCTGATGCGCAAATGTCAGTTCAGCTGTGAAAATGTAACTTGCAAACAAGCCTATGCTGAAGCACTAGTATGAGAGGTTGTAATCAGGAATTATGGACAGAGACACTTATACAAGCAAATAGTATTATCAAGAAAGAGTTATCTGTTGCAAAAACTTTTTAAATGTCAGCTGTAGTACAGAAATCTTTCAATGAACCTGATATCATCTATAAAACAGCACTCCATTCCACAGTAAGTATGATCAGAACATGAGAAGTCTGTTTTCTTCATTGGACTTGAGGTTCAAACCCTGATGTCCAAATAATAAAGAACACATAGCACTCATACAGCAGTAGTGAACATCTCAGTCTTCACAGGAATACTCACAACCTCAATATAACAACAAAAAGGGCTACGTATTGAGGTTGTCCAGACTGTTGTTCAAAGTATCCTCACTGTTACTGCCTCTAAAAAGAAACACTCTGTGGACGGTGTAATAAAAAGGGGCATTGGCAAAAGTCTGACACAGCTGCGTTAAATAAGTCCCACCAACACTGAAATAGCATAAACGTGCTTCAGCCACAACTGAGTCCTTTAATGGCATGAGCACGTAAGTTATCTCTTCCATTAGTAATTAAGAATGTGTGAGTTAATTTTCTTGTCTATACTGACAACAGCCTCTATCATAAATGAGGAAGCTTATGTCTAAACTGGTTCACCACCATTACAGCCTACGTTAGAAACATTAACATCCTATAGCAAATACCACATCCAGTTCTGCAAGGAATGCACAATAACAGTGTCTTAGATAAATGACAGCTGTTCATTTACATTTTAGTTATGCTCTCACCAAAGAGACAAAACATATCAGGGATGAACACCTTTACAGCTTTCTCATTTCAAATAGTAGATGACATTATGCTGTGCCCTCAGTAGTATCATTCACTATGCAGTGAATTTTTGCTTTCTTTTCACTAGGCTTAGAGTGAGTCAACAATTATGCAGCTCAAATTCGGTTGAAATCTCCCACAACACCTCATTACCTCCAACCCCAACCACTATTAGTACCATTGTAAGAGGACCTCAAAAGTGAGATACATCACTTAAGGGAACAAAATATCCTAATACTTATTACATCTGGTCAGTCAGCAACTCTGTTAACAGTCTTAGGCAAAGCAGATTATTACCTCCGTGTCTGCAGTGATTTCAAAATAACCGTAAAGGTGCAAGTCTGAAGTCAATCCCATTCCACAACCAAAAGAATTACTGACAAAAGTACCTCATGGTCAATATTTCTCCAAAATAGATCTAACTCAAGCGTATCGTCAACTGCTATTAGATGAAGTCATGTCAACTCATGGTAATTAACATGCACATTAGATGGTATTTATTTTTCAGCCATTTGATCTAATTAATTGATACATGATGCATCTCTACATTTGAGCTTTGTCATTACATTACTTTACGAATCAAATATATTAAATCTACCAATTAAAATAATTGTACAGTGGGGACTGCATGTGTCCTGATGCCTACAGGAAACCTGAAAAGTAATGGCCAGTGCTGCCCTGGTGAAGCTATAATAGGCCCAACAAACCAGTAGTGGATAATCTCTCTGCTTTCAAGAATGGAATAAGCCTCAGAAAGGATAGATAGATAGATGGATAGATAACAACCCAGCTGTAAACATGGATTATAATTTAGGGCAATGACTATTTGGACATTGACTGGTGAGATGGAGGAGATGATGCATATGATGGAAAGAAGGCACCTCGCTTTGTTGGGGTTGGAAGAAACAAGGTGTAAAGAAGGGAGGAGAGACTGAAAAAGACTACCCGTTATATCGAAGCAAGAATGGAGTGAGACTTGGGTAAAAGAAGAAATGAAGAGAATAAGTGATAGGATGATGGACACACAAATATCACTCAAGGGACAGGTCACAGAAAGCAATAATTTGAAGAGGGGATGCAGAAACAGACTGGAGGGAGGATTGTGACGATAATGGGGAATTTCAATACACATATTGGAAGAGAAAGACAAAAGTAGTAAAGTGTGTTTGGACCAGATGGTTAGGACAGTCAAATCAAGGTAGGTGACAGACTATTGGATTTCTGGCAAATAAATGGTTTGTTGATCAGGGATTCCTGCTTCAAGAAAAAGGAGGGTCACACGATTACTTGTTACAGTAATGACTTGAGTAGAAAGTAGTAGTTAACTATCTCTACAATAGAGGAATGAACAAAAACACCACAGATGAACAGATAATATCATTAGAGGCCTTGGGTAGCAACCACTGACAGCTAATAATGAACTTGAGAAGGGCTAAAGTTAACAAAGTGACAGAAAATCAGGACAGCTGTGTAAAGTTACAGAGGCTAAAACACGAAGAAAATAGGGTAGACTACCTTGGAATAGTGAGGGAAATGTCCCAATGGAAAAACCAAAAACAGTAAAAGAGGAATGAAGCAGATTTCAGAGGAAATCAGTAAGTGCAACAAAAGTTATATGTTAGAGGACAAGCAACAAAAAGAGATGGAAGGGAAAGCCATGGTGGAATGAAGAAACAGAAGGTACAGTGCTGAAGAAGAATAGAGCCTTCAGGATACAGTTCCAGACTAGGTCAGCAGAGACAAGAGAAGAGTCTCAGACAAGAAAGAAAGAGGCAGAAAGAATGGTGGCAGAAGAGAGAAGAAGGTGGATGGAAGAATGGACTTTAATGAAGGAGGAGGAGATCAAAGGTGCAAAATAGGTCCTACACAGGATGGTTAAATGTGAGAGATGGAAAGATATGATGAATGGTGAACAAAAGTGGCCATGAGGTAAAATATCAATAGAAACTTGAGATCATGTGGAGGGAGTATTTTGAAAAACTCTCGAGCCCAATTGGAAACCTGGACAAGGAGGAAGACAAGGAACTACAAACAGAAAATGATTTAACTTCCATAAAAGTGGAAGATGTGCTGAGAAAGATGGAATGATGGAAGCCATCAGATTTTGATGAGATGAGCGTAGAGATCATGATAGCAACAGCAGAGGTGGGGATAAAATGGCTCTATTTAGTGATGAAAATTGGGTGGAAAGAGAGAAGGACCCCAGATGAGTAAACAAGGGAATAATTGTCCTTGTCTTCAAGGAAGGTAATAGAACAGACTGAAAAAGCTATTGGGGAATGACATTGATGAGCCACTGTGCAAAGATCTTTGAGGAAGACACATGAATTCAGACAAAAGTAGAAGGAAGGATGAGACAAAAACAGCATGACTTACAAGTAGGAAAGCCCATAGCAGATTTAATTTTCACTGTAAGACAGCTACAAGAACACCACTATGAACATTGAACAGATCTACTGATGGCCCGTCTAGACATTGTTGTTTTTCTTGTGTCTTTGTACTGTATCAGCACAGGGTCAGCATGGTTATTAACGGATATGGCACAGTAAAATTAAGGGATGGTCAGACCCCTTTCTGCCGCCACCCCCTTACTTCCCAGGACAGAATGTGTACCCCAACTATCTGCATGTAGTCTTATTCATGTGAAACTGAGTGAAAGTTTTCTAAACGTCTGTGAATTATTTATGGACAACTGAGAAGGCATTGGGTACCAGCCCAGTATTCACCTAGTGGGATGTGGGAAATTACCTAAAAATCAATCTATGCTGGCTGGCACATCCACCCTCACTGTTAATCTGCCAGGTGTATTCAATTCTGTCAAGTGCATCTCCCCATTCCAGAAGTGGAATTTTTACATGCACAGCCATCTGAGTGTGTGATGATCTATATGGAAACCGAAACAACATACAATAGAACATGTAGAGACAACGTAATTTCACTAGATCAACTCTACTGTTTACCATATTCATTAAACTTTTTTACATATGCATCCAGCTGCCACCATTTTAATAAACTGACCTAGAAAAGTCCTGTAAGTTACAAAGAGAGACCCCCTATTTGTGAAGCCAATCGTCTTTAAAACACGAAACTGTTGGACTGTCCACAGTGCTCAATAAGACTCCAGTGTTTAAGAATTCGCATCTTAACAAACAGTTGCAGACTATCTTTTGGAATCAATAGGGCACTAGAAATTAGCTCAAAAGATTCCAAACACAGGATACTTGGATAATATAATTGTGACTGGTGCTAAAAGGGAACACAAGGCAAACCTACTTATCCTTTCAATGTGTTACAGCGAATGGACTAAAATACAATTTTAGTAAGCATGCCCAGAATGAAATTTCATACTGCAGCAGAGTATGCACTGATATGAAACTTCCTGGCAGATTAAAATTCCATACTGGACTGGGACTTGAACTTGACACCTTCTGCCAATTGCGCTACCCAAGCATAGCTCACACCCTGTCCTCACAGCTTTGTAGGGTAGGATATGAGGTACTGGCAGAGGTATAGCTGTGACAACAGATCATGAGTCATACTTGGTACCTCAGTCAGTAGAGTATTTGCCTGTAAAAGGAAAACTTTCAGATTTGAGTACCAGTTTGGCAAACACTTTTAATTTGGCAGGAAGTTTTAAGTAATTGTGAATTTTTCAGAAACCAAGTGGAACAACTGGGCCACATCTTCAGTCTGGCTATCAACCCAGCGACATATAAAAGCCCCAGGCAAAATTCAAGTGCTCACAAACTTAAAATGCTTTCAATCATTTCTTGGCAAAATTAATTATTATACCAAATTTATACCTAATTCTGACAGTATTGCCATATCACTCGATAACTTATACAAGAAAAGTGTAGAATTTGGATGACCCTAACAGTGCCAATATTCTTTTCAACAAATAAAACGAGTGTTCTAAGTCTGCTCCCTCTCTAGAGTACTATGAGCCATACAAGCAATTTATGCACACTACCATTGCCTTCACAGCACAGCATTGGGGTGGTACTCTCTCACAAAACTGCCAATGTGTATAAACAACTTACCAAATATGCCGCCAAAACTCCAACTTAAACTCAGACAAATTCTATATATTGAAAAACGTTGAGCTAAGAGTTTCTCCATAAAGTATTCCTATAAATCATTAGTGCCTGATTATTTGTATAGAGTATGTGTTCAGTGAGAAGTGCTCTGCAGTACAACTAAATGATTAAATTGTATCAACACAGTCTTTTAAGGAATTTATTTGGAAATCTGAAGAGGCAATAGTTGGAAACAGCATACAAAACACGATAAGAATATAAAAGTTAGTAGCAACACTAACACTGAAATTCATGCACAAGGAAAAGTACAGGTAGTACTTTATGCAAATGACACGATGATATATAGCCAGAATTTTCATACATAACAGAGTAAGTTCTAGTGTTAAGTAATATAATACCAGTCATACAGCAATAACTTCCTGTATACAAACCTATTCTTTCTGAGTAAATGTAACAGAATTATTTAATTTTATAGCTGGGAATCATTATCACTGTATTAACAAAAAAAAAGTGCTAAAAGTAAATTAATGGAGTTGTACGCAAAATTTGGGAACCATACAGTAGTATTATGTCTGTGGATACAAGAAAGAAATAACGTATTAATTTAGAATATGACAAGAACTGCAAAGAAAAGAACCAAAACTATGTAAACAACATTCTGCCGCATCCAGTAATAACAGGAGAGCACACAAATGAAATAAAATCGACAACGGATCGTATTATCTAGGCTACACAGAAGTGTGATACCCCCCCTATTCAGGTTGGCCTACATAGAATGGTACACAATGTTTCAGTAGTGCGTACCTAGTAGTGAAGAAAGCTCGTATGTGGTAGTGTAAAATACCACTGCGTTTATCTATTCGTGATAGAAATAATACGATAGAAAAGTTAATGTTCGAAGGTCAAAAAGTGAGGAATAAAAACCTGAAACTACAGTACCTACTACAGAGGATACAGTATTCGATTAATCAGAATGTACCTGTTAAAAGAACGGCGTTGCCGTAATAATGTGTTGTTAGTAGCAACGGCTTGTGAAAATACCATTTCGTTGCTATGGTCGCCTAGCTTTTCGGCGCAAATGTTTGTGTGTCCGCTCAGGGATTAGCCGGTCCATGCTCCTACAACAAAGAAGAGAGGTACTAATAAGTATGTCAAAAAACTAAAGCACGAGTTGAAGGGTCAAATATAGGGTTACGTTAGCTTTTATGTTTTGTTTTTGTTTTACTCTGCAGCTTGGTTTCCATCGGCAGTATATTAGTTCCTAGAAAGCTACGTCAAATTTATCATTTTCGTCTGTTGTCATTCAGTTACTACAAATTAGTATTGCTGTGGCTTCTTCTTTTACCTTTTTTCCCTATTCACTATTTTACAGTGTTCACAAATTGTGTATTTGATACTTATAAACAGAGATTGAGCAGTAACCGGGAAAATAAGTTTCAAGAAACCATTTTTTTCCTTTCTCGTAGACGCGTTAACATTGGCGAGTGGCAATTAGTATGTGGCAGTTCGTACGAACAGTCATTATCAATGTCATCAACTCTCGAAAACGAAATAAGCGAAGTGTGTCTAAAAAAAAAAAAAAAAAAAAAAAAAAAAAAAAAAAAAAAAAAAAAAAAAAAAATGCTGAAATAAAATAAGGTGCTTAATTGTGCAGTTTTATTTTGCAATAATTATACTGTGTAACGTATTTAAGAGAGAGAGAGAGCAATGAATACGAAAATACAAGAAGATGGATAATGTTAAATAAATGCAACTTTATAAAGAACGATTGGATAAAATGTTAGAGGATAGAGGGAGATATTTTCGTGGTATAAGTAATTTCGTGATATTTTTTGCTTGTGTGCAGCGGACATTCCTCAGCGGGTTGGCGCGTGTTTTGGTAGATACGTCCTTCCCGCCAGATGGCCTGTTTCTGTTCCACCACGCGTAAAGTCAACAATACAAAACTTTTTCTCATTCTTCGTGCCGTTTCGTGAAATACTGTGGCGGTTGTTGCAGGTAAAAATCCAGTGCCATTACTCGTGAGGCTGTGTAGATACATAAGGAAAAGCCCCGACACGGTGCAATAAAAATTATTACCAAAGACGATAAACACTAGCGCGGCCACTGTATGCGTCGGCAAAGATGTATTTTGCTACGCTGGAAGGCGAATGACAAATGATGGAGACTCCATTCAATTTTTATCGTGTTTGCAATAATTATACTGTGTAACGTATTTAAGAGAGAGAGAGAGAGAGAGAGAGAGAGAGAGAGAGAGAGAGAGAGAGCAAAGAATACGAAAATACAAGAAGATGGATAATGTTAGATAAATGTAACTTTATAAAGAACGATTGGATAAAATGTTAGAGTATAGAGGGAGCGCAAAACCACGAAAGTTTTCTTTCGCACATTATGCTAATGTCATGTCACTGTAGCTGCCTGCATCTGAAGAGGAAGTTCGATAAGGTATTGTATTCACAGTCAAAAATGAGAAGTAGTCATGGTGGAATAGGAAGCATATAACCAAGTTGCGTAAATCTCAACAGCATACAGAATACACGAATTGATGTAAGTTCACTCCACCACTGACTTACAATTTACGAAATTTGTGAATTAAAAGTGAAAGACAATTCGTTAGTTGCAAAATTCATAAAAATCAAACATGACAATAATCTAATTAATTCAATGAATTATATTTTTATACATATTTGCATAACTGGCGACCGTGACAGGACATTGAGATAGCCATGAAACCAATTGTATAAACTGTTCAAAGTTATGTATGACATTGTATGAAATTTTTTCATGTACTAATTATTTTTAAATTTACATGTGCAACACCACAACTGGGAGCAAAATAACAAGAACCAAAAAGTTTTGTTGATAAAGCAACCAATTCAAAAAGGAATCAAAAGTGAAACCGGAATTTACAGAAAATTTTGGAAATACGCTGTTTGTTTCATCATAGCAAAAGTAGGACCACTACACAACTGCTTGCTCTGCTATGCTTGATAGCGTCTCCTGTGTAGTAATTAGACATCTTTTTCCTTAATTTCCATTCCTAAATGTATTGCAATGAATTTTTCAAAAATGTTATCTAATGATTAGCGACAGAAAAGTTTGAAGTTTTTGTGTCACAACATTCATGCATCATAAAAGTAGCCAATTAAGGCTTGACTACACGTAGATCGTATGTTCAAATTTCCAAAAATAATATATTTCAATTTTCTATTTTTCAAAATTTTAATTTTAATATTCAATCAAAATTGCACAAAAATCAGTTTCCATTATTGTTGACAATGGCGAAAACATAATGAGCCAAGATGGCGTACAATTACAAGACAGAACATCCGAAATACCAGCTGCATTTCTTCCCCACTCAGAAGTATTAAGTATGTGAGAGATAGACATAACCGAACTAATAAGTGCTAGTGAGCTTTCACAGAGTTCTAACTTTGATGATATGTTGATCACAATAGATGAAACTACATCACGTGTCTCCACCAGCAACATTCTGCTCGCACAGTAAAACATAGAAAGCAAGGATAACATGATTTTTGATGACACTTTACTGTCACCCATCATACGAAATCCAAATGTCAATTTACAAAGTACAGTTGTTAACAACCAAAGTACATTAGATAGCAACCAAAATAGCGCACTTGCCGCGAAATAAAAAAATACAAGCACCAATTTGTGTGCAGACATATACACAAAATTTGACAGTTTGTCGCTAAACCTTACCATAGTCACACAAGACATAAACAACATAAAAAAGAGCAGAAACAAGTTTTAAAACATTTTCAGGATACAGTCACACAACAGATCAGTGATTTGACTAAGAATTTTCACGAAGAAATGAATGTAAAATTTAAAGACATGGAAAAAAGGCTAAAGCAAGATGTACTTTCAAAAGGAAACAACGACATTACGGAAATGAAACAGAAATTAAACACTCTTAACGAGCAAAATGATACAGTAGAGTAGCATATAAATGCGATTAAAAACACACACACAAATCTGGAAGCTACACAAACACAATTAACTTCCACAGTAAAGAACATCTCTACTGTAGTGAACAAACTGCATAAGGATTACGAAAATATACCAATAGCAATTAATGAACTCACCTTAACAGTCTGAGCCAAAAAGGAAAGAGACAAAATTAATGAAAATTTATCTGATGTCATTTCGCAAGATAAAACAGGTACTTTAGACAAAACCAGTACCGAGGCGGAAAGGGTAGTGAAGGTAGATGAAATTATTCAGCAATGGGAAAACGATGTTATCAATAAAGTTAACACCAATTTGCAAGCTAAAGAGAGCAGGATATGCAACTACTTAGGGGAAAGTGTTACAGAGACACAAGCTGTAGACATAAGAAAAGAGCCAGCAAACACAAGTAATGAATGCACACAGATCATTGCAAACCCTGCAAACAATGCCAGTAGTAATGACAGACCGCAGAGTGTAAGTTTACAGGGCATAACACCAGTACCTACGAGAAATGCAAATAATTATGATAGCTATGTAAACACAGCACAAAATGCAAATAGCTTGTCCACTATATTTGCTGAGTAAGATCTATTAAGACACTGTCAATTCCCAATGTTTATGAGTGAAGGTAAGAAGATGAATCCTGTTGTTTTTATTAGTGCTTTTCGACATGTGTTCCCTAGAAATTGGACGGAAACACAAAAGATCAGATTTGTTGTTGGGTACACGCAAGGCGATGTACTTTTGTGGGCGACCGAGGTAGCTGAGCGTTGTGCCATATATTTACAATCTGAACGGGCATTTCTTGACAAATACTGGCCAGAAGCTGTATAGGAGAGACTAAGGTTAGAGGTTTTTAACCCTGCCCCTTTCAATAGCAAATATGGTAGCTTGCGAAGGTATTTTGGGAAGTATCTCAATAAAACACGTTATTGGACGAATCCTATTTCTCATATTGATGTTTCAAAAATTTTAAAAAGTCGTTTGACAGCACACATTCGTGAAAAATTAATTACTATGCCTGAGCACGACACAGAATATTTTCTATCCATTTTAGATTCAATCGACCTAATATATGAGGAGAAATCAAAAAAAAGGGCGTCAGACAGCCAAACATCACGACAACATAATTCGAATGGTCAATAGAAAAAGCCAGACACGAACACACAGCAAGACTGGTACACGCAACCACAAGGATACATTAACCATGG
This sequence comes from Schistocerca serialis cubense, assembly GCF_023864345.2. Taxonomy (NCBI): domain Eukaryota; kingdom Metazoa; phylum Arthropoda; class Insecta; order Orthoptera; family Acrididae; genus Schistocerca; species Schistocerca serialis. The sequence goes on along the minus strand of NC_064641.1, from coordinate 145,862,394 downwards.
TAATGGAAATGGCAGGAACACGAGATTTAAACAAAACTTTCGGTATAACAGGAACGATTCCCATCCACAAGCTAATTTCAATCCCTTCTCTCAAAACTATGCACCGCTTATAAATAAAAACATTCAGCCGCGCCAATGGCATGCATGCGGCAACAACAATAACGTGCTGCATGCTGTACCACAGCAAACCTTTGCCCAACAAAATCACAATACAGCAACATTTCACAACAGTCATGTGAACATTCGAGAAAGTATGTCGTGAGCTAGCAATGATTCAAACTGGAGAAACAATCACACAGTACAACTAACAGAAATTGTTCGGTGCACAGAAGCAGATCAGACTAGGCTGCAGGAAAACCTGAATCAGTCTTAGTTGAGCCCCATACTATAGACCTTATAAGCAATGGGGGCAAATCAGATTTTCAAACATGTTTCTTACGATGCAATGAGCAAGGAGACATAAAAGACGATCTATACCAACATGGACTAGAATCGGCAAAAATACAATAGAAGAACAAGTGGAAGCAGTAATCAGGGTGAAAATTTTTGGTATAGACACACAGTTAATACTTGATGCAGGGTCCACGACTAATTTAATATCTGAAGCATTTTTCACTGAATTATAAAGATGGAATAAATTTCCTGTTCTGCCAACACAAAACTGCAGAGTATAAACCACTACTGGTGGCAAAACGAAATTAGTAAAACACCAAGCTCTTATCACCATGCACACTGAACGATTTTCTGTGATGTGTAATTTTTTAATAGTAGACAAAATCATAGTCAACTGCTTGATAGGTATGGACACATTTATGACCTACAAAACTCCAATGGACAAAGGTAATGAATGGTAAGTGCAATTTGTTTGTGAAAGACCAAAGATTCTCTATCGGCCTGATTACCATACTGGAGAGGTATGACAAAGTAAACCCAGAACCCAACGACATTGTATAGTATTTATATCCCACAGTTTATTTTTTGAACAAATATGATAACAAACATGATACTGACCCTGAAGCTAACCAGGAATTAGTAGAACAAAAATTGAACAAATCAAATATTCTAGATACTACACAATGACAAGAGCTTTCTGACTTACTTTTTAAATATGCAAATGTTTTAATAAGAATCCAGGAGTAATCAAAGATTATTAACATAAACTTAATGTCTATCCTCACAAAACATTTTCTGTTATGTCTTACTCCATATCATGGACAAAGAGTGAAGCAGGAAATCAATAGGATGTGCAAATAGGGAATCATACAACCATCATTTTCACCTTATTGCAGTCCAATACTAACAGTTAGCAAACCTGATGGATCAGTACGACCAGTTTTAGGCACTACAGGCATAAACAAAATCCTAGTACCAGTAAGAACAAAACCAGATAATTTAGATGAACAGTTACTAAAATTTCATAACACCAAATATTTCAGCACCCTTGATCTAAAAAAAAATCCTACTGGCAAATGAAGTTACATTAGGAGAGTAGAAAATACACAGCATTTGCCTGCAATGGCAGGAGTTATGAATTTCATGTTCTACCCTTTGGCTTAAACATTAGTGCAGGCGTATTTATGTTAGCTTTGGACAGGGTCTTAGGACCAGAATTGCTTAGTAAAGTTACCATGTATGTTGACGATATGTTAACAGCTACATCAACTTGGACAGAACACATAAGTATAATGTAAAAAGTATTTCAGAGATTTACAGAGTACAAAGTAGCAGCAAATCTTAAAAAATCTAACTTTGGCAAAGAACAAGTAAAATTTTTAGGACATATCGTATCAGAACAGGGTATGTTACCAGACCCAAAAAAACTAGATGCCATACATAATTGCCCACCCCAAGGAACAAAAAACAATTGAAAGTATATCTAGGACTAAACTCCTTTTTCCGTAAATTTATACCACAACAACTTATGAATAGCGATGCCCTACTTAACCTATTGAGAAGGAATAAACCTTGGGTATGGGATGAGAGATGCCAGGAGGACTTTACCAAAATTAAAAATGCATTAACATAAGGAAACATTTTGAGTCATCCTGACACGTCTAAGGACTTTTGTTTAAGCACGGACGCCTTGTCTCAGGGGCGATGCCCTACTTAACCTATTGAGAAGGAATAAACCTTGGGTATGGGATGAGAGATGCCAGGAGGACTTTACCAAAATTAAAAATGCATTAACATAAGGAAACATTTTGAGTCATCCTGACACGTCTAAGGACTTTTGTTTAAGCACGGACGCCTTGTCTCAGGGGCTGGGGACATGTTTGTTCCAGATACAAGAATAAGAAGGAAAAACAGTACCCAAAGTCATCAGCTTTTCCAGCAGAACTTTATCAGAGGCAGAAAGATCATATTCCGTATCAGAAGTGGAAAGTTTAGCAGTAATTTGGGCGTTTAAGAAATGCGAGTATTTTCTTTGGGGTAAAAACACTAAAGTCTATTGTGATCACCAATCATTATCTTTTCTCTTAACATGTGAACTGTTACACCGACTAGCGAGATGGTGTTTGTACCTGCAAGAATTCAATTTTGAAATAATATACATAAAAGGCAGTCTTAATATTATCACAGATGCACTATCCAGATTACCGCAGGGACTAGACGAGTTCAGTGAACTGTCTCAACACGATTCAGAAATCCGAACATTATTGATGCAAGGTAACACACCAAAAATCAGACTATAAAAAATTTTGTAAACAGATTTTAACGATACAACATCAAGACAATAGGTGGAAAAAGGTAATACAAAATGTTAACCAGAATACAAACTGTAAAGTAAGTAAATGGTATCAGCAACACAAAGTGGTTTTGTTTTACTGGAAGCACGAAACTTCTAACCATTGGTGCGTATGCCTTCCAGAGGAATATATCGACGAATTTATCAAACATACACCACTATGGAGGAACAAAATGTACAGACAAGATTTCCAAACTTTATTACTTTCCTAATTTACGACGATGTGTTCCACAAATACTAAGAAAGTGTGCCATTTGCCAAAGAACAAAACCATCCAATATGTCAAAGTTTTCAGAACTACACCCCATACCAACCAAAGCTCCACTGAAAATGATTTCTCTGGATATCGCAAGGCCATATCCCAGACCAAAAGGAGATGTCAAATACATAATAGCTCTTTATGATATTTTCACAAAATATATCGATCTTTATGCTATCAAAACCACAACAGCTAGTAGCATCAAAGTAATATTAACAGACAATACAGCCTATTTCGTAGAAAGAAAATGGAAACAATTCATGAATACACAGGGCATTAAACACATCTTGGTAAGTTTTTTCCACCCAGAAGCAAGTCCCATGAAGAGGGTGTTTAAAGAATTCAGTACATTTATAAGGACATATGCTCATAATAAACATTCATGATGGATTGAATATATGAGTCCATTTATGCACATAGCAAACAATCTCCCCCACTCTTCCACAGGTTTAACTCCTAATGAACTGATGTTTAACACAAAGCAAACTGACAAATGGGAATCACCCATACCAGAATTACCTACTAAAGAGTTAACTTTATAGGATAAAATCACACAAGCAGTAATTACACTGGAGGATAGGGCAGAATACAGAAAGAGAATATACAACAAAAACTTAAAATGAGTTACACATTTTTTCGAAGGGCAACGAGTCCTCTCAAGGACACATCCCAAATCGACAAAGATCAGTAATCTGGATAAAAAATGGCAGTTAATATACTCAGGGCCACATAGTATTGCTAAAATACCTTATCCTGGAACTTATAGATTGGTATATGAAAGATCAGGGAGAGACAAAGGTTTTCACCCTTACAAAAACTTAAAGGCTTTTCACTAGTAATGACCCAATATCACAGCAGTTTTCTTGTCAGAAAATATATTTATAAGTAATGTCATAGTTTTATAAGTAAAAAATTTTATTATGTGTGTTTTGTAAGCTAAGACAAACATTTGACTAGAAGGAAGCGTAAAAACACAGCTTCATGCGAAGTGAAATGCAAACTGGGGCTGCCTACGACTCAGCTGTGCAGGCTCAACAATGCATGCTTACGTCAGTACTAGGGAAGAGACATTGACCTTGGGCAAGCGCAACAGGCTAACTCGCAGCGGAATCAAATAGGAATGCGAAGCTACTCAATTATCAATCTCCATTTCAAAATAAATAATAACACATAACAACTATATTTACTATCAGGGAACGAAAGAATATAATATTATATCAACATGCAAAGTTGCGTCAATATCAAGATATATTCATAGTAACTAGAATTAAAAGAAATCGTTACAACGAAACATACAGAACGTGTTAGCTAACGAAAGGTAAGATACCATAGGAGATGTCACAGCAACTGTCTTTGCAGGGTTAATGATTAAAAAAATAAAATATTCGATAACAAATACATTTTGTGAGCATTGGAACAGAGACTTACAGTGTTGCCAAAACGACAAGGAGCCGCTCTTGCAGTACTCTCATGTAAATACTTAATGAATTATCATTCTGTATGTAAGTTATGTATTTCCTGGAAAATAATGTGTAAGCAAGACAAGTTGACATCTCCAACTCAATATACAAAGAAAAATACGCTGACAAATAAAGGTAATTGTACCCCTTTCGGCAAAATTTAAATTTCAGCTGTACGAGTGTATTCAAAACACTGTGCGCCTCCATTTCATGTCACCACACAGTGGGGGGCAGTTGTATAGATACATAAAATGGTTCAAATGGCTCTGAGCACTGTGGGACTTAACTTCTGAGGTCATCAGTCCCCTAGAACTTAGAACTACTTAAACCTAACTAACCTAAGGACATCACACACATCCATGCCCGAGGCAGGATTCGAACCGGTCGCGCAGTTCGAGACTGTAGCGCCTAGAACCACTCAGCCACTCCAGCCGGCGTATAAATACATAAGGAAAAACCCCGACACAGTATGATAAAAATTATTACCATTGACAATAAACACTAGCGCAGCCACTGTAAGCATTGGCAAAGATGTATTTTGCTACTCTGGAAGGCAAATGACAAATGATGGAAACTCCATTCAATTTTTTTAGATGGACTCTGTCTTTAGTTATCGTAGGGAGAAGACGTATTCTTGTGAGACGTGTGTAGTCGACATTGTGTTACCTGAATAATAATTTTTATGAAAGTATGAAGTGTGAGAGATCTTTTTTGTGCAAAACCACGGAAGTTTTCTTTTCTTCTGCGCATTATGCTAATGTCATGTCACTGTAGCTGCCTGCATCTGGAGAGGAAGTCCAGGAAAGTATTGTATTCTCAGTCAAAAATGAGAAGTAGTCATGGTGAAATAAGAAGCATATAACCAAGTTGCGTAAATCTCAACAGCATAGAGAATACACGAGTCGATGTAAGTTCACTCCACCACTGACTTACAATTTACGAGATTTGTGAATTAAAAGTGAAAGACAATTCATTAGCTGCAAAATTCATAAAATCAAACATGACAATAATCTAATTAATTCGATTAATGATATATATATTTGCACATGGTGTAAGTTAAGCATGAGAATGCTGAAGGGGAACAGTTAATTTCTTAGAAAAACACCCTACCCAGCAATACCCTCACCTTCTTGATGACCTTCCCTTTCCTGACGATCTCAGTGAGGCCAACCACTTTGCCTCCCACTTATCCAATGTCTTTTTCATTCCAGTTGATCCCCAATTTGCTTATTCCCTCTTCCCCGATGTCATCAGACATACAGATACCGCTGTTCCTACCCTTGCTCCTAGCTTCCAGTACTTGGGCCACACACCACCATCTGAACTTAAAACTCCCATCACTACACAGGACATCAGCCTCACACTCCTCACTAAATGCAACACTGCTCCTGGCCATGACTGCATTACCTACTGCCATCTCAAACACTGCTCTCCCTCCTTCCTTGCAGTCCTTGCCACCCCCTACAATGTAATCCTTGCCACCGGCTTCTACCCTGATCTGTGGAAAACCTCCCATACCTTGATGTTCTCCAAACCCAACAAGCCTACCTCTGATGCCTCTTCCTATCGCCCTATATGTCTCACCTCAGTGTAGGGCAAGCTATTGGAATCCATCCTTACCCTACACATCCATCACCACCTCCTCCCCAGCACCCAATGTGGCTTTCAACTTTCCTTCTCTGCTGATGACCAACTCCTACGCCTCATCTCCTCTCCCTCTAGCTTAACTCCCATCGCTCCGCCATTTTTGTCTCCCTCGACCTTGAAAAGGCCTACGACCGTGTATGGCATCCTGGTCTCCTGTTTAAACTCCAGACCTACGGCCTTCATATCAACTATGTCCAACTGACTGCCTCTTTCCTCTCCCAAGCCCCTCCTATGTTACCCCTCCACAGGTGTGCACCAGGGCTCTCTCCTCTCCCCTCTCCTCTACCTCCTGTACACAGCAGACATGCCACAACCCAGCCCCTCCAGTACGCCTCCTGCAGTATGCCGATGACACCGCCTTCCTTGCCTTCATTCCTACCCTTCAACGGTCAAAACACCTTCTCCAGAATCACCTTGATCTTTTTGCCGCATGGTGAAACCAGTGGCTCCTGAAAATCAATCCTTCCAAGATCCAGGCAATCTTCATAGGTTGTACTACTCGCTCCTTCTGGCTTCTTGATTTTTACCTTACCATCTGCACCTGTGCTGTATGCCTCTCCCCCAACCCTCACCTACCTTGGCCTCACCATTGACCATCACCTCACCTGGATCCCTCATCTCCACTCTATCCAATCCAAAGCCCACAACCGCCTCTGACTCCTTAAACTCCTCTCTGGCTGGACATGGGGATTGAACCCCTCTACCATCCTCCACACCTATAAATCCTTAATCCGTCCCATCCACTGTTATGCCATTCCCACCTGGATATCCACCACTTAAATTCTATAAGTCCTTCCAGATCCTCGAGCACCATGTAATCTGCCTTGTCTTCTATATACGCCTCCCATTCCCCATGCAGATCCTCTATGACCTGATTCCTTTTCCCCATCTGCTCTTTTTCCTAGAACGTATCTGCATCCTCTACACCTCCCACTGCCTTGATTCCCTTCATCCCGTGGTTGCTCCTCTCCTCTCTAACCCCCATCCACTGCCACGCATTCACCGTTGTGCCTCTTCTACCCTCTACCTTTACATTCTTCATCTCTTTTCCTGAGGTGGCTTCCACCAACTCCCCCTCCCAGATGATGCCCTCTCATCCTCCATCTGTCTCTCCTATTAACTCTGATCCTCATCTGCCCCTCCCTCCCTCTGTCCTTTTCCTGGGCTCCCTCTCCCCCTTCCATCCTGTTCTTCCCCACCTATCCTCTCTTTGACTCCCTTCTCTCCCCCGAGTCCTTTTGCTTTCCTCTCCACTGCCTTCCCCACTCCTTATCGAGTCCACTCTGCCCTCCCTTTTTCTATGTCCTGTTCCTCCATCGGCTATCCCTTTTTTCTTTTCCCTCCTCCCCACGTTTTTTTCCCCTCATCGGTCCGGGTCCTCCCCCTGCACCCATCTGCCGCTGTGCGCCTATAGTGCTGTTTTAAGTGAATGTTCAGTCCGGTGCATCCCCTGTCAGTGTTGCGAACTGCCACTATACTATCTCTCATTGTGTTTTTTATCTCGTGCGAACAAACACCACACTGTCGCCATATTTTTTTAATTGTGCCTGTCTACTTACTGTGTGTCTTCATCCGCATCGTCAACGCCGTGTTTTTATATTTTAAATTCCGCAACTTTCCACCATGTTAGTGTTATTAACAAAGCCACCATTTATCGCCTTTTTATATTGTTTGTTATCTTACCATTGTTTGTTTAACTCATCTCTCGGCTGTAGAGCAGCGTATTAAATCGAAAATCAATAAGAAAAAAAAACTTTCTTAGCAAATTCCACTCGTCAGATTGGTGTCTTTACATGCTCTCTTATTTTGCGCAATTGTATGAATTTTAAGCGCGATATCAGCTTAGTGTTCTAAAGAAAAGTTATTGCTAATAGTGTGTTCTACACGTCTGTACTTCGAAATTTGTATTTTGAGATATTACGAAATTACCTTTAGATTAGAATAGATTAGTTTTTCGTTCCATAGATCCGTGCTGAGGAGATCCTCATGGATTTGGAACATGTCAATTTTTTTTAAGCTGAAATAACAATACTAATAGTATGAGTATATACAATACATCATTTTTAAGCTGAAATAACGATACTAATGGAATGAGTATATACAATACATCATTAGTTTCTATTAAAAAATTCGTCAATGGAGTAGGAGTTGGCCACTAGTAAGTCTTTCAGATTCAGACTAAGAGCAGCCGACCAGTTGCAAAGGATAAAGTAATCTTTACCTAGGTTTCAATAGATATAAATGTATCTTCTTCAGAAGACAGCAGTATTATAACAACATGAAGTGATATGTCCTTATCGTTTAGGCAAACATCTGCATAGTTACATTAATCATTTAAAATATAGCCCTGAAAACAGGGTTTGTGAGACAAATGAAATAGGTACATGGAATCTTTCAGATTCCTTTTAAACTGATCTTTATTTGTAACTAAATTTTTTATGTGTGCTGGCAAATTATTGAAGATAAGTGTTCCTGAGTAGTGGACCCCTTTTTGAACTAAAGTAAGTGCTTTTAAGTCTTTGTGCAGATCATTTTTGTTCCTGGTATCGTATGTATGAACTGAGCTGTTTGTCGGAAAAAGAGAAATATTATTTAGGACAAATTTCATTAAGGAGTAAATATACCGAGAGGCAGTAGTTAGTATACCCAATTCTTTGAAGAGGTTTCTACAGGACGTCCGTGAATTTACTCCACAAATAATATGTCTTACACGCTTTTGGACTCTGAAAACTTTTGGTTGATTTGTAGAGTTACCCCAAAATATTATACCATATGATATTATGGAATGAAAGTAAGCAAAGAATGCAAGCTTTTTCATTTTTATGTCGCCTATGTCTGCTAACACTCGAATTGCAAATACAGATTTGTTAAGGCGCTTCTGCAGTTCTGTGGTGTCCTCCTCCCAACTGAATTTATTATCAAGTTGTAATCCCAGGAATTTAAGACTGTCAACCTCTTCTGTCTGCTCTTCTTCATACTTTATGCATAGGCTGGGTGGAAACCTCTTACAGGTTCTGAATTGCATATAGTGAGTCTTTTCGAAGTTTAATGTCAGTGAGTTGGCTTTAAACCATTTATTAATATCCATGAAAATATCATTAGCAGATCTTTCTAGAACTACACTCGACATACTATTTATTGCAATACTTGTATCATCTGCAAACAAAACGAACTCTGCTTCTGGCAGTGTAACTGATGAGAGATCATTAATGTACACAAGAAAAAGCAATGGCCCTAAGATGGATCCTTGTGGGACACCACATGTAATTTCTTCCCATTCTGAAGATGATTGATGACTTAATTCACTAGTCCTTTGCGCTGACACCCTTTGTTTCCTGTTAGCGAGGTATGACTCGAACCATTTTGCAGCATTGCCCATGACACCATAGAATTCTAATATATTTAAAAGGATGTTGTGGTTCACATAATCAAATGCCTTTGACAAATCACAGAAAATACTTGCTGCTTGTAATTTGTTATTTAATGAATTAAGAACATTTTCACTGTAGGTGCAAATAGCCTTCTCGGTATCAGAACCCTTCAGAAATCCAAACTGTGTTCTTGATAATATTTTATTTGTGGTCAGTGAGAAGTTTCCTGTACATTACTTTCTCTAAAATTTTTGAGAATGCTGGCAAAAGTGAAATCAGTCTGTAGTTTAATGGTATCTCTTTATCCCCTTTCTTGAATAGAGGCTTAACATCTGCATATTTTAGCCAGTCAGGAAATGTCCCAGTTATAATTGACTGGTTACACAAGTAACTTAGAATTGAACTAAACTCACAAGAACATGCCTTAATTAACTTGGTTGATATTTCATCGTAACCACTAGAATGCTTTGTTTTTAAAGATTTTATTATGGAAGTTATTTCTTTTGGTGAAGTGAGTGACATATTCATGTACCTGAAGCTATTTGTAAAGGCTAGTTTCAGATATTCAAGGGCATTACTTACTGATACTGACAATCCCATTCTATCAGAAAAGGATATAAAGTACTTGTTAAATAGATTTGCCATACTATGCCCATCGGTTACTAATGTGTCATCTACCCTTAATGCTATTTGCTCTGGTTCTACCAGTCTCCTCCTTCACTATATCCCATATTGTTTTTGTTTTGTTCCCTGGCATTGGTATCTTCTTCTCGTAGTGCATTTGTTTAGATGTCTGAATTACTTTTTTTAATATTTTACAGTATTCCTTGTATTTAGCTAAATCATCAGCATTGGAACTATTCTTGGTTGACAGAGATACATTTTCCTTTTTGTCTTACAGGAATTCTTTAATCCTTGTGTAATCCATGGTTTTATTATAGACTTCTGTTTAATTTGAGTAACTTTTAGAGGAAAACAGTTTTCAAACATGGTACTGACACTGTTCATGAATGTGTTATATTTTTCGTTCATGTCATGAGCACTATAAACATCATTCCAGTTCATATCTTTGAGCAGTTTTCTAAAACTCTCAATTTTTGGTCGATTGACTGCTCTCCTGTACTCAGATTTAGCAGTCTTGATAATCTGCTTAGAATTTACATCTAAAACAAGGAGCAGCATGTCATGATCTGACAGTCCATTTATTACAGGTTTCATGATATGATTTTGTTCCTTTGATTTGTCTATAAAAATTTTATCAATGGCTGTCCTTGAGGATTTAGTGATCCTAGTTGGAAAGTTTACAGTGTGAGTTAGATTGAAAGACAACATTACTAACTGCAGTAAATGTTAACTGGAAGATTGCATTAGAAAATCTGTATTAAAGTCACCAGCAATCAAAATTTCTTTGTTTCTTCCTTTTAAATAACCCAAAAGAGCTTCTAGATGATTTATGAATAGATTATACTTTCTTGCAGGTGCTCGGCAAATAGTTACTATTATATAGGATCTGTTATGAAACTCTACTTCTGTTGCACATGCTTCTAGATGCTACTCTAAACAGAATTTATTAATGTCAATGTTCTTGAATTTCGGCCAGTTTTTAATAAATGTGGCAACTCCTCCTCCATCCATATCTACTCTGCAGAAGTAGGAAGCTAGCTTAAATCCAGAAATGTCTAACATATCTATACCAGTGGTCACTTGATGTTCAGAGAGGCAGATTATGTCAATTTGGTGAGATGAATTCATTTCATCAATACAAATGATAAGTTCATCAACTTTATTTCTGAGCACCAGGACGTTCTGATGTAATAAAGATAACTGATATTGCATACTAGTGGGATTATAACTGCTTTGGCGAAGATGAACTGGCAGTTTCTGATTACTTTCTGTTAAACATTGTTTAAATGGTGGCTGTATGCTAAAATCTGACTCCTGTTCATCTGTTTTCTCAAACTGAGTGTGTCTGCCAATCTCTCTTAAGACTCTTTTTCTTTCCCCCTTCCCTATCCTAAATAAGACATCCCTCTGACACCTGTGACCACTGGTATTTTACCACTTGTGACAGGGTCCCCCCTTAAGTTTTCTGCAATCAACCCAGACAGTTTTCCCTTCCCTTTCCTATTGAGGTGAAGGCCATGCCTACTGTAGTCCCACCTATCGATAGCATCCACAGGAATCAAACCAATATGGGACCCTATATCCGTCCTAAGCAGCCACTCCAACTCCAAGTTCACCCTCCCGACGGAAGAGTTCAAAGGAGGCCGATCATGGCGTCTCAACACAGACACAAATCCCACAGTCGCATGCTTCGTTGCTGATGCTATCTTCTTCAGGTCACTCTTTATGGAATATTCAGAGTCTCTGTCAATGCTATTTCCCAGACCACCCACTATAACCACGACATCCTCCTTTGTGAAATCCTTGCATAAATTACCTACATCCTCTGTTACCTGACCCAGATCTGCACTAGGTTTGTAAAAGTTTATGACCTGGTACTCTGGACCTAGATTTTCCTGCAGTAGTTGGCCAACACCTCTACCATGGGAACTACCTAACAACAGAACTTTCTTTCTCTTTACAAATTTCCCTACCTTTTTCAAGTGCTTGAAAGCTTGCTGTGGCCTTTCTACAGCGTCACCTGCCTACATTTATTGCAGTTTACATACAACATGCCAAGGGAGCATTCAAAATACCGTAAGTATACTGTTCAGCAACTTCTAGCCACTGCTGAATTAATGAAAGTTAATAATGTGTCTATATACCAAGTTTCAAAGCAAATGGATTTTCGTGGAGCACATTAAAAGACTATCTCAACAGAATTGTGAAAGACAGTCGATATCCTCCTAAATTAGGAAGACCATTTGCTCTAACGCCAGATCTTGAGACAGAACTATACAACTACGATGGTAAAAAAGGTGGCATACGAATTGGCGAAACGAGCTGGTCATGGAAATTTGTTAAACTCCGGAAAAGGAAGTGCCAGCAAGTAGTGGTGGTTGAGCTACAAGACGAGGTACAACCTTACTTTGCAAACTCCTGAGAATGTTACCACTTGCGGGCTTCTATGGCGAATGAAGAGATGATTCGTGATTTCCTTTCTCAATTAAAGAAATTGGCAGAAGATTTAAAAATTCAGAACTTACCTAATCGATTATGGTTTGTCCTATGTCGTGAAAGCAAATAAAGTCATTACGCCAATAGAAAAGCAATACGTTTACAAGAGAACTTATGCAGACCGTGGAGAGTCGCATACACTTTTAGGCTACATCTGTGCCAATGGAACATGGATTCCACCTATGATTATATTCAAAGGAGTTCGGTGGAGCGATGTGCTAAACCATGACAGTCCTCCAAATTCATTAGTAAAACTCTCTTCGAGAGGGTGAATTAATAGTGACTTGTTTTTAAAATGGTTCAACTCTTTTGTGGGTGCCATCCTTCCTGATCGTTCTCTCATTGTCGTGATGGATTCTCACACATCATAACCCTGATGTCATAGCAGTGGCTAATGCCAATCAAATTTTCTTGTTGACATTTCCTGCCCACACATCGCATCTGCTGCAGCCACTTGTGGTGGGTGTGTATATATCATTGAAGACTCACTGAGCCAAAAGAATGGACCAGTATATGAAAGCCAGCTGATAAGCTGGACGGAAGCAACTGTCTTACAATTTTAAATCCTGAATTTATTCAGAGTTTTTGAGTGAAGAATATCCTAAACGCCTTCAGAAAAGCTGGAATTTATCCCTTCAACAGAAATGCTATTTCTGAAGAGGCTGTTTCTCCTTCACAGCTAACAAATAAGCCTGTTAAATCCACACAAAATAGGTCTATGGCACAAGACATGGAAAACGATCTATGGACACTGCCAACAGTAGCCATCAAATTCAATAGACCTACTGTGAATCAGAAGAGAATATAAAAAGATGCAGGAGCAAAGTGTCTGAACAAAGAAGTGCAGCTAAAAGCCTCTACATCGAAATCAGAGATCACAAAAACCACACGGAAAAAAAGACAAGACAGAAGATGATTGGCCTTGTGGGACATGCCGTAAATTTTACTCAGATGATATTCGCAAAAGAATTTAGGTAAATGGATCCAATGCTCGTTTTGCTTAACACCATACTACGTGCTCTGCCAGCATTCTGGCGCAGAGGAGGACGTTTATATATGCGACAACTGTTCGAGGATTTAGACGTCATAGGAAACAATGCCCAGCAGTATGTTATAACAATAATGAATACTATTTACACATGCATGACCATTAGTATTGTTAGTTTGTAAAAAAAGAAGTAATCCAATAAATTCGTTGTGAAATTACTGTAATTACGATTTATCACGAAATTAGATTACGATTATCACAAAATTACTTACCTATGTCACGAAATTGCATACTTTTTATCATTTGGAAGCTGCCGCAATATTTATTCAGTTGTTGTTGTTGCTGTTGCTGATGTGGTCTTCAGTCCAGAGGTCCAGAGACTGGTTTGATGTAGCCCTCCTTGCTACTATATCCTGTACAAGCTTCTTCATCTCCAAGTAACTTTTGCAACCTACATCCCTCTGAACCTGCATAGTCTATTCATCTGTTGGTCTCCCTCTATGATTTTTACCCTCCACGCTGCCCTCCAGTACTAAATTGGTGATCTCTTGATGCCTCAGAACATGTCCTACCAACCGATCCCCTCTTCTAGTCGAGTTGTGCCACAAATTTATTCAGTGGCACTATTTAAATAAGAAATACAGTCTAAAACCGTTGTATTACGTCCGATTCCTAACAGGCAAGCATTCATAAAAGATTAATTTCATAAACATCAAAAGTAATTAGCAAAATAACATTTATCACGAATATATGTCCCTTTACCATACACAGAAAAATCAAAATCTATTCAAAGCTGATATTTTTTGATGGAATTTGTTTTCTTTGGAACCAAGTTCTTGAAAAATAATTTACTCACATTTACTCATATATGGTACGTAATTCAGTTTAAAACAACTTCAGGAAGTAACTGTTCCACAGATTTTTGCGTCATATCTTAAATGTGTGTACGACGTTTCATTTTAATGGCTTTAATAGCTGGGGAGGAAAGGTATAGGTATTCAAAAATGCGAAGTTTTCGGAAAGCACGAAAGAATAGATGTCGTGTATAGATGTTGTTGTAAATCGTTCTGTAGAAACCGGTATTTTATTTAATGTCTCACGTGTATGTTGCAACAAAAGTGTTGACACAGATATTAGATTGTGTGCAGTGACACACTTGTGGGCTCACATTTCATGTTTGGCGATCGTAGGCACAATAAATAAAACCTGTGACTGTGGCATGGAAACATGTGACCTTCAAGAAACTGCTCTTAAGAAGTTTTCTCTTGGAGTAGAAGAAAGTACTGCCGATGCGCTTCAACAGGAACTTACAGCAGCAAAAAGGTTTGTTCTTAATTAGGAGACAGTCGTAAAATCTCTCACAGTGCAAATGTCTAGTGACGGCACTGGTAATGAAAATAAGAACTGTTGCATTGTGCCAATTTCACTCTTGAGACAATACCAGCAACTGTTTACAACTTCTGTGTCTACCAAAAACAGCTTTGAAGTGATTTCACGTGATAAATGTACCCATACGATAATTCAAACATAGCGGAAACCAAATGATTCTTTACATACTGTGAATATTCCCATGCAAGTTCCACAAGTGCAAAGGAATTGCACAAAACTGAATAACAAGGACAGCACGTTTCCCCATGGCAACATGAAGTGCTGTGACTAAACTTATAACGACAGAAAAGTGCTAGTTTTAGTTGATAGCTATGGACGAAATATTTCGAAGATGATTAGTGCAATGAACATTAGCTGCACAGTGTGGGAAGATAAATATGAATAATGTATTAGTTGTTTTGCTTTGTGAAAGTGCCTACCACACAACTAGTGGCTTTATTAAGGTGTTCTGAAGAGAGTGTGAAGCTTATACATAATCGAAATAGCAGCAGTAAAGATCCTATCCGGGAAATGTGCACAGGAAAGAAAAATGGAATTGGAGTGTATGCCAAGTAAGGGACATATTTATAGCCTCTTCTGTTGTATCTGTATTGGTTTGTACTTTTGTAGCAGAAAACTTCGAGGCTATGCTACAGATGAATATGTAAATTATATCACATTCACAGACTAGCAATCAAATTAAATTACCACCTCTTAGCTACCTAGACCTGAGGGTACGCTACATATCAGTCTCTGTGTGCCAATATTCTGTGGTAGGAGGGGGCAGTATCACGCTCTGGCCATATTTCATATACAAAAAGAAAGACAGAAACAGCATTTGCAGATGCCAGTAGTTAACAGTTTGCATGTGGCTTATTTCATTGGTGACATTGTCCTGTGTTGAAATTTTTTTCCTTTTTTCCCCAATTGAGAATCGTGAGCTAGTGTGATACTGACCCCTCAGAAAAAAGATCATGATTGAAGAACAGGTGTTATGTTGAAGAATGAAACACAAATTCTCATTATGGCGAAAACTCTTTTTCCAGTTGAGAGGTGCAATTAGGTTGGGTTTAGTTCAGGATTAAATGTATTTTCTTGAGAAAAGAAATTTTACAAAATTGTTTAGTGACCGTTAATTGATTGTAATTGATACTTGTATAGTTAGCGTTGCAAGAAAAACGCTGGACGTTACAAAAAGTGGAATGCATCTCTTAGTTGGATGTATGATCAACACAGATATCAATTAATGCTCTGCAATGTGCTCCTAGGCTGGCCACAATCTTGGTAAGGAGTTCTTGTCATAGGGCGTTCCATTCCTCCACCAGCACAATTGACAACTGCGGTATGGACTTTGGTACCAGTGGATGTACTGCAGTGTATGTCCCTAATACATCCCATATGTGCTAGATGTGAATTAAAGCTGGGGGATGAGCAGGCCAGTCCATTTTCCAGATCTCTTCTCATTCCAAAACCTCCTGCACCTTCACTATTCGATGCTGTTGTGCATTGTCATCCATAAAATTGTAGTCAGGACTGAATACACTTCTGTAAAGACAAATGTCAGGGAGGAGTAGAGTTTCAAGACGATTTTGACTGTTTAGTGTACTGCGTTCAAAGATTTGTTCCTGGGTGCATTATGTATGGCCTCACCTTAGAAGGTGCTTATCCCGTAATCTCCAAACTATACGCTATATGCAAATCCTCTGGTGTGTGCAACAAACTATCACAGACTACAAAACCGGACCTCGTCAGACACAATTGCTGGCATTAAAACTTTCATATACGGGCGTACCTACGACACACAAATTCAAATCTTCAAACTAACACAGCTTATCAACAACACTATACTAAGCCCATCACTCAAAGATCGCTTGACCACAGGTAAAGTACAAGACAAAATTACGAGGAGCTACTTTCAAATAATATTCATCGAACAGTTCCACTGCTTGTGCCCTAGTATCGTTACAACACTATCTAATCTTGCATTTAAAACTCTAAATCCACTCATTACAAGCTTCCGAAACTTTTCCAAAAAAATTCACGGAAAACCTCTAACACTCTTGATAACGGATACTGAATTTTCCTAGCAAAGTATCAGTAGCGACACAAGTAAACGTCTCTCGACCCATATGCAGTAACACAACAATCGTATTACTGAGCACACATTTAGTGGTCGAAAACGACAGTTCTTGGTGTGACGAGCAATAGGGCGACGTTCTTGACAACCTTTGACACTGCTGACACCTGTCGCACGATTCAACCCTTCTCTAAGGACATCGTGGTCCAGCAACATCACTGAACTTGATCGATCACGCCATTTCACCTGGACCATACAAATGGCCATGTTTGACAATGTTCCTGGGTGCATTATGTATGGCCTCATATGCAAGAGGTGGGAACACTTAGTGCTTCCAAGAATGTCCCTGAACACGATTTTTCGGTGATTCAGGCTTTCTAGTGTGGGGGGAAAAGGGTTGTGTGGTTGTACTGTGTCCAAATATTTGAACACATACACTCACCAGCCAACATCATAGTGACACTCAACTCCTCTCTATCATTTGTCTTTTCATGAGTGCCTTCACCTCTGATTTCATTTTTGTAGGTGGCAATGTGTAACTGCATCAAACAGTACAGGTGCAGAAGCTCTCAGAAGAGAGCCTGTTTGGTGACTGGAATAGGCTGACCATTACCTCACCTTAAGCTGCATTGAGCATGTGTTGGGTGGGATGGGGAGATGTACTGCTGCACGTCCACATGTACCAACGACCACCCAGCTGTTGTCAGCTGCACTGGTGGAGAAATGGAATGTGCTAACACAAGAACTCCTTACCAGCCTTGTGACCAACATGGGAGTATACTGCCAAGCATACATTGCCATCCATGTTGATCAGACAGCCTATTAAGAACCATGCCTTGCCTTTCACAATGTCCAGGGGAACATAATAAATCACAGTGGCTTCAGTGTAATTATTGTCTTTGAACGAAAGCGTCATTCCTGTTCATCTCATTGTGTGTTTCTCTGATTTACCTTCTGTACTTTACTGTAGTAGTTACTTCTGTATATGGACCGAGTGTGATCGAGCTACGACTTGGCAGTGACATATAAAGCAAAAATTACTTTCGTACTTCATTTTTTCACACCAGAATAGTGTGACTGTATGGGTCTGTGAATGCTTCTAGTACCCTGTTGTTTACTGTGGATGAGACAATGTGTGTTGTGCATGTACACCACGATCATCATCACAAGCCACTGAAAAGTATACAGATCTGTATTCCTGTTGCCATCTCGATGATGTCAACAGCTTGCTGCTGTTATCAATCCAATGCTGTTGTCAACCTGCCGTAGTTGAAACCTGAACTGTCATCAAGACAATGTACTGCATTGTTAACCAAATGTGAGAGAGACTCCAGAAGGCCTCCTCCTGTTCATTTTTCAAGGAACCATTTTCCTGACAATCTGCGGGAGAATAGCAGGTCGAAGCAGTGTCAAGGTTCATTCTCCTGACTCCAATAACAGCCAATCCTAAATAAATTCCTGGCATTCTCTTAGAAAATTCTAGTACCAAAATTTGTATTAATTCCAAGTACATTTATATGTGTTGTATGACATAAACCAGTATTGCTCAGATGCTAATTTAAACATATTTATCAAGTCTCTCACTTATCAACACTTACATTAATTAATACTATGAAGTATTAATGTCTTTTTTTAAAAAAAAGAAAATATAACTGGATATCCTTTTATGTTGGAGTTGCTCCTTGCATAAAACTATAGGCAATGAAGACTTGTCAGAAAGATTGTTCATGTTTCTACTAAAATGTTTAATTGGTAGAAGCAAGGTAATGTCTCATGTAGAAATAAAGTAATTAACTGTATTTATGAAAAATGGAAATGAAGTAATAATGATACTTATGGACTGAGTGTACATTTCATCAGTTCTCTTGTTAATATTATATATTGCAATGTGATTGTTGTATGTACAACGACTGGTACAATAAATGTGCTAAGTCTTATAATGAGTGTAAAAATCAATTCTTGTTGTTCGATAAAGAAGATTTTAAGCTGTTAGCCAATAGTCTTGTTTGTGCTAAATAAACATTATGCACCTTATTACTCCATTGAGATGTAGACAAATAATCAACCTATTGCTGAAAATCAAAAGTGGTGGCTTGGTGAGATTTGATTTGGATGTTTTTGTAACCCTGGCGAATAACCTGCCAATAACACATATCCAATGAAAACATTTTACAGCAAAGAATATTGACCCATTTATACTACTTACCACACAATATGTCTTACATGTTCCTTAGTGAAAAGTTAGAGGTGAGTTCACGCAAATGCATGTGAAAGACTTGGTATCCAATTCTATCTACTCACCAGTTCAAAGCAATACAATAGTTTACTTGGGTACTTTGGCTGAGCAAACATCTTGTTATGTAGTTGTTTAGGAATGGAAACACATGAACTACTTAATAATAGTTGAGTAAAAGTTACATATAAAGAATGTTTTGGAACTGCTCAACTGTTTAAACAGTGGTAACAGCAGAGCATGTCACTATTTGCAAACTTTTTGGAAGGAATTATAAGGTTTTACTAAACAATCAAAGTGGGGATAGAAAGATGGAATTATGCAGGAACATATTTATATAATTTGAGTTTGCGATTCTTCCACTCTTGAATATATGTGTAACCTGACATGACAGTTGATTTTCCACATTAAAAATCAGACTTCACAATTAACATAAAACCAAGTTATTTTCATAGAGAAACGGATAAATCCTTCAAAATGACAAAGAGCAGCAATCAGTTGTTATTTCTGCTCTAGCTTTATTAGAGCAGGTCGAGATTTTGGCCAGCCATTCTGAATGCAGTATTTTAGTTGTTATACATGTTCTAGTACATCTATACCTGTCGTTTGGGCTCCAGTCATTGTTCATTAAAGACTGCTGTGTAATTACTTTGAGGTGTCAGACCAACTTGCAGCTGAGTCAACAGCCATGCACTGTGAGGAGATACTTCCAACTATGTCAATACATTAATGTAACTCCTTCTTCTGTCTGGAGTATGGGACTACAGCTGGTCAATATCCTATGAAACTATACCAATCGCCGTTATTTAGGTTTTATTTTTAGGCTACCGGTTTCTTCAGGCCTGCTACAATCGAGTGACCTTCGTGTTACAGAATACAGCAGCACTTTTAACTGGTCTCGTAAAGATTATTATGGGCACACGTGCTCCTTGGCCAGCTCCAGGCCTGAAGATGATGTAGTGTATCGTCGAAACTGGTAGCCTAAAAATAAAACCTAAATAACGGCGATTGGAATTGCTTCATTGGATGTCAATAAATCGTTGTTGATAATTTAAAAAATTGTTCACTTGTCTTGTTAGTAACATGTGGTATGAATGAAGTTATTATTTCTATGCCACACTTAATTAGACACCTATGCCAATTGAAGTAACATTTTAATATATAGCAAGTAGTAAATATATATAGCGAACAAGGAATAAAAGTTTGTGAAGTGTAAAAACTTACTCAGTGGTCATATACTGACTTAACCCTGCAGACGTTTTTATTGAAATGAGTAGCAATTGCTCTTACTATATCTTTGAGGACTACAGCACACTTTACCCTTCAAATGTCTGCTGTAACTTATTAAGGTGATCACATGATCGTCATATGAACACGCATGACATCACACACCCTTCATCAGTGATGTAATTGTTATGATTCCATCATCCCTATCAGTGATGTTGTCAAATCATGCCTTTCCTTATCAGTGATGTCACAGTTCTTATCAGCAGCGCTTTTTTCTGGCAGTTCACAATGGAATGCAATACTGGCACGTTCTTTCTTATGTTTTAAAACATATTCGACTTATATACAGCAAAATTTATTATAAATATCATGATAGGTGGGACTGCCTTCCCTAAAAGAAATTTCCAGTTTTATTCCTCTTAAGTTGGCACCACACTTTTTGTTTCACGTGTTGTTATTGGAAACAGGAAGCTGCACTCAGCTCACCTGCTATATCACTGATTCTTGTTCTATGGTTGTTTCCACTGCTACAAGCAGGTGTTTGTGAGCTGCTCACATCAATTTTGAGTCAGTCTACCTTAAACCAGTCCAATAATTCTTCAAAATAAGTAAAGTAAGTACTTTATTTTTGCTGCATAGTAAGAAAAGGGCCGACCGGAGTGGCCGTGCGGTTCTGGGCGCTACAGTCTGGAGCCGAGCGACCGCTACGGTTGCAGGTTCGAATACTGCCTCGGGCATGGATGTATGTGATGTCCTTAGGTTAGTTAGGTTTATTAGTTCTAAGTTCTAGGCGACTGATGACCACAGAAGTTAAGTCGCATAGTGCTCAGAGCCAACCAGTAAGAAAAGGAAGGCCAAAGAAGTAGAAAAGGTCGAATCTGCATATGATCAAAACAAGAAAGATTCTGACTATGACTGGCCCTAATGCTGGACATTGTTGCAGAAAAACGACTTTTGAAAGAGAAATAAGTGGCTATGTGTCAAGAACAAAGTGGTGTCAACAAAGTGGTGTCAACAAATGGTAAAATGGTCATTCTGAAGAATCCCAGAAACAACAGTTAGTAATCACCTAGAAAACAAGATACACAAATTGGCAGAATATTAAGCACTTGCTGAGGTGGATCTAGCTTTTACAACGTTTCTGCAGTGTGGGCTTTGTTCATCACATTCAGGAGGCAAAAGAAGACGATAAAAGAAACTAAACTAACTACTGTCTTTAGAATCTTTCGAGAAAAACAATGTCATGGCAAGCACACAGGAGAAAAATGAATACAGTCCACATTTTTGAAAAAGTGTTGAAAATCCTGGTCCACACTCGAGCATCTCCCTTAAAAGGAAGCAGACCATGAATTTCAGAAGCATTGAACTCCACCAGTATGTAAGACACAAACCTGCAATTAGTGCAGAACCTCTTGGAAAGCGCCCCCTTCAAGGAGATTATACTGACTTATCTGAAGTGTCAAGACTTTAGATTCTAAGTATTGGCCAAAAAATCCTAGGAAGCATCAGACATTTGGTGAAACCGTCATTATAAAGCTAGCCTACAAATGTCACTTTGTAACGTTGTTACTTTATTTTGCTATGAAAGCGGTACTGATGGACAATAAAAGCGGGTTAAAAGCTGTGAGCTGTCTGGGGAAGTTAACCTTGCATAACTGACCAACTGTTTCACCAGGTATCCAGTCTAGCTTACCAAATTCCCAACCAGACTAACATTAATTATAATCTTTTAATAGTCTTACGACAACCGGTGATATATATATATATATATATATATATATATATATATATATATATATATATATATATAAAAGATAATTTAAATAAAAAGAAATAAATCAATTTATATTTGGAAATTTATTTTAACATTGATCATTGAAATTTCAGCATATTAAACTTGATTCCTAACTAAACTGGTGCCTTATTTAGGACTGTGAAAATGTGAGATTGCAATCTTACGGAACACATCAAATATGGAGCCAAGATTGGGAGACTGCATACAACACTGCATTCATAAAACAACACACAAAGAACGTTGAAACATATGCAAGAGAAAGTTAACCACTACCAACCGATTCAATTTTCACCCAAAGAAGTTACGTTCGTAGCACGATCCTGTACGTCATGTAATTACCACACACTGGTATACTAAATTCATATTAACTCTTTGTGAAATCTTCGCGAAAAGAATAGCTGAGGGCTACTTTGATGATTACACCACATGCTTCACGTGGTCCACTTGGTTTACACAAAGAGTGTAATTCCACAATAATTTTGATAATTAAAATAAATTAGATAGAAAAGCAATTTACAAAAGAAAAACCTCGAACTGGTTACTATCATCTTACTATTAACCTGATGGGTCAAACAATTATATAAGCACGTGATACTGGTCTCACAAAGTACACTCCACGTGGGTTGAACATAAAGAAAAGTTGCTATATTGAAAAATACTGTCAAGACGAGACGTTATAATCTCACGCACATTCGCATTTAAGATTGATGAACTTAGTTAGAGTTACTGATCCACACGCGGTTCCACTTTACTCACAAAGTAGTGACAAAGCAACTACTGGAAAATATTCTGAACTTCACACTCGAAATATACTGCGTTGCAATTTAAGATAACATTAGATATTTTGCAGCTAAACCTGAAATAAAAGTGATTAAATTTTCAGTTAGGCTGAACTTAAGAAATCCATTGTCCTACGGACTTAGCAGACACGCGCTTAGCCGGAGATCTTACCACTTCAGACGCTCGCCACGGACAGACTGCCGTAGTTCCTACCTGAGAGGTGCCTCACCAATACAAACGGAAGTGACCAGGGAGGCAGCTTCCTATACCAACATGACAAGGGACGGGCAGGACCATACTAAGGATAGAAACCTCTTTGCTTTTAGAAAGCGTAGCTACCTGTTCCGACGTTGGTCCTACTGTTCTCTAGCAGACAGGCTTGTCTGTTACCCTCAAGCATGCAACTAGAAATACATTTGCTCATTCATCCTCTCACGCAGAAGGGAAGGGGGATGACAGTATCTTATCATATACAGTATATAAAAGAAAGCGGATGTAGGTTCCGTATGAGTCTGTGTGGCATTAATTACATATAAACTGTGTTTTAAAGTGTAGTAGTGTGACAGATCGTTCTTGTTTATGTGTAAAAGTAACTCGTTCCACTACTCAGTCTCCTCCCAGATAGTCAGAAATGGCACAGTAAATTTAGAAGAGGAATTTATGCCGTAAATGACAACAGATTTAAGAAATTAAACATGAAAGGAATCCAACACAGACCTTTCAACTTAACTGAAGGAGAGACAGTGATTTGCGCAAACATCTTCAAGAAAATGCATTCCCAGGTATACTAATTCCTCTGCAATACACTTTGGGCACAATTCCCATATCTTCTAGCAAATGTGAAAGGTGTTCCTCTCACACTAATATTATTGTTACTGCATTTAGATCATCTATGCTTGTAAGGACAATTTCTGCACTCTGCTAGTGGGGATGGTATGGGCCTTCTCTTTCTCAGTCCAAAACTAACAGTTATGTAGATTTATGGCTGCTCCATCATCATCATTTTGAAATTGGTAGCAGAAGCAAGAAGCAGTCTTTAAATGATGAGTGTACATCAGAGAATGTGGTAAGTTTGGAAGTTGCTGGAATAACGTTTTCCTTGTGAGTACCAGCATCTTTTTTGCAGAAAAAAGCACTGCTCACCAGTGATATCATCATTCTTATTAGTGACATCATGAAGTCACACCCCCTTTCTATTCTCCCTTTCCTTGTCTCCAGTCAGTCACAGTGTATTATTAATATGAAACAATCAATCAAAATCCAAGATGGCAGAAGTATTCTGATTTTGCTAGTGGGAAATTTAAAATCCCCCCTCCTTGCAATTTATCACAGCATAGTGTTAAAAACACCAAATTGCATAACTTCCATGATATTTACCCAATATTACGTTAACACATGCACACTGGATATTGTACTACCTCGCTCCTGTTATCACGGCCTAGTATTTCACCCATCGTTAAATTAAACAGCCAATCGCAATGAAACTCCGTCTTGGCTGTTCTCTAATATAACCGAATTATTTTCGAAAAATTGCTTTTCAACATTTTCCCATCTAAAATACATAACCTCTCCTAAATTCTACAAAATGACACCAAAAATATGACTTAAAGGAACTTAAAGGAACCGTTTATGGACTGGTTGTGTCTACGTATTGTTCACTATGGATTATTAGAACGAGTATAAAACTTAAAATAGCTGAAAACAAACGATTGTTCATACATTGCAATTAACACATTGGTAACATGTAGTTGTTGAACTTGAGCTTTGCTTCAAATATTACGCAAAATCATAAAAACGTCAAATAAAATCAACTGATTATATTGTCACTGTTGTCTGTCTGCATCAACAGATAGCTGCAATGTTAGAATGCTGTAAATCCGACTAGTGTACCGTAGTATTAGCACAATAGAGAGCCAAATTTATTCGTTACCACATCAATGACGCTTAACAAATGTCACTTCATTCTAAAATACCTGGAAAAATGCATCAGCAGTGCAAAAATGTGCAATGTTTACATCGATTCTCACAATGTTTACTTCATGTATAATAATAATAAATTCGTCTTTTCGGTGGTTGCAAGGGCAAAGGTCTGGATAGGGCTTTGTAAGAACAACCAATATAGCTTTGCTGTGGTGGCACCACCAACAGCTGAAAGCAAGAGGAAACAACAGCCGTTATCCTTCTGAGGTCATGTAGCTCTACTGTATGTTCAAATGATGATGGCACCCTCTTGGTTAAAATATTGTGGAGATAAAATAGTCTGAATGTGGACTGGTTAAGAGGATGTTGTCAAGGCTGGCAGTCTACACATCAAGAGTATGGATTCTTAAATCCATTAATCTTGGGTTGCAAAATTTAAAAAGGGAAATGAATAGACTTAAGTTAGATGTAGTGGGGATTAGTGAAGTTTGGTGGAAGGATGAACAGGACTTCTCGTCAGGTGACTACAGGGTTGTAAATACAAGATCAAGTATGTATAATGCAGGATCAGGTCTAATACTGAACAGGAAATCAGGAATGTGGGTAAGTTACTATGAACAGTATACCGAATGCATTATCATTGCCAAGATAGACACAAAGTCAACACCACCAATGGTACAAGTTTATATGCCAACTAGCTCCGCAGGCAGTGAAGAGATTGATGCATTTTATGTTGTGATAAAAGATATTATTTTGACAGTTAATGGAGAGGAAAATCTAACTGTGGTGGAGAAATGGATTTCGGTAGTAGGTAGAGCAAGATAGGAAAAATAGTAGGTGAATATGGACCACAGGGAAAGGAATGAAAGAGGAAGCCTCCTGGCAGCATTTTGCACAGGGCGTAATTTAATCATCGCTAACACTTGGTTTAAGACTAATAAAAGAAGTTTGTATACATGGACGAGACCTGGTGACACCAGAGGATTCGAAATTGATCATATAATAGAAAGCAAGATTTTTGAATCTGATTTTAAGCCGTTTTATGGTTTATGAACTGGGTATCAAAACTTAAGAAATTGAAAAAAAGGTAGGAAATTAATAAGATGGCATTTGTGTAAGTTGAAAGAACCAAAGGTTTTTGAGAGTTTCAGAGGTAGTGTTACGCAAAGGTTGACGACTTATTTACAGAAAAATGGAAAAACTGGTGGAAACCAACCGTAGGGAAGATCAGTTTGAATTCTGGAGAAATGTAGTAACATGTGAGACAATACTGACCTTATGATTTATCTTAAAGTTCAGGTTAAAGAAAGACAAACCTAAGTTTATAGCGTTTGCGTATTTGGAGAAAGCTTTTGACAGTGCCATGTGGAATATGCCATTTGAAATTCTGAAGAAATGAACAGTCTCTTGAAAGGAGACTGTAAGATGAACATTAAGTAAAACAAAACTAGGGTAACTGAATGTTGTCGAATTAAATTAAGTGATGCTGAGGAGATTAGATCAGGAAACGATACATTAAATGTAGAAGATGAGTTTTGTTATTCATTTGGTAAAAGTAGAGAAGATATAAAATGTTGACTGCTAATAGGAAGAACATCGTTTCTGATGAAGAGAAAATTGTTAACTTCAGATAAAGATTTAAGTGTCAGGAGACCTTTTCTGAAAGTATCTGTAAGGAGGGTAACCATGTATGGAAGTGAAACAGGGATGATAAACAGTTTAGACAAGAAGAAAACTTCTTTTTCAAATATGGTACTACAGAAAAATGGGTGCAAGATCTGCTCAATGAGAAGCCACTGAATAGAACTGAGGAAAAATGATTTGTCCTATATTTTGACTAAAAGAAAGGATCAGTTAATATGACACATTCAGAGACATCAAGGGATCGCCACTTCAGTAATGGAGGGATGTGTGCGCAGTAAGAATGAGACCAAGAGCTGAAAACAGGTACGCAGTTCAAAAGGCTGTGTATTGAAGTAGTTATTTAGAGACGAAGATGCTTGCACATAATAGAATAGCATGGAGAGCTGCTTCAAACTAGTCTTTGGAATGAAGACCACAGGCGCTAACAGGGACGAAACGTCTCCTAAGTTGCTGACACAATCAATACCTCATAAGTAAATATCACAGTCTAGCATAACAGTCGTGACACTCCATCTCGTTTTTGCTATCCACTGCGATTCCAAGGCACCGAACAAGCAAGAATTGACGCCTCTGAGTACGATATTGGATGAGAGCAAATAATATCATTGATATTGATTTGTAACATAGTTTTATGATAGGGAGCGTATGTAAGACCACAAAAATGAACACTAACTAAAAATTACGCCACATTTGTCATCGTTTTGTTTTCTGAGGGCCCTGGGAAGTATGAAATGTTACATTAGAGGACAGTTTATTGCTATTGTTTTATAATGTACAGATATTTACTGGAGAATGTTGTTTAGCTTTAATTACAAAAAATTGCTAGTAAACACCAGAAGACCTTACTTTCTTCAGAAAGACGTTGTATATCTATCCAACAACTCAAAGTTTTGTTTGGTACACTTACAGCCAAATATGGGATGTAAGAAACCTGTATGGAATGGAAGACCTATAATATTTAACGTACCTAATCTACCACTCTTGTAACTGAAGGTAAAAATCCATAGACATCATAGTAAAACTTCAAAAGCAATAAAAATGTTTCCCAACAGAGAAGAAATCAATTTCACTATTGTCACTACATCTGAGCCACAAATAGCAAAAATCTTCAAGACATTCACTTTTGCATCAATCATAATTACATTTATAAAATCATTGGTGAATCAGAAAGACGAGTAAAGTATAAGAATGGGCGAATCATTATATCCCATAACAATGGGCCTTAACATTGCACATATAAACTGTCTGCATAACTTATTAAAATACACACTGTTTACAACATTAAATTAATCTAGAACACTGTTGCACATCTAACTTACATCATAACTTACATTGATAAACAGCCAAGTAAAGAATGAAAGCATCACAGAAAGCAGTTCTCCATCCATCTTGGAATTCATATAACGTAGCAATATGATTAGAGTGCCTATCACCACCAGAGCACAAAACACTGTCATTTTCTACTGTTACACAGTGGAAAACTGTTTTCCCTGTGTGATAGACTGTATTGTTGTTTTCTCATTCAGATGAGCATTACAGCCTTTCATTCGTTCTGTTATATACATTATCATGTTGTTGCCTATTAAAGTAAGCACTACAGAGAGATGAAATTTACTTTGGTGTGTACGTTAGAGAGATTATGATGATGAGATAGCAGATGTATATAATTTTTCTGATGTGTGCACACATGTTTTGTGAAAGCTAATGTCAGGGAAGTACAGTAGATCAGTACAGTAGATCTGACCATCATTATCCTAAATATGGACACATAGATGTGGAAATATTTAATTTCAAGGTCTGTTGTATATGGAAAGTGTATCAAATGTTACATACTGTATTTCAAGAAACAATACAATTTAATTTTGGTCAAATTCCCATAGAGATATGTAATTATGCTTGCATATTGTGATAAGCAGCCTGCATGTGTGTGTATGTTTTGTTCTTGGTCAATGATGAATAATTTTATAAAATTATTTACTTTCCCGATATTGATTCTGCCATCAACTTTGGAGGTGTTTCGTCTCTGCCCTTATCTTTGACTGTTTTGTTTGTAGGTGTATAAACAAAGCTGTCACTCTCCAGTTTAAGTGATTAATCATAATAAAACACCATCGTCCTGCCTAAAAGTTTAAGTCACAAAAACCATTTCTTCCTCACTTGTATTTACCTCTGTTGTGTGAGAGTGGTGCTTTTTTTTATTATGTGTTGGTTTTGATTGCAGGAAATACAGTCTGTAAAGGTTTTAGAAAGCCTTGGTTCTGATTGGTAAACGTTTTAGAGAATCATAGTATCATTGTAGCAGTTTGCTTCATACTTAACCTTGACGTGGTCCAGTCATTTTGTAAGTAGGCTGTTTATGTTTTCTTATTGGCAACGTTACGTAGCGCTCAATATGAAAATCACTGGCTGTGCTGTGTGCAGTCTGTGGCTGCTTTGCATTGTTGTAATACTCGCCATTGTAGTGTTAGGCAGCTGGCTGTGAACAGCGCGTAGCGTTGGGCAGTTGGAGGTGAGCCGCCAGCAGTGGTGGATGTGGGGAGAGAGATGGCGGAGTTTTGAAATTTGTCATGAACTGCTATATTTATATACGATGATATCAAGGTAAATACATTGTTTGTTCTCTATTAATATCTTTCATTTGCTAACTATCCCTATCAGTAGTTAGTGCCTTCCATAGTTTGAATCTTTTATTTAGCTGGCAGTAGTGGCGCTCGCTGTATTGCAGTAGCTTGAGCAGCGAAGATTTTTGTGAGGTAAGTGATTTGTGAAAGGTATAGTTTAATGTTAGTCAGGGCCATTCTTTTGTAGGGAATTTTGAAAGTCAGATTGCGTTGCGCTAACAAAATATTGTGTGTCAGTTTAAGCACAGTCATGTATAATTGTTCAAAGGGGAAGTTTCATATGTCGACCCTTAGCCTAGGATACCTCACTGGAATCTTCTGATTTTTTCTTGTAGTTTGTGTATTTAGTGTAGCTTTTGTTTGTTGCTAGCGCGTAATTGTAGAGAGAATCTCCTTTGTAGTTGTAGCCTTTCATTGTTGTACAGTAAAACAGTTGTGGCATGCATATAGATTTGCACCAAGTATTTCGCAGCTACGCTTGCAATTAACTAGATATTATTTTCAGTGCTATGTTAATGTGTTCTCCTATTTTTGCACTTCAAATTGTGCTTTTCTGTGTTATCGTGTGAAATATTGTGACAATTATGGCGTGTGAAAAACGTAACACTAGGCTCCAAACTAAACTGAGAAATAATAGTGACGACAAGCGTAGCTTATCAGCGCCGCAGAGTAATGAATTAACTGATGTTCAAAGTAGTAATTTGGTAACTGTGCACAGGGAAATGGAGAGGGCGTCAAACAATGGCGTGGACAGTGAAACAATTAGTGAAGAGGGAAGCATTATCGATCGATCGGTCGGCAATAGCTCGCCTCAGGAAGCCGAAATGACACGACATGATCTCGCAAATACTGTAGATTCAGGTTTTGGATCCTCACCGTTTTCTCAAATAAGTCAAGACACATTTTCTGCTTGTCAAAATGTGAATGTTTCCGGTGTAAATTCACTGCCGAAAAGCACTGAGGAACATGTTTCAGACACCAATGCATTGTTATTACAATTAATACAACAAATGGGACAAACACAGCAAAAGCCTCAAAAGTTAGACACAGTGGAACAAAATCTTAAAAAGTTAGACACAATGGAACAACACCAGAGACAAACACAGCAACAGTTAGACACAATGGAACAACATCTTCAAAAGTTAGACACCACACTTGAACAAACACGTGAAGATTTAACTACTGAGTTACATAACATTGAATCGAAATGTCAAAAAGTCTGTAATGACGTAAAAACACAAATTTGTGAGCATTTTCAACCTATTTTCTCGCGGCATGAAAATGCATTACAGAATCACGAAGCAGCCATAAAAGAACTGCAAACCGTTGTTCATGAAAATCATGAGACCTTGTGGGCTAAAATTGACTCAGTTGCATCTACCGATTGGGTTAAGCAACTTGCAAAAACTCAGGAAAACTTAAAGGACACAGTAGATTCGATTTCAACACAAATGGACACTCTGAAACTTGGTTCAGAAAAACACACTGAGGAAATGTGTTCACTATCGGAGAAAGTAGCCGAACTTTCGGATCAGGTTACTAACTTATCTACAAAGGTAGATGATGATCTGAATGACACAAGACCTGTAGCCTTCACTGACACAGAAGAGTATGAACAAAGTAGAAAATTCAAACAGAATCAAAATCAAATCAATACACAGTACAAAAGAGAAATCCAGGAAGTACAAGATCAGCTGACACAGGTAATACAAGAATTACGTATTTCAGAGGATACTCGCGCCCCAATACGGGAAGAGGGACACAGAAATACGGAACAGCCACAAAATAATAACACAGGGCATTTCGGAAGTTATGAAAGAAATTGGCAATGTGCACCGAATTTTGAGATGGAACGGCCGACACGACCTAACAATGACCGATATGCGACTCGCCGACATGATGATTTTGACTATAAGCTGTTCATTACTACACGTAAATTCAAAACATTTAAGAATTCTGGCAACGACATTCATCCACAAGCATGGCTCCATCAATTCTCGCATTGTTTTCCTCCCAACTGGTCGTTAGAACACAGATTAGAATTTATGTGTGGCTACTTGTAGAATGAACCAGCTGTAAGAATGCGATCGGTAATTCACGATTGCCACAGTGAAGGAGAGTTTTACCATGCCTTCCTCTCAGCATATTGGTCTCAAGGCACACAAGACCGAGTAAAACATAGCATCATAATGATGAAACGTTTTGAACAATCTGAATTTTCCAGTCTTGTGAAATATTTTGAAGACATGTTGCATAAGAATCAATATCTTTCAAACCCATACAGCCCCTCAGAACTCATCCGCATTTGCTTAATCAAACTGCCTGAACATTTACGACATATCATTTTGGCAGGACGTTGCAAAGACGACATTGAAGCATTTCAGGGACTCTTACAAGAATTAGAAATTGACACTGACAATCGCGGAACGCGAAACAAGGACACAACAATTACAGGTCACATCCGTCACAATTCCGTGACGACAGAAACAATAACCGGACACGACTGGTCTATTCTCACAACACAAATCGTGACCAAAACAGACACCACCCGTATGACAACCGTTGGCAGAGTAGTAATAACTACAGGGAAAGATCACCTCTCCGTGGTAATGACTATCACAGAGACAATAAGAGAAACAGACAATATGGGAACCAAAATAAATACTATCAAGGGAGACAGAATAACTTTAGACGCAACGGACCAGCGCGCAGTTACGATTCAGGGAGAAATTCTCCACCATGTAACCGACAAGAAAGAAACTACAGGAACTACCGACATGACGACAGACGATGTGATCGTAACGACAGACCTGAATTGCATCAGAACTGGCGGGATTCAAACAGAGCAGGGCCCTCTCGAGGAGGTGAATTTGTAGAAGTTAGGTCTCCAAATCCCAA
Source organism: Schistocerca serialis cubense (assembly GCF_023864345.2). Classification (NCBI taxonomy): domain Eukaryota; kingdom Metazoa; phylum Arthropoda; class Insecta; order Orthoptera; family Acrididae; genus Schistocerca; species Schistocerca serialis. The sequence goes on along the minus strand of NC_064641.1, from coordinate 145,830,240 downwards.
TAACGACGCGCGCCAACAAAGAGACAATAGGCAATGACTCACACCGCTGGCAGCCACAAAACGTTCTTATGACACTAACGACGCAGCTGCCGTAGCTAGTAATTACATAAAAATGGAAGACATTAGGGACATCTTACTCCAGGAACACGACGTAAAACATAACAACATTGCATATCCTGTGATTCACATTACTGTAAATGACGTAAAATTTACGGCAGTACTTGACTCTGGCAGTCCCATTTCAGTAATCAGTGAAACAGCCTTTAGCAAATGCAACAAATCGAACGATTGCCCCACACTTCCGTTACGTAAGATTAAATTGCAAGGTGCAATCTTTGGAAAAAGTGTAGATGTACGCCAACAAACCAACTTAGAATTCTTTTGTCAAAGCCACAGCTTCTCTATGAACTTTCTTATTGTTCCATTATTGTCGACGGAAATTATACTGGGAGTAGACTTTTTAAATGAATACAAAGCAATCTTAAGCTTTCACGATGCTGAAATAAGTTTAGAAAAAGAAGGTAAGTCAGTAGCTTTGAAATTTGAAGATTGGCTCTCAAACCATGACGAGGAAATTAATCGGCTTTACCTTCTGTTAGACAACAGTTCGGAATTTTCGACGGAACTTGACACTAACAATCACTCTGCAAGTACTGACAGGGGTGATATCGACGGCGCATTTGATACTAATGAGTTAATTCAGAATAAAATTCAAACAATTGAGAATTGTAATGACACTGATAGGCAGGACCTTTTCGAGATTTTACAAGAACATTCCACAGTTTTTACTCATAAAACAGGAACAATCAAGGGATTTCAATACCAATTTCGTGTTCGTGAGCATACTAAATTTTGTGTTAGACCATATGTAATTCCAGCACATTATAGGGACCGTGTTAGAACAGAAATACAATCTATGCTTGACGAGGGCATTATTGAGCCTGCAGTAAGCTCATACAACAATCCATTACATGTTGTTGAGAAGAAAAATGGATCGATCAGGCTTGTCTTAGATTCGAGACAAATCAATACGATCATTATTTCTGAAACAGACAGGCCGCAAACGTTAGAAGAACTTCTTCAAAATTTTAATGGTGTGAAAGTGTTGTCTTCCATTGATCTCAGATCCAGATTTTATCAGATCGAACTCCATCCAGAATGTAGAAAATACACAGCTTTCCTTTGATTCGGCGTTTGTTATCAGTTTCGGAAACTTCCCTTTGGTTTGAACATTTCTTCAGCAGCATTCATTCACGGGCTAAATTCCATATTACCTGAGTTCTTAAAACGTCACATCACCTTATATGTGGACGATATTCTAATAGCAGAAGCTTCATGGGAACTACATAATCGCATCCTCAACAGTTTGTTACGTATTTTTGCAGAATCTGGAATTACAGTTAACTTGGAAAAGTCTGAATTCGGTAGGTCAAAGGTGAGGTTTTTGGGACATATTATTTCTTCTGAAGGCATTCAGCCGGATCCTGAAAAGTTAGAAGCAATCAGAGCCATTCCAGTTCCATCCACAAAAAGACAAGTCCGCAGTTTTCTAGGTCTCGTAAATTTTTACCGTCGTTTTCTGAATATGCAAATTCTTGTTACACCAAAACTTTGTTCTCTCACTGGAAAAAATACTATTTGGAACTGGGACGAACAAACACAGTTGGAATTCAATTCTTTGAAAGAAGCGTTACTTCACGCGCCAATCTTAGCTCATCCAGATCTGTCACAAGATTTCTGCCTTAGCACGGATTCTTCTAAAGTCGGTCTTGGTGCCCATTTATTTCAAGAAGCCATAGAAAATGACACTACCGTTCAGAAAACCATTGCTTTTGCTAGCCGAGTGCTAACAAAATCTGAAAAAAATTATTCCGTTACTGAATTAGAAGCTTTAGCTATCGTTTGGGCATTTAACAAATTCCGTTTCTTTCTTTCTGGTAAGCACGTAAAAGTATACAGTGATCATCGTGCATTACAATTTCTTATGTCTTCAAAATTAAATCATGACAGGTTAAAACGTTGGGCATTGTTTCTGCAAGAATTCCGCTTCACAATAGTCTACATTCCCGGCAAGGAGAACATTGTTGCGGATGCACTGTCTCGCGCACCGGCTGGGCTTGAGAAAAGTAACACAGAAGGCAACCTCGAGAAAAATTTCAGTACTCTTTACATTCAGAAAGTCGCCTTTGAAAACTTCATCGCCACATCTTTAAAGGACATTGCTCATGAACAAGATAAAGATCCGATTTGGAAAGACATCAAGAGCAAATGGCATGAAAAGACACACACACAGATTCGGCATTATTATCTGGTTAGAAACAACATACTGTTCAAACGCTGCACTGTTGATGACAAGCTATGGGTACTTTGCATTCCTGACGATTTTGTTAATAAGCTCATTTGGTACATTCATTTCAGCTACGCACATTTTGGTCCACGAAAATGTTATCATATTCTTCGAACAACTTGTTATTTTAACAATATGGAAAAGAGAATTCGAAGAGTCTTGTCCATTTGTAAACTTTGTCAAAAGGCGAAACCATCTACTGTCTCACATCGTGCTCCGTTGTTTCCTATTATTCCTTCTAAATTAAAAGAATTTGCTGCTGTTGATCTCTTGGGACCGCTTGTCAGAACATCCAATGGATTTTCGTACGTTCTAGTCGCTGTTGAACTTACTTCAAAATTTGTTTCTTTCACTCCGTTACGTAAAGCCACTGGACGATCTGTATCCAACGCCTTTGTTAAAAATTTCTTACGTGAAGTTGGACACGTTAGCAAAGTCATTTCAGATAACGGACCTCAATTCAGATCCGCTGTTTGGTCACGCATGCTTCGGAATCATAAAATCAAACCTGTTTTTATTTCATTGTACTCACCACATTGTAACCTGTCTGAACGAATTATGAAAGAAATCAATAAGCTTTGCAGACTTTATTGTCACAGGAAGCATCAGCATTGGGACAGATATTTACACTTATTTCAAAACGTGCTGAATGAAATGCCTCATGATTCCACTGCTTTACCACCTACTCTTGTACTGAAGAATGAAGAACCACCGAACAGAATCAGAGAGCTTGTACCTTTCCCGAATACACGTAAACTTCGACACAAAGACATAATTGATTTGGCTCTTAAAAATATAAAATCTGCAGCAGGCAAAAGGAGAAAACTACACGGTAAAGCAAATGCAAAGAAATTGTATATTGGTCAGAAAGTTCTCATTAAAGCTCATTCATTGTCACATAAGAAGAAACACTTGAGTCACAAATTCTTTCTAGTTTACAATGGACCTTACAGAATCCGACGTATACCACATGATAATTGCGTTGAAGTTGAAACTCTGCGTACTAGGAAGAGTAAAGGTTTACACCACGTTTCACATGTAAAACCGTTTATTGAAAGATAATCTGCTTTTTTAACTTTGTCTTTGCCATAAAACTTTTCACTTCACATTTCTAGTATGCTTTATCTGACTAAAGAAACTGTTAACATGCAACAATGTTTGAAGTTAAATATCCAGTCTAGAACCTAGGGAACATTTTTAAACAGAAATTACGAATGCATTGTTATAGTGAACAGACAACACAGTGTTGTATTTGTACATTCTTGCTTGTTAGTTGCACGATTACGTAACGACTATCAGGCTTACATACTTAGGACACATACTGGTACTGCTAATGAGATTTTAATGCAACATTTTGGTTTACTTGAAAATACATTCTGGGTTTAATGTACTTTCTGTGAGATACCAGACGACACAGTGGTTAGTTTAAGTGACAACTACACGATGTTATCACGACGCTAATAATGAGTGACAATTTACAATGTTGCTTTTGCAGTGTATCTGTTTTATATCTGCACAGTTTTCTGAATTCTTCTAGGAAGAAAAACATGTTTTAGTAGTAACTTTTGTGGTATAGCAACAATGAGACAGTCTTTTTCGTGGCATAACAATACGTTACTGTACAGTACTTTCTTCATCACGCCAATAAGCATAATAACTACGATATCTATACGCAAAGCATTTCACTTTTGTTTATCATGTGGTAAGTACATTGACTTCTGCAGAACTTAGCTTTCGGAGGACGATAATTACGACACTTCCACAGAGATTATGTTGCGACAAGATGCACAGTTTAGCGCTACAGTACACGCATTTGAGTGATTAATCTTATACTTAAAACACTTATTTTTAAATATTTTTTTAATTACAAAGAAAGTTTTCCGTGATACATTTCATTCCATTGCTGTAATTTGTAACACCTGGGAGTATAATTACATTTATCCTCAGGGGGGTACACACTTACTTTGTGTACCATGTGTGTGGCAACCACAAGGAACCCTAGCTAATATGGTATTTGCTTATACAATTTTACACATCGGTACCATATTTCTCTAACACACAAATTACACAGCTATCTGATCATGTAACTGAGAGATAAACTTTTTTTATTACATCAGTGACATAGGTTTACGCAATTACAGAGTTGGATTACTTCACACTTACGAAATTGTATTTTGTCTGTACTGTGTGAACTCTTCATAGTTTTTCGGACCCATTGTGATACTATGAGAGCTTTGAATGATGTATTTGGTATGAGATCATGATTTTTAAAGTACGTTTGAGGCAGATGACACTTTTGACATGAGCAGAGAATTTTCTTTAGGTTTGGAATTATTGCAGAAAGCTACGACGTTTTTGAGATTTGACTGAGGTGTTATGATGTTATTATTACAACGACAATGTGTATTATGCTGTTGAGATATGTTTATGATCAATAAGATGATGCTACCGTATATGAGGAATAAGAAGTATGTTGGAAACCAAGAATCGTACTTTTAGAGTTATGAAATGTGTGTAAATGTGTGACTGTATCACAATGCTGACGAATTTTTTTTTGGACGCTGTTATATTTACAAGATTTTGTTTCTACACATTTGTTACGCAAATTTTCGACCTGTGAAATGTTTATATGAGACTGTCACTGTAGCGGAAACTGCTTTCGTAAATATGTCGGTAAGAAAGGTAAGTGACCGTGACGTAATGCGTTGCGAGCGGCCAGGTGTGCCAGTTGCCTGGAGGAAAAGCCATTATTGCGAGCCCTTTTCAGCGGCACAGGTAGAAAAAAAAGGGGACGCCATTAACCTCGCTTCTGACATTCCTTTGTAGAAAGCATCGCAAAAACAACACGTTCGAACTTGAAAACATATGATTACACTAGCTCTTAATTTACGATATTTACTGAAATGCCTAATGAAATGACGAGAAATATTTTTACATCTGCACACCTGATTATGACAAGCGTCTTTCTACGAGAGTTGAAAGAGTTTCTACTAACTTATGAAATGTCACATGACTACTGAATGATATTTTTATACTTTACTTTTCATAGTTGCTTATTTCATTTGATATCTGGTTTCCAGCTGTGTTGCAGCATTGCTTTTATAAAATGAAATGCATTTGCTAATGTGAAAATTTTCTGTCAACAGATCTATTAAATAATTATTTTATGATCCACATTCTTTAAATAAGGAGCACTTGGAAAGGAAAGAACAATAAGAAGGAACTAGTAACACTAACACATAATTTTCTTTTCAAGTACATGGTAATATTTCTTTTACAATAAGTTGTTGTGGTGCACCACTTTAATTACATAGATATTAAGATGTGAATATACATTTCCCTTATCTGCATTGTTGTTTTTACTGCAATATTTTTTCTGCTTGAGCTATGTCATGTTTAGGTATAAGTTACTGCTGTTTGCCAGGCATAGTGCTGCTAAATTTAACTTTGTATTACTCTGTTAAGCTTTTCTTGTTGCTGCACATTGGCTCATATTAGTTGTAATTTTGCATTTCTTTCTGTTGATTTAGATTTACTGTAGCTTGCTTTGCAATTTTCCATTTTTTTGCATTGCTGTTTGTGTTAATTTGTTATGTGCTGCTGCATTGCCTCGTCCCTTAGTTTAGCATCTGAGCTCAGTAGATTTAAGTTAGCTTAAGAGGAGTAGACTATATAAGAAACTAACTATTATAAATTTATAAGAAATGCATTGAGAAGCTATCAGAAAATGGTCTGGCAAAATAAAAAGGATACTGTACAGTGGAGAAAAACTATTATTGACAGAGGATGTGAACAGAATACAGAAAGCAGGGAGAAAAACTATTTTTGACAGAGGATGTGAACAAAATACAGAAGGCAGGCTTAGATAGGACTTTTGGGAATAATGATGAATGAAGGGAGATCTCCAAGAAGCAAAGAAAGTTTTGTTTGCAAAATACTGCAATGAAACAAACCCTGTCCTTTCCTTTTGTGTTATCCCACTGTGTGTTTGGGTACCCTTGTGTATATATGTTCTTCCTGTCTTTATATGTTTACCTCATAAGACTTATGTTGTAGAATTTTTCTCATACTCAGCTACATGAACTATGATGAGGAATACTGTTATCCTCGAATATAATTGGAATTAATAATATGTTATTTACTCTGTAAAGATGTTAGACATTATTAATTCCGTTCTGTTTAATGCTCATGTGTGAAGTTGATGTTTCAAAAGTTATTCCGATCTTTTATGTATGTACTTATGTCATAATTCCTGTAACACTGATGTATATGTTATTTCTATTCTTTTGTAAAGCCCCTATTACTACAAATGTTATCTGTACTATTATGTTCTTTAATGATGTATTTTGTACCATTGTAATTGTATTTTCATGTTGTAAATTTATAATTGTATAGACACCAGTTCTTCAAATTAAGTTCCATTTTACTGCACACGTTTCTGTTGGTCATAGTATATGGACAATATGTGAGAAGTAGGGACTGTTAGTGTTTGCACGTGTGTTAATAATTCAGCAAGGGACTGGATAACGGCATTGCTGGTTCTAAGGACAATTCCAAAAACTTTGTGAGTGCACAAGCGGTGGTTATGGAGTTGCTATATTATCCGCAAGACTCTTCAATGGTGATTGTGCACCTACACAGTCACAACAGATGGCTGCTGGCTATCTCTACAAGGACTACAGTGGGTCTACATCTTTGATGATCCATCAATACCATTATTTCTACAAGGACTGCAGTGGGTCTGCACCTCTGGTGGTCCACCAATACCGTAATCTCTACCAGGACTACAGTGGGTCTGCTCTGTGATGACCTACCAATACTCCTCAAAACTTCGATTGACCCTGCTGTGGGTTTGCTCTGTTGTGGACCAATACCTGTCTCCATGTCAAGAGTCAGCACTGTCTTTCCGTTGGAAGGACAACGCTACTTCTTCAAGACTGCATGGAAATCCACTACTTCTGTGTGCATTTTCTTTTACTGCTCAGACTTTGAGAAAAACTCTGCATTTTTACTGTGATGAACAATCTGGACTGTCTTTATGGACTGTGAGAAATTTTTAGCTTTTGACCAACATTGTATCAATAAGTGTGTGCATTTGATATCTTTGTTATTGTAATTATGAAAAATTTTTGCAAATCTGTATTGGCCACTGCCCAAGCCAATTTGTAAAATTTTTTTGTGGGGAGCATGGGGGCTATGTAAGTAGGCTGTTTATGTTTTCTTATTGGCAACGTTACGTAGCGCTCAATATGAAAATCGCTGGCTGTGCTGTGTGCAGTCTGTGGCTGCTTTGCATTGTTGTAATACTCGCCATTGTAGTGTTAGGCAGCTGGCTGTGAACAGCGCGTAGCGTTGGGCAGTTGGAGGTGAGCCGCCAGCAGTGGTGGATGTGGGGAGAGAGATGGCGGAGTTTTGAAATTTGTCATGAACTGCTATATTTATATATGATGATATCAAGGTAAATACATTGTTTGTTCTCTATTAATATCTTTCATTTGCTAACTATCCCTATCAGTAGTTAGTGCCTTCCATAGTTTGAATCTTTTATTTAGCTGGCAGTAGTGGCGCTCGCAGTAGCTTGAGCAGCGAAAATTTTTGTGAGGTAAGTGATTTGTGAAAGGTATAGTTTAATGTTAGTCAGGGCCATTCTTTTGTAGGGAATTTTGAAAGTCAGATTGCGTTGCGCTAACAAAATATTGTGTGTCAGTTTAAGCACAGTCATGTATAATTGTTCAAAGGGGAAGTTTCAATTTGTAATGAAGTGTGATTTCATTACATGCTGAAATGTTATCACTGACTCTTGTTATTGTTGGACCTACTATTTTTTTCTTTTCTTTTAATGTTTTCATGCTTTGGGTCTTGAGTTTTTCGTGCTCCTACATGTGTGTATATTAAATGTGGCTAACGAAGTATTCATACTAAAACTGCAACATTTTGGTAAGTACTGACACTTCAGCCAGCGTTACTGAATACAGAACAACCACACCTCGCATCTTCCACTTACTGAATCTTAATTAACAGTCATGCATAATCAGATGCTGACAGTTGATGTGCCTACAAACTCACTCATCAACCACATAGCAGTTAAACCAGTACCATCATACAGGCAACTAAATCCTCTACTATGGTTTGTGCAACTCGAAAGTCAGTTTGTGTCAGCTCAGGTAACCACTGAAAAAACTAAATATATTTTTGTCATCTTTGCTCTCAATGAGGAGATGGCCTCGAATGTCCAGAACATTTTGGGATCACCATCAATGACTTATCAATACACTGCCATTAAAATTGTACTAATCAGTCGCCAAATGGTTAGAAAAGTTACTCTGCATAAGAGACTTAGGTGATCAAACCCCTTCATAACTGCTGCAATGCCTTACCCAAGGAAGCAATGCTATTAATGAAGATATTCTACGAAACATCTAGTTGTTGCACCTACTGCCTTACTCATAGAAAATACTAGATTAGATTAGATTAATACTTGTTCCATAGATCATGAATACAACACTTCATAATGATGTGGAACGTGTCAGGTTAATAAAAGATGTCTGTACAAGATATTACATTACACAAAATATTGGATCACACTAATGTTTAAGTTGGGTTTTTCCCCCTCCCTTAATTTATATCTAAAAATTCAGCCAATGAGTAGAAGGAGTTGTCATCTAGAAATTCTTTTAATTTATTTTCAAATGTTGGTTGGCTATCTGTCAGGCTTTTGATACTGTTTGGTTGGTGACCAAAGACTTTTGTGGCAGCATAATTTACCCCTTTCTGTGCCAAAGTCAGATTTAACTTTGCATAGTGAAGATCATCCTTTCTCCTGGTGTTATAGCTATGCACACTGCTATTACTTTTGAACTGCATTGGATTATTAAGAACAAATTTCATAAGTAAATATACATATACTGTGAGGTTACTGTGAGGATCCCTAGATCGTTAAATAGATGTCTGCAGGATGACCGTGGGTTGGATTCAGCAATTATTCTGATTACACGTTTTTGAGCAATGAATACTTTTCTACTCAACGATGAATTACCCCACAATATCATGCCATACGAAAGCAGTGAATGAAAGTAGGTATAGTAAGCTAATTTACTGAGATTCTTATCACCAAAATTTGCAACATCCCTAATAGCATACGTATCTGGACTCAGACGTTTTAGCAGACCATCAATGTGTTACTTCCAGTTTAACCTCTCATCAATGGACACACCTAAAAATTTTTGAACATTCTACCTTAGCTACAGTTCAAAGTCTATATTTATTACTGGAGTTGTGCCATTTAATGTACGGAACTGTATATACTGTGTTTTATCAAAATTTAAAGAGAGTCAGTTTGCTGAGAACCACTCAATAATTTTGTGAAAAACATCATTTACAATTACATCACTTAGTTCTTGGTTTTTGGATGTTATTACTATACTTGTATCATCAGCAAAAATAACTAACTTTGCATCTTCATCAATGTGCAATGGTAAGTCATTAATGTATATCAAGAACAGTAAAGGAACTAAGACTGAACCCTGTGGGACCTCATACTTGATAGCCCCCCCAGTTTGAGGAATCAGCTGTTGTTTTAACATTACATTAACCACTTATTTCAACTTTCTGCATTCTTCCAGTTAAGTATGAACTGAACCATTTGTGCACTGCACCCCTCAAACCATAATGATTTAGCTTATCTAAAAGAATTCTATGATTTACACAATCAAAGGCCTTTGAGAGATCACAAAAAATACCAATGGGTGATGTCCAGTTATTCATACCATTTAATATTTGATCAGTGAAAGCATATATAGCATTTTCTGCTGAAAAACCTTTCTGAAAACCAAACTGACATTTTGTTAGTACTTTATTTTTACAAATATGGGAGGCTACTCTTGAATACATTACTTTCTCAAAAAATTTTGATAGGGCTGTCAGAAGAGAGATTGGGCAGTAGTTGTTGACATCCGACGTATCCCCCTTTTTATGCAATGGTTTTGCTATGGCATATTTCAGTCTATTGGGGAAAACACCCTGCTCCAAAGAGCTATTACATATGTGGCTGAGAATCCTACTTATCTGTGGAGAACAAGCTTTAAGTACCTTGCTGGAAATGCCATCAATTCCGTAAGAGCTTTTACTTTTCAGTGAGTTTATTATCTTACTAATTTCAGTGGGAGAGGTTGGTGGAAATACAGTTGTTTCAAACTGCACAGGTATGGCCTCTTCTATTAGTAGCCTTGCCTCTTCTAGTGAAGATCTAGATCCTGTTTTCTCCAAAACATTTAAAAAATGATTATTGAAAATATTTTCAATTTCTGATTGTTTGTTAGTACACTTGTCATTCAGCTGCACTGGTGATCTTGAAACTGTTGCACATATTGTGAACCATATTGCCAAGATACATCCTTCCTCAAGTGTCGCAGTCATATGCCAAGAATCAGACTGTTACCTGTCCTCCATAAAAACACAAGTTGCAAAGATTGCCACAAACGTTGCTGCTCTACAAACGCTATGTTCCAGTTGCTCGTCAAAGCATCATGACTCACCAGTAGGTTTCAGCTGCAAAGATATTCTGGTACCAAACATGATTTGACTCAGAAGTTCGGAAATGCTGTTCCTCATGCGAGATGGGAAAATGTGCCTGGAAGTCACCAAACACCGCACAAATTTGCAGTCTCTACTGGACACAGGTACTGATGTATCAGTGTACACATTTTCTCGGCTACCTCGCTAAAATACGGATGACTGTTGTCTCCATGCTGCTAATGTTTCCACAATTGAGACATATGGTCATGTGATACTCTCTCTGAATTTAAGTATTGAGTTTTTGTGGTATTAAATGTAGCAGGCGTAGAATACCCCATGTTTGGAGCAGACTATTTAGCATTTTAGGCCTGCCATTGGATCTTCCTTCTTAATACAACCACTACCTCAGCTAACCATGGATGTTTACGCTATAGAGGCAACACTGCCATATGTTTGATCACTGATGATACTATGTATTTAGAACTCCTTAAGCGGCTTCTGGAGATCACTCAAAAGCTACCCTGACTAGCATCTGCACAAGACTCAACAATCCATCATATTCTAACGAACTCAAGACCACCGATTCTGGCTAGACCTCATCAACCACCTCCCTAGGAACTGAAGGTCGCGAAGAAAGAATTTTCTTTTTTGCTAGGCCAAGGGATGTATCATCTGTCAAACAACAGCTGGGCATTGCCTCTCCACATAGTTCTAAGTAAGACCAATGGATGGCGCCGATCTGGTGATTAATGGCAACTTACTATAACAATTCCCGATCGGTATCCTGTTTCACATATTGAAGATTTCTTATTTAGTATCCAAGGTAAAGACAGTGAAAGGTGGCTACACTGAGCCACTGCGCCAGAGATTGCGCCAAAGAGTATTATTAAGCCGCCTCCACAGTGCTTGGGGAGAGCTCGTGGTAGTCTGTGCTGAGATGTCGTAGTGAGGAGTGTTTGTTGAGATGTGCTAGTAGGCAGTGCTTGCTGAGATGTGATATTGGAGAGTTCTGGTTGAGATGTGGTAGTAGCGAGTCGGTGTGGAGAGATTGTAATGTCTAGAGTGCTTTTCATCAGTATAAATTAAGGTAACAAACTACTTTTCTTTTTTTTTCTCATTATTTCAATGTCCTGAATAATGCGTCATTACAGGTTCAGTCAACAAAGCATCTGGCGTGTGTTCTTGTATTAGATTGTAATTCTGCTTTCCTTACGCAATTATAGTATTTCTATTTTATAATTACTTCAGTATAATTGGTATTTAAAAATTCTTGTCTTGTTGAAGAAGAACCGTGCCAGATGTGCGTTGAGTCATACTTCCACATACAGAACAGTTATACTTGTGCTTTGGTTTTGTAGGTTTCATAGTTGCTGGGGACTTAATTAATTAATTGTGTTAACGAAAATTTTCATTTCATTCTTTGTTGTTGTTCTATGCAGTCAGATTGCGGACAAATACTAGTCAGGGCCAACCGTTTACGAGACACAGCGTAATCGGACATACAGCCACCAAAATTAAAAATTATTTTCATTATATATAATTAAGCCCCCATGCACGTGGCAACCGCTGCTTCGGATCGTCCCTTGGAATCTTCTGATTGTAAAAATAGTAGACCGTAGTATTGTTGTAGTAATTTGAGTTTAGTAATTGTAGTCTGTATTGCATGTGTAGATTTGGTAATTGTCATTCTTCTAATGGTATTTTTCAAAATTTAATTTGTGTTGTCTTGTCTACGGGTTTGACAATTTAGTGCAATTATTTCAATTGTTCGATTAATCGTGTTTGAGGGAAGCATATCGTGTGAATGGTATTGTTGGTGATAACGTGTGTTATATTCTCTGTAATTTTCGTATTGTGACGAGTTTTGTATGATTTGTAAATGATTACACAAGCGATGAAAAAGGCAAAAATGATTAATAGTCAGAATAACGAAATTGTTGACATGGCGAACTCGCCAACACAGGACAACAGTATGATGAATAATGGTGTTGAAAACAATTTAATAAGCAGGGAAAATAGTCAGGAAACAGTTCAAAATTTTTCTCAATCAGAAAATTCACAGATTACGTGGTTAACGACAGAAGAAATGGAGCAGTTGATTGGTGCAATACTAAATTTGGGATCTGAATTAAAAACACGGTTAGACTCACTAGACTCACAAATAGGAACAATTATAACCGAGATGAAAGCAGTGGGATCACAGTTACGATCTGAATTAGAAACTGATATGTGAACAATGGAAACACAGTTAGGCTCACGAACGGGGACATGTTTCAAAAACATGAAAGATGAATTAAAGAGGGAAGTTAGAGAGGAGGCGCAACCGATTTTGAATGCTCACAATAATAGTTTAATTTCAACAGAAATTAGACAAGAGGAAGAGGACCGAGAACAGGAAGAAAAAGATCGCGTGATAGTACAGAAATTTTCAGAGTTAAATCTACAATGTGCACACGATAAGGAAGAAATAATTGAAAGAATCGAGGAATCCGTACCAAATGACAGAATAAATAACTTAACGCAACAGTGTGAACAGTTAACTACTAAACATGAGAACACCGAAACCCCAGTCGCGACATTTACGGAAGACGCAAATAAACAGAAAGAACAATTCAGTGACTCATCGGAAAGAGTTGAGGAGATCTCAGATAAACTGACAAGTGTTAGTTTAGCAGAGGGGTTTGAAGAAAATAATTTGTTTCATTTACGGGATGCAACAAGAGAGCGCCAGGCGCGCGAACTTGACAATAATCGTCATTGTGACTGGGACAGACGCGGTAGGTCTTTGTCGCCACGAGGCGAAAACATTGACTATAAACACTTTTTGACTGTTCGGAAATTTAAGATCTTCCGCAACTCTAAGAATGACATACATCCATGTTCATGGTTAGATCAATTTATGTACGCACTTCCGCCAAATTTGCCACAAAGTCACAAACTGGAAATTATGTGCGGCTATTAAAGTCCTCAGGGGATTCACTACTCTAAGTGAATATGTCCCGTAGCGAGCATAGGGCCCCGAGCTGTAGTGGTGTTACTTCCCTTTTAGTTTTCTGCACCGCTGCCTACGCTTTTACTATTCTTTGCATCCGTCAAACCAACTCTTCGGCTATCAATCTATCTAGAGTAAGTAAACAATAACCGGATATGACGATTTTACCCAAAAGAGATTTTGGAATTTACCGTTTGGACTTACTATATTTTCTGCAGCATTCATTCGTAGTTTAAAAGAAATTTTACCTGTTTATCTTCGTGACAATATTACTTCATATGTTGACGACATTCTTATTGCTAAACATTCTTGGAGTGAGCACAACAAAATTTTGGATTCATAATTACGTATCTTTGCAAGAGTTGGCGTTACAGTGAACTTAGAAAAATCTGAATTTGGTCGTTCTCAGGTGAAATTTCTCGGTCACATTATTTCTACAGAAGGTATTCTTCCTGATCCAGAAAAACTTGACGCTATTCGTAATTATGTTGTACCTACCACAAAACGTGAGGTCCGTAGTTTCCAAAATTTTTGTGGAATGATATACTTTTGAAAAATTTTTGTAGAATGATATACTTGTGAGAAACTAACAGCTACATGTAAACAAGCGGAGAGTACAAGGATACCGCGCTGTGTTTTGGCGGCGGCACATACTCAAAGCAACAGTCAAGTCTGCGCGCCGCACAAGGCAGTCGTTGACCGCGAACAATTGCTTCCTACGTCACGCGCCTACAGCTGATCGAGCGCTCAGTGCGAATGCACTGACAGCCGTAAACAAATACACAGTCTAATTTCTCCGACTAAATTCAGTATAAAGCTATAGTGACTTGATGAATTATGTTATTAACGTTCAGTATTTTTCAGGATACGGTTCTATAAAATATTTAAGAACTTCAGGTAAATTCTGTGTGTCTCCGACGTTATGAGGACTTGCTATCGAGAAAATTTCAGGAAGAATGTAATTTCGATGAAGAAACTAATAAACTAAAAAAAAGGTAACTGTTAATTGAGTTCATTTTTCAGGTAACATATTTCCACTTAGGTACGTACTTTAGACGTAATTTGCTGCTCGCGATTACGTGATGCATACTTTGTGCTAAATTTCATGTTCTATGAAATTACTTTTGAAGCGACGTGCTTGCGTACGTTAACTGATTTTGACAATGATTATTAATGAACTGGGTTGTTATTTGTATATATTATGCATCGCTTGGCTGCACTGCTTTATCACTGATGTCATATTTTTTAATTATGTGCCTGCTGTTCTTATTTATTTAAATTATAATTGTAACCTGATTAATTTTGCTGATGTGGTTAGGTATGTTAGTTATACTTTGTGATTTATCTGCTTGCGCCTTCATGTTTACTTATTAAGAAGACATATGAACATTTATTTGCTTATGCTGATATGATGCTAATGACCTGTTTATTACGTAAGATATATGTTTACTGCTATGCGTATGGATTGCATATTTATACATTTCTGTTTGTTGTCATAACTACTCTTTAATTTGGTGTATAGAAATGCTGATATACTGTGTACAAACATAGAGTTTAGGTCACACTATGGTATTAGTTACAGATTGTTCGCTTGGCAGAGCCTCGTTGTAAGAATTGTGCTGCATCCACTTGTTGACATTCTGTTCTCTACTGGTATATTTACTCGCTATTGCTTGTTTTGCTTACGCTCAGTGCCTTATATTTTTAAGATAAGAAAATGAACTGCTATAATTCGACGAACGACATTAGTACAAGAAACTTCAGAGAAGTCACCTGAGCTGAGGTTTTATGGAAGCTGTATAAATTTATGCTAATAGGAAGGAAGCTAACGACATGACATACCAAAACTAGGTTTAAACCATTGACAGTCATTACACTGCATTTTTCGTGAGCAATTGAAATAGGAAGTGACACTTGACACAAGAAATACTCCACATGTTTGCTTCTGTTTGCCATGATTCTTGAAGTGGTATACTCACTGTGAAATATTATGATCATTCACACTCCGTAATCGTACTTAATTACTGAGAGTTATTCGAACTAAGTCTGTTAGAGGTCATGTATGCATTTCTTTTGTTTATAATTCATAATGAATAGAAGATTTGGGTCAGATGGATTACACAGAGGTTGTGTGTTGACAGTGTGTCTTTGGATTGTATGGGATGATGAGGTTTGCATTAGGATTTTATCTGTACTTGCTCGAGGAGACTGACTAGAGGAAAGAGTTGTTATGGAAGGTAAATGCTATTAATAATAAGGTTTATATGTATCGATGTATTGAAGAGGTACTATTGAGGTATTATTGAGATTATGTGAAGTTGATGATTATTGGAGTTTTTGTGGACAAGAGGAAAGGTAAATGATATTGATGATAAGATTTATATGTATCGACGTAAGAGGTATTATTGAAGTATTGAGATTATGTGATGCTGATGATTATTGGAGTTTTGGTGTATAAGAGGTAAAGTAAGTGAGGAGCATATTTTTTTTTGTTGGTCTTATGGAACAAGGAGGATGAAGATAGCAGACTAGAACACTAAAGTGGAAGGAAGATAGTCTATACACACACTTTGTTAAATCAATAAGCAGTACATTTTTTTTTTGAAGAGAGGAAGTATTTGCATATCTGGGCACACTGACAGTTGTTCAGCAACAGTGCATTTTGATCTGGCTTGGCAAACATTGGTCTTGACATGATGACTATGACGTTGACTTAACTATAATTGACTGTTATACATTGCTGCCACTACTACTTGATACACATGATGAACATCAGATTTTGACAGAATTGCATTTACACAGTTAACACAGTAGTACTTAATGTCGATGAAAGATGAGTGAGTGTGTTTTGTGTGTTTTCCTTTCCTAATCCTACCCACCTATCTCCTAAATATTATTTTATTTGTTTGTAGTGGCTTGCACTGACACCCATAAATATTATAGGTTTACTGATATTTGAGTATTTGTAATAGTTAATATGACAATTGTTTGTGTGTTGTGTGTTTATTAGAATTTGTATGTTTAGTGTAAGAGCATTGTAAAAGCATTTGTATGTGTATTCAAACTATTGTTCACGCTTGAACTGTCTGATTAGTGATGGTGAATATTATGGACTGTTACCTGCACTTTTTTAACGTAATGGGTGCCACTTAGAAATGATTAATTTCTGCTGATGAACTGTGTGATTAGAATAGTGAATATTATGGACTGTTACTTGTACTTTTTCTACATGATTGGTGCCACTAGGACATGTTTAATTTCTGCTAATAAACTTTGATGAACAGTGTGATAGTGAATATTATGGACTGCTCTCTGGACCTGCTCATCATTGCTAGGTGCAACTGATGGACTGCTTTTATTGAAATGATGTCACTTGTTGGTGTCTGCACCTGCTCAACATTGCTGGGTGCCACAGATGGAACTGTTTCTACTGAGATAATGTCATTTGTTGGTGTCTGCACCTATTCAACATTGCTGGGTGCCACTAATGAAACTGCTTCAACTGAAATAATGTCACTTGTTGCTGTGTGTACCTGCTCAACTTTACTGGGTGCCACAGATGGAACTGCTTCTACTGATATGATGTCACTTGTTGGTGTCTGCACCTGCTCAACATTGCTGGGTGCCACTGATGGACTGCTTCTACTGAAATGAGGTCACTTGTTGGTGTCTGCACCTCCTCAACATTGCTGGGTGCCACAGATGGAACTGTTTCTACTGAGATAATGTCACTTGTTGGTGTCTGCACCTATTCAACATTGCCGGGTGCCACTAATGGAACTGCTTTTGCTGAGAAATGTGACTTGTTGCTGTGTGTACCTGCTCAACTTTACTGGGTGCCACTGATGAACTGCTTCTACTGAAATAATGTCACTTGTTGCTGTGTGTACCTGCTCAACTTTACTGGGTGCCACTGATGAACTGCTTCTACTGAAATAATGTCACCTGTTGCTGTGTGTACCTGCTCAACTTTACTGGGTGCCACTGATGAACTGCTTCTACTGAAATAATGTCACCTGTTACTGTGTGTACCTGCTCAACACTACTGGGTGCCACTGATGGACTGCTTTTTACTGAAATAATGTGACTTGTTGCTGTGTGTACCTGCTCAACTTTACTGGGTGCCACTGATGAAACTGCTTTTCCTAAAATGATGTCACTTGTTGGTGTTTGCACCTGTTGACCATCGCTGGGTGCTACTACTGGAACTAATCATTGAAAGCATTTTATGTGAACATTTGTATAAACTGATTTTTTGTGTATTGTGTAAACTATTATGTAAAGCCAGATGTATGAAAGAATTTGTATTGCCTACTGTATTTTATATATTAGGTTATTGAAAGGTCAGTTCAAAGCCAAAATTTTAACTAATTATGTGATATTTAGGTATTAATATTATCTTATTTTTGTCTGTATTTTTGTGGACGAATTTGGTGGTATTTTCACCACCAATGCTGGCAAAAATACCATCAAATTCTGGCCTGTGGAGGAGGGGCATATGAAAGGTGGCTACACTGAGCCACTGCGCCAGAGATTGCGCCAAAGAGTATTATTAAGCCGCCTCCACAGTGCTTGGGGAGAGCTCGTGGTAGTCTGTGCTGAGATGTCGTAGTGAGGAGTGTTTGTTGAGATGTGCTAGTAGGCAGTGCTTGCTGAGATGTGATATTGGAGAGTTCTGGTTGAGATGTGGTAGTAGCGAGTCGGTGTGGAGAGATTGTAATGTCTAGAGTGCTTTTCATCAATATAAATTAAGGTAACAAACTACTTTTCTTTTTTTTCTCATTATTTCAATGTCCTGAATAATTCGTCATTACAGGTTCAGTCAACAAAGCATCTGGCGTGTGTTCTTGTATTAGAGTGTAATTCTGCTTTCCTTATGCAATTATAGTATTTCTATTTTATAATTACTTCAGTATAATTGGTATTTAAAAATTCTTGTCTTGTTGAAGAAGAACCGTGCCAGATGTGCGTTGAGTCATACTTCCACATACAGAACAGTTATACTTGTGCTTTGGTTTTGTAGGTTTAATAGTTGCTGGGGACTTAATTAATTAATTGTGTTAACGAAAATTTTCATTTCATTCTTTGTTGTTGTTCTATGCAGTCAGATTGCGGACAAATACTAGTCAGGGCCAACCGTTTACGAGACACAGCGTAATCGGACATACCAGCTTTGCTGCTATGGCGTTACGAACGTCCTTGACAGAAATGCAGAGACCCAGCAGGAGAATTGGCTGTGTTTCTGTCCAATGTTATGATTCATGGGATCACAAAAAAAATGGCAGATCAAACGCTCAGTTACACATCTACTGTCTAACTGCCATCAAACGCTTCACCCATTGGCCTTACATTTTTCTTGTGGCCAGTCACCTCTGAAACAGTCGCCACCACATTCTTTCGTGCAAGGATTTCTCAATTCAGAGCGCCACTATATATAACTACCAACCAACGCAGGCGATTTGAATCATGTCTATCCAAATCATTCGTTACTTTGTTAGGCATGAAGTGCATTGGAATAGCAACTTATAATCAAGCAGCAAATGGTGTAACTGAGCGTTTGATCTGCCATTTTTTTTGTGATCCCATGAATCATAACATTGGACAGAAACACAGCCAATTCTCCTGCTGGGTCTCTGCATTTCTGTCAAGGACGTTCGTAACGCCATAGCAGCAAAGCTGGTATGTTCAACCAGTTGCCCAGAGAATTCTTTGGCAATATGACTTACGACCTCATCAAGGAATCAGCTTTTGTTCAAAAATTACGTTTGCGCATTCTACAACTATGTCTAATTGTACTGAGGAGAAACATACTCGCCATTCTTTCATTTTCGCTGACTGCTGCAAATATAACCAAGTTTTGTTAGACATGACATGGTTCACAAGCCTCTGCAGTGACCATGTGATGGACCCTACACAGTTCTTGATCGAGACAAGAAGACATTTAAGATCAATGTTAATGGTAACTCAAGTACGATTTACAATCACCTTAAACCAACCTTGTGCACCTCCTACGCTGATACTTGCAAACTGGACAAGCAACACTAGTCATCAGACAAAATGACTGACTAATCTACAACAGACTGGAAGAATCACCTACCCCTGCACCTGTCATGTGATCTCGATGCTATGTCCATTTCAATAGAAAATACCATTAGAAATTGGTGGTGGAGAGGAGGGGTGGAGTGATTATATCTGATAAGGACGTTAGTTCATTTTATGCTGCAATGTCATCACTGACTCCTGTTCATTCTCTGACCTCTGTTTTTCCTTTGATATTCATGTTCTCTTGTTTAGGTTCTCAACTTGTTCACACTATTGTGTGTGTGGTTATTAAATGTTCTTAACATAATATTTGCACTAAATTCATAACAGCAATAATTGTAATCAGTTATATTTTTCTAGTGATACATTATCTTGGCCCTTGTCCTAAATTGCTGCTGAAGAATTGGAGTGTTACACCAGGAGTATGCCTAAATGATTATATACAGGGTGGTCCATCGATCACGACCGGTCCAAATATCTCACGAAATAAGCATCAAATCAGGTTAGTTTCGGTCTTTTAGACTAAGTTCAAACATCAACTGTCTGTTAATTTTTTAAGTGTCAACGTAACATTCAGGCACAGAATTTGAAAGTGTGCTGTGTTACTACAAACGCAATTTTCAAGTATGACCCCTGACATTAACATTGGATACATTCTTGTTTTGTGATTCATTTTTGCAAACATTTTACAATACTGTAACATTTTAAAAGAATCATTGATGTGGTATATAATTAATTCATGCCTCTGTTGTGGCTTACCCTGTAGTACAAGAAATGGATTTTGAAAGTTTTACCAGTAGAGCCATCTGTTGGCAAAGACGGATAAGAGTGGCGCATATCACCAGTTGATTTTATGTCGAACTTTTGTGGTTTTGTGGAATACTTAAAGTAAAACTTAAGTCCAAAAACTAAAGATTACTAATGTGTTAATTATATTGTATAAACAAATGTTGGGTTTTAAGTATTTATTGAGAGCATGTATACTCGATCTAATAATTCATAGTGAATGATACACAGCTTCCAATGAAATTCACAGATGCAACTGGTAAGCCAGCTCATAAATGATTATCAAGTAAGTAGTGAAAACATATTTGCAACTTATTTGCATCACTTCACACAATTTGTGATGGGCTACTTATGTTAGGTGTGCAATAATGGGAACATAATTTTTGGACAAATAATTTGGATATTTTTGAACACAGCCAAGATGGGGTTTCATTGTGATTGGCTATTTCATTTTAATGGTGGTGAAATTACTAAGTTCTTATTGGAGGACAGATTGGAGAGGTGATACATTATGCGGTGTATTTTACATTAATCTTATTGAAATAATGCGACTGTTATCAATTTTGTGGAATGGGGGGGGGAGTATATAGTTGATATAGTTCTGCCATTTTTATTGGATCTTCTATTTTTAATACTACTCTGTGATTGTTTAGAAAGATGTGAGAGGGACTTAAATTTCCCACTAGCACATTTTGGCTTTTCCACTAAGTTGAAGTTGGATTGGCTTTTCATGTTAATGCTACAGTGTGACTGGCAGGAGATGGGAGAGGGGAAAGGAGGTATAGATTGATGATGTCACTGATAAGAATGATCACATCCCTGATAACTATTATGACATCACAGGTAAAGAAGGACATGGCTTGATGACATCCCTGATAAGGATGATGGAATCACTGATGAGAATGACATCAATGCTAAGGAGGTGTGGCTTGTGACATGATGTGTAACCATGTTTCTGTCAAATGATCACATGACCATCTGAGGGTGTACTATCATGAAATAGGGGAGAAAGTGTAATGGATATGATATGCAAGTTGGGGTGACAATAATTAAAACAAAGGCATTTTTTCAATGTCGTGAGATCTTTTCATGAGCTGTCAGTGTCCAAATTTCTCTTTGAAAACATGTTGTTGATGCCCACCTACATAGGGAGAAATGATCATCATAATAAAATAAAAGAAGTCAGAACTCACACAGAGAGTTTTATGTGTTCGTGTTTCACTGTGCGCTTTTAGGGAGTGGAGCAGTAGAAAAGTGGCATGAAACTGGTTCAATGAATCCTCTGCTAGGTACTTAAGTGTGAACTGCAAAGTAGTGTTGTAGATGTAGATGTAAATATTTTGTGAACTGTGTTGCCCCATTCCAAAGCAGCATTGATAGCAAGTTAGGGTCCTGCTCTTATCATCTTTCCTAGTGGAGGTGTTATAATTGTTACAGATTTTAAGTACCTTGCTGGGCAGTGCCTTACTAATTTTTTGAACATAAAAAACATTTCATTGAGATCGCCAGTCTTCAATTATCTTTATAATAATTGCTAACTCAGTTACTTATCAGGTACTTGTAAATTATAAGATAAGAGGCACAAGAACTAAGGTCATGAAGTGAACACGAAAATAAATTTCAATAACTAGTGTTTAGCTAAAGATGTCATTTCCAAATATGTCAAAATTAATATCAATACCAATTTTTATGTCACATTTTAAATTACGAAATGTATGGATTATGCTTACTCCTAAGCAGTCAAATGGCACCTTTAGTATTTTTAAAATTGCTCAGTTTCGAAGAAGAAAAGATTAATTATTTGTGTCAAACTATTACAGATAAGTATCATAAAAAATAGAAGCTCTGGAAAACCAACACCATAAACTTTCTCAGGACTGCATATAAATTATATCCAGTGATTACTAATCTTACTGGCATTTAATTCACTGTCACCAAAACTCCTATATCAAACAAAGTTTTAAAATATACTCTGACAGTGTCTCTAAGCCATAGCAATGTTAGGTGCATAATTGCTGATATTAAAGTTGCTGCTAAAGGTGCTTAATTTAGTAATTCAGAGGTTTGAAAAAGAGCTTTAAAACCAAAGAATTTATTGCCAGGAAGGAAGTAAATTTAGTGTGAATATTGAATCTAAAATAGTTAAAAATATTAATAATAAATTGAGAACAGCAAAGCTAGCATAACAAAAGTGGACAAAGGAAATACGTTAGTAATTATTAATGAAGGTGACTATATTTCTGTAATTCTTCCATTCATCAATGAAAATGAGATTACAGAAATTAGTAAGGATACATCCTCTAAATTTTAAACCATGACAAAAAAAGTAACTGATGAAATAAGTTCTTACAGTTACCTCAAGGAAAGACATTACTGAGGATTACATTTACACAATTGCCCATACTGAGATCCCAATTGAAACTACAGAAACAAAACATTCCAGTATGCACAACTGTGAATAACAAAACTTGTCCTTCATATAAATTAAATAAAGATTTCGGAATCTTTATACATTTAAGAGAAAAATTTTAATGATAAAAATAGTTATGAACAGGCATAAGCAATGTATAACACTGATATTCCTAATGGTGCTAGATTTGCCTCACTTCATACTACAAATTTATAGACCAATATACTAACACAGAAACAACATTGAAAAATATGTAAAAATCAGCCAACTGGTTGCATAGGTGTACTATATACCTTGACCAGGTTTTATCACCTTTAAGGGTGACTTTATCAGAAGGTCACAATTAGAGGTGACGAAACCTGGTCAAGGTATATAGAAAATCTATGCAACCGGTTGGCTGATTTTGACATATTTTTCGAAGTTGTGCATACGGTTGCTGCAAATGGCAGCCATGTTCAGAGTTGTACAGAAACAACTGCTGTTATTAAAAGCAGTTTACTGCAGCATAAAATTATGAGGTAGGAAAAGTAACCGAATTTATTGAGTTACTTGAAAGTACTAGTAGTTTTAAACTACTCCTCTTGTAATTATTAAATATATTTTCAGAAAGATAGTTTGGCAATGCAAAACTCTCTACCTGGCACTTCAGCAGACATGTTCTTATCGTAGTGAACTACAATTTTTCAAAGACAGCCTTGAAAACACAAGTAAAATTCTCTATTACAAAATCTATGTTGACAGCTCTCTGTTGCTTTATAGTGACTCCAAAGATGAAATAGATTCACTTAGTGATATTTTATATAATGTTCACCCTTATCTTTTCTTCACAGTCGAACATGAAACCTGTAGAAGTATAAACCCTTTGGATCTCACAATTCATAATTAAGACAACAACATTGATTTGTCGTTTATAGAAAGCCAGCTATAACAAATGTCATCATTAATGCTGCTTCTTGCCATGCTTCTAAATACAAAGAGCATTTTTCAATCAACAATCTATAGAATGAGAAAATTTTCCTTAAGTACAATGAAATTCAAAAAGAAGTAATAATTCTCTAACAGGTTGCTAAGGTCTACGATTTTAATACCAATGAAGTTGATTTTTTATTGGATAAATTATAAGAGTCATGTGAATCTTTCAGATCCTTCAATAGATAATTTACTAAAATGTCCTCTATGGGGGAGTATTTCTGATAAAATAAATACATTATTTAAAAGTGCTGAACTGATCATAGCTTTCAATATTGGTAATCTCTTACAGAATACGTTCAGACACACTATTGGTAATGGTGATAATAAATATTTAGACTCTGTCGTTTATAAAATACTGTGTGATGACTGTGATAAACATTATGTCATAATTTCTCCATTCGGTTTAGAGACAATACGTCAGACACCACTTGTAGTAAATCACTATTGGTGCAGTATCTCATCCAACGAAATCTTTCCAAAGTGCCCATTCGGAATAATTTAAAAGTTCTCCATATTGCTCACAAAGGAATCTTATTGAATACTTCATTAGAAATAGAAATTTATATACATCACAAAAATAAACCATTATCTTTACTGAATGGGCTGTTAGATTTTGACTAAAACTATATTTCTGATCTCTTTGAGGATTTGTAGAACTGACCTGCTCTCTTGTTCCCTGTTTTAACATCTGATGACATTTTTAAAGTTTTTTGTGGTTATAAACTTCGCTTATGTCATTTCCATTAATATTTAATCATCTTTTATTTATTTTATTGTGAATCTCTTATTATTTCATCCAACTGTCTTCCATGAATCTGTGTCACTATTAAAATTATAATTATTGTTTTAATATCTGTGTATACTAAGTTTTAGCCTACTATTTTTTATCAGCACCATTGACCTACGCTCTGCAACCTTCAGGTTGCCCAATGATTTTCCACTGGTCAGCACTACAAAACACAACACAGTATTTCTGCTTCTGCAGCCGTTCCTAAAGCTGTACTTGCTTTTTTGGCGATTCATTATGAAATATACGATGTCATGATTACTAGATGTGTATGATAGACACATTAATGGATCTTAGTACCAGCCCTCTCATGTTAACTTGTAGCAGTGGTCAATGGCTGTTAAGCCACGTTTACACACTTTAGTTGTGTGTGGCGCCACAGCTCCTGGCTTTCTGTAGTGGCATAATGAGCTACTGTTCACACAGTACGCCACAAATTATGTATAGTTTCACAGCTTTCAATATTGTGTCAATTGAAATCATATGGGTGAGTATGAGTGTTATAATGCAGGTTATGGCATTAGAACTGTGACAAGTGTTCAATACAAGTAAGCCAAAACCCAAATGTTAGATCTGAAAATAGATTTTGCACAGTGTTAAATCAGAAGGCATAAACATGTTTATGAAACAAAATAACACTTGGAGATGAAGATGCTTTCTGCAGTGGCAATAACCAACAACTGGCATGTCCTTTTCATCTACAGACACGCCACTCTTCCAAGATTTTAGAATGTTATTATGTATATTCATTTATATAGGCATTTCGATAACTAATTTTTAGTTTACCAGCTGCCATGTCACACTTGGGAGCTATTTCCTGCATATAATCCACAATTTATTTAATGCTTGGTCTCACAAATCACGAAGTTTATACAAGTCGCTTTTTTGGTTAGATGTATTAATTTTATTTATTAATTCATCCAAAAATCTTTTAAGATTGGGGCTACATCAATGTTTAGCAAATACTTTCCGTGAGCGCGCACGCGCACACACACACGCACGCACACACATCCACCCACCCACCCACACACACACACACACACACACAACCCACACACACACACACACACACACACACACACACACACGCACACACACACCACTGCAGAAAATCAAACATTGGTTACTGTTCTTGTAGTTCTAGAGACTGAAAAAGTGTACCTGACGCCCACTGTTTTCACTCTTTTCAGTAAGAAAATTAAACACAC
The DNA here is from genome assembly GCF_023864345.2 of Schistocerca serialis cubense. NCBI lineage: Eukaryota > Metazoa > Arthropoda > Insecta > Orthoptera > Acrididae > Schistocerca > Schistocerca serialis. Next base: position 145,804,182 of record NC_064641.1, on the reverse strand, counting down.
TGAAATAGAATAGACTAGTAGTAGCAATTACTCCACGATAACTCTGACAGAATACTCGTGTTTCGAAATACTGCCACCAGGGAGCATTGGTGGAAGGAAAGTGGCGCAACTAAGTACAACCAAAATTTGGAAGGTAGGAGACGAGGTACTGGCAGAATTGAAGCTGTGATGACGGGTCGTGAGTCGTGTTTGAGTAGCTCAGATGGTAGAGCACTTGCCTGTGAAAGGCAAAGGTCCCGAGTTCTTGTGTCGGTCCGGCAAACAGTTTTAACATCCCAAGAAGTTTCATATCAGCGCACACTCTGGTGCAGAGTGAAAATCTCATTCAAGTACAACCAAGCTGATCTTTTTGTGGCAAGACAAATGTTGCATGTCTTGAGTTGCGCCACTATTCACTGGGAGTTCACACATGCAACTGTATTACAACTTCAGTATGCCAACAGCTGTGGTGACACTTTCGTTCACGTATGAACCCGCCTTTATGTCCCCAATACTAACGCCATATTGCCTCAAATGGTTCTTATCGAAACTCTTCACGCCGTATCTGTTGATACCGAAGGCCTCTCCTTGGTTTATCTCTGCTACGATTATGCAAGTGCCTTCACAGGAGGGACTGTGGCTGCGCTCCTTTCAAAGATATGCTTCAGATGAAGCACCTGGGAGAGTGTATACTGGATTTCCTCTAGCTCATATTTGATGTGTTTTATAATATAGCTTACATCCTATAAACAAATGCTCTTCCAAAACACTATCACATTGGCGATCTCTCGAAAAGCTACATTTTGTTAACATTAAATGTCAGATAATGAGTTATTGGCGTCTAAATATTTGTAATACACTCCATCACTGTGATATACTGTTTATCGTCGTCAGTAGTAAATGACGAAGTGGGATAAGAATAGTGCTCGGATCAGGTCGAGTCCTCCCACCTGCAAACATTTTGTTATTCACCCTCATGGTTCTGGGACTTGTCATTGTCAATGTCAATAATTTACAAACTGAGCGTGAGAACAAATAAATGTGAGTGAATATTCAAAACACATTGACTATCTGGTAAAAACAAACAACCACACGTCGTCAGCACAAAAAACATAAAAAAGACTAACACCTGTGAGAAAGAATTAATATGAGACGGTCTCACTGTCAGCTGTCTACGAGGTATAATAGAAAATGTTCAAGCTAGTTGTTTTAAGAGACTGGTTTCCAAACAAGAACGTCTTCAAAAGGAGCACTTATGCATACAATATATATTCTAGTCCTAGTGTAGACATATCTCTGCTGGTGTTCCTGTTATTTTCAAGAAGGAAGAAGTTTACTTTCATGGCAGTGAATTGTAATTTTTCGTGCAAATTAGAACGTACTTCACACAACCAGCGCATTTACTTGTTAGAGGAAGAGCTCCTCCTTAAATACTTTTTGTTATATATGCCACTACATAAATAATAGTTTGTAGTTGACAGGTTCTCACTTTCAAAGAAAGAAAATACAACTCTAGTTGCACTTTCTCGCACAAATTAGAACATTCTTCACATAACCAGCACACTTATTTAGCGCAGGGGGAGCTTCTTCACTACGTTTCGTATTATCTACTGCCACATAAACAACGAGTATAAAGTGAACTTGTTGTCACTTTCGAACAGTAATAGTTTCCAAATTGCAGTGAATGAACCATCTGTCCACAAAAAGAACTCCTGGTTTAATTCGTCTGCTAGAATGGCTACTGCAGTCACGATGGTACCTGGACAACAAACAAATCTATTGACGCTTTCGCGAAAGCTAAGGTATATCGTTGAAAGGAGTGCAGCTACAGTACCTCTCGCGACGAATATACAAAAAAAGTCAAGTATGATTAGGCTCTATGTATTGATGCCAAGTTCACGAACTGCCCATAGACGATATTCTTCAACAGATTGCTGTTGGTTTACTACCTGTAATTTTACTAAAAGTATTTTGATAAACTACTTCCTCTAGAGGTTTTTTGTGTTATTTAGCTTAGATTTCACCTTTTACGTGTATCATTTATGTTAATACTTTTTACGTGCATTACTTTTATAACATTTTTACTTACCGTGTGCTCCATTGGCTCCTATCAACGTCATGTGGAAGGTGGTGGGTGGAGCCTTTCCTACTTAAACCTTAGCCTTCCCATGCTATCCAACAGCTGACGACCACCTCTCAACATGCCCTCACCAACCAACTCTGCCTGCCACCATTGCGTATAACTTCTTTTAGTTATCGTTAGGTTTATAGGATTCAATTTGTAACTCTAGTTGTTAATGAGGCCCTAAGACTGTAAATGTACTTATATTTCAGAGATTGTCCTGAAGATGGTCTTAAATTGCCTGAAATTGGTCACCAATCTCATAGATTCTTTTTTATGTAATCAAGACTGCTTTGTTATTTTTGTGGTTGTTGATGTTGTTCTGGTTTTCAGTCCAAAGAGCAGTTTGATGCAGCTCTCCATGCTGCTCTGCCCTGTGCAAGCTTATTCATCTCCAAATTACTGTCGCAATCAATGACCTTCTGAATCTCTATACTGTAAACAGTCTCCCATCACGAATTTTACCTCCCCCCCCCCCCCCCCACACACACACTTCCCTCCAATATAAATTGCTGATCCCTCAGAATGTGCCCTATCAACTGGTCCCTTCTTCTAGTCAGGTAATGCCACACAGTTCTTTCTTCCCCAGTTCTAATCAGTACCCCCATTAGTTATGTAATCTACCCAACTAATATTCAGCGTTCTTCTGCAACACCACATTCTAAAACCTTCTATTCTCATCCAAACAGTTTATCAACCATGTTTCGATTCCATAAATGATTACACTCCATAAAAATACTTTCAGAAAAGGCTTCCTAACACTTATGTCTGTATTAGATGTCGATAAATTCTTTTCTTCAGGAACACTTTTCTTGCCATTGTCAGCATACGTTTTATATCCTCTCTACTTCGGACATCATCAGTTATACTGCTGTCCAGATAGCAAAACTCATCTACTACTTTCAGTGCCTCATTTTGTAATCTAATTATGTCGGCATCACCTGACATAATTCGACTACATTCCATTATTTCTGTTTTGCTTATGTTGATGTTCATCTTATACCCACCTTTCGTGTCCATTCTGTTGAATTACTCTTCCAAGTCGTTTGCTGCCTCTGACAGAATTATAATGTCATCAGCAAGCCTTAAAGCTTTTATTTCTTCTCCCTCAACTTCAATTCCTTCTCCAAATTTTTCTTTCGTTTCCTTTACTGCTTTCTCAATTTACAGATTGAATAACAATGGGGATATGCTACAACCCTATCTCACTCCCTTCTCAATCACTGCTTTCCCTTCATGCCTCTTAGTTCTTATAACTGACTTCTGTACAAGTTGTAAACAGCCTTTCATGTCATGTATTTTACACCTGCTACCTTCAGAATTTCGAAGTATTCCAGTCAGCTTTGTCAAAAACTTTCTCCAAATCTACAAATGCTCTAAACATACATTTGCCTTTCCTTAATTTGTCTTTTGTTTTAAGACAAGTCGTAGGGTCAGTATTGCCACATTTCTTCAGAATCCAAACCGATCTTCCCCAAGGTTAGCTTCTACCAGTTTTTCCATTCTTCTGTAAGGAATTCTTGTTAGTATCTCGCAACCATGACTTATCAGTCTGATGGTTTGATAATGTTCACATCTGTTAACAACTTTTTTTAGAATTGGAATTACTACATTCTCCTTGAAGTCTGAAAGTAATTCACCTGCCTCATGTATCTTACACACCAGATGGAAGAATTTAATCATGGCTTGCTCTCCTATGACTGTCAGTAGGTCTGACTGAATGTTGTCTACTCTTAGGACCTTGTTTTGACTTACACCCATCAGTGCTCTGTCAAATTCCTCTTACAGCTTCATGTCCCCCATCTCCTCTTCATCTACAACCTGTTCCATTTCTATAACATTGCCCTCGAGTTCATATCCCTTGTATAGAACATGTATGTACTCCTTCCACCTTTCAGTTTTCTCTTCATTGCTTAGGACAGGTTTTCCATCTGCACTCTTGATATTCAACAGCTGCTTCTCTTTCGTCTAAAGGCCTCTTTAATTTTCTGTAGGCAGTATCCATATTTCCCCCTGTGATACATGCTTCTACATCCTCACATTTCTCCTCTAACCATTCCTGCTTAACCATTTTGCAATTCCTGTCTGCCTCATTTTTTAGACTTTGTATTTCCTTTCAATTGCTTCATTTGCTGCATTTTTATATTTTCTTTTTTCGTCAATGAAAGTCAATATTTCCTGTGTTATCCAATGGTTTCCATTAGGCCTCGTTTTCTTTACCTATTTGATTCTCTGCTGCCTTCACTATTTCATCTCTTAAAGCTACCCATTCACCTTCTACTGTATTTCTTTCCCCTGTTCTAGTCAGATGTTGCCCAGTGTTCCCTCTGAAATTCTCAACAACCTCTGGTTCAAATGGTTCCAATGATTCTGAGCACTATGGGACTTAGAACTACTTAAACTTAACTAAACCAAGGACAGCACACACATCCATGCCTGAAGCAGGATTTGAACCTGCTATCGTAACAACAGTGCAGTTCTGGACTGAAGTGCCTACAACCGCTCGACCACAATGACCGGCCAACCTCTGTTTCTTTCAGTTCATCCAGATCCTATGTCTTTAATTTTCTACCTTTTGCAGTTTCTTCAGTTTTAATCTACAGTTCAAAACCAACAAATTGTGGTTAGAGTCCACATCTGCCCCTGAAAATGTCTTACAATTTAAAATATGGTTGCAAATCTCTGTCTTACCATTATATAATCAGCATCAAGCCTTCAGGTGTCTCCAAGACTTTTCCAAGCCTTTCATGATTCTTAAACCAACTGTTAGCGATGATTAAACTATACCCTGTATAAAATTCTACCAGGTGGCTCCTCTTTCCCTCCTTTCCTTAATTCCATATTCACTTCCTAGTTTTCCTTCTTTTGCTTTTCCTACTATCAAATTCCAGTCCATCATCACAATTAAATTTTCATGTCCTTCCGGGTAATTTCTTTTATCTCATCACAATTTCACCAGTCTCTTCATTATCTGGGACGCTAGTGGGCTTATAAATTTATAGTATTGTGTAGGCTGTTGGCTTCATGCCTGACCAGATTTCTTGTTCCTTCTGCCACTGAACTTTCACTAATTCCCACTACATTTAACTACAATCTGAATATTTGCTTTTTTTAGATTGTCTAACCTACCTGCCTGATTAAGGGACTTAAAATTCCACACTCTGATCCATACTAAGCTAATATACTTTCTCGTGATCGACATCCTCTTGGGCAGTTCCCACCTGGAGATCCAAATGAGTAACTATTTTACTTGCAGAATATTTACACAAGACTATGCCATCGTCATATGGTAGAGTTGCATGCCCTATGGAATAATAGGGCTGTAGTTTCCCCTCACTTTCAGCAATATGCAGCACCAGCACAGGAAGGCTGTTTTTGTTGATGTTAAATGGCCAGATCGCTCACCCTGACTGTTACCCCTGCATCTACTGAAAAGGATTTTAAGGCTGCTGTGCCTTTTCAGACACCTTACATTTGTCTGGTCTCTCTACAGATACCCCTCCATTGTGGTTGCACCTGTCTATAACGCTGACGTAATCAAGCTGCCCCACCAACGACAAGTTTTGTGGATCATGGGGGAAGATTGTTTTAAAGCATCAAAAAATATGTAATCTAGAACACAATTCTTCCTGTGATATTCCCAAAAATTATTAACCTGTTTTAAGGATTTACTGTATAAATCTGACACTGATGTTATTTTATGGCACATAATTGTCCCAAATATTAGGATAGCTGGTCTTAATAAAGTTTTTAATGTGCCTATTAGTAACTTTATGAACTGTTTGAACCATGGCACAGGGTCTCAGTCAAATGAGGAATAGAAATCTTACACTGAAATTGGATTCTATAAAGAACATACGAGAAGAGATTATAACACAAATTTTGGTAATACATTCAAGATAATCTTTTTTGGAAGGTGACTATCAACAGACATTAAGAAATGTATAAATGTGTGTTTGACCATCAGCTTATTTCATCTTAATCCCAGATATCAACCGATTTCAGTCATGAACCATCTTCACAGATAAAGGTTAAAATTGCTTAAGCCACCATATTACATTTGTCATTACTTAAATAATGCTCTACGCATTATCGATATTTATGCTTAAAGTAAAAGCAGCTGATGGTCAAACATGCATTTTACACATTCAAGATAGTATTTTATAGACAAAAAATAGATGAATACTGTAGTAAAACTGAAGCAGTACATACATTCTGCAAGATGAAATATTGGACGAAGGTGATCTAAATGTACTAACAGATTCATTGTACATCATTTACATAGAATAAATAAAGAATGAATTACAGGTAGTACATAATTTGATATAGAAATCAGTTTGCAAATATTTAATGGCATATGTTAAGGGCTTCTGAAGGAGAAACTATTTATTTATGTATATTTTTTTATTTTAAGAATAATAAATTATTTTAATTATGGCACTTAGCTAGCTGAGAAGCAATTATTTAATTTAAAAAGAACAAACTATTTTTTTATGAAGAAGCAAGTGTTTCTCTACCTGATAGTGATGCAGAAACGAATTCATTTTCTTGAAGAAGAGAAAATTTTGTTTAATAGAGTCTGAAGCCATGTCAAATATTTATTACTTTTCTTAAATTCCATACTTATTAACAAATAGAAATATTGATTAACAATATTGAACAATAAATTTTTAGTCAAGAGTAGCATATTTTTAATTACTGGTCATACAAACAGAAATAAAAATTTGATGTTGGTGTGTAAAATGCCTTATTGTTAAGCCAAACAAACTTTGTACATTAGTAATACTGTTTACTCTTTAGAAATTAAAAAAATATCATGATTTCTACATCTTATCCTATAGATTTGCAACAAATTTTAATTTGTTGTGAATACTAGTATTTTCATGTAATTTCTAAGGGAAATATTTTTATTAAAAATTATGATTCAGTATTCACTAGCTAACATTTCTGTTTGTTAATAAACATGACATTTAAATTAAAGAAAGAATATTCTTACAAATGAGATTCGAATCAACTTTTATACTGGAATTTTTTTCCCTCAGCTTCCATTAATTATATTAATAACCTACAAATTGACTATTTTCTTACCTTCAAAGGCGATTTTCTAAGAAAATCAAATAGGATCAGTCCATGATGTATCCTTGTTAGACAGGCATAGCATATTTCACAAATAGATATTAGTGCAACTATTAGAGTGACTATGACATTCATTAAATCATTGAAAGACATTAACTCTCCTGGCTAAAACAAGGTTCCCACCAAAGTGCTTAAATCTTGTACCAGTCAATTATTAGAGCTATATCACTCTTTGATGTATTCTCCTAAACGTTTGAGAAGGTCACTAACACAACATGTTATGTAGATGTATCTATTAATTTACAAAAACTAATATTAAGCAACTAAAAAAACATAACAGGAATAGACTTACAAGTACTAAAAGTAGAGATCAATGGGTACAGCCTAAATGAGTCTCTGTGTGCGAAATGTGTAGGCATAGAAATGGATATAGATTAGATTAGATTAGATTTACTTTCATTCCAATTGATCCGTAGTGAGGAGGTCCTCCAGGATGTGGAACATGTCAGAAAAACAACAATACATGACAAATATTTAAACTAAAACAAATAAGCTAATGTACCATTCCACAGGTCCCAAGTGGAATGATCGTCATTTTTTAATGAACACTAAGAGTCATTTTACAAATACTATTGCACTGAATTTAAAATAAAAAAGTTTTATATTTATTTATAAGGTAAGAAACATGTAATACAACTACTGTAATACTTATTTACAATGAACACATTACTGCACTGAAGTGGTGCAGAAGTTAGATTATACTTACACACACACACACACACACACACACACACACACAAATTTTCAGTGAACACATTACTGCACTGAAATTGTGCAGAAGTTATGTTGTACTTATATACAAATCAGTTGGTTTTCCTTAGAAATTCATCAATGGAGTAGAAGGAGTTGGCCACCAATAAATCCTTTAGGCTTCTCTTAAACTGAATTTCATTGGTTGTTAAGCTTTTTATGGCTGCTGGCAAGTTATTGAAAATGTGTGTTCCTGAATAATGCACACCTTTTTGTACAAGACTAAGTGACTTTAAATCCTTGTGAAGATTATTCTTATTTCTAGTATTGATTCCATGAATTGAGCTGTTGGTTTGAAAAAGTGATATATTTTTAATGACAAATTTCATTAGGGAATAAATATATTGGGAAGCTGTAGTTAGTATCCATAGTTCCCTAAACAGGCTTCTGCAGGATGTTCTTGAGTTCACACCACATATAATTCTTACTGCACGTTTTTGTGCCCGGAAAACTTTATCTTGGCTTGATGAATTACCCCAGAAAATAATCCCATATGACATTATGGAATGAAAGTAAGCATAGTATGCCAGCTTTTTCATTTTTATATCCCCTATGTCTGACAAAATTCGCATTGCAAACAGAGATTTGTTAAGACGCTTCAGCAGTTCTGTGGTGTGCTCCTCCCAGTTGAATTTATTATCAAGCTGTAATCCCAAGAATTTAACACCGTCCACTTCTTCTATCTTCTTGTCATCATATGTTAGACATATACTCTTGGGACACCCCTTACAAGTTCTGAACTGCATGTAGTGTGTTTTTTCAAAGTTTAGTGACAAAGAATTGGCTAGGAACCAGTGATTAATGTCTACAAATATTTTATTGGCTGATCTTTCTAAGACTACACTTGATTTGCTATTTATTGCAATGTTTGTATCATCAGCAAACAAAACAAACTTGGCATCTGGTAATGTTACTGATGAAAGGTCATTGATATACACAAGAAAAAGTAAGGGCCCCAAAATGGAACCTTGTGGGACCCCACATGTAATTAGTTCCCAGTTGGATGATGCCTGATAGCTTGATACATGTCTCTTTCCTAATAACACCCTTTGTTTCCTGCCAGAGATATAAGATTTGAACCATTTTGCAGCATTTCCTGTTACACTATAATATTCTAGTTTACTTAAAAGGATATTGTGATTTACACAGTCAAATGCCTTTGACAGATCACAAAATATACCAGTTGCCTGCAATTTTTTGTCTAATGAATTAAGTACATTTTCACTGTAAGTGTAGATAGCCTTCTCAATATCAGAACCTTTTAGAAATCCAAACTGTGACTTTGACAGTATGTTATTTGAGATAAGATGGTTATAAAGACGACTGTACATTACTTTTTCGAAAATTTTTGAGAATGCTGGCAACAGTGAAATTGGACGGAAATTTGATGCTATTTCTTTATCTCCCTTCTTAAACAGTGGCTTAACTTCAGCATATTTCAGCCATTCGGGAAATATTCCACTGATAAACGACTGGTTACACAGATAGCTTAATATGTTACTTAGCTCAGAATCACATTCTTTAATTAACTTTGTTGATATTTCATCATACCCACTAGATGTTTTTGATTTTAAAGATTTTATGATGGACATTATTTCTGTTGGGGTAGTGAGGGTCAAATTCATATTATGGAAGTTACTTGAAATGTCTGGTCTAAGGTAATCCATAGCAGCATCTACCGAACCTGACAACCCCATCTTTTCAGTAACAGTTATAAAATGTTTGTTAAAAAGTTCTGCAACACTATACACATCTGTCACCAATGCATCATTTACTCTTAATGCTATTTGTTCCTCTTCATGTCTGGTTCTACCGGTCTCCTCCTTCACTATATCCCATATTGTCTTTATTTTGTTATCTGATATGACTATCTTTTCCTTGTAATATATTTGCTTTGACATCCGTATTACAGTCTTTAATATTTTGCAGTATTTCTTATAATGTGCTATAGCATCAACATTGGAAATGTTTCGGATTGACAGATACAGTTTTCTTTTTGTTTTACAAGATACCCCTATTCCTCGAGTAATCCATGGCTTCTTTGTAGACTTTGCTCTAACCTTGGTAAGTTTTGGGGGAAAGCAGTGTTCAAATAAGGTAAGCACTTTATTAGCAAAAATGTTATATTTTTCATTCATGCCATGAGCACTGTAAACATCAGTCCAGTGAATGTCTCTGAGGAGTGTCCTAAAATAATCAATTTTTGGCTTACTGATTACCCTCTTGAGCTCAGATTTAACAGATTTTATATCCTGTTCAGTATTAACATTTAACAGAAGGAACTGCATGTCATGGTCTGAGAGGCCATTGACTATTGGTTTTGTAATATAATTTTGTTCATTTGACTTTTCTATAAAGATATTATCAATGGCTGTTTGTGAGCAAGTGGTTATCCTAGTGGGGAACTTTACTGTGGGAATTAAGTTGAATGATAGTGTTACTAACTCAAATAGGTTCTTATTGGGAGAGTCTTTAAGGAAATCTACATTGAAATCACCAGCAACCACTATTTCTTTGTTTTTGGTTGTTAAATGGGCCAGTACAGCTTCAAGGTGGTTTACAAACAGATTAAAGTTACCTGCAGGTGCTCGATATACACTTAATATTATGAAAGATTTTTTGTGAAAATCTAATTCTGTTGCACATGCTTCCATATGCTGTTCTAGGCAAAATTTATGAATGTCTATGTTCTTAAATTTATGACAGTTCCTGATGAATGTGGCAACTCCTCCTTTCTCCATTTCTGATCTACAATAGTGAGATGCTAACCTAAACCCTGTAACACTTAAAAGTTCTATACCAGTGGTCACATGATGTTCAGAGAGGCAGATTATGTCAGCTGGGTTTGAAGACTCTAATTCATCTATGCAGATAGTTAATTCATTAATTTTATTTCTCAGTCCTCGAATATTTTGATGCAATAAAGATAGCTGACATTTCACATTGACTGACTTAAAATTGGATGGAGTTAAAATATCTGCTGACAGTTGAAAATTCTTAACCAATGGCTGTTTATGTTGATGTAATAAGCTGGAATTATGTTTTTTGATTTCTTTCTCAAACTGAAGGTTTGTCTCAGTTCTAACCTCTCTTAAAATTTGTTTTCTTTCTGTCCTCCCTACCCTAAAAAAGGGTCTTTTCTGAATCCTATAACCACTGGTATTTTACCACTCATGACAGTGCCTCCCCCTTTAACTTTCCTGCTATTTCCCCAGCCAATTTACCCTTCCCCTTCCTGTTGAGGTGAAGGCCATGCCTAGTATAATCCCACCTACTGACAGAATCAACATGAACCACACCAATGTGTGACCCCGCACCCGACATGAGCAGCCGTTCCAGCTCCAAATTAACTCTCTTGACAGAAGAGTTCAAATGAGGTCGGTCATGGCGCCCAAGAACAGATACAAACTCAACACTGGTATGCCTCGATGCTGATGCAATCTTCGCCAGGTCACACTCTATGCTGTACCCAGGATCTCTGTCAATACTGTTACCTGCCCCACCCACTATAACCACGGTGTCTTCCTTAGTGAAATCTTTGCAAAGTGATCCTAAATCCTCTGTCACCTGCTCCAGACCAGCACTAGGTTTAAAAAAATTGGTGACCTGGTATTCTGATCCTAGTTCATCCTGCAAGAGTTGGCCAACACCTCTTCCATGGGAACTACCTAACAACAACACTTTCTTTCTCTTTACTGATTTCCCTACATTCTTACTTTTCAATTTGCTGCTGAAAGTTTGTTGTGCCCTGTCTACACCTGTAACTGCTTGAGGCTCACCAGCTTCTAACTGAAGCAACAGGTCAAATCTATTTTCCACATTCACCATAAAGCTGTCAGACAAAGTTCTAGGCCTGTTCCTCCTGTTGCCTGTTGCCACTTCCCACCTCTCTTTACCCTTCTCCCTCCTTAACCTGTCAAGATCTCCCCTGGCCTTGTCTAACTCAGCCTGAAGGGCAGCAATTTTCCCCTCCTGTTCCAGTATCTTCCTATCTCTACTACAAATCCTACAAAACCACTGATGAGTCTCATTTACTTCCCCTATTCCCACGCCACTACAGTCACCCACATGGAAAAAACTACAGCACCCATCACACCAAAGCCCCGACCTAACAATTCTACGGCAAGTCAAGCACTTTTCACTCATGATAAACGTAATAATTTATTAAGAATAAGTCAGTTAAATTACAGATAAACACGAAAATATGGTTACACAAATTTGGCCTATACGCAACTGTGTGTAAACAAAAACAAAAGTGCAAAGTTTCTGAAACAACAAGTTAAACTTTACGCTACTTTCCGGAAATGCTAGTTAAATAATGAAGAGGTACGCTAAGTTAAATTGCTGGAGAGAGCAAGGAACAACTAAACGAAATTCTATAGATTTGCTGCAGCAGAACGTAAACAGAAAATACGACTGTACGGTCTTTTCGCGTTTTCTGCTATATTACGTAATGAGAAATGAAACCTTTAATGGTACACTTAAACGGCACGCTAATACACTTATTTACCACGTAATCAGTACTAATCTATGTGTTTTATAATCTAAAATAACTTATCTTTACGAGAACACCAAACCTCGCGCTAGTCGCTTGGCTGCAGGGCTGAGATACAATGAAGAAACAAAAATAGAAAAGGAACTTGTAGACATACCGCAGACATGTAACCGAACCGACAAAAGTGGAGCTAGCACCAGCTGATGGATGAGTTAACTGAAAACCTTAGTACAGCCTTTTTTCCTTAGGAATACCTATATACCACCTCAATTACACACTACACAAACATTTAGAAAACGTTCTCACACTTGCTCGTAATATTAACTTTAGACACAGGCAGATGCGGTACACAGAAACTGTTCTGGGCCTCAATGACTGATGACCTTAGATGTTTAATGTCTTCAAACCCTTAGTTGTCCATAGCAGCAGCAGCTTGTATGCTGTACATACTTCCTTTCAATATTGTCTAATGAAATAATCTTCTTGGCAAATGAAGATTCTGTCAAAAAAGTATATTTTTACATGAGCATACAGAACACCTTGTACAAATCTCTTCAGAAGTCTTAAATGTGTTTCACCCACATGCCAATTATTTACTGCATAATGGTTTTTGTGGTTAATAATAAGAATGAACTTTGGATAAACTGTGAAATTCGAAACCTGTTACAAGAAATAAAAATTATTCCCATGTAGCCTATGCATCATTGTTTAGGAGTCAGGAAAGAGTTATAAATTCTGGTAAATGTCTTTAACAGGTTACTAACAGACATCAGGCAAGAAACTGATAATTCCCAAATATTCAAACCCTAATTAAAAGCATATATCATTAGCAAGTAATTTAATATGAATTCAAGTATGTAAGTTCCAGTTAACACTAAAGTTCTCATTAAAAAGGCTTTAACTTAATAAATTCATAGACAGCTGAGAGTGTTTTCTATAAATTTACATTACTACTTTCTCTGAAGTATTAGGTAAAAACAGTGGCAGTGTAGGTAAGAGGAAGTGAACTGCTGTACTGTTCCAAAGTAACCTAGCAATAATTCCCTTCACTTATTAATATGAATGGTTTAGCTTCCATGTCCGTAACTGTGCCGTCAGTGCTGATAACTGCCATGCGGAGGACTTGGGTTTGCTTTACTGCATGGCCAGAGAGTTTTGCTTGGCGGGAGGACTGGAAAGGAGTGCATTCAGTCTCATAAGACCAATTGGGGAATTGCTTGATTGAGTAGTAGTTGCTCCATGTCTTGAAAACTGCCAATGTCCAGGAGAACAGTGTGCTGACTCCACACACCTCCATATCACATCCACTGACGCCAGTGCCAGAGGCTGATCACTTAGTATGAATGGACCTTTGGGCTCTTGGATAGAGTTAACATTTTACGAATGAATTAGCCCTAGTCATAATTGGTTTTTGTATACTTAACAGAAGTAACCTAGAGTGGCTACTTGTGTTACTTAATGTGCAATTTGACACCCCTTAAGCTCTTCTTCATGATGGGACAAGTGGAACACGGTGTGTGAATGATTGGAGGATTGAATAATATCCTCAGAATTCTATTTTTACTATTAATAATAACTTAGTAAATATGTTGAACTGAATTCTTAACTTTCAACTCACTGTGAATATCATTGTCATAAATATGTTTTAAATTTTGTCTGTGATTCTATAATATTAGATCCTCAATATTTTCATCAATCGTTTCTAAAATATCCACATCACCAGTTTCTGTCATGTGAGGTACTTCCACCATAATCTTACAAATTACAGCTGTGTATCTAAAGTTCTGTTTTTCATTCATGTATAAATTATGTATCAAGAATTGATATCTTGAGTTATTTCTGTAATGTAATTAATGACAGTCTGTAAGTTGCAAGTTGGTGGTAACATCTGCTGATATTTTTATTTCAGACTGCCTTTATAAATTTACACCTCAAGCCATTTCCATTTGATAGACAGATACAAACGTTAGAAGTCTTTTTAGTGATAACTATCAATTTGTCAGCTGGGTTTCACTTATTTTGACATTTCCAGATATCTAGCAGATGCTTATGTATGCTAATCTACACTGAGGTGACAAAATTCATAGGACAGCGATGCTCCCATATACAGATGGCTCTAGTATCGTATACGCAAGGCATGCATTGGTGAAACTGTCATTTGTACTCAGGTGAATCCCATGAAAAAGTTTGCAATGCGAATTAGCAGACTTCGTTTGTGGAATGGTAGTTGGCGTTAGATTCCTGGGACATTCCATTTCGAATATCATTGGGGAATTAAGTATTCCGAGATCCAGAGCGTCAAGAGTGGGCTCAGAATACCAAATTTCAGGCATTACCTCTCACCACAGACAACACAGTGGCAGACTGTGTTGTCTGTCTTAACGACTGAGAGTAGCGACGTTTGCGTAGAGTTGTGAGTGCTAACGACAAGCAACACTGCGCGAAATAACCACGGAAATCGATGTGGTACGTACGACGAACGTATCCGTCAGGCCAGTGCGGCGGAATTTGCCGTCAATGGGCTGCAGGTATGGCAGCAGACGACCGGCGCGAGTGTTTTTACTAGCAGAATTTCATCGCCTGCAGGGCCTCTCCTGGGCCCATATCGGATGGACCCCAGACTAAAGGAAAACTTTGGCCTGGTCAGATGAGTCGCAATTTCAGTTGGTGAGAGCTAATGGTAGGATTCGAGCGCTGCACTGACCCCACGAACTATGGACCAAAGTTGTCAACAAGCACTGTGCAAGCTGGTGGTAGCTCCATAATTATGTGGTCTGTGTTTACATATAATGGATTGGATCCTCTGGTCCAACTAAACGATCGTTGACTTGGAATAGTAATGTTTGGCTACTTGGAGACCATTTGCAGCCATTCACGGACTTCATGTTCCTATGACAATGCGCCATGTTACCAGACCACAATTGTTGATGACTGATTTGAAGAAAATTCTGGACAGAGTGTTGGAAATGATATGACACCCAGATAGCTCGACATGAATCAAGTTTATGGAACATACTCGAGATGTTAGTTCGTGCACAGAATCGGGCACTAGCAACACTTTTGCAATTATGGATGGCTGTAGAGTTAGTATGACTCAATATTTCCGCAGGAGACTTCCAGCGACTTGTTGAGTCCGTACCAGTTCGAGTTGCGGCACTGCGCCAGGAAAAATGAGCTCCGACACGATATTAGGAGGTATCCTATGACATTTGTCACGTCAGTGTACAAGGATCGTCTCATAATCCTTGTGTGTCTGTACACACTCGAGCTTCTTAGTGCTGTTACAGTCCAGGAACTTTAATTTATTGCTGCACTGCATTTATGGCTCTCAAGGATATGCGCCAATTATTTGTCTGAAATACAATCTACTTGACGACTGTTGACTACGTTGTCCGATGAGCAGTCCATCATATTTGCATTTAGAATATGTGATGCGTTCTACGCAGGCGATTCTTCCGTGTATATGTTGAAACAAGTGCAAGTGAGACAGATCGTAACGCAATCGCTTTGGCCGTGTGTTGTGGCAGTACATTCAAGAGGATTGATTGGAGTTACCGCCTGCTGTCTCACGTATCTAACATCTCTGGGATACGCAAGGGGCTTTGACGATCACGAACACCTATGGTTACTAGCTGCGAAAGTGATCAAGTAAATTTGGGGAGTGCTCCGCGAAGAGAGTTGTGCTTGCGTTGCCGTTTTCGCACTTCGATAAACGTGTTTGTTTTGTGTTAGAAGTAGTGATATAAATTCTTGCGTTTATTGTAAACAGTTCTGGATTGCATTTATCAACGGCTCTGCAATGGCAGGTATAATATTCGTTAGTTACTTCCCAAGTAATGTGTAATGTTACAATGTTATTCTCGTTAGCACCGAGGGCATGTACGTCTTTTACTTATTCACACATGCTCTCGCCGTTTCTTAATCTATTGTCTCTACTGCCGTGATTCGACATATGTTATTAACGAGTGAGAGGACAGTATGTTTTAAGAAGTGAAATCGTTTCGTGCTGTCTACATATCTAACGATGTTTGTTAAAAGAGACGCAAATTTATGGACAGTACGTATGGACATGAGTGTTTTTTTTAGTGGTAGTTAAGCTTTCCCTGTATTTTCGTTATCCACACCTATGGGAAAGGAACGACCGAAGGGCACAGTAACAAAACACGTCTGGAATGTTCTTTGTGTTCATTTCTTGCATTCTTTTATGTTTCTATTATCATTTGAACTTTGTAAAACCTCGCGAGTGGACATGTCGAACTGAGCACAAAACAATTTTTTACGAGCTTATTTTGTTGATGTTAAGCCCATTAGGGATTACATATCTGGGTGGCCATACGCTCATTAAAATTTTCCCCCTAAGTTATTTGGTGGAGCCCGCTATCAAGTGTTACTAGGCGGTCGTTAAGCATATATGTGTGTATACAACCTTTTCATAACATTTAGTTTCATATTTAATTTTGATGTGTTGAATAATATCTTTTGTCAGTTTTCTCATAACAGTACAATTTCAGTTCGTTTAACAGCCAGATGATTTGAGTTTGATTTGTGTTTTTTTTCGTGTTTAATTTTTAGACGTACTGTGTATCCAATGAAAGTTATATGTAGGAGTGATGTGAATGTTGTTACTGTGAAAGTGCCTCAGGAAACTCACCAGCATTTGAAGTCTTCTACCGCAGACAATAAGGTAAAATCTGAACTTTTAATTTCGCTATGTTACAGTAGGGTATCATAATTTCTCAAATGACAGGAAGTTTGGAACTTGGTATTGTGGTGATACATTGAAAAGAAAATCATTTGATAATCTGCATAGATTTCGTAGTGCTCCGCGTTATTTATTAAAACGGTGTGTAATGTTGTGGAAAACGATGGCTTATTATCGTGTGTAGATAAATTCGCTGCTTGACGTTAGACTCTAATTTTTTGTCCCTATTCAGTGTGCCTTGAGTTACGTTCGTTTGGCATGTGTCATCGCCTCCTAAGCGTACGCCACAGAAAATATTTGTGGAAGACTGCAAATGCATATACCTAGGTAGATAACAAAAAGCTGCAAATAAGAGCAAGGGTAGCGTTTATGCCGAACAAAGGAAATTTGTGATCAGCTGTTCTTGAGCGTCCAGAAGCAGGTCTAGGTTGTAAAACTAAAATAAAATTGTTACCAGTTATTCTACAGTTTCACTGCTAAGTTTTTAATTTGAGGCTCAGTTGTTTTGAAGTGTATTATTCAAGCTTCCTTTGATCATGTTTGCAGTTTATTTTTTATGTTTGTATGTTAACTCTGTATTTGTGTTACTATCAGAAAAGATGCTAATACACTTAATATCTAGTAGTGTAGAAGTGTAAGTTTGATGGTTTGCATATGCCATTAGTGGAAAGTATTATTTTGGTGTCAGAAGCAACTTTGCTTCTATTGCATGCTGCTTGTGTTAATATTTGTGTATGAAACATATGGATAGTGGAACCAAATCTGATACATTACTGCTGCATGGTGAATGACATTCTAGTTGCTTAATTGGTACAACTTAACATGTAAAACATGATCGCGAAGTAACCCAGTGAACTGTAGAAGGGATGTAGATTCTTAATGTAGGCTACTTGCTTTTGATGGACATTTCTTTGAGGGAAATCACTTTGGTTAATACTTTTGCCACTGAAAATTTTTTATTCAGAGTCATTGCTTGAAATTCAGATAGCTGCTGCTTTTTCTTTCTTTCAGTAAGGGGAAAACCACATAGTAAATGAATTTTGTCTTTAATCTGATCTCTAGAGTGTGGAATAAGCAGTTCATGTGTTACATGGCACGTGATTGTCAAGATGGTTTGATTGCGTACATTATACACTACAATCCTTTGTTTTCAGTTTCACAATTGTATTTAAAATTCAGTGTTGTTAATAAATTTTTATGCAATCCACCCAGGCTACATGTAGATCTGTAAGTGTTACCACACTATTAACTAAGAGAAATACGGAAGCGTCCGATCCCACCCGTCTGCTTTGACCCATGACGTCACAAATATGGCGGAAACAAAAACAAACACACACACTTTCCACAAGAAGCCTAATGACACTACCGGGACAAGCGCGGGAAATGGGGTGTTTTGGGTGGGGGGTAAACTAAATATAAACAAATTTAGACGCCTTGCGTAGCTACAACGTGTTAGTGAAGACAGCCATGCATGAATACCCACCCACCTCCCCAGGGGTCGTAACCCCTGCAACCCATAGAAGATATTGATGCTTCAGTGGCTGATTAGTGTTTTTTGTCTTTTTTTAAAAAAAATCTCACGGGATAGAACGAACAGATCAGAAAGATAAATATAATAAACTAAAACAGAAATTGGAGGAAACAGATAATTAAAATAAGTAATAAGTGTTTTTAAATTTAAAAAAAAATCCTCAAGAGATAGAACGAACAGATAAGAAAAGTAAATAAAATAAGATAAAACAGAACTGGAGACAGCCACACTCAAACCAAACTCTGCGCCATCATGACGTCACACACGACAACACCCTTATGTCACGGGTCAAAGCCGATGCGTGGGATCGGACGCTTCTGTCGACCCTAACAAAGTTACACATTTTATGGTTTGGTTTCCCAAAATATATGGTCCATCTACTAGAATGATGGTTGTTAAATACGGATTTCATAAACTAGGTGTTGTGAATGATGACTGGCATCCTGTGTATGTTCTTCACAAAGCCAGAAACTGGCATGCATTTCTCAACATTAATTCACGACATTTTTCTCCCAATTGTAATAATGAGACTTTCAGAAAGTGTAATATAGTGCTCAAATAAAAGTTGATTTTTGTTTAATTGAGGCATTTTCCTTTTCCAGTACTGACATTTTGCTTTTACCAAATCAGTTACCTACTTTTATTTAAGATAAAACAACTTCTTAATTTTCAGTTACAGGGCGAGATTGGATTACCCCCTCCCTAAAATCATGGTTGTGGTGATAGCCTGCTTTGTAGCCTAGCCGTAGGTTGAAAGGAGGCAGTGTAGTTGCGAGTTGGCAAAGCCAACAAATTTGAATGCCAAATAAAGGTTGTAGTAACAGACTGATATGTAATGTAACCTAACGTCCACGTTAATACCATACATAAACTTTAGCACATTTTTCATCATAAAGCCTAAAGCTGAAATTTAGTTTCAGAAAACCATAGGCCTATTAGGTAATGGACAAGTCTTCAATGAGTAGGTATTCTGATACATATTATGTCCATATACCATGCATGAAATATAAAAAATGCGGGGGGGGGGGGTTCAGTATGTAACTTTATCTTAATTTTCCACATTATGTGGACTTGTCTAGCACATCACAGAAAGAAGTATGCTGTGTAGTATTTTGTCATCTGCAAGATGCAAACTTTAAATGTTAAGTCCAATGGGGAAACTTTGATGCACTCTGTGTAGGCTGCTTGGGTTTGTCCTAGTAGTTAGATTGCTTTACTCTATGTCTTCATCTAAATTTATTTACATTGTGTGCGTGTAACACATTGAAGGATAATATGTTGTGATCTGTATTGTACTTAGTGCTGTTGACACAATTTAATCTATTAACCATATGGACACATTGTGATTTTTTAGTGTGTTACTTAATTTTGATGACTTCGACAGATGCAATCTTAGATATAACTGCACTTCCTGAGTGATTAAATGTTATACAAAATGTTTTAGCCATTGTGTATCTTTGATCTGTATCCATTGAAAAGTAAAAATTGATAATGGAGAACAAAGAAAGTGCAACAGCTGCTCGAATGTGTCTGTCTAACAGTACCTATTGTTGCCATCATCCTGTAGCATATTGAGGGTGTGATGTCTGGTGTCATACTTGCACAGATAGAAAGAAACCAGAAGACTGGCAATATTTATTTTGCCTTTATATTAGTTTTGCAATAGAGATTGTAGTGACAGACTGATCTATAGTGCAGTCCGACTCCTAAGTTAGATTAGAAGGTGACAAGATGGTTGAGAACTAGCCAAGCAGTATTGAACACTTCACTTAATCTCAAGTGTATAGACTTTTCCCGCAGAAAACTTTAATTTGAAATGGAAGTGCCAGTGAATGAGACCCAAGCTCTTCATACATTACTCCTTGTATCTTTTTTTTATTATTCCCAGAAATAAAACAATAAACAGTTTCTGATATGTTTTTGATCAGTTAGTGGAATATCTGATAATTATATAGGCTATTTCATGCCAGTTATTTGGTCAGTGGCAGTCCATTAATTAAATTCATTTTCACATTTCTAAGAAAAATGTTTTTAGAAATTACATTATTTCATTTCAAAGATGAATATTGGATCAGTGAAGTACAGAATCTTTGGGTTCAGTCACAGTCGGAACTTAATGTGCGGTATATGAAAGTTCGCCGAGACCAGATTTGTGTCTGTGCTTATCCTGTTTCTTGTCACCCATTATGTTGTGTTATTGTGAGATCACAACTTCCTATCTCTTCTGATTTTGAGAGTATTGTTTGTGAAAACTGAATTTGCACGAGAGTTTTAAGATATAATGCTGTCATTTATTTGGCGTATTAGCCAAATTCTTTGTTTATGTGGATCAGCCAAAAGTTGTTTTTCCAACAATCTCCTTTGACCTGTGACATAACAGTGTAGTGTCATGTGATGTCATGGTTGCACCACGTTTTTGAGTCTGTTCATGTTTGTAGATGGTTTGTTGTTGTATTTGGTGGTGCTGTCTTGTGGTGGATGTTTCTGTTTCAAAGTTGTTTGTTAGATATGTTCGTGACCCATTTGATGTTGTGAGTCCAGTGTGTTAGGTTGTTATTGGAAGTGATTATGTCAGTTTATTAGTGAGTTACTTTGATTTTCAGTATTGTCACTGAAGGATTTGTGTGTTTGTGTGGATTTATTAGTGGTGTGTTTTATGGATGCAGATTTAATATTTTTCTTTCTTTGTCAGTCATGTATGTGGTGCAGAAATTTAGTAGTAGGCTATTGTTTGTTGCTGCAGTCAAGTTCCTACAGTTATATGTGACTGTGGCCTTGCTTGATAAATATTTTTTGTGGTTTTATTTATAATTATTGTAGTATGTATGGTATTTATGTTTATGTTTGTATATATCGAAATTTGTGGTGGTGAAGGATTTCACAAATTTTGGGGCTTTTCTTGTTAGTGTTTGGTAATTGTGTTGGTTTGTAGGTATTGTGGATATTAGTTTACCATTGTTTGTTAGGTTATGTTTTGTTATTTGCTATGTGAGATGGTTTTCTTGGTTTTACACTGAACTTGGTTTTACATAGTTGGGGTAAGTGGGAGATTTTGATAACAGACTTGATAATTTGAGTTAGCTTTGGGTACTGTAGGCCATGTAGGTCTATTGAAATTTGTGATACTGGGTTTTTAAGTTTTGTTTGAGTTCCTGGTATTGTGACCTGGATTTGAGCCGTATATGTCGAGCAAAGTTTGCAGAATTTTTTGGTTATGAATGTTGAGACATCCATGTGGTTGATGTTTGGGTTAATATTTGTTTCAGAATGACATTGTTACTCTTATTGTCGTATCTTTAGTTTTGCCCCACCCAAAATCTCCTACTCCCCCGTTGTCATGTTAGTTTCATTTATTGCTGGAGTTAAATATATTGGTGTTAATTATTGTTTGTTTGTGGGTGTTACGACTGAGGCAAGGGATACCATATTATATACTTCTGAAATGGGGGGTGTCTGCCATCTTGATGACAACACGGGTCAAAACACACATTTGGAATCACAACTTTAAGTTTTTCCATTTTTGTGGGCAGTGAAATTATTGTTTCCTTTATATTTTCTGGGACACTTTTAACTTTGGAGTGACATTTGCTGAGCTGTGCTACATGAGCCTATTTAATCTGCATTTCCTTTTGATGCTTTGGTAGTTCCAGCTTCACATCCCTATTTATTGGCTGTTTATCCTTGATTTCTGATGCTGCTTGCCCTGAGATATGCAGGCTAGGTCATTAGAATGGAATTAGTGTTACTCATCTGAAATTACATTTTGATTTCCTCATAGTGCTTGTATCTTTTACATAGTCTTCAACATCTTGTGCCATTTATTTTCAAAAGTTCAGAGGAATACTACTACTACTACTACTACTACTACTTACACCTAGTGGTAGTTGTAATAATATAATCTTGTACAGTTATATAGGATTTCTCAGCTTAATACAAAGAAAAATGTAAGTCATATTCTGACAGAGCAGGTGTATGGCCTAAATCAGTATGGCCGAATAAACCATAAGTCTCCCGTCTTCTGAATTGGAAGCTAATTTTTTAATTTGCTGTACATCATTCACTTGCACCTAATGTACTGTGGTCTTATGTTTGCACACACTAGGAACAAGTTGGTTTAATAACTTGAAAAGTTCATTAGTACTTTGACGAGTTATGATGTAAAATATTCAAGTCCACTGATGAGGACTTTCTAATATACCAGAACCCATACACTGTTTTGGCTGAAAAAGAACTGATACACCATTTTTGCTGAAAAGAATTATAATAAAAAATTTGCACTAAGCATTACAGTTTTTAAAACTACACATTCTGGACACTGCTGCACTGTCTTTAACTCTGCAACATTATGTATGATCATTTCCAGATGACCCAAGCAGGAAGAGTACCATGTGTTCCCAAAATAAAGCCCTACAAGTGTTTTGGTTTATCAGTCAAGGCATCAGTTATTGATTGATTCCCAGTCCATTAAAATTTCATTACTTTTGTACCTCCGAGATGGCTGTGAATATGTGTGTGGCCTTTGGAGTTGCTAGAATTGGTGGATTATGGGAATCGAAAGCAATATTCCATGGAAATAAGTGGCCACTTTTCAATAAGTCACTCTGTCATTTAGATTAGTACTGTGTGTGATGCATAAATTTATGCTATTCAAAAGGAAGGTGAGAAAATAAGTGGAAATACGGAAGCGTCCGATCCCGCCCGTCTGCTTTGACCCATGACGTCACAAATATGGCGGAAACAAAAACAAACACACACACTTTCCACAAGAAGCCTAATGACATTAACGGGACAAGCGCGGGAAATGGGGTGTTTTGGGTGGGGGGCAAACTAAATATAAACAAATTTAGACGCCTTGCGTAGCTACAACGTGTTAGTGAAGACAGCCATGCATGAATACCCACCCACCTCCCCAGAGGTCGTAACCCCTGCAACCCATAGAAGATAAAGATGCTTCAGTAGCTGATTAGTGTTTTTTGTCTTTTAAAAAAAAAAAATCTCACGGGATAGAACGAACAGATCAGAAAAGTAAATAAAATAAGATAAAACAGAACTGGAGACAGCCACACTCGAACCAAACTCCGCGCCGTCGTGACGTCACACACGACAGCACCCTTACGTCACGGGTCAAAGCCGACGCGTGGGATCGGTCGCTTCTGTCGACCCAAATAAGTCACAATAGCAGGAAATTAATTACTTGCTCTGAATTTGTGTCCTGTGGTCAATAGTGGGAGCACGTCCAATGAAATGTGATGTCAAACTGAAGCACTTGGTGTATTTGAAACACATTCTTTCATGTGCAAATGTCTTAATCACTGTTGATAGATATTACAGGTAATTGGTTTTGACTCTAATGAGCCATCATCAGAACCAGTATATTGTTCCTTTCATATCATTATAAAGTGCTCATTAATAGATTGATTTTGAAGTTACCCCAGTGAGTGCTACATGACGACATGTATGGAAAGAAAAGTATACTGCCTCTGATGATGATTAGATTTGAAACTGATTAACTGTCATTTATCCATCAGATACAGTTATGATATTTGTGAATAAAATAGGTAACGCATCCAATAGGGAACAGGATTCAAAACATGGAAGGTAGCTTTCTTAACATTCAAAACAAAGAGAGGCAAATAGTTTTCTGTTGGGTGCCAGGGTATGTGGGAGTTATAAGCAACACTATAGCAGCTGATGCAGGCATAGAGGCATTAGTGGTAGCACTGTTGATGTGATCCTGTCCCTGTGCATGCTCTTATCTCGCTGATAAAGAAGGAAAACTGAGTCAGTGAGAAGACAAATGGTTGAAGGCAATGAACAAGCTACAACCAATAGTATTTGACCATGGTGCATATCCTTCAAACCACAGAGATGCAGGGAAGTAGCACTCACCAAACCCATAGGAAATTGGCCCGTATCCCACATTCTAACAACCCTACCACAACAAAGGTCAAAATTTAATAATGATTGTGGTGTTTCTCACGCTGCTAAATACTGCATTTTTGGGCAACAACAAAGTTATTATGTGGCAGGTGTCATTAGAGCACAGTTAATAAAGTCATTTCATGTAGCAATGAATAAACTAGGCACTCATCTTTTCGTGTTTCCCACGCTGGTCTCGTTGTAAAATCATGGCTCAATCGTCGAAAATCTAGGTGGTGATGATTCCAAGCTCGGATGCAAAGAGGCCTAGGTTTTATTCTGCTATGTTCAAAAGTTCTGTAGATGCGCTTCACAAGCCATTCTTGAAGATTAAACCTTTCAAAGTTAGCACAATGGCGATGTAAAAAAATAATCAGCACTCCGAATTTAAGTTACACTTCCTTTTTATTGCAATGTCACGTAACACACAAAACATCACTTCACGATACAAAACATACTTGAAAACATCTTCCTCACTGTTAAAGTTCACATTTTATAAGCTGACTACAATATGCGTCTTTCCAACATGACGTCCAACACTTGACTTTTTCAACGTCCAACTCTCTAACAACTAACTGCTAACCGCTTACGCGCCCAAAATTCAGAGTTAAAAGTACGACAAAGATCATAGTGACAAAAGAAAGAATACACATAAGAATAATATCATTGCAATATAAACATATCGATGTATCAAAAATGAAATCAAATCTGAATGTTGTCTCAGAAATATGTTAAGTATTCTACAAAAACACAGTAGAACATTGCTGGTATCGAGAGATTGAGTTGAAGTGCCGTAATGGTTACGTAATTCAAGTACCATTACAACATCTACCTTTAGAGCAAACAATACTTGCAATGTAACATCATCTTTACACTATAGATTTACAGATGCCTTTATTCTTTCTTGAGAAGACGGCACTCACAGATATCTCAGCAATTTGGTATCACTTTTATCTGGTGAGAAAGCAGATGTTGCTAAACTTTTAAAAATTTTGTTGAGATGAACCTCTTTCATAAGTTATCAGGGAAGCAGTTGTAATGTGTACCAGATTGACTAGTCCATTTTTGTACATGGCTCATCTATTTTTGTGAGGAGATCAGTCTGTCACGTCATTCTGTATTGCTATTTTAGCTTTGATCTACTCTTATCTTTACCTTTTCCTTTACTTTGCCATTGATGGATTGGCTTGTGTGCCTCAATGATACAGATACCGTACCAAAGTGCAATCACTTCGGAGGGGTATCTGTTGAGAGGCCAGACAAATGTGTGGTTCCTGAAGAGGGACAGCAGGCTTTTCAGTAGCTGCAGGGGCAGCAGTCTGGATTATTCTAACATTGACCAAAATGGCCTTCCTGTGCTGGGGTTGCGAAGTGCTGAAAGCAAGGGGAAACTACACTTGTTACTTTTCCCAAGGGCATGCGGCTCTACTGTAGGATTAAATGATGGTGGCAGCCTTTTGCTTAAAATATTCCAGAGATAAAATAGTCCCCCATTTGGATCTCTGGGTGGGGCTACTCAGGAGGATATCGGCATCAGGAGAAACAAAACTGATGCTTTATGTATCTGAGTGTGGATTGTTAGATCTCTTAATGGTGTGGGTGGGTTAGAAAATTTAAAAAGGGAAATGGATAGGTTGAAGTTCAATGTAGTGGGACTTAGTGAAGCTCAATGGAAGGAGGAACAGAGCTTTTGGTCAGGTGAATACCAGGTTATAAATATAAAATGAAATAGGAGTAGTGCTGGGGTGGAGTTAATAATGAATAAGAAAATAGTAATGCAGGTTACAGCATAGTGAATGCATAATCGTAGCCAAGATAGATATGAAGATCACACCCACCATAGTAGTACAAGTTTTATATACCAACTTGCTCTGCAGATAATCAAGAGACTGAAGGAACTATGACAAGATAAAATAATTATTTACATAGTTAATGAAGATGAAAATTTAATTGTAATGGGGACTGGAATTAGATGGTAGGAAAAGGAAGGAAGGAAAAATTGTAGGTGAATATGGACTGGGGGAAAGGAATGAAAGAGGAAGCTGCCTGTCAGAATTTTGCACAGAGCATAATTTAATCATTGCTAACACTTGGTTTAAGAATCTTGAAGGAAGGTTGTATACATGGAAGAGACATGGAGACACCTGAAGGTTTCATATCGATTGTACAGTGATAAGACAGAGATTTTGGAACCAGATTTTAAGTTGTAAGACATTTCCAGCGGCAGATATGGACTCTAACCGCAGAACTGTAGATTAAAACTGAAGAAACTGCAAAAGGTAGAAAATTAAGGAGATGGGACCGGGATAAGTTGAAAGAACCAGAGGTGGTTGAGAATTTCAGAGGGAACATTAGATAAAAACTGACCAGAACAAGGGAAAGGAATAAAATTCAAGATGAATGGGTAGCTTTAAGAGATGAAATAATGAAGGCAGCAGAGACTCAAATAGGTAAAAAAAAAAAAAATAGGTATAGTAGAAACCCTTGGATAACACAGGAGATACTGACTGTATCTGATGATAACAGAAAATATAAAAATGCAATTGAAAGATAATACAAAAGTCTAAAAAAATGAGACAGGCAGGAAGTGCAATGGTTAAGCAGGAATGGTTAGAGGACAAATGTAAGGATGTAGAAGCATGTATCACAAGGGGAACGATGGATACTGCCGATGGCATAGTCCATATCAATTCAGGCAGGCTAGGAAAAAATCTTACCTTCATACTCTCAGATGTTATTGAATTTAGCATTTGTTAAAATGAAGGACTAAGTAAGGCAAACATATTTTTTTTTCCTCTCAAAAAAATTTTGGCTCGGAGATAGAGCCATCCAAAGATGACACTGCGAATACCATTTTTAAGATGCGAATTTTGGAAAAAAATTTGAAATGCTGTATCTCTGTAACAGTTCTATATATTTTGTTGTCTTTTTTTGTTTCAAAGATAATTGCTTTATGTTTGCGAAGAAATCCTCCATTTGGACTTGTGTCAAAGTTCTTTTACTATAGCGTTCTTAACTTTTTTCTAATTTATGGATTTTTTCTTTTTTTGCAAAAATGCCAATCCATAGACTTTTGTTTTTTTCTGTTGATTAGTATCATATTCCCTGAAAAGGAGCGCTTCTGCTTTTAGCTTGAACAAGTTTTAACTCATAAAAATCAAAACCTAGCCTTATTTAACATAATTTTAGTTATGAAAGATGAGTAAGAGGCTCATTTTTCAAACATTTAAATGGTTCTTCAGCATATGTGAAAGGTCCAAAGACTTAAAGGTTTCAATTCTGTGCATTCTGTTTTGTACTGAAATTAGCCAGTCAGTGAACTAAAAATGTGTACCACTGCTTCAGTATCTTCCTTTGATATAGTGTGATGCTTTCCTGTTGAACCAATAGGAACTGGAGCACTTAGCAGTCTTCAAGACATTGTGAACAGGAAGTTGAACACTGATGGCGTTGTTGCTGTCCTTCAGCTGGAAACCTATAACTAGCAGCTGTCCATGTGATAGCATAAAGTTCACTACAATTTCATTTAACTCATAACTGGTGTCTATAATCTGTGCAATCCACCAGTCACAGTGATACACACACACACACACACACACACACACACACACACACACACACCACAATCATCCCTCTTCTCAGGTTGTGAATCTGAATAGTATCCTGCTGTTTCTGGGGTGTTGGCTGAACGAACGAAATTTCTTCTTTTTTGTTCTTTAATGTGCATGCCATGAGTTTGCCCACTGTGAGTCCAAAGATGTGTCTTCTGAATTTCTTTCACAGGATTACTTTGTTTGGACCATTCTTCCTTTTTTCTGCTCACGGAATTCTTCAATTTCTTCTTTGGACAAAAGAATGAGGGCTGTGGATGTGTCAGATTTCATGACTCTCGTAAAATCCTCAGCATTCTGAATCACAGTTGTACTTGGACTGGAAAGATTGTTTCGTAGCATGGTGCCTCAGCTGGCCTCCTACACCATCACAATGCCCCTTCCTGTGACCAGTAGCACTGTATACCAAGTCAGTTGGCACAAAGTACTTACTCAGTTCAAACAGCTGGTAACGATTTTTAAAATGTCTAGGAGCACCATCAGAAATAATGATGATCTTCTCTGTCCCTGTTTGCAGTTGAAGAATTTTGCACATTGGTAGCAAAGCATGTGCCGAGTCATGTCCTGCGCCATCACTTATAACTGCAGCACTTGTGGTCTTGTTTTGAAAATATGTCACTACTGTGAAAATTGAAATTTGGTCATTACTCCGATTATACCCTTGTACTTCTTCTGGGAGAATTACAGACCAGTTTTTAGCAAATTCAAAGTAAAACACTAAACATAGTTCTTCAGCCTGTACACACCCTTTCACTTCTGCAATGTGTTGTTGTTTCAGTTTCTTCAGATGCTGATGTGTTACTGCTTTCACTGACCACTTACTAAATTCAACAATGAAACTGTCAAAGGCAACAGTTTTCTTGATTAGTTTATTTTACTTCCATGTCACATATGTAATTTCTGCAGAGTTATCTGCTGTTTCTTCCAGACCAAGTTTCTGTAAAGACAGTCTTCCCTTTCCAGGGCAGTCACCACATACTTGAAACAACCAAGTCTCTCGCTTTACATCGCAGACTACTAATGACTTCATACTACCAACCAAGGTGTCATAGGTCAAGTGCCCTAGTAAGTTCTTTAAAGCTACCCCATGAAGTTCAAAATTTCCACAGTACACACACGAACAGACATCTCTAGGTGGGTGTGGAACTACCCACGTAGGTCGTAGTGCATAAAATTTTGATCTTCCAATATGTGAAGTTGTATAGTTGCTCTTATAAATTGCAAAAGTTTCTTTAATACTGCAAGTCATGTACCTCTTCACTTTCACAACTTTTTGACCGTCAACTGTTACAGTTATAGTATCTTTTTTGTTGGCACTCTGGCGCGAACAGTCCCATTTATCTTCCAGATAAAATAACTACACTATTTGAACTTGAGCTGCTTCTACGGGGTGACTGTAATAGGGATCTGATCTTCCAAAGACTCCTTTTACAGATCTCACATTTCTTGATTTGTCTACCATGTACTTTGATACTGATGGAATGTAGTTCAGAATTGTTTTCTTTGAAAATGTCTCTGGAATAATAGTTAAAACTGGCACCTTTTCACTTTAGGATGCACATTATTCAACTGCTGAATTGATGTTTGTGAAAAATTCCTGGAAAGAGGTGCAAGAGTACTTTGGTTCATTTTCTTCTGAAGATGGAATTTCTACTTTGAAGAGAGTGGTCAGTTTTGCTGCAGTGTATTTATCACAGTCTAACATAACAGTCACGACACTCGCTGCTGTAAAAATTGTTACCGTTTGACAGATGGAGCGACACTAGCGATCCAAGGGGAGAGTAAGGTGAACATCAGACGCGTTGTAAGCATAATGTTTGTTTTCCAACCATTTCCTATGTAATTTACGAAATATTTGAGTTATTTTCTTGCCTCCAGTGGTTTGTTTAGTATCAGAAGGCATATGTGTTCTAAAAATGATTCCAAAATAAGTGCAAGTATGGACAAAAACCATGAATTGAGTGGCAAGCTACAACACATTCGTGAAGAAACACTTGTGACGTTGGATAGAATTGCAGTTTACCACATTTATATCAAAAGAATATAAACACACAGATTCGCACGTAAGCAGCACAGATATGTTCCTCTACATGCAAAAGCGATAGACAGCTCATTTATCGTTCTGTAGACCTACTGTGTCTGTCACTATCACCTGTTGCCACAAGTACGACCTTCATCTTTATATTCTAATAAGTGGGACAAGCAACTGCCAAACAGTGGGAGAAATATGTTGAAAACATTATAATGAGCTGATTACATTACATTTCACGCAAAACCAAATATTTGAATAATTTTCAGACAGTCTGTCAGTGAACAAGGTGCTAACAAAATAATGTCATCACACGAAGGAAAGAAGGAAAATTAAGTGACTAATAACAGAAGTGAATGAAATATGTACTAAACATTATGCTTTTGTAAGACACAAATAACTGCACTTAATCTAACCACTTTATCGTCAAAGCCGGTCTGTGTTGACGATTCACACGAAACTGACACTGATCCATGGAGAGTTGAACTGGCTGCTTCTGTGTTGTAGAACTGTTTTACAGCTTTAGATAGATTGCCGAATCTTTGTGGCAGTTTCCCCTTCATCGTCAGTTGAGGTGGCTTATTTGGGATGTCAAACAGCGTGGGTACTGCATTCCACACGAGTTTATTATTGTCTGCGTTCATGAACTGGTTTTGTTCGAAATGTAGCGAACTAAACCTAATATTATTATACAGGTAAACTTGGTCTTTTTTCAAAAGGTATTCTCGTCTGCTATTAACTAGCCATTTTCTGCTCCTAAAACGAAACATTAATCATTGCAAACATGTATTTTGCAAGTGAATCCTGACGATACAGTTTAGTAACATGATAGTACATATCTGTCAGGATCCTTAGGAAACCTAAAAAATGACAGCTGTGGTGTCTTCTACCTATTGTTGCTGCAATTTATTGCACCACAAACGCTCCCGCTTGTAAAAACCATTGTATAAATCAAAATAAACAACCACTATTCGCTTTCACGATCGTGCCCAATTCACAGTTTAAGTTACTGACCGCTTGGGGTGCTGCTGGCGCGGTAGGCAACAAAATCGAGGCGAAGTGTCGCGACTGTTATGTTAGACTGTGGTATTTATCCATAGCTTTAGTAATTTCTCTGTACTTTCTTGATGCATAGAGCTTATGACTCAACTTCACTGACCACGGTTTCTTAACAGGACTAACACCTATTTCAGTTGACTGATTGAGGGTATTTAATTTTTCCTCTGTCGATGCAAAATTGCATTATCTGCACCACAGGAGGCTTCATCTTGTTCAGAGACTATCATTGTTGTTATGCTGTTATAACATTTAAAACACAAGAAGTCGTCACTGGAAACATCTTCACTTTCAAACACAGTCTTCGGATGAGAACACTTATTTCCATCCTGAACAAAGTCTTATTTTGTTTGTCTTATTTATCACTCTTTTTATGGATATATAAATAGTCAGCACACTTCACTCTCCTGTGGCCCCAGTCAGAAGACATTTCAAACAGTCCTTTTCACAAAACACACTGCAACTGTGTGTCAACTGGCAATATCCTCACGAAAACACAGAACTCACTGGACGATCTCAGATTTCTTAGAAGCCTCTTCAGTAAACAAATTAGCACTGAACAACTATAATACAAAAACCTGCGATGAACAGCCACGACAAAGAAACTGACAAGAAACTACAACAAACTGTAAGAGATAACTGCAACAACGAAAAAAAAGAAACAACTTCAGTGAAGGCATACACTACCCTTGAAAGTTAAAAAATGGTTTTTTGAAATAAAACTTATCCAACTTAAAAGATCTCCTTTACAGACAATATAGTACTACATGGTACTAATCAACAGAAAAAATTCTAACTTCTCTGGATGGGCATTTTTGAAAAAAAAAATGTAAATTATAAAAAAAAAATTCAAAAGTCGACAGGAAAAGAACTTCGACAGATATGTTCAAACAGAGGATACCATTGTAATCATAAAGCAATTATCTGTCAAATAAAAGAAACTGTAACAAAATATCTAGAACTGTTACATAGATACAGAATTAAAATTTTTTTTTTCTGAAATTCGCATCTTCATAATGGTGTTTGCAGTGTCATCATTGGAAGCCTGCATTTTCGGGCAGGAATTTTTTTGGCGAAAACAAAAAAAAAAATCATGTTCCATACTTACTCCTGAATTTTAACATATGCTAAAGTCAATAACATCAGGGACTATGAAGGTAACCTCCCTGCCTGAAGTGATACGGATTAGCCCCACAGAAAACTGAAGTGACCTTTGGAGAAAAGAGAAGCACCTGTTGAATATCAAGAGATCAGATGGAAAACCTGTCCTAAGTGACAAAGGGAAAACTGAAAGGTGGAAAGAGATGAACTCTCAGGTAATATTATAGAAATGGAAGAGGATGGAGATGAAGAGGAGATGGGGGACATGAAGCTGCAAGGAGAATTTGACAGAACGCTGACTGATGTAAGTCAAAACAAGGTCCTAGGAGTAGATGACATTCAGTCAGACTTACTGATAGTCATGGGAGAGCAAGCCATGATAAAATTCTTTCATCTGGTGTGTAAGATACATGAGGCAGGTGAATTACTTTCATACCTCAAGGAAAATGTAGTAATTCCCAATTCCAAAGAAAGCAGGTGCTGACAGGTGTGAATGTTATCAAACTGTCAGTTTGATAAGTCATGGTTGCGAGATACTAACACTAATTCTTTACAGAAGAATGGAAAAACTGGTAGAAGCTGACATTAGGGAAGATCGGTTTGGATTCCGAAGAAATGTGGATACACATGAGGCAATACTGACCCTACGACTTGTCTTAGAACAAGAGATAGGTTAAGGTAAGGCAAATGTATGTTTATAGCATTTATAGATTTGGGGAAAGTTTTTGACAATGTTGACTGAAGTACTCTGAAATTCTGAAGGTGGCAGGTGTAAAATACAGGCCATGAAAGGCTGTTTACAACTTGTACAGAAATCAGAAGGCAGTTAGTTATAAGAACTGAGAGGCGTGAAGTGGAAGCAGTGATTGAGAAGGGAGTGAGATAGGGTTGTAGCTTATTCGCATTGTTATTCAATCTGTAATTTGAGAAAGCAGTAATGGAAACCAAAGAAAAATTTGGAGAAGGAATTGAAGTTGAGGGAGAAGAAATAAAAGCTTTGATGCTTGCTGATGACATCATATTTCTGTCAGATGCAGCAAATGACTTGGAAGAGTGGTTGAACAGAATGGACACGAAAGGTGGGTATAAGATGTACAACAACAAAACCAAAACAAAAATAATGGAATGTAGTCGAATTAATCAGGTGATGCTGAGGGAATTACATTACAAAATGAGGCACTTAAAGTAGTAGAGGAGTTTTGTTATTTGGACAGCAGAATAACTGATGATGTCCGAAGTAGAGATGATATAGTGTGGGCTGACAATGGAAAGAGCAGCATTTGTGAAGAAAAGAAACTTATTAAGATTGAATATAGATTTAAGTGTTAGGAATTCTTTTTTGAAAGTGTCCGCCTGCTTAACTGAGTGGTAACATGTTTGCCTATGGTGCAGCGGACCCGGGTTTGATTCCCGGCTGGGATGGAAATTTTCTCCACTTGTAGACTGCGTGTTGTATTGTCCTCATCATCACAGACATGCAAGTCACCTATTGTGGTGTCACATGAAATAAGGCTTGCAACCCGGCAGTCAAACTTCTCTGGCTGGAGCATCCCGGCCATTAATGGCACACGATCTTTTTTTTTTTCTTTTTTTTTCTATGGAGTGTAGTCATGTATGGAACTGAAATGTGGACAGTAAACAGTTTAGACCAAAAGAGAAGAGAAGTTTTTGAAGTTTGGTGCTGTAGAAGAATGCTGAAGATCAGATGGGTAGATCATGTAGCTAATGAGTAGGTATTGAATAGAATTGGGAAAAAGGGAAATTTGTGTCTCAACATGACTAGAAGAAGGGACTAGTAGATAGGATACATTCTGAGTGAACAAGGGATCACCAGTTTAGTATTGGAGAGAAGTGAGGTAGGTAAAAATCGTAGAGGGAGACCAAGAAACAAATGTGCTAAGCAGATTCAGAAGGATGTAGGTTGCAGTAGTTATTCGGAGATGATGAGGCTTGCACAGGATAGAGGAGCATGGAGAGCTGCATCAAAGTGGGCTTCAGACTGAAGACCTCATCAGCAACATCTTGACCCACTTTTACCATGAATTTTATTTATTACATATTAATGTATGTTTGGGTGTACTGTCAGTCGTTATCAATCTGGTTTTAATGTGTGTCTGTGCAATGTCCTCAGTATATTTGCTTGTGAATAATGTCTGTTTACACCATTAAATTCTTATTCAGCAAGAGTGTTGATAACCATGGCATTGAGCACCTCAAAATCACCACCATTAATAATAATAGTAATAATAATAGGTAGTACTGTGAATGCAAAATGTGTTAATTTGACTGCTAACAATGGTTGTATTTTATTATTTGGAAATATTGTGTTTTTCGTGTGGAATGATTCTGGAAATCTGTGGAAAACATCAAACAAGAAAATAAATGAAAAGGTATATAAGCTATCTCAGAGTTGGACTTATATTTTTGAAGATCATTACCGTAATCGTAACTGTCGGGAGATAAAAATTTTGACTCTCTGTTCCCCGCAGATCTCTCTCCATTCATAACTTGGGTTTTGTACCCCCATTGTCCTTTCCATGCCTCATTCAAACTAAAATAGCTGCCTTTGTCGTTTCTCCAGAGGAACATTTCCACTTTCTCCTTGAGTGCAGAATAACAGTAGTATACGGTGTGCATTAGTATTTTCATATTGTCAGACAGTAGTTGGTATTCATTTGGTCAGCAATGACAGACTACTTGCTGTTGCTTCAGTTTAATATTGTGAGTACTCCATTTATCACTCATTAATAAAGCAAATAGTTTATAATGTGTAATTCACGTGGCTTGCCATAAACACTGACAAATCTGAATGTATAGTTTGTATATGAGACTCTGCATAATTTATCATACATTTTGGTAGGTGCCTGAAGTCATATTTGATATCGTGCTGCCCTAATATCTGCCAAACCATACTCGAAATCAACCCAAGAAATATGAGGTGGCACCATCCTTTAGTTGTCTTAATTTGTAGAGCTTACAGTTGGCAGTTTGCGTTCTGAGTGGTATAATTTTGTAAAATCAGTAACATTTTCCTTTTGTGTAGTGTGTAGATACTTCAAGTCGGTAGAGGGATTTTTGTCCAGCACAAACCCTGCTATGTACACCAAAGTATTGAGAATTGTAATGTTGTGTTTGATGTGAAACACATCTTGCTGTTGGGGCTAATGACCCTGAGACTGGCAGAATGGCATCTGTTAACATCTTTAGAGAACTCAACCATATTTAGGAATTAAGGAGATCACTCACCAAATAGTGGAGGCATTGAGTTGTCCCATAGGCACACAAAAAGAATGAAAACTTTGCTAGCTTTTGGAAGAGAGCCTTTGATGAGCTAGAGAATGTACACACACACACACACACACACACACACACACACACACACACACACACACACACACACCCCAAAGCTACCTACAGGAACATTTCTACTCTTCTAAAGCTCCCAAAGTAGTTAGCGATGCAGTTGTGAAGTAGAAACACTGAGGAACAGCCGAAGCTAAACCAGGACCAGGCGGACCTCATGTACTGACAGACAGGGAACATTAGGAAGGATTGATGTACAAAATCACAAGAAATCAACCGAAGGAATCACTTGTAAGTTCCAA
Source organism: Schistocerca serialis cubense (assembly GCF_023864345.2). Classification (NCBI taxonomy): domain Eukaryota; kingdom Metazoa; phylum Arthropoda; class Insecta; order Orthoptera; family Acrididae; genus Schistocerca; species Schistocerca serialis. Next base: position 145,768,146 of record NC_064641.1, on the reverse strand, counting down.
AGTGCTACCAGCAGTTCAGCTAGCACAAGGACCATGCATAGAAAGTTAAAAGGAATAGGGAACAATGATTGAGCAGCTTCTCATAAACCACACATTCCTACAGTCAGCACTAAAAGACAACATGAGATGGTATAAAGAATGACTCCACTGGAAACAAGATTTAGAATAAAGAATCATACTGTACTCTGTGGCAATCTTCTGATGGAAGTGTTTGGGTTTGGGCATGCGTGGAGAACATTACCTGCTTATGGACAATAACATTCTGAAGTGTGTGGTCCTGCTTAGTCTCAACATGAACTCAGTGGAATGCATTTGGGATGAGTTAGAATGTCAGCTTCACTCCAAACCTCAGCGACCAGCTTCACCACTTTCTTTGGTTTTGGCTTATTTGGAAAAGGGGGTGCCAGTCTTCCACACACATTTGGACACCTCATTGAAGTGTTGCCAGCAGAGTTCAAGATTTTATAAAGGCAAATTGTGGACACACTGCATATTTTTGATCAGATGTGTATGTTGTGCCACCTGGACACAGATTCTGGGATTGCAGTTCAGCTGATGGTCTGAGGTGGGGATTGTGATGGGTGGGGTGGTTAGAGAGAGAGAGAGAGAGAGAGAGAGAGAGAGATGGGAAGTGGGAGGGGTTTGGGGACAGGTAGCTAGTGGCTTGGAGGATGGGAAGGGGGGCTGGGAGGAGGCAGGTTCATGGGGTAAACATGCAACACAGGGGCCATTGGAGATGGTGAGCTGCAGCGCACCATGTGTTACCTATTTGTACTCTAGGTTATCAGAGGATTTCTTCCAAAAGCTAGCAAAGTTTTCATTCCTTTTTGTGTACCTGTTGACAAAAGCAATGTGTCTGGTATTTGGTCTTAAATTGTTGACCTTCTGCCCGAACTTTCCTTACTAAATTTAGAATTCCACTAAATAGGTTCTTTGTGGCTGACTTCCTGTATTCTGAGTCCTTCCTGTCTAAACATACCTCATTCATCTCTTCCTGTCTGTTTTGAGATTTGGAATATTGTCTGTTCTTCAGGATTCTGTTTTATTTTATCTGCAGTAGTGGGCAGTGAGATACTGGCCACAGTTAGAAGTCCTGTGTAGTGCTCACTAAACAATGTCCCCGTTTTCTGCTCAACCTGAAACATTGAGACCATCGCACAACGAATGCAACTCATTGTTAAAAGATTGGAGAAATGGGCAGACAGTAGCTGTATAAAGTTATCTCCAGAGTGAACAGTTGGTATTGAATTGAACTACCCATCAAGTTTTTACTGAAATTGAACTTAAACTGAGGGACAGTGGTCTCATTTTTAAAAATTTGCTGTGGTATCTAGGCCTCATTTCATACAAAGTGTGATAAAAAAACAGGAATTTTTTAAATATATGGGCAAATTTTTTTAAATTGTTGGTACACATGTTTGCATTTTCAGCTGTTTTGAATATTTATTTTATTGTTGATTGTCGGAAAGTTACACGTGTTTTCAAGAGCTTGGTGAATTTACTTTTGAAAAAGATGGATCAAAGAATTACATTCAATGGACTAAAGTGCAGCACTGCATTTGAAATATTGACTGTGGCTTTTGGTGAATCTAGTATGATTAAGATAAAGGTTTATGAGTGGTATAAACATTCAAAGAGTGTTGAGAAGATATTGAAGATGACGAGCACCCTGGACACCCAAGCACATCAATTACTGGTGACAGTGTGGAAGAAGTAAAGAAAATTATGATCGGAGAGGATTGCTGCTGATTTTGGCATGTCCCTGACTCATGCCAAGTAATTTTTTTGAATGTTTTGAGCATGAAACATGTAGCAGCAAAGTTTGTTCCGAAATTTCGACCAAAAATGATGTTGCGCAGACATTGCTCAGGACCTGCTGAATGAAGTCGACAACAATCCTAAACTTTTAAAGAAGATTGTGACAGGTGACAAACAGGGGTATATGGGTATGATGATGAAACTAAGTCCCAGTTGTCCCGGTGGAATGTGCCTGAAGACTCGGGAAAAAAAAAAAAAATCATCAACAAGTTAGGTCACGTGAAGGCTATTCTCACTGTTGTAGTCAATTACCATGGTATAGTGTACCATGAGTTCGTGCCTTATTGTTGTACGGTCAATAAGGTGTACTACCTGGAAGTTATATGCAGTTTGCATGAAGTAACCTGAAGAAAAAGACCAGAACTGCGGTAAAACCAGCCGTGGAAACAGCATCGTGATAATGCTTCTGCTCACACTTCAGTGTGTGTGCGTAATTTTTTGGCAAAAAAACAAAACTGTTATGTTGCCTCAGCTATCATATTCATAGGGCATGGCTCCATGTGACTTCTTTCTATTCCCGAGGCTGAAGAGAACCATGAAAGGACGTCATTTTGCCACCATTGATGAGATAAAAACAGAATTGCTGAAGGAGCTGAACACCATAATGAAAATGGAGTCCCAGAAATGCTTACAAGATTGGAAAAAGTGTTGGCACAATAGTGTTACATCTGAGGGAATTACTTTTAAGGGGACAAAGTTGATATTGTTGAATAAATAAAGATTCTTCAATAAAAACAAAAATTTGCTTTACTCTTTGATCACACCTCTTACATGTTACTGCTCCTGAAGAAGGTATTTAAAGAATTTTGTAATACCTTAGCCACGGATCATAAGGATAAAACTCTCTTGTAAGAGTTTCACTACACCATTTTGTGGTGCCAGCTTATCATGTTATATATCATTGGGGGAGATAATACAAACTTGACTGACTCAATTAATGGAGACCTGGGTATTAGTGATCAGTTCCTATGGGTTCCGAAGGAATGTAGAGAAAGCTAGGATGATCCCTTCTGACAAAGACACAAAGGATATTTCAGATTACCCAAGTAGTCAACAACAGGCGTTCATATTGTGCCTTAGGCAGGTATGTGCTGAGCAAAGTTGTGGAGGGATGGGAGGTCCCTATGGTGTTTTGACAGCTGTGTTAGAAAGTTGTCCTCAGACCAAAGATAGCTTAACTACAAATTGTCAAATGCTTGAAAATGAATAAAAATTTGATGAAGCCTAATTTATCATAATGAGAATCATTTATGAAGCAATCAATAATATGAAAGTAAAAGTATGTCTACCAATCAAACAGCAAATCCTAGGAAGTTTTGATCTTATAATATGTCAGTAAACGTATCACAGCCATATGTCCAGACACTCTGTGACCATAATATTATCAAAACAGAGGATGACAAAGAGAAGTCTGAAATACTAAATTTCTTTCTTCAAAATTGTTTCACTGAGGTGGATAGTACTGTCAACCTTCCTTTCAGTGATTACAAAAATATCAAATGAGAGATGTTGCAATTAATGACTGTGGGGTAGAAAAGCAACAAAAATCACTGAACAAATGGAAAGAAACTGATCTGATTGTTACTTACATGATTCTATATACAGTCTATGAAATCACTTGCTCCTCTTTTAGCAACGGCCTGTGTACATCACTGGAGGAATGAAGCATTCAGTGATTGAAAAAGTGTTCAGGTTACTCCTACTTTCAAGAAATTGTTGAAGAGGCGCATGTGCCTATAGGCCTGTGTCACAGACCACATTCTGTTGTAGGATTTTGGAACATGTTTTATGCTTTCATATTGAGACCTTCCTAGAGATTGGGAATCTCTTTAGTGTCGACAGAGAACGATCATATGAAACCCAACTCGTTGTGTCATCCACGAGATCCAGAAATTAGTATTTACTAGTGATAGTAGGGTAGGAGTGGGGGACAGTGAAGTTCTACTGGGGAGTGTGCTGGGTTGAGGTGGAGAGAGGGTATTCTTACATTCCATCCAGGATCATGTGTTAGTGAGAAGATGATAATTGACTGGAAATAGGTACAGGAAGCTGTAGTCATTCAAGCAAACAACCTGACTGTGGCACTCCTTGTCCTGATCATTGTATTCAGTGTCTCTCCTCACTGTTGTAGTCATCATCATCAAGAAGCAACAGCAGCAGCTCATCAGCGACAAACCACACTTCAGTTTTCTTGTGGCAACTGCCACTGATGAATGCTTCAGAACAGCTACCAAGATTATCAAATGCTATTTGAGTATGGGGAAGTCTGTTTCCTTATCTACTTTTATGTGATATGATTTTTATTCAACCTTTTACTAATGATTGCAGTTGTGAAGAACATCACGATTGTGGGTGGTAGGGATGTGGGACAAAGGAACTGTGTACTGTCTCCCTTACATTGGGGTCAGGAGATACTGACAAGCACGCCAAGAGGTAATAAGGAATAGTACTATGTCATAACTACTGTCATGGTAGCACACCCCCAATATTCTCTTGCACTATCAAATAATAAAAAGGGAAGATTAATCTGAAAATGAGGTAAGAATTTTACCATTCCATTGTTTGATGTTGTGGTTTTGAAATTGAAAAACTGTCAAGACATTTTATTTGGGTAGAAGTCTATCCAAAACCATTTTTGTTAACTTGCTCATCTGTGCAACTTCATGACAAAATTACTACTTCAGTACTGTGAAGAGATTCCTGCAAGTAAACTTGCAACAGTAGTTTCAGATTCAAGGTTATTATTGTAATTTTATACAAATTAAATATGACTGTATAATGAACTTTCCATCAGCGAAGTGTAGGATCTATGTTTAATGACAGTTCCTGACTGGTAAAAAAACTGTGGTCAAAGATTTGATTCAGACTGGTGTTGTTCTATCTGGCACTTAGATTTAATTTGCAAAGAAAATCCCTTGGCACAAGTATTGATGAACAATGTTGTTATTTTCTTTAACTTTTTTTACTTGCACAAATTTTTTGAGAGTATTCTTTCATCTCCAACAGTTCTATAAGATGTTTAATCAGTGTTTAGTACTATGACAGTATGCATTCAGAGATAAGAATATGATTTCAAAACATTGACAACCATACAAGAGGTAACAATAGTGCTTGAACAGAACAGCTTTCCTCCTTTTCCAACATCAGACGAGCTGCAAGGGCAATACACTGGTCATTGCATGTACTGTTGTTACGATATTGTCCAGTGTTTTAGTTTGCAGTACGTGTTTTTTTCCGTAATTGCAAAGCTAGCAGTTATCTTCATGTGTATAGGAATTAGTGAAATAAGTTGTTGCTTGTGTAACATAATTGATAGGTGTACCTTTACCTTTCTATAATGGTTTTGAATACTTTTTGGTGGAATTATTACTTGTCATTTTTGTGTCAAGTGTGTTGTTAGTTAGTATATAATCTTGCAGAACTGAAACATATTGAAACAAATAGTCCAAATTCAGTTGATTGTTTTGTCCTTAGCTTTGCAAATCAGCTTCATTAAGATTTTCATAATTTGTGCCAAGATAATTATGATTATTAGATTTATTTGTGAATTTACATGCTAATTTACCTCAGTCTTGAGAATATGTAGAAAACCACATACACATTTGTGGTTTGAGACTCATTTTCATTGATATAGGCAACTACAAAGAAGTTGGTTCTGTTCTTTCATAGGAACTGTTTGTAGTTCATAATAAATTGTGAAGTCGCAATTGTAAGTGACATCATTTATGTTGAGGGCCGAATGTCCACCTAAATTTCCCAGTATTCTTGTAGCTCTGTAATATGTATGAGAATGTGTGGCTTGGTGTGTGGATTAACGTGAAAACAAAAGCCTACTCATTTTATTGAATTTAGTTCAAATGACACCAGTATGGACTTGCTTGTGACTTGATTTTGTACTGAATAAAATCTTCAGGTGGTTATCAGATGCCCACATCTTTTATTTAACTCTAGATTCATTTATAGATGTGGTCTAGAAAGACAAGTGATGCAGTTTTGTTCCTATCTGTATTGTGATTTCCCCAGTTTTATCACTAAGACATAGGATGAAATACACTTACGAAAAAGTAGTTAGTAGAACATTATCTGATGATTGAGGAAGTTTCTTGTAGTTCATAATTGAGAGTTGGGTGTGATGGGATGGAAGCCTGTGTCTTTCTTGCTTGTATGTCTTTTATTTTGGCTGGGTATTCATGAACTAGCTTGTCTGGGTATTATTTTCCATGTGAAGGTACGTACTGCTTGAATTAGGCAGTGGTGGTTTGTATCCCCAGATGGTGCTTTTCCTGCTGTTTACTTTCTGTGCAGTTCTAACCCAGTTTCTTGAAAGTTAGCATTCATTACATCCTCTCTGAATTGGCCCAGTGAAATCATTACTCGTATAAGTGACGCTATGTGCCATGCGAGTGTAAATATCTGTGTATGGAGTTTTCAGTTCCCAACCACCAGCAATAATTTTTACCTCATCTTTGAGCATTGTAATCCATCCTTCACTGAAAGAAACAAGTTGCACTTAATTAAGTTACTGGTAATAAGTCTGTGAGCTCACTGTTTGAGGCTAGATGTTTTTGTGTTATTTTGTTTATGTGTAAAGTTTACAACTGAAATGTCAGTTGTGGAGGAGCCCTTTTAAATGTTTTGTTTCATTAGTTACATTAACAGCTCTTAGTATTGTGACATGGCAAATTGTGCATCAGTTGCCTTCAGTGTTTGTATAATTGGCATGATCTGGGCATGGCTACATTGGTCAGCCATTTTTTTGTGCGATGGGTTTGTATCAGTGCCACAGAGTCCTTGCACATTCTATTTCCTTTTCATTTTTAAAATTTTTTTTAGTAGTTTCAGGTAATAGTCTTCTTCAGATCTCTATGGAATACTGTTAACCTTTGTTTTCCTTGCTGACAGTAGCTGTTTGGTTTTTAAGATTCTGCTGTTCAGCAAGTGCGAGGAAGAGAAGCTCGGAAGCCTGGTTCAGGCATCCAATGTGAACTGGGCCACACATTTACTGGAGAAACTGGGGTGCGGTACTGCCATGCCCACAGCTACAGGTACATAAAAAATTAAAAAAGAAAACTATTAATCATACTTTGTACAGTTTGCCATACATAATAAAATGTTGAAAGAAATGTGACATAATAGTGTACCAAGTCACCAAAAGAACAAAAGTTATCATTGTAAGCATACTAATCTTTAGAATTTAGATACTGATCTGTTTGATTTTGTGATGTTGTGAAATGGCTGATCAGTTTACCGCCAAAATTAAATGCTCAGCTGACTAAACCAAGGATGCAAAACAACCCATTTCTCCAGTCATTAAAAAAAGAAAACTACATAATTGAATCAGGCTGACAGATTATTATAAAAGTTTGTACTTTTCTGCACAAGACTGTTTTGATAATTTGATGGATGTATGAGCTAGGCCAAAAACTGGTGTGACAAAACAGAAGCTGTGATTATCAGAGGCAGTCACAATGATGCAAAGGCTACACTTAGTGTGCATTAGAAGTAATGTCGTTACCTAATAGTTAGCAATAACAGAGCTTCACAGAGTAACAGTCAGATTAACAGTGCTGATAATTGCTGGTTATGCCCTGGTAGTGAAAGAACAAAAAATGTTACCATTTATGTGACTTAAGATGACTGGGATTTTCCTGAACATCTGAAACACTCTGCAGTAGAAGCATCCCAAATGATTGCTGGGGAAGAAAGGTGGTGGAGGGGGGGGGGGGGGGGGGGAGAGATAGTCGGTACATGGCAACTCCGTCTTTAACTGCTCGGCACTTTGCTGTATTCTGATGAAATTCAGTTGAGAAAAACAATAAATCTGAGACTGAACTGCTGGTCAGTACTTACATCAGGAGGTGAAATGTTAGTACTGGTGAAGGATTTATACAAAAATCACACACTACCTAGCTATTGTAAACAGTATTTCCTTCCTCAAGAGGAGAGAGAGATTGTTTTGGGAAGATTATAAAGGAAGAGCAGATCGCTTGCACACTAAGGAGGGACCTGTTAGTTCTTAAAGATAGGTAACATGTCACTTTTATTTTTGTGTGTGTTTATTGCCAGCACTACACATTTTACTTTCTGAAGATAAGTAATGAACAGCAATTCTATTTCAAATTGGTTAGTTTTCATGAAAGAATATTAAATGAGGATAACATTTTACAGTGATCAATGTACAGTGATTACATATGTTGGAAATGTTAATTTATTTTGCTGTAATTGTTAGTTATTCAGGCAGTTGCAGCATAAGGAAAAAGTATGAAATTTGCATCAATTTTGCTGTAATGAATTACTGTGGTGTGAATCCAAAGTGGTTTGCATTATTTGAAGTCCGTTCAGTTAGCATAGTGATGCAATTTTGTGAATGGAGCAAATGAAATTAATTTTAGACCCAGAATGAAATGAAAATATTGCAGTTTGGAAGTAAAAAAAATACTTATCTTGGCATTAGGTTCTGATAGTAAAGGCATAAATGAAAAAGATATGCAAACAATTACAGTTTTATCCAGTGATGTAACACTGTATTGTCATTGACACCGAGGGAAGAGTACATGCAGTTATTCTTTTGTGTGTTTTTGCATGTGTTTCCATTGGCGATTGTGCACAAGGTGTGTTAAAAATAATGGAATATTAATTTTGTTGTATTTTTAAAAAATTTCTATACTTAAATGTTACCTGCTTCAAAATAGTCCTCGTTAGTTATACATCTGTGTCAACGCTTTTTCCCAGTCCCCGGTACACATCAGGAGTTCAAGCTTTGTGATAGTTTCTTGGCTCTCTCAGGATGCATTTTTAATATCGTGTGTGTTTGTGGAATGATGGGGACTTAAACTGGCGAATATGGAGTGTGGGGCATTATTACAGTGTTGTTTCTGGAAAAAAATTAACAAAAAAAAAAGCAAAGAATTGTGAGCGGATGCATTTATTGTGTTGCAAAAGGCATGTGAACTGTCTTCCCACAAATCTGGGCAAGCACACCCCACTCCCCTATCTTGCCACTCCCTCCAGTTTGTGTGTGAATATGTAAGTAGTACTCCTTATTGATCATTTGATGTTATGGCAAGATTTCATGGTGCACTATGCAGTTAGAATCGAAGAACACAGTGTGCGTAACCTTAACATTTGACCGGAACTGTTGAGCATTTTTTCGTCTGGAATGCATCCGTTGGTACAATTGCACCTTGATTTTGCTGTCGTATCCATAAACCCAGCCCTCATTATATGTTATGACACGCTTCTGTAGTTCTGCATTATTTTTGACTTCACCTAGTGACTCAGAGCAACTTGCAATTGAAGCTGTTTTTGTTACAAATTCAACAGTTTTGGAGCAAATTTTGCTGTCACATGATTCACATCCAAAATGTGTGAAAAAGTTTCAATGCATGAGCCAGTTGGTATGCCATTGTCATTAATGACTTCTCTGTATGTGATTTAATGGTCATTCATAATCATTTCCTTCGCTTCTCCACAATTTCATCATTTGATGACCTGTGCCATTTGTCAGCTTCACCATCTTCACGAACTTTTTCGAACCAGTTCTACCATTTCTGTTCTTATACCAGAATTTGATACAAATTCTCTGATTTGTTTTTACACAAAATGAATAATCATCGATACTACCAAAACACTCGTAACCTTTTTGACAGTTGATAACACGCTAAGTATTCCATATGGCTAAAACTGTGCATATACTTTTCAGACATATTTACCAGTGCAGCAGGGAAAAGATGATGTGAATCAGACTAATACAGCATGTGGAATTAGAGAACTTCCATTACTTTTTGAACACACCTTGTTTGTGGTAATTAGGTCATGGGAGAGTGATTTTGGTGAATTACTGGGAGACTGTAGGAGGTGGGAAAGATCTAATACACCAGTAAAGAAGAAGAGAAAGGATGTTGTCTTGCAACAATGTCCAGCTATTTGAAAGAAAGGATGTTATTATTTCAAAAAAAAAAATGACATCATGGAACCATCAAGAGCAGTTTGTTGATGTCGTCAGTGTAGATGTTTCACCTGAAAAGAGAGGGGGAGGGGGAGAGAAGATTTTAGAAAAAGAAAGTCTGATGGCATTTGTGCAAGTATCTTGTAAAAAATCGTGGAGAATGTGTTATAACTTGCATACATATATTTGAGAAATTGTTACTTTGCCTCATACACATGCTTTTGATTTGTCATGCAGATGTGTGTTAGGGAAGGAAGAGTACTTCTGAACCTATTAGGTATACCTCAGTCATCTCATTATGAGCAGATGTTCTAGATAGTTACCTACTGCTGGGACACGCATAGTGTTCAATAATGATTCAGTTAATAGTCATCTGAAAAAGCTAATCGCGGTGTGCAATATAAACTATGTTCTCTTGAGTTGCAAAAAAAAAAAAACCACCACCCTCATTTTTTGTGTTCATAGAAAGTATAATGTTACTTTTATCTTTCTGGTGCAGCTTTTCCCACTTTTACAGGAAATTACCTTTCTTCCTATAAATACTTCATTGCATATTGTAAAATTGTGAAAATGCTAACCAGCAGACATTTATTTCCTCGTACATACAAGAATTTTCAGCTGCAATATAGCCTGCGTCATCTCTTTCTAAGGAATGGGACTCCTCTTTCAACATAGTGAAGCATTCCTCACCACCGGTGGTATTGCTGGGAATTTCGGTAGTTAGAGTTGACACTGGGACTGAAAAAATTGATCTCTTAGAAAACAATAAATTGACCAGTTGCTGAACGACACAGTTCCAGCCAATATATCACAGCAAAGCTAGGAATTTCAACACAGATCATGGCTCATATACCAGGATGGATCTCGTATGTATAACTTGGTCTTAACATGCTTCCTTCAGCGGAACTTTCCTGCCGACCTCTTCCACACCAGTTATTCTTGGGTATTCGGAACAGTGAATTGAGGACCCTTCTGTTCCAAACTAGTGGTTGCTACCTGTCGTCAGACTAAAATCATTCACACTCTTCAAACATAATTAAAGATATTGTACAGATGACAGAGGAAACTCATTCCTCTCTCTCTCTCAAGCCCATGTTACTTCGAGTGGGGGTGAGATCATCACTGTCACCACCATGGAACACTAATGGGTGTATTAGCAGTGCACTTACCACATCATTCTATAGATGTGCGAAGAATCTTGATCATATCCATGACAATGGAATGCACAGGGATTGACTCTGAGAGTTGACAGTTTTTGCAGTTCCTGTTAATATCATCATATTTACAGCTGGCCCGCTGTTTCATTCACACTGTGTATTTATGACCTCTGTATACACTACAGTGCTTCATCAGTGGGTGCTAATGTCTATTTACTTCATGGAGCCATATACAAGAGGACAGAAATGGGATTTTGAAGCATGGGTTCTCGTTCAATCCTGTGGAAACCGCAGTAACACACTACAGTGGAGTAAGGATTTTACATCCTCACTCTGAATTATTCTTAGGCAATGTTCTGTTATCTGGTGGGGTTGAGCAACATTGCTTCATAGGACTCTTGTTTGGGAACTACTAACTGACTTGACTACCACACTTGACTTCTAAAGAAGGAACTGTGTTGTAAAACGAGACGCCTTTGGTTTGCTGATGGGTTGACCTTATAGCTTCTTGTACTTAAATAAAAACCTTTTAACTTATTTTATGTAGGCTATGGATGTGTGCCATAGTGAACTGCTGCACTGTTGGTACGATGCCTGCTGTACCGATCCATTGCAGTGGGGTAAGGCTAGAAGCAGGAATATTGACTTGGGTTAGTAATAGTAGACTCATTTATGTCATTTATGCAGCAACAATCCGTTGAGTGCCTGATAGTGCCTACTCTGTATAATGATGAAAACCTCCCTTTTGAGGTAGCCCATTGTGTAACACATTTTTGCATGTTCCGAGGCTGTATAGAGAGCACATACCTTATTAAGTACAGATGATTACTACATTCCAGTATTTCATGACTACCCCAGCTAAGGACTCATCTGTCCAGTTGATATGAGAACAACAACATTGTTGATTATGCAATATGGATAGGGAGATTCATTGAGCACACGTCATTTTTATGACCAAGTTTGTAGCCCTCATCCAAACCGTGGAATGTATGTGACTAAGGAAGAAAAAGTCTCTCTTATGCTGTGATTCAGTGAGCTGCCTCCAACCACTGGATAAATTTTACCCATGGCATTCGCTGGTAGTGCATATCCTCAGTCTATTTTATGAGCTTCACAAGATAGAAACACCAATGAAACTGCCTGAAGGTAATTATTATTTTACAAAATTTACAACGATCGCTTAAGACTTCTACTACCTGGTATATAGACTGAAAAACTACAACTTCATCTCACTCTCTTGGAAGGAACCCATTTTACAGTCCAAATTATACAAGCTACACACAGCTGACCCATAGCATCAATGTGAAAGACTCGTCCCAGTTTGGTTGGTGTCCATCTAACAGGAATGCGTAATTCATTAACCTGACAGCTCTGAGGAGGGAGACTGGACGCCTCTATGTCCTACATTTTAGCAGACTATGAAACAGAAATCCAACAAATCCATCACTTCATCTGGAAAAGTAAACTTTGCATGAAAATCAGAGTTTCTACCACCTGCACACAGACGTGCAGAGATATGGGGGCTATAGTTTTTTTTTTTTTCTTCTGAGATAAAGCTGCATTTTCAAACTTTTTGGAGTTGCAAGTTTTTAAATGTATTTTTGTTCGTGTAACTGATTGGTTAGTAGGGTTATTAATGTGTCTCATTTCTTTTACAGGACTTTGTACTCTAGTCTATATAAGTGTCACATTTCTACAGTCATTATACTGCATATAGACAGCTCCGGAATTACAACATGTTTGTTTATAGTAACATGTTATTTCGTGTGTGCATCAGATTTCTTAAGCATTTGAATTAAAACTTCCTTTTTAAAGATGACTTGTCATTATTGTTGATTCATACACGCTGCACATTAACTTAGTTGTGGCATAATTTGTTCAGTTCTTTTTTGTCGCATTATGCTCTTGCCATTCAGACTGTATCAGTAGCGATTTGTCGCATTGGTTTGTGTATCTTCATGACTGAATGCTTTTCTCTGAGAAGTCATCACTTCTGCTGTGGTATATTCAGTTTTGAGTCATCTCAGAAACCATGAAATTAGTGTAGTAATTTGGGTTTGGCTACTTGGTGGAGTTTGTTGTATCATAAAATAGTCTTGTGGTCCATGTTTCTGCTTTGTTGTTGCTCATAAGAGAATAATTTACCTGAAATTGTCACAACTATCAGCCACATCTATATTATTAAGTGTAGGGAATAAGTGTGTTGAAGCACACTGGTGTTTATGTTGTAGAAGTTTTATTAATTGTTAAGTTTTTAGTCATGTGTTGACATTTTTGGCTCAGTGATTGGTGCATGCAGAATAAAGTGGAATGTGTATGTAGTTCATGATCGTTAGAAGATAATGAAGAACCAACACAGCACTGTACGTATCTGCATGTATGCTATTTTGCATAACAAATCTGAATGTTTGGTGTACAAAATATATTTTTTAATTGCTTAATGTTGCATAACAAAACGGAATTGAAGCCTACAGTGACAGGTTAGTGCATTGTCAGTGTAAATTATTATAGGATTAAGAAATTGTGATGTCTGAAGTACTAATATTTCCCACTGCTGTGGTTTTATCAGGTAATGCCGTTTTACAAAAAAAGTAATAGCCCCAAAAAGGTAAACAACAACTTCTGGCTGTTTATAATATATTGCCTCTTGTAAATTGTGAGTAAATACCTGTGTCTGTTTTAGGAGGTAGCGGAAGTTCTCATGGGGGCCACACAAACATTCCTAGCAATGAAGAGTGTGGAATACGGGATGTTTGGCGGCACAATCTTGAAGAAGAATTCAAGACGATCCGTCAGGTGGTGCAGAAATACCATTATGTGGCAATGGTAATTAAGTCCGTACTACTGTCAAATGTTGTGACTCACTTATTCCTATTAATTACATGAGCACACCTATCAATGCTCTCCTCGATCTCTGTCCCTCCTCCTCCTCCTCCTCAGACTACTACTACTACTACTACTACTACTACTACTACTGGAAGTTCTATGGTTCAGCTCTACCTACTTTCGTGTTAATGGATGTTACCTGTGCCCTTTTGTAATCAAAGGGCAGATGCATCTGTTGAAAAAGTCTTTGATAACTTAATATCAAGAGTGGCCCTAATTGACTTACAAATTGTGTGTGGAACATAGCAGGTAGTGTCCTGCAGCATTATTGAGTTTGAGATGTAAGATGATTTTCAGTACCACTAGTACTTATTTTGCTATGCCACCTTACATGAGGTACAGCTATTTAATGATAGCAACATTCTTTGAGTTTTCCTTCGTGAAAGAACATTTTAAGCCAGTATTCAATAAATCAATTTTTGCTATTTTATGATACAGTTCCTGTCTTGTCTGTACAAATCTGGACACTGGTTCATGTTGCACTTAAAACAAGTCTGGACACGGTGTTTGCTCCACTTAAAAAGAATGACCAAAATTTTTTGGGGTTTCAAGGTGAATCATGGGATAATGTTTTGCTGTTGTAGTTATTGAAGGCTCTACACATTGCTGAATGGTTTTCAGTTACTGTTTATGTTTCAGAGGACTTGTGCCTTATTTTGTACCTGTTTCTTGAGAAGCTTTCTGCTACTGCCTGTAAACGAGGTGGGATCTCTATTACATTTCTTAATTCTGATAGATACACATTGTATTAGAGCTTGGTTGGCAGTTTGTTTGAACTTGGTTCTCAATCTGTTCACTATCTGTGTCAAATGATTATATTTTCTGTCTGAGAAATGAGATAACCTGTGTTTCTTGTTCCTTTTTTCAAACATTTCTCTGCTTAAAATTAAAGCTTGGAATTCAACCGGATCCCAAAGAGTTCCACATGAAGTGTTTCATTCAGTATATAATCATTAATGTGTTTTCCAGGTTCCAGCAGGTCTTTTATTTGTTGGAAATCATATAATATGAGTCTTTGCAGGATCATTACTCATCCTGACTAAAATCATTTTCAGTATTCCACTAAAACAACTGTAAAACCGGAGCTTGAACTGTCGGTTGTGTAGTTGTTTTAATGTTCCATTTGGATGTATTCTAACATCCAAATTGAATTTATTAAAACAGACACTGGAAATGGAAGCTTATGCACTTATAATACTTGATCTGTGTGGTACGAGCCATTTGTAGATTGTGTATAGTATTGTTGTGTTTGGGACCTCAGTTTGTACATGTATGTCATCAGCAAAAATTGGCAGATGTTGAACAGTCTGTCAGCCATTAAAGAGGAAACTATGTGTCAGCTGTTAAAGAGGAATTCATATGGTTTAACAACAGGATAGTCAAGTTTCAGTCATGTGTTACTGCTAGTCTGTGATCCTCTGCTTCCTATGCTGAAGATAAGATTCCGGCCATTCAAGTTTCCCTTGTAGGTTTTGTGTTGATGAGATACATTGCCGTGGTCACAAAATATATGAGCAGGGCAGTTTTCATTGTTCTTTCTGTAATGATGCCATTTGGGAGATTGTACATTTCTTTCTCTGCAAAGATTTTTTAACAAAACCCAAAGTCAATCAGTATTCTGTTGCAGCCCACTTGCCCAAAATTTCTTAGTGAGGAAGGCATGAAATGAGTTTGTAATGAGATGTAGTTTGCTTGTTTCTATTTTTATAGCATACCAGGAGGCACTCTTTTTGAACAATATCTACAAATGGCATTGGAAAGGGGGTGGGGTGATATTGGTACATACTATATGATGATTTGTGGAGTATTTATGTAATGTTAAGTAGATGGGTATTCATGTATAGGTATTCGTGTTTGGTGTTGTTTGCAAGCAGTTTCATCTCTGCATAACTGCTGCAACCTATGTCCATTTGAACCTACTTATCAAACCTTGGTCTCCCTCTATAGATTTTACCTACCATACTTCCTTCCATTATCAAATTGACGATTCCTTGGTGCCTCAGGACATATGTCAACTGATCTCTTCTCTTAGTCAAATTGTGCCACAAATTTCTTTTTTCCCCCAGTCCAATTCAGTATCTCCTAATTAGTTATTTGATCTTCCCTCTAAGGCTGTGTTCAGAGTGGTGCCAACAATGGGTCGGCAGAAGCAGTCACCAGAGGCGACAGCTTGTTCACAGGGTGTGTGATCACCTTTGACATTTGTTAGGACCTATTCTATCAAGGTAGTCTATCTATTTTATCTTCATTGAGTGGGATGGATGCCTCAACACCTCTGTGCTTGGAGACAAGTGCTGTATTGCGGCTTTTGCTATTAAAAAATGGTGAATGCTCTATATGTCCCGAAAGGAACGTGGTGGGTACTATACACTCCTTCCTCAGTTACAGGAATAACAGGTCAACTTTTGCGATTATATGAGATGAAGAGAGAAACGTTCTGTTACATATTTGAGATGATGATGATGATGATGATGATGATGACATTGAAAGGCAAGAGTAGCACCTTTAATTAACTTCAGCAAAATACACATGTCAATTACTGTAATCTTCAATGACTGTCATTCAGTATATGTGTAAAAGATAAACATAAGTTTTAAAATAAGATACTCTGACCAGATAAATCACATTCGGAACCCACCTCATATAACAGAATCACCTCCCTTCCGGCATGAAAATGCCTGTAAGCAGTAATAATAATTTGTAGTCAGCTAATGCCCACATGCTACAGTTCAAAATAGATACAACACAGTAATTTTAAGAGTAAAATATGCCTTCGTTTCTAATAAAGTGGAGATTTCAGTCCACAGATTCTGAGCTATAGCCCAGTTATGATATTTTTATTTCTCAGGATACCAAAAACTACTTTTATCCTGGATTAAACTTGACAGTTTCTCATAGTCCATATGTTGTGTATGAGAATTTCGGCCCATTCACCTGAAGGAAACAAATTTATTTGAATTTCTGCAATTGTCACCTGAAGTCTGTACGGTCAGGTGATGAGATCAGCTGCATTGTGACTGTTCATCATGTATTGGCGTACTGATTTGGGGGGGGGGGGGGGGTACCATCTGTCTTTGGCTGTGTTGGTTGTCAACGGATTCTGCCAGTGTTGGTGTCACTGAAACTACAACCTAATTTATGACATTATTATGTAGCAGCACATTTCAAAAGCTTGTATTCTATTGTTATCGGAACTTCTGTACAAGGCTACCCTTCAGAGAAATAGCTTTATAAAAGACTTCCTAACATTTAAATTTATATTCAAGGTTAACAAATTTCTCTTTTTCAGAAATGCTTTTCTTTCTGTTGCCAGTCTCCATTTTATATCTTCTCTAATTTGGGAATCAACAGTTATTTTACTGTTTAAATAGCAAAACTCAACAACTACTTTTATTGTCTAATTCCCTAATCATCCTCCATTAACATCACCTGGTTTAATTCAACTAAACTAAATTACCCTTCATTTCTCTTAGGTTTACATTACTGCTTGCTCAGTGTACATATTGGAAAACATTGGGAGAGGCTACAACCCTGTCTCATTCACTTTTTAGCTACTGCTTCCATTTCATGCCCATCGACTATCATAACTGCAGTACAAGTTGTGTATCTACATTCACATCTACCTAGTGAGGTGGTGCAGTGGTTAGCACACTGGACTTGCATTCAGGAGGACAGTGGCTGAAATCCCTGTCCAGCCATCCAAATTTAGGTTTTGTATGATTTCCCTAAATCAATTAAGGCAACTGTCGGGATGGTTCCTGTAAAAGGGCATGACTGATTTCCCTCCCTATCCTTCCCTAATCAGAGCTTGTGCTACATATCTAATGGTCTCGATGTTGACGGGACATTCAACTCTAATCTTTCTTCCTTCTTTTTGTAAAAGTCATAGACAACTTTTTGCTCCCTTGTATTTTACCTTTGCTACCTTCAGAATTTCAAAGAGTGTATGCCAATGAATATTTTCAAAAGCTTTCTCTAAATTATCAAATATTCGGAATGTTTTACCTTCTAAGATGAGTTGTAGGGTCATTATTGCCTCATATGTTCCAAACAGATACTTCCCAGGGTTAGCTTCTACCAATTTTTCTATTCTTCTGAAATATTTTTTGTCAGTATTTCACAACCATAACTTGTTAAACTGACACATATCAGCAGGAATAGTTTTATCATGGCTGGCTTGTCCGAACGATCTCAACAATTCTGAGGGAATGTCATAAACTCCAAGGGACTTCTTTCTACTTAGGTCATCAGAGCTCTGTCAAATTCCTCCTCCCCGTACTTAATATTGCTTTTGTTTCCTTTCCGTAGGTCTTCTGCATATCCCTTCCATCTAGCATCCTTCCCTTCCTTGCTTAGTATGAGGTTGCCATCTGAACTCTTAATAGTCATGGAGTTGCTTTTGTTTTCTCCAAAGATTATGTTAATTTTTCTATAGGTGGCATATAACTTTCCCATAGTTTTACATGCTTCTACAACTTTGAATTTCTTGTGTAGCCTTACTGTGTTGACATTCTATACTTCCTGTCAATCTAATTTTTAGATACTTGTATTACTTTTGGCCTGTTTCATTTGCTGTGCTTTTATATTTTCTCCTTTCTTCGATTAAATTCAATATCAACTGTGTTATCCAAGGATTTCTTCTAGGTCTTGTCTTTTTAATTATTTGATTCCCTGTTATCTTCACTATTTCATCTCTGAAGGCTATCCGTTCATCTCCTAATGGGTTTCTTACCCCTGTTTCAGCCAGTCATTACCTAATACCCTCTCCGAAACTCTCAACAACTTCTAGTCCTTTCAGCTTATCCCTGTCTCATTTCCTGTCTTTCTGAAATTTCTTCAGTTTTAATGTTTAGTTCTTATAGCGAGAGTCCCCTTCTGCTCCTTGGAATGTTTAAAATCTGGTTTCAAAATCTCTGTCTACCATTATGTTATAATCTGTTTGAAACCTTCCAATGCCACTAGTCTCTTCAATGTCTATAACCTTCTTTCACACAATAGAAAATCTGGGATGGAAATAATGACAATTTTGTGAAAAGGATAGAATGCAACTCACCATACAGTGGAGATGCAGGCAGGAAAAACAAAAAAGACTGCTAAACATGTGAGTTTTTGGCCAAAAGGCCTTCTAGAGTAGACAACACACACACACACACACACACACACACACACACACAGGAACACTGTCTCTGGCCACTGAGGACAGCCTCAGTGGCCAGAGCCTGTCTCTGGCCACTGAGGACAGCCTCAGTGGCCAGAGCCTGTTCTTCAGTGAATGTGTGTGTGTGTGTGTGTGTGTGTGTGTGTGTGTGTGTGTGTGTGTGTGTGTGTTACATCATCCTTAGAAGAAGGTGTTTTGGCTGAAAGCTCACGTGTCTAGCTGTTTTTTTGTTGTGCTGTCTGCAACTCAACATCTCCTCTATATGCTGACAATATTACGAAAAAGATAGTTATTACAATATAGTACAGACTCCAAGTCGCAGATAGGCACAACATCTGTGACTGAACATCTTCGGTATATGGTGAGTAGCAACAGTCCTTCTCATAATACTGTCATTATTCCATCCTGACTTTTTGTAATATTGTCATTAACCTTATTTCATGATTTTTAAACCAAGTGTTAACAATGATTAAATTCTTCTCAGTGCAGAATTCCACTAGAAGGCTTTTTAGTTCATTCATCTCTGTCAGTCCTTTTTCTCCTACCATTTTTCTATATTCTCCTTTTCTTACTATCAAATTCCAGTCTTTTACCTGCGTAACACCCCCCCCCCCCCCCCCCCCCCCCCCCCCAATGAACCATGGACCTTGCCGTTGGTGGGGAGGCTTGTGTGCCTCAGTGATACAGATGGCCGTACCGTAGGTGCAACCACAACGGAGGGGTATCTGTTGAGAGACCATACAAACCTGTGGTTCCTGAAGAGGGGCAGCAGCCTTTTCAGTAGTTGCAGGGGCAACAGTCTGATCTGGCCTTGTAACACTAACCAAAACGGCCTTGCTGTGCTGGTACTGCGAACGGCTGAAAGCAAGGGGAAACTACAGCCATAATTTTTCCCGAGGGCATGCAGCTTTACTGCATGGTTAAATGATGATGGCATCCTCTTGGGTAAAATATTCCGGAGGTAAAATAGTCCCTCATTCGGATCTCTGGGCGGGGACTACTCAAGAGGACAAATGAGATTTTCACTCTGCAGCGGAGTGTACGCTGATATGAAACTTCCTGCCAGGAGAGCTTCCGTAAAGTTTGGAAGGTAGGAGACGAGGTACTGGCAGAAGTAAAACTGTGAGTACCGGGCATGAGTCGTGCTTTGGTAGCTCAGTTGGTAGAGCACTTGCCCGCGAAAGGCAAAGGTCCTGAGTTCGAGTCTCGGTCGGGCACACAGTTTTAATCTGCCAGGAAGTTTCACTCAAGAGGACGTCGTTATCAGGAGAAAGAAAACTGGCGTCCTGCGGATCGGAGCGTGGAATGTCAGATCCCTTAATTGGGCAGGTAGGTTAGAAAACTTAAAAAGGGAAATGGATAGGTTAAAGTTCGATATAGTGGGAATTAGTAAAGTTTGGTGGCAGGAGGAACAAGACTTTTGGTCAGGTGAATACAGGGTTATAAATACCAAATCAAATAGGGGTAATGCAGGAGTAGGTTTAATAATGAATAAAAAAACAGGAGTGCGGGTAAGCTACTACAAACAGCATAGTGAACGCATTATTGTGGCCAAGATAGACATGAAGCCCACACCTACTACAATAGTACAAGTTTATATGCCAACTAGCACTGCAGATGATGAAGAAATTGATGAGATGTATGATGAGATAAAAGAAATTATTCAGGTAGTGAAGGGAGACGAAAATTTAGTAGTCATGGGTGACTGGAATTTGAGAGTAGGAAAAGGGAGAGAAGGAAACATAGTAGGTGAATATGGAAATGAAAGAGGAAGCCGTCTGGTAGAATTTTGCACAGAGCATAACTTAATCATAGCTAACACTTGGTTCAAGAATTATAAAAGAAGGTTGTACACACAGAAGAATCCTGGAAATACTAGAAGGTATCAGATAGATTATATAATGGTAAGGCAGAGATTTAGGAACCAGGTATTAAATTGTAAGACATTTTCAGGGGCAGATGTGGATTCTGACCACAATCTATTGGTTAAGAGCTGTAGATTAAAACTGAAGAAACTGGAAAAAGGTGGGAATTTAAGGAGATGGGATCTGGACAAACTGATTAAACCAGAGGTTGTACAGAGTTTCAGGGAGAGCGTAAGGGAACTATTGCCACAAATGGGGGGAAAGAAATACAGTAGAAGAAGAATGGGTAGCTCTAAGGGATGAAGTAGTGAAGGCAGCAGAGGATCAAGTAGGTAAAAAGACGAGGGCTAGTAGAAATCCTTGGGTAACAGAAGAAATATTGAATTTAATTGATGAAAGGAGAAAATATAAAAATGCAGTGAATGAAGCAGGCAAAAAGGAATACAAACGTCTCAAAAATGAGATCGACAGGAAGTGCAAAATGGCTAAGCAGGGATGGCTAGAGGACAAATGTAAGGATGTAGAGGCTTATCTCACTAGGAGTAAGATAGAGACTGCCTACAAGAAAATTAGAGAGACCTTTGGAGAAAAGAGAACCACTTGTATGAATATCAAGAGCTCAGATGGAAACCCAGTTCTAAGCAAAGAAGGGAAAGCACAAAGGTGGAAGGAGTATATAGAGGGTCTATACAAGGGCGACGTACTTTAGGACAATATTCTGGAAATGGAAGAGAATGTAGATGAAGACGAAATGGGAGATACAATACTGCGTGAAGAGTTTGACAGAGCACTGAAAGACCTGAGTCGAAACAAGGTCCCGGGAGTAGGCAACATTCCATTAGAACTACTGACGGCCTTGGGAGAGCCAGTCTTGACAAAACTCTACCATCTGGTGAGCAAGATGTATGAGACAGGTGAAATACCCTCAGACTTCAAGAAGAATATGTTGTTGTTGTTGTTGTTGTTGTTGTTGTGGTCTTCAGTCCTGAGACTGGTTTGATGCAGCTCTCCATGCTACTCTATCCTCTGCAAGCTTCTTCATCTCCCAGTACCTACTGCAACCTACATCCTTCTGAATCTGTTTAGTGTATTCATCTCTTGGTCTCCCTCTACGATATTTTCCCTCCACACTGCCCTCCAATACTAAATTGGTGATCCCTCGATGTCTCAGAACATGTCCTACCAACCGATCCCTTCTTCTAGTCAAGTTGTGCCACAAGCTCCTCTTCTCCCCAATTCTACTCAATACCTCCTCATTAGTTATGTGATCAACCCATCTAATCTTTAGCATTCTTCTGTAGCATCACATTTCGAAATCTTCTATTCTCTTCTTGTCTAAGCTATTTATCGTCCACGTTTCGCTTCCATACATGGCTACACTCCATACAAATACTTTTAGAAACAACTTCCTGACACTTAAATCAATACTCAATGTTAACAAATTTCTCTTCTTAAGAAACGATTTCCTTGCCATTGCCAGTCTACATTTTATATCCTCTTTACTTCGACCATCATCAGTTATTTTGCTTCCCAAATAGCAAAACTACTTTACTACTTTAAGTGCTCATTTCCTAATCTAATTCCCTCAGCATCACCCGACTTAATTCGACTACACTCCATTATCCTCGTTTTGCTTTTGTTGGTGTTCATCTTATACCCTCCTTTCAAGATACTGTCCATTCCGTTCAACTGCTCTTCCAAGTCCTTTGCTGTCTCTGACAGAATTACAATGTCATCGGCGAACCTCAAAGTTTTTATTTCTCCTCCATGGATTTTAATACCTACTCTGAACTTTTCTTTTGTTTCCTTTATTGCTTGCTCAATATACAGATTGAATAACATCGGGGATAGGCTACAACCCTGTCTCACTCCCTTCCCAACCACTGCATCCCTTTCATGTCCCTCGACTCCTATAACTTCTATCTGGTTTCTGTACAAATTGTAAATAGCCTTTCGCTCTCTGTATTTTACCCCTGCCACCTTCAGAATTTGAAAGAGAGTATTCCAATCAACATTTTCAAAAGCTTTCTCTAAGTCTACAAATGCTAGAAACGTAGGTTTACCTTTCCTTAATCTTTCTTCTAAGATAAGTCGTAGGGTCAGTATTGCCTCACGTGTTCCAACATTTCTACGGAATCCAAACTGATCTTCTCCGAGGTCGGCTTCTATCAGTTTTTCCATTCGTCTGTAAAGAATTCGTGTTAGTATTTTGCAGCTGTGACTTATTAAACTGACAGTTCGGTAATTTTCACATCTGTCAACACCTGCAGATGGCAGTTATAATTGTCTAGGGACATGAAAGGGGAGCAGTGGTTGGGAAGGGAGTGAGACAGGGTTGTAGCCTCTCCCCGATGTTATTTAATCTGTATATCGAGCAAGCAGTAAAGGAAACAAAAGAAAAATTTGGAGTAGGTATTAAAATCCATGGAGAAGAAATAAAAACTTTGAGGTTCGCCGATGACATTGTAATTCTGTCGGAGACAGCAAAGGACTTGGAAGAGCAGTTGAATGGAATGGACAGTGTCTTGAAAGGAGGATATAAGGTGAACATCAACAAAAGCAAAATGACGATAATGGAATGTAGTCTAATTAAGTCGGGTGATGCTGAGGGAATTAGATTAGGAAATGAGACACTTAAAGTAGTAAAGGAGCTTTGCTATTTGGGGAGCAAAATAACTGATGATGGTCGATGTAGAGAAGATATAAAATGTAGACTGGCAATGGCAAGAAAAGCGTTTCTGAAGAAGAGAAATTTGTTAACATCGAGTATAGATGTAAGTGTCAGGAAGTCATTTCTGAAAGTATTTGTATGGAGTGTAGCCATGTATGGGTGTGAAACATGGACGAAAAATAGTTTGGACAAGAAGAGAATAGAAGCTTTTGAAATGTGGTGCTACAGAAGAATGCTGAGGATTAGATGGGTAGATCACATAACTAATGAGGAGGTATTGAATAGAATTGGGGAGAAGAGGAGTTTGTGGCACAACTTGACAAGAAGGGACCGGTTGGTAGGACCTATTCTGAGGCATCAAGGGATCACAAATTTAGCATTGGAGGGCAGTGTGGAGGGTAATAATCATAGAGGGAGACCAAGAGATGAATACACTAAGCAGATTCAGAAGGATGTAGGTTGCAGTAGGTACTGGGAGATGAAGAAGCTTGCACAGGATAGAGTAGCATGGAGAGCTGCATCAAACCAGTCTCAGGACTGAAGACCACAACAACAACAACAACAACAACAAGAACAACAACACCTGCATACCCACCTACTTAAGGGTAGTAACGTTCCACATCGTGATGCATAGAATGCTAGTTTCATTTTTCCTGATGGCAATGTCCTCCTGAATAGCTGCTGCTTGGAGATCAGAGTGGGTGACTAATTTACTTGGGCAGTATTTTACTAAGGAGAGTGGAATCATCATTACATCATTCAGTAGAGCTGTATGTACTGTGGAAATATAACAGCTGTAGTTTCCCTTGCTTTCAGCCATTTGCAGTACCGTCATGCAAGTCGATGTTTACTAATGTTGCAAGGCCAGATCAGTCAGCCACCCTGACTGGTGCCCCCTTGCAACCACTGAAAATGCTGCTGTCCTCTCCAGGAGCCCCCTGATGTGGCTGCACCTTCGGTAAAGCTACAAGTATCTGTATCATACAGGCACGCCAGTCACCCCAACTTGGCAACGTCCATGGTTCATGGGGGGATATTTGTATCTATCAAGGATACTTACATTAAATAAATTTTGCAGAACATTAAGTAGTTATTTCTATTTAATGTCATTATCATGTTCTGCTATGCACTGGTGGGGAAATTCAGGGATGTTTATATCTATCAAGTTATCTTGCATTATTGAGTGATGGCAGCAGTAGTTAAAAGCTTGTTCTGTAAAGTCAGCATGAGGTTTCAATAATCTGCAGCCCACATATAACTGGAAGAATCAAAAGATTTTTGTGACAATAGTTTTTGTAATCTCCTTAGAGGAAACATGTTTCAAACTATTGTGTTTCTGTATGTCTTTAGGCTTTGGACTCCATTGCAACTAAAACATTGCCTATTAACATTTGTGTATTGTTTGCCGGAGTGAATCAGAATCATGTGTACTTGGTTTTTCATTAGTATAAGTGATGTTTGGTGCCATTGTGAGATCGTAATTATGCAGTTTGGTGGCTAAGGATTTCAATCTTATTCTGCTGCTGTTGTGGTCATAGTGCTAAATTTCATTCACCTCACTGTTTTATTTGTTTCTTGTTGAGTAATGCAGCAGGTAACTTTTCAAGTATTTTGAGGAGATTAGTTTCTGTGTTTGTTGTGAATAAGTGCTTTATTGTAACAGCATGGAGTATATGCTTGATGGTGGAAAGTTTATACACGTAATCTAAATTACATTAATTTGGCACAAAAGTTCATACATTTATGTTTAGCATGTTGGCATTCCAACTGCTATGGGTTCATTTATCAATTGTCTTTTTTATTTGTAGTTCACTGTTGCTGTTTCAGTTCACGCATTGCCATTTTGTTATAAGGAGATAGCAAGTGGAGCTGTGGATGCTAGAAAACTAAGTGCCAGTTGGAGAAATCGGAACATTTCCAAAATATTCTTCTGTTTGAGTTCAGTAGAGGGATGACAACAGTGGAGGCAGCCAGAAACATTTGTGCCATGTTTAGGGATAATGCCTTTGGACTGAGCATGGCAAGAAAAGTGTGTTCTCATTTTGAGGAGGAATGTTTTGACATAAGTGACTCTCCACATTTAGGAAGACCTTTGAGATTTGAAGAAGATAGTTTAAACATATTAATCCACAATGATCGACGTCATTGTACTCGAGAACTGGCAAATGTGACGAACTGTGATCATTCCATCAACATGCCACATTTTCATGCAATGGGGAAGATTAAAAAATAAGATGTATGGGTACCGCATGCTTTAAGCCAAAATAACAACACTTAGCAGATGGCCATATGTGCATCTCTGCTTGCTCATCATCAATTGAAATGTGAAAAACACCGACCATTCCTATTCTGTATTGTTACTTACGACAAGAAATGGTGTATTTATGCTAGCATAAGGAAAAGAAAAGAATGGTCGAGCCCAAACAAACCCAAACCAACAGCTACCAGTACAAAGACCTGCACACACCCACAAAAAATGTTACACATCTGTTGGAGCAGTGATGGTGTTGTGTGCTAAGAATTACATCTCCGAGGTGTAACCATCACAGCTGCCATTTATTGTTAACAAATTAGATGTTTTGCAGACACAGTCCAAGAACAACAGGCAGGAACACTGTGTGGAGTGATGCCACTCCACAATAACGCCCACCCACATTCTGCTAGACAGACATAAAGCACTACACAAAAGTTGGGTTGGGAAGTCATTCCGCACTCACTTTATTCACACGATCTTGTGTCCTCAGATTTTCAATTTCTCTGCTGTCTGTCAAACAGCCTGCAAAGAACTTCCTTTCTGAATGAAAATGCTCAACAAACATGGCTTGATGAGTTTTTTTGCCTGAAAACCATGTGATTTCTAAAATTCTGGAATTGAAAAGATACCACAGCATTGGCAGTCTGTTGTAAATAGTGAAATAGAACGTATTATTGATGACTAAAGTCTCTATTATGCGTATCTGTTGTGTTTATTACACTTACGGAAAAACACTATGAATTTTTTGCACCACCCCAATTATAATGACTTGTTTATAAATAGCACACAGAACACAGTAAGGAAATAATAAGACTTAATATAAAAGAGTGATTGAAGTAAGATTTTCGATAGTATTCAACTTCATGTGTAGCACAAATAGTACATTGTGCGAATGTGTGTTACGTATATCTTCAGTTCAGTGTGTTAAGTGCGTTCCCTTCAGAGATGATCATAGTCGTGTTCAATTAATATGATTTAGCCATTCAAAAATGAGCTATACAGGGTGTCTCACAGTTCCCGTCACCGATTTCTTGGGTTTGTAGAGAGAGGACTTAGTAGATAGTTTTTATACAGAACCCACATCTGGAAATTTACTATTTGGATATAAAATAATTTTGAAGATTGGATCGTGGTACAGTACTTAACGGTAAAGCCGCACAATGCATGTATTACGAACTTTTCCGGATAGCTTCAGTCCATCACATTTTTGTCAGATTATGAGGACAGCTGTAAGATGCAATATGTTTGCAACTAAGAGGCTTGTAGTGCTCCATGACACACACACCTGGACCGTGTGTATGAAAGCCTGCATTGCAGGTACACCTTGTATTGGGTTGTTGCCTAGTGTTTCCCTGCAACTCTAATAAAAACAAAGGTCTGCTTCATTATTTACAACAGTCTGCCAATGCTAGGGTAACTTTTCGGTTCTGGGATGCTAGAAATCTCATAGTTTTGTGGCAAAGAACTCGTCAGGCCATGGTCATAGTGCATTTTCATCCAGAAAGCAAGTCCTTAAAGGTTGTTTGATAGAGAACAGAATGGCACAAGATCAGGTGAACAATGTGGGTGTGGAATGACTTCCCAATCCAACTCCTGTGTACTGTTTTGTGTGTCTAGCAGAATGCAGGTGCGCATTATTGTGCAGTAGCATCACTTCACAAAGTCTTCCTGGTCATTGTTCTTGAACTGTATGTACAAGATGTCATATTTGTTAATAATAAATGCCAGCAGTGATGGTTACACCTCAGAGATGTAATTCATAGTACCCAACACCGTCAATGTTCCACCAGATGCATAACATTATTTTTTGTGGATGTGTGCAGGTGTTTTGTAGGGGTGGTTGCTGCTTTGTTTGGGCTCAACCATTCCTTTCTTTCTCTTATGTTAGCATAAAGACACCATTTCCCGTCACCAGTAGGATAGAAATGTTCAGTGTTGTTCACAAGTCAGTTGATGACGACTAAGCAGAGATGCACATCTAACCATCTGCTGATTTTTTAAAATTTTGGCTTAGAGCATGTGTGTTATCCGTACTCCAATTTTTGATCCCTCCTCATTGCATGCAAATGTTGGGCAATGGTGGAGTGATCACTGTTCACCACATTTGACAGTTACTGAGTACACTGATGTGAATCATTGTGGATAAATGCGTTCAAGCAATCATCAAATCTCAAATGTTTTCCTGAATGTGGAGAATCACTAAAGTCAAAATGATCCTACTTAAAACAAGAAAACAATTTTTTTATGTTCCCTCTCCAATGGCATTATCCCCATACATAATGCAAATGTCTCTGGCTGCGACCCCTGCTGTCAACCCCTCTATTGTATGCAAATGAACGAAGATCTGAAATGTTCAGATTTCTCCTCATTTTCCACCATTCACAGCTCCTCACTATCTCCAAATGACAAAAAGACTTCTTAAATTCAAATAGCAACAGTGGACTACAAATAAAAGATGACACTTTATAAATAAACCCATAGCAACCAGAATACTGACATGCAGAACAAAAAAACTTTGAACCTATCCACCACCCTAACACAAACAATGGCGGGATCATCCATTGGAGCAGCTGCTGTGTAAGACACACATCAGAGCTCATTGTCTCTTCCGTGTGCGTGCCGTGAAGCGTGTGATCGTGATCGGATCATCAAACTTATTTTATATCCAAATAGTATATTTCTGAACACAGATTCCTTGTCAAAATTTGATTCACCAACCTCCCTTTACAACTTGTAAAGCCTGTAATAGGAATTGGGAAACACTCTGTATATGCCAAAATTGAAGGGTGGGTAATACTAGGATAGACTTTTGAGTGTGTGAATAAAACCATTTATTGTTTTCTCTCTCACTCAGTTATTGTCAGCACCAAAATCAATCTCTCTCCCTCCCTCCCTCCCCCCCTGCCCCCCCCCCTCTCTCTCTCTCTCTCTCTCTCTCTCTCTCTCTCACACACACACACACACACACACACACTGTATGCATTTGTACACTTGACTCATTTTTAATTAAATGGATTA
This sequence comes from Schistocerca serialis cubense, assembly GCF_023864345.2. NCBI lineage: Eukaryota > Metazoa > Arthropoda > Insecta > Orthoptera > Acrididae > Schistocerca > Schistocerca serialis. Next base: position 145,739,371 of record NC_064641.1, on the reverse strand, counting down.
GTAATGAACAGGGTAGTACAACTGAGACAATTTGATTTAATTTTGAATTGTCTTTGTCTCTATTATGACACAGTTTTACTTTGGGATAACTGAAATAATTCACAAGAAATCCTACAGTGCTGACATATTCAAGATTCCAGTCAATTCCTTGTCAATTATGGACAATGTAGCATTACTGTTTTTACCTGTACATACCATTGTGTTTAGTGTATGACTCTGGCGCATCTTACTGCATCTGCAGCAGCAGTTTGAGCAGCAGTTGGCACCAGTGACACAATGAACTGTAACAAATCTGTTACTTGAAGAACAGTTCCAAGCAAGGTGCCCTGTAGTGTGCATTTCACAAACCCTAAACCACTGCCATTTGCAACTTCATTGGTGTTGAGCAAGAGCTCATTGAAGTGCAGGATGGAGGTCTGTTGGGTTTGTTGATGAAAGCTTATTCTGCCTTTGTGCAGTGATGGCCGTGTGTTGGGAGGAGGCCAGTTGAGGGCCTGCAACCAACCAGTCTACATGCTGGACACACTGGACATATGCCTGGAGTTGTGGTCTGGGATGCGATTTCGTGGTTATCCCATGCACTCTGACTGCAAAATAGTATGTCAGTTTGGTGATTCAGCCTGTCATGCTGCCATTCATGAACAGTATTCCAAGATGTGTTTTCCAACAGGATAAGACTCACCCACATACAGCATGTTGTAACCCAGCATGCACTACGACGTGTCAACATGGTGTCTTGGCCTGCTCGATCACCTGATCTGTCTCCACGTGAGCATGCATGTTACATTACCTGACAACTCCAGCATCACCCACAAACACCATTAATCAAGCCTCTGTTGACTGACCAAGTGCAAAAGGCATGGAACTTCACCCCACAAACTGACGTCCACCATGTGTACACCACAATGCATGCACATTTGCATGCTTCCATTCAATAGTGTGGCAGTTACACTGGTCATCAACATACCACCATTTCACATTTGCAATGACTCACATTAACCTGTGGTCTTGCAATGTTAATAACTTACATATGTTACTTAGACAAATGTATTCCCAAAATTACATCAGTCTTCATTAATTATTTTTTGGTGTTGAGATTTTTTTCCCCATCCATGTATAATAGTTGAGCGCAGTAACCTAACACTGAGTAGCAACAAATACTTAACACAGTCACAGAATTACGTCCTTAAAATTCAGTGTCTTTCAGATCTAGCAGTCAGATAGGAACAAATATGATATGTGATGATGTGCATAGCAATTATCACTTGGAAGCACCACGAGGGGGGGGGGGGGGTGGCACTGAATCGTGGAGCGTATTCCCAGACCCAAAATTTAGGTTAATTGCAGTACGTTTTCTGATTAGTAAACTGTAAAAAATCGTCTGCAGTAAATTATCTTAGATTTTCAGACATAGGTGTTGCTGCTTTCTAAGACACCACAGACTTACATAAAGTGGCTTTCAACATTATTCTTTAAAGTTTTCAATAATTAAAACTAAAGTTAGCTGTTTTTGTTTACTGTATTTTTGTAAATGACAATTAAAGATTTACTTTTCTGAGTAACCGAATAATGGAAGCAGCTTTGTTTGATAAATGAGTTTCAGGTACAATGATAATTTCTGTTGAATTATACTGGCTAGTTTGCCAAAGTATGAAATTCTAATCCAGTAACATTGTTTTAACTGAAGAAGCTAATTACTTAGAAACTAAATGATTGCATAACTTTCTAACATGTTTTCGTCATTAGCTTTATAAATGCTATAGTTATTGACATGGCCTTTTTCATCTACTATATCTACATTATTAATTGGATATATGTTTACATATGAATAATGCTAATGGAGTTTTAGGTTACTGGTGTTTTGTGATTAGTTTTTTTTTCCGGTAAACTAGTCACACTAATGAAACTTCCTGGCAGATTAAAACTGTGTGCTGGACCGAGACTCGAACTCGGGACCTTTGCCTTTCGCGGGCAAGAGCACTTGCAAAGGTCCCGAGTTTGAGTCTCGGTCTGGCACACAGTTTTAATCTGCCAGGAAGTTTCATATCAGCGCACACTCTGCTGCAGAGTGAAAATCTCATTCTTGTCACACTAATGAATTTTAAATAACCAAAAGAATGTAATAGACAATAAAGTTAATTTGGTTAAGCCCTGAGTCAATATTTGATATTTTAGGTACAGGTGCCATATAAATCACAATATTGAAAATATACACAAAAAATAATTGTAGGGGGAAGATGAGCATAAAGATCCACCTGCTTCGGTACAACATCTGCGTGCTTCATCAGTCCCACAAATTTTAATAAGAGGAGGGATTTTTAGAAATACCATTTCATTTAATAATTCCCAGCACAGTTCATGTATGTCTTCTGAGACATGAAACTGTACTTCTATTATTCCAAACTTAAACTCAAAAATAACTAGGAATGAAGGCGAACCACTAATATCTTTCATGCCTTCAACACAGACTAATTAAACAAGTCAGTTACGTAGAGCAAAGATCAGGAGGCCACAGTCCTTAATGATTAAATAAACGTTTTGGAGTTAAAACAAAGCAATAGTATTAGAATTTTGAAGAGTTGTATAGAAACCAGCCAAGTCGTTTAGCATCTGGAAGAAAGCCAAGGTTATTGAGAAGTCCTCATCCTGTCTGTTAAGTCTCCCCTTACCCAGTGCTCTGGGCAACTTTTCCGTAACTCTGTAGTGTTCTAAAACTAACCAGTCCTTTTGTTCCATCCCTCTACTTTCCTCTTCAGCGCATCTGCCAGAAGGAGCCACTGGCTCCAAAAGCTTGCACATTTCCTTAACTTGTGTGTGTTCCCTCTTGGTGAGTTGTTATGCTACATTGTGTAATGTGATTGTTTGTTAAAAGTGCAAGACTGTTCTATTTTCATACTTGTACTGATATATTTTATTAATATTCGCAATATTATGTGTCTGATACAAATTTTAAAAAAATGTGTTTTTGATAAGAGCAAGCTTGATTTTTTTTTTTGTGTTAAATCAAAGTAATCTTTAAGCACATTGAATTTGAATGTTTTGCCTCAAATCGATAGTAGCGAGTGCTTTATAAATGCATACAGTTAAGCAATCTTCTAGAAGAATTTTTATCCAAAACAAAGGAGTAGAAATAGTTTCATTATGTCTAACAAAATGTCTGTGAAACTCAAATGCTGCATAAAGATCTTTTATTGTGATAAACCTTACATTAGTAATGACGATGCTTATTGACAATTGATGAATGGGAGTTTTTTTTTCCCCAGGATACTGAGTTCCCTGGTGTTGTGGCACGACCAATTGGCGAATTCCGCAGCACAGCAGACTATCAATATCAACTGCTACGCTGCAATGTCGATCTGTTACGGATTATCCAATTGGGGTTGACATTTCTAGACGAGAATGGCAAGACACCTGGTGGTGCATACACAACGTGGCAGTTTAACTTCAAATTCAACTTATCGTAAGTTTTAAAAGTATTAAATTATATAGTATCAGTTTTCTGATGAAATTGAATGTGTCAGCATAGTATGGAGTAATGTTAAGACTGAGGTCGGAAAGAAACTAAACTTTCATTTCATTAACTATATTGAATCCCATGTAGCTTTTGAATCTCATTTGAGATGTTGCCAAGGAAAGTAGAGAGACTGTGAGGTTCCAGTTTGCAACTAATTTGTGACAGGGATACAATTTTCAAAGTACTGTCAGTTTTTATTGTAATTACTTGTCATTGTGGGCATGTCAAAATGTTTTGTTGTTGATGAGAATGGTGGGCCTTTATACCAAATGTGACGTTTCACTCAAAACGATTTTACGTCACTGTACAGAACAAATGTATGAAAGCTGAGCAACAGTATTTGAATTTTCGTGGCAGATCCCTAGATTCATACTAAATGAATTTCATGTCAGAACATGACAATGTGATAACCTCATTTCTTAAATCAGTCTATTTTGTGTGGAAATTTCAAGTTTCTAGAGAAAAGAATGTTGATGGAAATGGCACCTTTGTCATTAATAATACACTGCTGGGATTGGGGTGGGGGGCCAATACCCTCAAGGGCTGTTCAGCAGCACTAGGGTATAATATGTGCGTCTTGAGGGCTTGTAGTGTTAGCAGTTAATTTGTTACATCATAGGTGATCAGGAGGTCTGTCTATGCACTTTTGTTTCGACTCTGCAGGCAGTAGCTGTGCTACGTTTAGAGGTGAACACAGTTTGCAATATTCATTCTGGGGTACAATTGTGTGCCACCGATGGGTATGTACTGCTGTTGAACAGCTTAAACTATTTGAGCGTGGTTGCATTGTTGGCCTTTGGGAACCTGAATGGACAAATTGATGGATTGCTACACACATTAGGGCACAGTGGATTGGCGGTGTGTCACTGCTGTCAGTAGTGGCCTGTGGAACATTCACACACCTGTGGACCAGGTTGTGGCTATCTGCATAGTACAGATGCATGTCAAGATCAGAGCATTATACAAGCAGTGGTAGCCAACCGCATGTCATCCAGGAATGAAATCAGGGCACATGTTGCCTCTGCTGCATAATCAGGGATCATTGGGAGCTGTTTGCTTGCAGAGGGTTAAAATCATGTGTGCCTCTGGCCGTATTCCCAGTGACATCACGACACCACCAAGTATTACTACTGTGATGGTGTGAAAGAGTTGACTGGAGAGTGGAATGGCAGTCTGTTGTCTTCAGTGATGAGAGTAGGTTCTGTCTGAATGTGAATGTTGGATGTAACCGTGTATGGTGTATATTTGGTGCCGGCCACTGTGGCCGAGCGATTCTAGGCACTTCAGTCCAGAACTGCTACGGTCGCAGGTATGTATCCTGCCTCGGGCATGGATGTGTGTGATGTCCTTAGGTTAGTTAGGCTTAAGTAGTTCTAAGTCTAGGGGACTGAAGACCTCAGATGTTAAGTCCCATAGTGCTTAGAGCCATTGGAACCATTTGTATACTTGGTGAGCTGCTTATTCCAGAGTGAACTTGCCCACAATGCCGAGGTCCCATTCCAGGCTTAGTGGTATGGTGGGATCATCAGTTACAACTCACTTTCATATTGGTGTTTCTGCAGGGTAAAGTAACTAGTGCCTGTATGAGTGGATGTATGTGAGAATACAAATCTGTGTTGCCACCAATATACTGTGTATTGATGTGATTGGGCAACCTTTACTGTAATGTGTGTTTCATTTGGTCCTACAGTGATCAATTACCTGTCACCTCACTTATCAGTTAAATGACCCATGTTCTTTGGTGTTGCAGTTTTTCCAGTCAGTGTATCTCCATTGTTCTTTATTTGAGGAGAAGACTTAGTAATGTTACTGATAGCCTTTTAAGGGGTCTTTACGTGGACCATATTTTATGGCAATATTTGTCCACGAAAGTGTTGCCATCAACATTGCTGCAGTGTGGCTGCTGTAGACATCAGTTTTGTGGTACAGCTGCTTTGTAATGTTGTCGTTGGTGCAGTCTTTTGCAGGTAGTTGCCATCGTATTGCTAATGTTGTCCATAAAATGTGGAGAATATTTAGATTTCAGGACAATATCTGTCTCTGTCCTAGTCTGTAAATGTTTCCATCTCGCTGTCAGCTTTGTTTCCTACTTCTCTCACCAACAGTGCTGCAGTCAAAATACAGTCTGATATCTTCACTTGATAAGGAACTGAATTTCTTTTTGTTATCCATCATACTTACTGTGCTGCATCAAATTCAGTAAAACATTGCACGATTTTAAAGTGTTTGCAGAGGTAAAAATACGTGTAAACTTCACATGTGGTTGATTTTTAACTCGTACATTCCAGTGAATGAAATGTAGATAAGGTGCCAAAATGTATTTAAAATTGAGAGCAGAATTGTAACATTCCGTATTAGAGTTATTGGGTTTTATATCCAATGGACAGTTGTGCGTGATGTGCCTATTCACGTCCTTGCGCATCGTGAATCGTTAGTCATAAAAATAGTCATATCTCGTAAAGTGATTGAAGGTATTAAAATATTTATTAATTTTTTTTTTCCAAATGAGTCACATACATTGTATGATAAACACTTGAAACTTTTTGATTCATCGAGGTGTGGAAGTATGTTGTCCACAGCAGTGAGAGGTCAGTGAAGTGGGATGCATACAGATGTCCAAAGCATTCTAACAAAACCCAAGCAGCACACACATACACATCCACAGCTCCAGAGGAAATGGCATAGCAGGATGTGTGTATATGTATACAGCAGTGAAGGGTTGATAGTGAACTACTTCACTGGTTTTCATCTTGTGGCACTATTTAAGACTTTGAACAAAGGAGTGTTTCTGCTAATAAGCATCAGCAGTGAACAGACTGCTTCTTTGATTTAAGATGTTCCTCAACATTACTTTTATTTTTGCACCCAGTTTGGTAATTACGAGATATAGAGAACATTGATTTCAATCCTTCATGGGCAGTCAAACCTGTTGCCAATGCAACAGGTAGATTGTACAAGATGCTTACCATAGAAATAGGACCAAAAATAACTCTATTAGCACTTTAGGGGAAGACTTTTTGCGTGATCAAAAAACATACACAGATTTTGTTTGCATGTTGCTATACTCCAAAGTATGGACACTATAAACTGGCAGTCGGCCTCAAGTGTAAACAAACTAGATTTAAGACTCTCAGAGGGGAGAGGAGAGGAAAAGTGCATGGTTACAAGTCCCGCCTCTGTCTTGCAGGGCACCAGGGCAGCCAGCCTACATCCGTGTTCTGTGTTTCTGCGAAAGCAGAACTGACACATGGTTATAGGGATTCCTGATGCCTTATGGTGTGGTGAAGGTGTTAGTTGAAATCTGTGATGGATCTGGATTAGTCTATGCACTCATTTCAAAATAATAAAAGAAAACGATGTGCAAAGTGCAACACACGGAATTCATTAATGACTATTGCACAGTTGCTTGCTGAGGTTGGCTGTGTCGTAAATGAGGTAGTTCAGTTTTGACCTCTACTGTTATTTGGAGCAATCACAGTTCAAAACACTTGCTATATTAAAGTGTCCAAATTGCATCAACTTTTGAATTGTAACGAGTTGACAAATGTTCGTGTTTCTTTGTTCTAAGCCGATAGGTCCATGGTAAAGTCCTACATTGAATTACACAGCAAATTGGTTACATTTTAGATATTTGTATGCAGAAAATAAAGCTATTTGAAGCTACATTGAGTGAGCAAAAGTCGTGGGATAGTGATATGTACAGATACAGAGGGTGGTAGTATTGGTAGTATAGAAAAGGGCAGTACCTTGGCTGAGCTGTCATTTGTACTCAGATGATTTGTGTGACAAGGTTTCCGACATGATCATGGCTGCATGACGGGTATTAAGACTTAAAACACAGTTGGAGCTAGATGCACGGGATATTCCGTTTTGGAACTTGTTGGGAAATAATCACCATGGGCAATGCAGTGGCTGACGGCCTTTACTTAATGGCTGAGAGCAACAGTGTTTGTTTAGAGTTGTGAGTGCTAACAGACAAGCAACACTGCATGAAATAACCACAGAAATACAGGTGGGACGTACGATGAATGTATCCTTTAGGGCAGTGCGGCGAAATTTGGTGTTCATGGGCATCAGCAGCAGATGACGGATGCGAGTGCCTTTGTTAGCAGCATGACAAAACCTGTTTGGACCCTAGATGACTGGAAAACCATGGCCTGATCAGATGAGTCCCGATTTTAGTTGGTAAGAGCTGATGGTAGGGTTTGAGTGTGGCAAAGACCCCACGAAGCCATGGACCCTAGTTGTCAACAAGCAAGCTGGTGTTGGCTCCATAATGGTGTGGGCTGTGCTCTCATGGAATAATTGGGTCCTCTGGTCCAACTAAACTGATCATTGACTGGATTGGTTATGTTTGGCTACTTGGAGCACATTTGCAGCCATTCATGGACTTCGTGTTTTCAACAAATGGAATTTTTACAGATGAAAAATGAGCCATGTTGGGCCACAGTTGTTCAGGCATGTTGGGCCACAGTTGTTCACAATTGGTCCGAAGAACATTCTGGACAATTTTGAGGTATTGGTTTGGCCACACCGATCGCCCGACATGAATCCCATCAAGAAATTTGGGGCATAGTCAAGACATCAATTTGTGCCCAAAATCCTGCACTGGCAACACTTTCACAATTACAGGCAGCTATAGAGGCAGCATGGCTTAATATTTCTGCATGGAACTTCCAACGACTTGTTGAGTCAATGCCATGTCAAGTTACTGCATTGTATGGGTAAAAGGAAATCTGATACAATATTAGGAGATCATAACCCAAGACTTTTGTCATCTCATTGTTTCTTTGATAGAATACTTCATCTGGATAGAATTTGCTATGAAATAGCATTCATTATGTAAGATTGTGTTTCCACATTTTGAGACAAAATTTCCACCTGTATTTGCATTTATTGTAAATGCAAATTTTTTGAGATTGCTGTAGTAATAATATACCAGTATGCATTTGGTAGTTAATATGACGCTTTTACCATTGGTATTATTTCTAACAAGGAAGTAACCTCATTTTCAGTTACTAACATTGCACCACTCATACTTCAGCTCCATTGTTTTTGCACCTTTGTTCCGTGTAATTGGTATTACTCAATAAACATTCCATTTTTTAATGTACAGTTGTAATAGGCCTACAGGTCTCTGCACTACCAGTTGAATACTGCCTCCCTTCCTCCCTCCCCCTTTCTTCTGCCTTCTCTTTATCTTCCCCTCATCCACTGGCTTTTTATATCATGACATTTCGTTGCTGATTCTATTATCTCTTGCTACATTATATTACATTCTGGATTTGTACTTTTAGAAACAAATTGTTTATGTCAGTTGTTGTGATAGGGATGTAAAGAAACTGTTCATGAAGTGGGATCAGATGTAAGCATGTAGAAAGATATGAACTTACTTAGAGAAGCAGGGACTGCACCTGGTAGAAGAGAGGAAATCTGGGAGGTTATGGGACTGGTAACGTGTAAGGATACAAGGTAAGTCAGTTATTGTAGCATTGAGCCTTACCAGTCTCTTTTCCTCACTAACCGAACACTACTGGAGGCAGTAATATGAAAGCAACATATAGTATAAATCATTTCATTTTTGACATTCAAACGGCATATGGCATTGACATGGAGGCACAGTATCATATATCAGTTACACAAATGGGGATTTTGTGGTTCACTCTCAATTTTTCGGCGCTTCTTCCTTGCTGAATGTCATTTTGGGCTCAGGGTCAGGACTGTTCTTGCTGATAAATTCCCCCAGTTCACAGTGTCCCTCAGGGGAATGTTTTAAGCATGACTTTGTTCACAGTTTCTGTCGGTAGCATATAATCCACAATGAGGAGTCCTGTGAACTGCTCATTGCCAGGCTCTGCCTTCCCAGTGAGTTTACTGTATTTAACGTTGAACACTATGTGATTCGTAGAACTGTGTATCAGATGAAACGTAATCATGGTTTGAAATTCCAGATCTGCTCTGATGCGCAGAACGTACGTGATGCCCTTTTGCAGTTGCAAAGACAGGGAAAGGAGTTGTTATTCTTCTAGGTACTAATACATATAGGGATTCTTGAGAATGAATTTTGCTGATGCCACAGCCAAGGAGGCATGCAGCCTTCTAGACATAATCCACTGTCCTATCCCTCCGCATGCCATGGTGTCATTGCTGAGAAGGTGCATCATGCATCTTTTGGAGGTAGAGTGGTTGGAGATGACAGATAACAAGCTGTGATCAATAAAAAGAGGCTGGCCAGTTAGGAGAGTGACGTGTGCTTAGCAAATCTTTGAATAGGAAGCAGCTCACTAACCCATAGCTTCTTTCTGGAACTTAATGATCCGCTGGTTTGTTTGATGCATTTGACATGCTGATCACATAAAATTACCAAATATGCAGCAACCAGTCGCAAAATCATGTTTTATTTATTCACTTTTGCAAATCGACTTCAACTGATTAACAGCCATCATCGGTGTTTTCAACCAATATGTGCCCTGAGTAGTAGTACTGTTTGATCTCTGCTTAAGACAGTATTACTACTCAGGGCACATATTAGTTGAAAGCACTGATGATGGCTGTTAATCAGTTGAAATCGATTTGCAATAGTGAATAAATAAAACATGATTTTGCTGCTGGTTGCTGCATATTTGGTAATTTTATGGTTTATGGATGCTACATGACTTGGGAACCACATGGAGTCCACCATTCATGCTGATTACAGTTAGACACATTTCAATTGAGAGTCGTTTATACAGACGAGAGGGTAGAAGCTGGTTTATTGGCAGACCTGCCCTTTATTTTAAGTGATGATGAGATGATATGGCATGTGATTTAAAATTATATGTTTCGTCTGACCTTCCTAAGCTGTTAGGCAGGACATTTTAGAGTGTGTAGGGGATGATTGGCTCATTCAGTTATTACATTAGTGAACAGCCAATCATGATTTCTTCATTTGCTTCTTGGTTACTTTCCTGGTCTGCTAACAACATTTTAATAGTTTGTCATATATTGGTTTTTATTTTTGTACCATTAAGAGTGGCTTAGAGTGCTGAGCGTGAGAGATCAGATGTGATCGTGTGTAGCTTTTTTTGCAGATCTGGATTTTATATGTTCTAGCCTTATTAAGCCGGCCGCGGTGGTCTCGCGGTTCTAGGCGCGCAGTCCGGAACCGCGCGACTGCTACGGTCGCAGGTTCGAATCCTGCCTCGGGCATGGATGTGTGTGTTGTCCTTAGGTTAGTTAGGTTTAAGTAGTTCTAAGTTCTAGGGGACTGATGACCTAAGATGTTAAGTCCCATAGTGCTCAGAGCCATTTGAACCATTTTTGAAGCCTTATTAAAATTGTACAGTAAATATAAGGATGCTGATAACCATGACGTTAAGCACCACAAATAAACAACAACAACAACAACAACAACAATAACATATCTTATCACAGGCTTTTCCTCTTTTTCTGAGGAAAGGGACCCTTATTCTGAAACAGCAGTTTTAAGTCTCTGTGTTTCTGTTTGTTGTCATTGAGTGAGTAGATTTTCTCTCTGTACTATAAATATTTTCTGTTCATTAATAACTTTCACAGACATGTGTATTACTATTGCTATTGGTTCTGAATAAAAGTGTGATATCAAAGTTTCACAGTAAGTTACTAAGTTATGAGTGGACATTTCACAGTTGCATCGACACCTGTGAATGTTTACAGTATCCACATTAACAACAGAACACAAAATAGGTCCCTGACCACTTATTTGAAGCATTTTGAAGATGGCTTACTTGCAAGCAGTAATTTAAGTTGCTGAAACCAAACAGTATTTCAGTGTTATCTTTACGAGCTTTGTTACAGTGTTATTGTTTCTGGTTTAGGGAAGATATGTATGCTCAAGACAGCATCGACCTGTTGCAGAATTCAGGTATTCAGTTCAAGAAACATGAAGAAGAAGGCATAGACCCTTTAGATTTCGCAGAACTTTTAATGACATCTGGCATTGTTCTAATGGATAATATAAAGTGGCTGTCATTTCACAGGTATGTTCCATAACTTTAAGTAAAACAGTTTTATGGGAATGAAATAACCTTCCTGGTTTATTGTGTGAATTTGGCAGTCCGTAGAATTTTATTGTAGCATGCTTGGGGAACTCTGTAATAAAACTACTGTACTGTTCCCTTTTGGTGTATGCTGCTGCAATAATCATTAAGACATATTTTGGTTTTAATGATTGTATGCCAGCTGCTGAAAGGGAATGGTACCTCAACACAGACATTTGGCACTCGATTTATTTTTCTTGAAATAATATTCTGGGTAGAACTATAAAACATTGTAGATAGAAGACGCCTGTAATTGTTTTGAGTGTGTTATTATTGAAAACTATATATGGGAATAGTTTTCACATTTAAAATTAAAACACTTCATTCAACATGAGTTTACTTAGATTAAAATGCTATCATTACTTTGTTTTCAGTTTAAAATGTACTTAACATATGATGAGTTATTAAATGTTGCAGGAGGGTCATTTCAATTAAAGTGAGGCTAATGTTCATTTTTATGGTTAGGAGATATACATGTTGAAATCATTCCTTAGTTATGTATCTACTTTATTTTTGAAATACTTTTGTGTATAAGTGTTACTACTAAGCAGAAGGCATAGCATTTAGTTACTCTCTTTGTGATATTGCATACTTAGATACCTCTTCGTACACTTTATTGTAATTGGTTAATTTAGCATCAGTTAATGTGATTTCATGTTGCTCATGATGTATTCACATAACTTGAGGTACTATAATAATATCCTGTAAATAAATTTAGAACTCATTAACAATTAAAGATAGAAAGAAACTGCTACTTTCAAGCACCATCAAACACATTCGCGCATAGAAAAAAAGTTAGGCAATAAGTATATAATTCTCTGGCCACTGCCTTTCCAAATGAGATTAAAATCACTTATCCATTACAGTATTATTCCATAAATATGCAGTTATCAATATGAAGACTTGTTGGAACATTACATTACATCACATCACATCATATTACGTATGTTTCACCATAGGTTACTCAGAATGGGGGGACAGAGCGAGGTGGCACAATGGTTAGCATGTTGTATTCATATTTGGGAGTATAAGAGTTCAAATCTGCAGCTGGCTATCCAGATTTAGATTTTCTGAAATTTTCCTGAATAGCTCCAGGCAAATGCTGGTATGGCTTCTTTGAAAAGGTACTGCTGAGTTCTTCCCCGTACCAGAAATATTCCAAGCCTATGCTACGTCTCTGATGACCTCAATGTCGACGTGATATTAACACTACCGAGTTGGAACCTGAGTCTCCCTCAGGCACTGCCTATATCTAGTACCCAAGTGACAACTTGCTCTGTTGGAGAAGTGTTATATTGTAAGTGGGAAGGGGGAGGGGAAGGAAGGTAGCCCCCTCCCCCACTCAGTCAGAAACTGAGCTCATGTCTTGTCCTGCCACAAAGGCAAAAGTTTAGTCCATTATCAGTTTGAAGAAATCAGAAAATGTAATGGGTACTGACTAGTAGCAAGTGTACTCAGAACCATTGTTGTGAAGTATTGAAACTATTTCGCCATTCAGCATGAGACTAATATCAGCTGGATCGTGCATATGCTCTTGTTTTTGTAGACGTGGTGTGTCCTTCTCTTCTTATTGTTATACATATGTCTCATCTCTATCACTGTTTACCTGACACCTTTATCTAATTATTAATATTATTGCATGGTGAATTTGTTAGTTTTGAAAGCCCTTTGTGTATTATATTGGATAAATTTTTGTTTATGCTTTCATAAGCAATAAATAAGTAGTTGTAGTATCATACGGAAATGAAACCATAAAGGAAAAAAATGGTATAGTAATAGCATTTTTCAACATTTAGAAAATTATTTATTAGTTTTCCATATCTAGACGATGACAAAACTGTCACAGAGCTTTTTTTAATAAAGAAGTGGATATCACTGTAAAAAATGCATTTTGTTGAAATTTTTCCCATCATTTTGCCTACTGACATCCACATGTTGTTCTTTGCCCCTTGAAGCTATTTCTAAATGAGGGAAGAAACATAACAGACAGCCTCTTCACCTCTATTGAAATTTCCAAGAAACTTCGACGGAAGAAAATATTGCTAGTAAGAACAATGAACAAGTTTTGCTGAGAAATCACTATCTATGTGAAGAAGCATTTTGACCAAAATTCCATTATCTTGAAAAAGACTGATAAACCAGAACACTCCGTGACATCATACTTAAGGAATTAGAGTAAGAATTTCATTAATCTTGGTGCAATGCATCCTGAAGTTTCAATCGGCGAAGAAGGAAAGAAGAAATCTGAAAATGTTATCTTCTGTAACGGCACAAAGTATGGTATGTAATGGCACAAAATATGGTATGGATATCTTCGATCAAATCATTCACAAATATTGAACTGAGTTTGCTTTTAGGAAATGACAGATACATGTCTTCTACCATATGCTAGACATGGTAGAAATAAATGTGGATCATCGACAAGCAAATAAATGAAAATAACATGTAGAGAAAAATGTTTATTCTTTAGCTGATAAATGAACTCGTGAATGGGAAACAGCAAAGATCAGCAAGAAAGCTAGTTGAATGAAGAATTAGCTGTAGGGCCAGACAATGCAGGAAAGAGAAGGAATTGTCAAATTGGAATGTGCAAAGGAAACAAGACCAGTGGCATCTGTGAGAAATCGAAAAAATGTCATCTGCAGACGACTTGTACAAAAAATACCAATAATCAGCTTGAAGCATAATTTCAGTGTGTAGAAACAAACAAATGAAATTAATGAAGAAATGTCAGAAACAGGTCACATTTCTGTATAGAATTGCAGTGGTTTGTATCCAAAACAGGAATCTAAAAATGTTTGAACTTTGAGGTAAAGATTTGATGAACACATTCACACTCACACTGACACTGACACACTATGGGGCGGCATGCTTATTTACACTGTCCTTCATCTAGCAGTGCTGCTTTTCCTGTTTCTCACCGTGGGGCAGCAGTGTTATTCAAATGCCATAGGCTACTATTTTAATACATTGACCTCTTATTTTGAAAGTGGCGTAAGATCACATAAAATTACACGAGATTAATCACAAATTATGTGCTATCTCAGTTGTTCAGAAAGCTCTGTAGTTGAAGGGTCACACAAAATTGTATTCGCAGCTGTTCGTTGTACGTGACTGACGGGTAATGCATCGTACATCATTGTTTCGCAGGTATCATAACTCGTAGAAACAAGTGTGAGCCACAGGTGGCACACATTGCCTGATGGGAGTCCATGGGTGGCACAAGCATACAGCTGAATGGATAAAGTAAACACCTTATTTTTAACCATGTTGTGAATTTTGTATAAAACCTAAGTGAAGGAAATTAAATGTACAATACAGTGTTTGTACAGTAAGTTGTGGTAATGAATTTCATAAGTTCTTAAAAAAATCAGATGTGTAACAACAAGTAAAAACTCATCAAAAAATTGAAACTGGTATCTGAGTACAAGATAATCGAGCATGTTTTCTGGCATGCTATGACCGCAAACTGTATGTTCAATACACATGTTTTTGAGAGATCATCCTTTGTACTTACCCAGAAAAAAAAGCAAAATTTGATGAACATGTTGAATTAAACCAAAAACATCACAGCTAATTGGTAAAACCATGAGCATAAATGCGAACATCTGCTTAATGACATACTTTGCCACCATTGCTGTTATTGTTCAATGCTTTTCTTTCGAGCCACATTCCTATACTCACCACTGTTAACATGTTGTTTTAGGCTTGATGAGAGAAACTGAGACATGAAAAAATGAGTTTACTTCCCCAATTGACGTTACAAGCTTACAAGTCAGCTCAGTGAATTTCTGTACATTGTGTAAAATGTAAATTTGAAAGAAAGCTCAGGTGAGCTGCAGTTTCGTTTCATGTTCTCCATCACTGCTGCCAATCTTTGCGATTTACAGTGTGTGGTGTGTTTTGTGGAAAGTGTATACATGAGTAGCGTATGTAGTTGTTACCAGCTGTATCATATCAGATTTGAAAACCTTTTTTCTATTTCTGTGTGAAATCTCTCTCATAGTGTGTCATCTGCATGAAAAGTATATTTTCAGCACTTCACAAAATGCTTTCACCCCTACTAGCACTCCTGTCACTGAAGGGCCACTCCCCCTCTCCACAAATCCAGTAGGCAAGGTCATTTTACATGTGTTAGTATGGTGCACTGGCTGTGCTGCCTACTGTGTGACTCAACAAGTTGCCAGCCAATACGAGTTCACTATCTGGAAATGGGCAATGTTTCCTCAATTACGACTGAACATATTCTTAGAGACTCAGTGTTGGAGTTTAAAAGGTTGACAATTGATATTGTTGCTGGATCCGGTACATCAGAAATATATGCACAATAAAAGGTGGAGGCTGGGCCCCTTAATCACTTATGGCTCGGTCTGAAATACTTCACGTTGACTGTCTTGTTTTTCCATTACCACTGCTACCTAGCAGTAGTTCCATCATAACTGTGCGGTTAAGTTAAATATGGTAAGTTGTTTGGCAATATTGATCGTGGATTATGTCAGCATTTCCTCCCTCACACCTCCTCTCTCACATCGGCCTAAATTATTCCCTTAACTCCGCCACCACCTGTCGTGTGAACCATCTGTGTTCTGTGCCACTTATAACTCGTTCAGCCACATCAAATGTCAGTAGGAAGAAAATGGGACGAAGTCAAGTGAGATTCAAGTAAAAACTTAGAATCGAGGTAAACCTTACTAGGAAGAAATGTGAAGTCGGGGAATTTTTACCATTGGTCTTATGGATTTTTCACAGGGGCTGTGAATTTATGGTGTAGAATGGCAAAAAATGTAAAATTGGAGAATGTAAAATCAAAGTTCCAGTGTATATTTATGGAGTTACAGTATATTTGAAACTGGTATCTTCATTCTGAAAATCAGTCAAAACTTTAGGAAATGGATCATAGTTCTCTCTGACAGGCTGCCCCTACCATGTCCACGTGACAGAAACAACTTGTAAGTGCCTTTTGTTCCACTTCCAAGTGGAATCAATATTTTCTGCAGTATTGAGTTGCCCTCCTACACACACACACACACACACACACACACACACACAACCATTCTCTCTCTCTCTCTCTCTCTCTCTCTCTCTCTCTCTCTCTCTCTCTCTCTCTCTCTCTGTGTGTGTGTGTGTGTGTGTGTGTGTGTGTGTGTGTGTGTGTGTCTGTGTGTGGTGGGGGGGGGGGGGGGGGGGCATGCCAGGAGATAACCAAGATTGCCTGGCCCCACTATTGTTACTGATTTAGAAACACCCAAGGAACACAAGCAGCTTAAGGTGTGATGTGGTTGCAAGTAACTTATTAACTTATAATCATGAACTTTTATCTGTGTTTCAGATATGTTTACATGTATTGTGATGAAAAAAGTCCCTTGCCTAATGTGATACTAGCCATAAACTACATAAAATTTCTGTTTAGGTATTTGTCAAATCAGTTTCAATTACCTTGATCAAGAAACTGAATTTTTAGTTACATGTTTGTAGGATCAGAAATAGATAGGCCCAGTAGAAATGATATTAAAATGTATGTAATAAACAGAGTGATCTTTTTATTGTTATGGAACTAATCATAGATTTACCAATGCATCTGTGCACAAATAAAGCATTGCAAGTCACATTTGGCTTAAATTATTTTGAGTGTTCTTGTTTCTAAGCAGGTGAAGATATATTGTATCTAAATAGTTTGTTAGCATAACATGTTCACATAAACTCAAGCTTCTAACATGTTCAAAATTTTATGATCATCATGGAATGTAGTCACATAAACATCATGTATATCAATTTAAACCTTGTTACAGGGAATGGGCAACAGATAAAACACAGTACAACTCTTCCAGAGACCATTTCTTTATGCTTCAGTAGTGTACGTTTAAATGAGTTGAATCTAGTGCATGATTAAGTGAATATGTCATGACTAACGAAAATTTTAAGCCAGAGTAGGACTCTACTTAGGCTACAGGTCCAGTCTGCCACAATTTTTTAAGTTTCCCCATTGATATATTTCAGTGCCCAGTAACAGCTAATGTCTTTATTTCCTGTGGCTCACAATCAAAAATGGCTGCAGGATCAAAAATAGTTTTTGTTCTTTCGGACATGTCCGAGAGACAGCAGCTCTTGTTACTGGCCACAAGTGTTATGTGCTGGTTTTGGGAGAGTGAGTTTCCCTTTAGTGATGCAGATGGACATCTGGAGGCTAAATAAATTGATAATCAACATGGAACTTGATGTGAACACTGCAGGGCTTTGAGACAAGGTTCTGTTGTTAAATGGAGTGGTCTTGCCTTCCTCTGAGTTGGAAGGTGATGACATATTTTGACAGTTGTAAGAGGCTTACATTGTGCTGTAGAATATGATCTGCTGTGCAACATGGCTTTCCACATGTTCCGAGTACTACTAGAAGCAAAAAAGTAGTAATATGGGTCGTTTTGTTTGTCACATAATAACACTCTTAACAAAGAAACACGTGTCTAACAAGGAGACACCCCCACTGATGGGATCGACGTTTAAAAACCATCTATATGGTGGTAAAAGTTATGGTCCCAGGTATCTCAGCCTGGAGCCATTCCCCCTCTTGGGCCCTCATTTGTGAGTAAGGCCAAATTTCTTAGGCCAATTTGCTTTGTCAGATACTTTTGGTGTAGTGGGATAGTGCACTTTAGTAAAATGTTGCTTTTTGTCAGATTTATTTGATCTTTCTTAGTGCCTCGTCTTAGATTTAATTAAAGAAAGTGATCATCTTCTGTTTACTGAAAACAGCTGGCATGTATAAACACTACATGAAACCTATGTATATTGTGTATATGGGGTGGAGAAGCACATTCAAAATGCAAAGGGTGTTGTGTTTCAGAACTTAGTGTGGTGCTATAAATATGGAAAGGCATCTTATAATCTTGGTTTTAATAATATGTTTTTCCTTTTTTAGGCAATGAGATGGAAATACACTTAAGATCTTCAAAAGAGATTACAGTAGCTTACAATCGCAGATTTGTATAAGTGAAAATGAGGAAAGATATAAAGCAAGTTCATTGTCACCATTGATTTTTATTTGTTGATTGAAAAGGGAATTAAAGAACTGTTGTTGCATGTTAAGGATGAAAAATTAGCACAATACAGTTCATTGATGAAGCAGCAGTGGTAGATAGCTGAAATTGTATAGGCATTGAGTTTTGTGCTAAATGTAATTAGAATGTTTGTTAGTTGTTGGTTAAGATATGCACAAGAGAAGGAAGCTTCACAGGCAGTCATATTAGAGGACTAAATGTTGAAGCCAAGAAAGAGAATCTTGATAGCTACACACAAGACATACAAGCAAGGACTAGGCCAAAAGGTTTTTGTAACAGTAAATAGCAGCTAATATCCAAGAATGTAAAAATTGTGCCTAGTTTTGAATGTATTAAAATGAATCTGAAATTTGTAAAGAAATTTGTAAAATGAACTATAATAAGCATAAAGCACCAGAAAGTATTTGGCAAGCATACTGATATACGTAATTAACTCCTTTTGAACTTAAACACATCAGGTCATATTTATCATTTTAAAGGATTTTCAATGCTAAGATTACGACTCTGCTACTGTGAACTGTGTACATACACTCAGATTTGGTTGTTATATGTTAACATTAACAGGAGGGATATTAGTTTAATTACATTTTGCATTTATGTTGGAAAAATGACTCCTCATTTAGTGACTGAGAACTGTCAAACTAACAGCATGAAAAAAAGCAATTTCTCAGTTGATATCATGCTGTTCTTCTGTTACTATATACTAGCCATTCCATAGGGACTATGATGAATATTTGATCAAATTTCTTTGTCAAAGAAATTTGAAAGTGTAATACCGGCCCAAACAACAGAAAATAAATTAGAATTTTGCATGATGTTCTAAATCTTTTAAAATAGAAATATTAACTGACTGGTTGTGTAACAATCCTCACATGAAAAAGGTTGTTCGTTTGAACCTTGTCAATTTCAAAGAATCTTTTTATTTTTACATCTTTATTGAAATTACTTTAATCATTATTTTTATTCAGTTAATTAGTTTAAATGTAATTATTTGTCACTTTATTTTAATCCAAGTATTAACTTTAAATGATTAATGGAAAATCTCATATAAAGATGTGAAACAAATACTAACAAAGAGATAGAGGGGCTGGCCAGTACTTACTTCAGCTCAGTACAGCCGATAGGTACACAAAAACAGAACCGAAAATTTACGTTCCTAGCTTTCGGAACAAATGTTCCTTCATCAGGGAGGAGAGAGGGGAAAGAAAGGGAAGAAGGGAAAGTAGATTCAGTTACTCACAACCCAGGTTATGAAGCAACAGGGAAAGGAAAACAGGGAGGGTAACAAGGATGGAGGCATGGTTGTCAGAGGGAAGCCAAAGATATTCTACTGTAAGTACTGTGCCAGCTTCAAACCAAAGAGGATGCATACAGAAGTAAAGAGGTATATAGTATAGAGATAATCACAACTATGTAGGATGAGAAGATGCGTGAATGGCTAAAGAGGAAAGGGAAAGAGGAGAAGACTGAAGAGTAAATGGGAGTGAGGTTGTTTAACGTAGGTTCAGTCCAGGGGGATGGCGGGATGAAAGGATGTGTTGGAGTGCAAGTTCCCATCTCCGCAGTTCAGAGGGACTGGTGTTGGGTGGGAGAAGCCAAATGGCACATACAGTGTAGCAGGCTCCTAGGTCCCTAGAATTATGCTGGAGGGCATGCTCCGCTACTGGGTATTGGACATCTCCTAGGCGGACAGTTCGTCTGTGTCTGTTCATGCGCTCAGCCAGTTTAGTTGTTGTCATACCGATGTAAAAGGCTGTGCAGTGCAGGCATGTCAGTTGATCAATGACATGTAGTTTCACACGGGGCCGTGCCTTGAGTTGTGTATGTTTTACCAGTAGCGGGGCTGGAGTAGGTGGTTGTGGGGGGTTGCATGGGGCAGGTTTTGCAGCGGGGTCGGTTACAGTGGTAGGAGCCGCTGGGTAGAGAAGGTAGTCTGGGAATATTGTAGGGTTTAACAAGGATGTTACGGAGGTTAGGGGGGCGACGAAAGGCAACTCTGGGTGGTGTGGGGAGAATTTTGTCAAGGGATGATCTCATTTCAGGGGTGACTTGAGAAAGTCATATCCCTGGCGGAGTAATTTGTTGATGTTTTCGAGGCCAGGATAATATTGGGTGACAAGGGGGATGCTTCTGTGTGGTCTGGGGATAGGAACATTGTTGTTGGACGGGGAGGAATGTATTGCTCGGGAGATCTGTTTTGTGGACAAGGTCTGCAGGATAGTTGCGGGAGAGGAAAGCACTGGTTAGGTTATTGGTGTAATTGTTGAGGGATTCGTCACTGGAACAGATACGTTTGCCACAAATACCTAGGCTGTAGGGAAGAGAGCGTTTGATGTGGGATGGATGGCAGCTATCAAAGTGAAGGTACTGTTGTTAGTTTGTGGGTTTGATATGGACAGAGGTGTGGATGTGAGCTTCAACAAGATGAAGGTCAACATCCAGGGAGGTGGCTTGGGTTTTAGAGGACCAGGTGAAATTCAGATTTGAAAAGGAGCTGAGGTTATGGAGGAAATTAAGGAGTGTTTCTTCACCATTAGTCCAGACCACAAAGATGTCATCTATAAACCTATACCACGCCAGGGGAAGCAGCTGTTGGGTCTTCAGGAAAGCGTCCTCCATGGGGCCCATGAAGAGGTTGGCATAGGACGGTGCCATCCTGGTTCCCATGGCCATTCCCCTGATTTGTTTGTAGGTCTGGCCTTCAAAAGTGAGATAATTATGGGTGAGGATGAAGTTGGTAAGTGTGATAAGGAACGAGGTTTTTGGAAGATCTCTTCGGGTGGGCGTTGGGAGAGGTAGTGCTCAAGGGCAGAGAGACCATGGGTATGTGGGATGTTTGTGTAAAGGGATGTAGCATCTATGGTGACAAGAAAGGTTTCAGTTGGGAGAGGAGTGGGAATGGATTTGAGGCGATCTAGGAAGTGGTTTGTGTCTTTGATGTAGGATGGGAGTCTGCGGGTGATAGGTTGGAGGTGTTGGTCTACCAGAGCTGAGATACGTTCTGTTGTGGCTTTGAAGCCTGCCACAATGGGACGGCCAGGATGGTTCTCTTTGTGGATTTTGGGTAATAGGTAGAAGGTAGGGATACGTGGCTCAGGTGGAGTGAGTAAGTCTATGGAAGCCGTTGTGAGGCCTAGTGAGGGACTCTTCAGTCTTCTCCTCTTTCCCTTTCCTTTTTAGCCATTCACGCATCTTCTCATCCTACATAGTTGTGTTTATCTCTATACTATATACCTCTTTACTTCTTTATGCATCCTCTTTGGTCTGAAGCTGGCACAGTACTTACAGTAGAATGTCTTTGGCTTCCCTCTGACAACCATGCCTCCATCCTTGCTACCCTCCCTGTTTTCCTTTCCCTGTTGCTTCATAACCTGGGTTGTGAGTAACTGAATCTACTTTCCCTTCTTCCCCCCCTCTCCTCCCTGATGAAGGGACATTTGTTCCAAAAGCTAGGAACGTAAATTTTCGGTTCTGTTTTTTGTGTATCTATCGGCTGTACTGAGCTGAGGTAAGTACTGGCCAGCCCCTCTATCTCTTTCCAAGTATTAACTTTTTCATTCACTCTCATTTTTTCTTCCTACCATTCTGTCTCCACTTGGAATCTTTGTGCCTGTGAATGTAGTTATTTTGATCTATCATAAGATTTAAACATTTGAAAATGTTAATCTATTTTGGTTAAAAAACAAAAGATAAAATAGTCTATTTACAGTGAATCTGCAATAATGTATTTTTTATTGCAAGATGTAAATTTTTTGGATGGCAGTCTTGAAACAGACATTTAAAACATAAATTCTTATTGCACTGTGGACGAAATAACACACAGAAATTTAACGAAACTCGAGCAAAATTAGTAGTAGTAGTAGTAGTAGTAGTAGTAGTAGTAGTAGTAGTAATGATAATGATGATGTATGCAGTAACAGAGACAAAAATATAAGATTATGGAAGAAATTAAATTGAGGTTAATACAGAACGACAATTAAATCACATTAACAAAGATTATAAGGGGAAAAAGAATTATAGGAAGAAAAATTATGGCAAATGAAATATTAATATGGTGATTAAAATTATGTGCCAAAGGAAAAGAAACACAATCACACATTTAAACCAGTTATTTGAAGGGAAAAAAAAGAAATAATGAACAAAGTCATTTTGATAAAGATTTAAAAATGAAATATTTAAAAGAACTTGACGAGATTTGAACCCAGAACCTTTTGCTTTTCTGTTCTTTATGGTAAAACATTACATTATGCACCCAATATGTGTAATGTTTTCATTTTTGAAGCAGTAGAACATCATGCAAAACTTCAGATTTTTTTGATTAATCATAAATGGGACCCAACAGAGGTGGATGGCTGCAGAGCATGATACCTGAAACCCTAACCCACATCACTATTAGGATGATTTGAAAAAGTCCATCCCACTGATGGGACCACACCTTGTAAGTGGATAAGTATTAGATTACGAGAAGTTGTCATAACGTTTTAGTTATTACCTCAAAAAATAAGGTTATATTATTAATTTTTGTACCTGCAGGCTCGTGTCTGCATTCCTGGTGACTGCTGAGAAATACTTGCACCAGAATACCATAGCACGCCGGACAAAATGGCACAGTCCATTCATGAAGTGAAATATCGTGGGCTAATTAGTTTCCAGCAGTAGCAGAATTTGTGCAGCTTTGTCGGGAAAACAGTTGAAAAAGCCGTCTGAATTGACCTGACAGCTGTAACAATTTTATTACTGCTGAAAGTGAGTTACTGCATGATATTCCACCTAGCCAATGGGCTGTGCAGTTTTAACTCCTCTAACAATGTGCTACAGCACTGTGGTGTTGGGATTTCAATGTGTACCTTTATTGTAGACGTGTACTGGCGAACAAACAAAAATTAAATAACTGCTTTGTTATGTAATGTTGAAGTAAAGGCCACCTGTTTTTTATCCATCCATTCCAGCACCATTACACACTGTGCTAAGTTCACCTTTCTTGAGTCTCGATTTTCAAGGAATCGAATACATTCTTCCTATTTAGTTGAAGTGTGCCTGTTACATTCATGCCTCTTTTCTTCCAAAAGTGTCACAAACACATGCAGTTGTATTACTTTGGTGCATAAATTCGTAGTGTTTTTCGATAAGTTTTTAAACACAACAATAAACTTTTATATGTATATTATAACAGAGACTTTAGCCATCAATAATATATTCTCATTCACTATTTACAACAGTCTGCATATTCTGGGATAACTTATAGATTCCGTGACTGTAAAAATCATGCAGTTTTGAGACAAAAAAAATTGTTGAGACGTATTCAGGGTGCATTTTCATCCGAAAAAGGAAGTTGAAAAGGTAAAATTTGAGGGCGCAAGATCAGGTGAATAAGGTTGGTGAAGAATAACTTCCCAACCCAATTCATGTGCAGTGTTTTTTTGTTAGTCTAGCACAATGCAAGCAGGTGTTATCATGCTGTAGCCTAACACTTCACGCACTCTTTGTGGTGTTTGCTCTTGGATTGCGTTTGTGAGATGTCTCAGTTGTTGACAGTAAATGTCACCTGGGGAAGCAGTTCATACAGGATGACACATGAGAGATGGACGGTTTTTAATGAAATTAATGCATGTTTATTTACACAGAATCAAAGCTCATTATTTGCCATTTTTAGGTAACAAAGTTATTTGTCAAAAATAATGTCGTCAAGGTGATGACCATCATTTCGAATGCAGGACTCAAGTCTCTTCTCAAAATCCTCCATCACAGGGACTAAAATCTCTACAGGGATGGCAGCAATTTCTTGCATGATTGCATTCTTCAACTCGTCCAAATTTCATGGTTTGTGGTTAGAGACACAGTTCTTAAGGTACCCCCACAGAAAAAAGTCATACTGACAAGTCGAGTGACCTGGGAGGCCAAGGAACATTGCCAAAACGTGAGATAATCCGGCCAGGAAACATGCGTCTTAAGAACTGTCATTGAAGCGTATCTTGAAGTTTTCCCGCCGTAATGATTGGTCCATCATATTTCGGGCTTGCTGCCGGATCACGTTGACATCTTGGCACGATATTTCAGCTAACAAACATGCAGCCATCTTCAGGTGAGTACGAGACTGAAGATTACTGGTGCGCGTCGTTCTATATATACCGAAAATTGGCGCGGCGGCGCCTGCGCAGTGAAGGCTAATACCGCGCCCCCTATCTAATTTGGCGCGCTCTGCAGCAGAAGTGGGCCACGCATGCGTAGTGGTGTACCTACATTTGCGCTATCTGTCGTAAAGCGCCTTCGCGCAGCTGAGGCGCGGTAGTCGAAAGTATAAAATCAATTTTCGTCAGCCGTCACACTAAATGAAGACCCATGTCTCTGTGAAGCGATTAAAGAAATTACAGGATCCCATGCTTTATCCATCTGAAAGCCGCCGTCTCGATTAATAAGATCTTTTGCCAATCGTATCTCCACGGACTCCTTAATAATGGATTCCCAAAAAGATCTAGTTGTCGCTAAAATTTTTGTTCCACAATAATCCATGGAGTGTCCCGTCAAAGTACAGTGTTCTGCTATGGCTGATTTGTTGGGCTGTAGTAAACGTGTGTGGTGCTCATGCTCCACGCATCTTTCCCGTACTGTGCGAGTAGTTTGGCCAATGTAGGATTTGCCACATTGACAAGGGATCTTATAAATACCCACCTTCCTCAGACCCAGATCGTCCTTCACAGAGCCAAGCAAAGCCGATATTTTCGTAGGTGGTCGGAAGATCACTTTAACACAATGCTTCTTTAAAATCCTTCCTATCTTAGAGGAGAGGTTACCCACATACGGAAGAAACGCCCTGGACCTGACCACCTCTTTGTCTTCTTCTTCTTGTTTCTCTTTACATTTCTTCTTTGTTACAGCTCTGCGGATTTGGCGTGTAGAATATCCATTCCCCCTGAAGACGGATTGCAAATGTTCTAATTCTTTAGGAAGGCTGTCCTTATCAGATACCACATGTGCCCGGTGCACCAGAGTACGCAGCAAATCCATGGTTTGTGCAGGGTGGTGGCAGCTTGTCGCCTGCAAATACAGATCTGTGTGTGTGGGCTTCCGGTAGACGGAGTGGCCCAAAGATCCATCGGTTCTACGATTGACAAGGACATCCAGAAACGGCAGACATCTATCTTTTTCGACCTCCATGGTAAACTGAATATTCTTGTGAATGGAATCAGATGTTTTAAGAATCCTGCCAGTTTTTCTTCTCCATGGGGCCAAACTACAAATGTGTCATCCACGTAACGCCAGAAGACTTTCGGTTTAAATTCAGCGACTCGAGTGCCTTCTCCTCAAAGTCCTCCATAAAAAGGTTTATGCAAAATTCGTCCAACCTATTCACGATTGATTCGTAACTCACGTGCATGATGTCTAGCTGACCGTCCTGGGCTTCTGACTGCCGCTTGTCTTACCCTTTCAACATTTTCTGGTGTCGTTACTCTGCATCTCGAGCCAGGTCGCTTCTTATCCAGTATGTTTCCAGTTGATCTAAAGTTTTCCACCCATCTGAGGATTGTGTTACAGCTTGGAACAGCTCCATGTCGACTGACATTAAACCGTGCACGAAACAATACGCTGCACAGCAATAATAGACTCACCACTTTTCACGAAACTGTCATAGACAAACACTCAACGTTGCAAGTCCCACTGCTCCATAGTGACTGAGTAAATGAAACGGTGTCTTGTGTGGATCAGAACTATCCCCCACCACGACCACCTCCCATCACCGCGCCCTCAGTACTATGCAGTTCAAAACCGTCCGTCTCCTGTGTGTCACCCTGTAATATACCACTCCATTGTTCCACCAGATGTATAACACTTGCTTTCATGGATGCATGTAGGTCTTCGTACAGGAAGTTGCTGCTTTGTGTGGCTCAACCATTCCTTCCTTTTCCTTATGTCTGCATAATGACACAATTTCTTGTCACCAATAACGATACAGGATAGCTATTCATGACGAGCAACCAGAGGTTCACATATGACCATCTGCTGACTTTTGTGTTTTTGGCTTAGAGCATGCGGAAGGTGTACACTAGATTTTTCAACGTACACCATTGCATGCAAATATTGCATGATATTGGAATGATCACAGTTCATCACATTTGCCAGTTCTCGAGTACAGTTATAAACTGTATACTGGGCACGTCTGAACGGCAGATCTTTCTACTGAGACAATAAGACACCAAAGCCTTTGTGTGCTTCTATGTTTAAGGTTCTGACATGAGGTACTACCTGAAAGTTATTGGCCATTTGCATAAAGCAGTCTGAAGAAAACGACTGGAATTGTGGCGAAACCATACGTGAAAATTACATCACGATAGTGCTCCTGCTCACATCTCAATGCATGTTTGTGATTTTTTTTCACAAAAAACAAAACCAGAGCCTGAGATAACAAACTTTCAGCAAAGTGTTAATTATGTCATGGGAATCAAAGCCACATAATAAGTGAAAGGAGTGTCAAGTTTCAGCGTCACAGAGGTGAACACTATGAGGAAAGTAAATACTCAGGTGACTGGAGGGGGATGGGATACGAATGTGGTATTTATGTTAAGTCCCTGTGCTAACAGAGTATATAAAGCCTTACAAGATGTTGTAAATGCCAAAAGTTTGGACATATAACTATTGGTTATAAGGACAAAGGTATTTGTGGATGTGTGCTGGACATTGATCAAGGACACATGAAGAAAATTAATTATTTATGTTTCCATCAAAGTGTGTAAATTGTTCAGGTGATCATCCTGTGTGCATCAAAGTTTGTTGTGTTTATAGTGAAGAAAGAAAAATGAGCTGAAGGTGACTATCAGAATCGTGTGTAGTCCCAAGGGGCTCACCACTCTTTGGTGAATTCGTGCTTGGCTTCCATGGGACCCCAGCCATTGCAGCACTTCTTTCCTTTCCGTGCTGCATGACTATCCTCCATCTATTCCTTTTCCTCTCCCGTGGGAAACATGTATTGGATAGTTTCGGGAATGCACTCCAAAGTATGGATACCCGGACATCAGAACAGTCCCTCATCTGTTTTTTCTTTCTTTCTTTCTTCATTCTCTTTTTCCTCCACTTCAGCATTTGAGGTTTCTCATTGTTCCTCCTCCTTCTCCTCTGTGTGTTCCTGAAGGCCAGCCAACACATTTGATGTGTAACAGCTGACAGGGTAATGCCTAATTCCCAGCCTTGGGTGGTCAGGTAGGATTTGCGCGTGCCTCCTGGAACAGCCCAGGTCTGGGGAGAAGTGATTACTTGAGCTGTTACCTTCCCAACTGCCAGTTGGTCCCTCTGTCAGGAGTTCAGGAAGTGTAACCTGAGGTGTGAACAGTCACCTAAGGCAGATGAGGCCCCCTCTGAGGGAGCCCCAGTTGGAAAGCCATCGATGTTGTGGCAATCTTGGGGGATTTTTTTTTTGCAATGACCAATCACCATCTCAGTCTATGTCTACTGGTCTCGCAGTTAAGGTGCTCAGTCCGGAACCACGCGACTGCTACGGTCGCAGGTTCGAATCCTGCCTCGGGCATGGATGTGTGTGATGTCCTTAGGTTAGTTAGGTTTAAGTAGTTCTAAGTTCTAGGGGACTGATGACCACAGATGTTAAGTCCCATAGTGCTCAGAGCCATTTGAACCATTTTTTCTATGTCTACTAAAGGTAAACAGAAGAAGGCTAAAGATTCAAAGACTCTCCCAGCTGCTCCTCAGTTGCTTGTGGTATCACATACTGAACGATGTCAATCCTTTGCTGCAATTAGCGTGTTTATTATTCAGAAAAGTGTTGATGCAATTGCAGGCCCTGTGAAATCCTTCTCTCACTTATGTAATGGGATTTTGCTTCTGAAGACAAGGTGTGATTTTCAAATCTAGCAGCTGCTTACAGCATTGCTCTTTTCACAGCTGTCCTGTTCATGTTGAGGCTCATTGTACACTGAATTTTTCATGTGGTGTTACTTGCACTCTGCTTGATGGTCTGACCGAAGGAGGAATCCAAACTTGTCTCTCTGATCAGGGTGCCACTGTGGT
The DNA here is from genome assembly GCF_023864345.2 of Schistocerca serialis cubense. Lineage (NCBI taxonomy): Eukaryota > Metazoa > Arthropoda > Insecta > Orthoptera > Acrididae > Schistocerca > Schistocerca serialis. The sequence continues at coordinate 145,710,734 of NC_064641.1, read as the reverse complement.
CCATTGAGTAATGAAAAAGGTTAATTCAAAAGTAGTGTCTACACTCTCTTTTTCTCACATTTGATTGAGTAGTGCTTCCATCGAAGATTAAGGCAGGCTGTGAAATCACGGTCTGACCATACATTCCAAACCTGATACATTGCTACCAGTGTCAACATTGTAACCACTTGTGGGTGTCATGTCAAAACATGATCAAATGTGTTAACTGTGGCAGAGTTGCTCATGAGGTGATGGCTCACCTGCTTCTCCCCTCTTTATAAATTGTAATGGCAACCATGTTGCCTTAGCCCACGAATGGTCCTATATATCTCAGAGCGGGCTGTCCAGGAGATCCATCTGAAGGAAAAAGTACTCAACCGTGGAGCTTGCAAGTTGTTGGCTAGTCGAAAGCCGTACATTCTACCATCCAGCACTTACAGTACCATCCTTGCTCCAGTTGTGGTGACCAGGTAGAGTATCGTATGAATGTTATACTTACTACTGCAGAACGTTCCATTTCTCACACTTCATCTTTACCATGCTGTATTCCAGTCCTCTGGTAAACTGAGGCCTACCGCATCATGATTCACATGTGGAGACATGGTCTCCATGTTCGTAGCCTCCATTCTATGATGGCAAACTGTATTCTTCATAAACAGTTGCATGTGCAGTGTCATCACATTCTTCAGGATAGCAAAGAAGAGCTACCTGGATTTCATTTACTAATTCTTTTGACAGTTTCACTTCCTCTTCCACCATGTGGGGCAACCTCCATTGGCTCTGTCCATTTCCTGATTTCTCACCTGACTATAGCAGACAGTGTCATTGTCAGCCCTGTTGCTATCTCCAACGCCTTGGGCCACTATTTTGCAGAGATTTCGAGCTCCCCCTGTATCACCGTGCCTTTCTTCCTCGGAAACGAGTGGAGGCGGCTCAGGTGATGTCCTTCCCTTCTGAAAATCGTGAATGCTACAATGCCGCCTTTACTATGAGGGAATTAGACCATGGTCTCACTCCACCACGATCTTCTGCTCCAGGGCAAGATAATGATCACATTCAGATGTTGCAGGACCTTTCTCTTGTGGGCGAGCATTTTGTCCTTAGTAGGTACAGTCGCATTTGGGCACATGGCACATTCCCAGATGCAGGCAGGAAGCTACTGTCGTACTCATACCTAAGCCCGGTAACGGCAAAGTAATTCTTTCTAACTACCACCCCATTTCTCTCTCTCTCACCAGCAGTGTTTGCAAGCTGATGAAACATAACAATATAATGAAAAGGAAAGTTGCTACTCACCATATAGCGGAGATGCTGATTCGTAGATAGGCGCAACAAAAAGACTGTTACAGATAAAGCTTTCGGCCAGTAAGGTGTTCGTCAGAAATAGATGACAGACACACACATTCATGCAAACTCAACTCACACACATGATTGCAGTCTCGGGCAACTGATGCCACACAGTGAATAGCAGTACCAGTGCATGGTGGGAGTGGCGACTGGGTGGGGGTAAGGAGGTGGCTGGGGCAGGGAGGAGGAGGGGACAGTGGGGTAGGAGTGGCAGACAGTGATGTGCTGCTTGGGAGCATTCAAGGACAAGGTGGAGAGAGGGTAGGGCAGCTGTGTGCAGTCGGGAGGTTAGACAGAGAGCGGGGGAAGGGGGGAGGGTAACGGAAAAGGAGAAAAGTAAAAAAACTGGTATGATCTACATCTACATCTATACTCCGCGAGCCACCTTACGGTGTGTGGCGGAGGGTACTTATTGTACCACTATCTGATCCCCCCTTCCCTGTTCCATTCACGAATTGTGCGTGGGAAGAACGACTGCTTGTAAGTCTCCGTATTTGCTCTAATTTCTCGGATCTTTTCGTTGTGATCATTACGCGAGATATATGTGGGCGGTAGTAATATGTTGCCCATCTCTTCCCGGAATGTGCTCTCTCGTAATTTCGATAATAAACCTCTCCGTATTGCGTAACGCCTTTCTTGAAGTGTCCGCCACTGGAGCTTGTTCAGCATCTCCGTAACGCTCTCGCGCTGACTAAATGTCCCCATGACGAATCGTGCTGCTTTTCGCTGGATCATGTCTATCTCTTCTATTAATCCAACCTGGTAAGGGTCCCATACTGATGAGCAATACTCAAGAATCGGACGAACAAGCGTTTTGTAAGCTACTTCTTTCGTCGATGAGTCACATTTTCTTAGAATTCTTCCTATGAATCTCAACCTGGCGCCTGCTTTTCCCACTGTTTGTTTTATGTGATCATTCCACTTCAGATCGCTCCGGATAGTAACTCCTAAGTATTTTACGGTCATTACCACTTCCAATGATTTACCACCTATGGCATAATCGTACTGGAATGGATTTCTGCCCCTATGTATGCGCATTATATTACACTTATCTACGTTTAGGGAAAGCTGCCAGCTGTCGCACCATGCATTAATCCTCTGCAGGTCCTCCTGGAGTACGTACGAGTCTTCTGATGTTGCTACTTTCTTGTAGACAACCGTGTCATCTGCAAATAGCCTCACGGAGCTACCGATGTTGTCAACTAAGTCATTTATGTATATTGTAAACAATAAAGGTCCTATCACGCTTCCCTGCGGTACTCCCGAAATTACCTCTACATCTGCAGATTTTGAACCGTTAAGAATGACATGTTGTGTTCTTTCTTCTAGGAAATCCTGAATCCAATCACAAACCTGGTCCGATATTCCGTAAGCTCGTATTTTTTTCACTAAACGTAAGTGCGGAACCGTATCAAATGCCTTCCTGAAGTCCAGGAATACGGCATCAATCTGCTCGCCAGTGTCTACGGCACTGTGAATTTCTTGGGCAAATAGGGCGAGCTGAGTTTCACATGATCTCTGTTTGCGGAATCCATGTTGGTTATGATGAAGGAGATTTGTATTATCTAAGAACGTCATAATACGAGAACACAAAACATGTTCCATTATTCTACAACAGATTGACGTAAGCGAAATAGGCCTATAATTATTCGCATCTGATTTATGACCCTTCTTGAAAATGGGAACGACCTGCGCTTTCTTCCAGTCGCTAGGTACTTTACATTCTTCCAGCGATCTACGATAAATTGCTGATAGAAATGGTGGTGGAATGAAGGCTGTGTAATGCTAGAGTTGGAACAGGGAAGGGGGTGGATGAGAGAGGACATTGACTAGCAAAGGTTGAGGCCAGGAGGGTTATGGGAATGTAGGATATATTGTAGGGAAAGTTCTCACCTGTGCAATTCCAAAAAGCTGGTGCTGGTGGGAAGGATTTATATGGCACAGGCTATGAATCAGTCATTGAAATGAACAATGTCATGTTTGGCACTGCGCTCAGTGACAAGGTGGTCCACTTGTTTCTTGGCCACTGTTTGTCAGTGGCCATTCGTGCGGACAGATGGCTTGTTGGTTGTCATACCCACATAGAATGCAGTACAGAGGTAGCAGCTTAGCTTGTAGATCACATGTTTGGTTTATAGGTTGCCTGCCTTTGATGGGATGGGTGATGTTTGTGACCAGACTGGAGTAGGTGGTGGTGGGAGAATGTATGGGACAAGTCTTGCATTTAGGTCTATTACAGTGGTATGAACCATGAGGTAAGGGGTTGGGAGCAGGGGTTGTGTAGGGATGGATGAGTGCATTGTGTAGGTTTAGTGCACAGCTGAATACCACTGTGGGAGGGGTGGGAAGGATAGTGGGCAGGACATTCCTCATTTCAGGGCACAACAAGAGGTAGTCAAAACCCAGGCGGAGAATGTAATTCAGTTGCTCAAGTTCTGGGTGATACTGAGTTACAAGGAGAATACTCCTCTGTGGCCAGACGGTAGGACTTTGGGAGGTGGTGGGAGGCTGGAAAGATAAGGCATGGAAGATATGTTTTTGTACAAGGTTGGGAGACCTTCCGTATGTTTCTAGAGGGACCACTTGTCACTGCAGATGGGATTACCATGGGTGGCTAGGCTATATGGAAGGGACTTCTTTCTATGGAAAGGGTGGCAGCTCTCTGATTGGACATATTGTTTGTGGTTAGTAGATTTGATATGGACGGAGGTATTGAAGTAGCCATTTTTGAGGTGGAAGTCAACATGTAGGAAGGTGGCTTGGTGGGTTGAGTAGGACCATGTGAAGCAAATGGGGGAGAAGTTGTTGAGGTTCTATAGGAATGTGGATAGGGTGTTCAAACCCTCAATCCAGATCGCACAGGGGTCATCAGTGAATCTGAACCAGGTGAGGTATTTAGGATTCTGGGTGTTTAGGAAGGACTCCTGTAGATGGGCCGTGAATAGATTGGCATAGGATGGTGTCATGTGGGTGCCCACAGCTGTATGCTGGATTTGTTTTTAAGTAACGCCTTCAAAGGAGAAGTAATTGTGGGTGAGGATATAGTTGGTCACTGCGACTATGAAGGAGGTTGCTGGTTTGGAATCCATCGGGTGTTGGGAAAGGTAGTGTTCAGTAACGGTAAGGCCATGGGCATTTGTGATGTTAGTGTAAAGGGAAGTGGCATCAATAGTGACAAGCAGGACACCGTGTGAGTAAGGGACAGGAACTGGAGGAAATGATTGGTATCTTTTATATTGGAGGGATAATAGGTTGAAGGTGTTGGTCTATGAGAGCAGAGATTCTCTCAGTGGGAGCACGGTAACCGGCCACAAAGGGGGTCCTGGGTAGTTGGGTTTATGGACTTCAGGAAGCATGTAGAAGATAGAAGTGCGGGGAGTAATAGGGGTGAGCAGAGAGATGGACACTGGGGAGAGATTCTGGGATGGGCCTTAGGATTTGACAAGATACTGGAGATCCCGCTGGATTTCTGGAATGGGGTCACTGTGGCAGGGTTTGCAGGTGGATGAATCTGACATCTGATCTCAGGTAGTCCTTGTAGTTCAAAACAACTGTGGTGGAGACTTTGTCAGCAGATAGGATTATAAGGTCGGGATCATTTTTTAGATGGTGGACTGTGGTTTTTTTATGCGGATGTAAGGTTAATTTGCATGTTGAGGGATTTGGGGAATGATGGTGAGGCAAGTTTCGAGGTTAAGAAATTTTGGAAAGTTAACAAGTGACGATTTGGTGGCAGTGGGGGTGGATCACAGTTGGATGGAGGAGTGAACAGAGTTAGGCAGGGTTCAACATTGGCCTTTGGTTGAGACTAATTGGTAGGATTGGTGGTGAAAAACTGTTTCCACTGTAAGGACCAGAAGAAGGAGAGATGGTCATTAACAAGTCCTGCATGATTGAATTTGGGAGTGGGGCAAAAGGTGAGGCCTTTAGAAACGACAAAGAACTGAAGTTTCTGTGGGGTGAAGGCTTCTGGAGGAAAGGTTCATGACTGTGTTACGGGTTTGTTTAGGTTCCGGATCCCGTGTGATGGTGGGAGGGAGTTTTGGAGGGTGGATAAATGTAGTCTGTCTGTAGTTTGTCAGCTGTGAGGGGATGTGGAGGTGGTTTGGAGGTTGTTGTAGAGGTGGTGGACAGTGATTCTCCAAGGCGGGGGTAGGAAGTGAGGAGGAACCAGTGCACAATATGGATTTAGAGTGGGCCATTCTACAATTGACCATCTTCCCACTTTGACAATGTATGACTTGAACAGTTTTCCATGGGAATACCGGACTGTGGCCGTGTTTTTCCATTTGGAGAAAGCCTATGATACCAGCTGGAGAACTGGTATCTGCCGTACTCTATACATGTGGGGCTACTGCGGCCATGTGCCCCATTTCCTTCAGAAATTTTTTAAAGGCAGAATTTTCTAGGTACGTGTGGGTTTGACCTTGTTGGACACCAGTATCCAGGAGAACAGGGTACCTCAAGGCTCCGTCCTGAACGTTGTCCTCTTTGCAGGAAAAATATTCAAAATCTTTCTATCCCCGTGTGCTAGGAACCTCTTCATTATGTCTCTATGGAAAGATTATTTTAGTGGAAACAGAACGAGGAGGGGAAGGGGGAGGGAAGAGTTGTTAAATATTATTAACATGAATCAAGGCACATCTTCCTCACACATAGCTTGCCAGCATTAGCAGTTATTATCCATATGCACATAAAATCACCATATTTGCTGGATACTTCCCACCCCATGATCTGTTTCATAAAGAGAGTGTTGTGAACCTAACATGACAACTCCCCCACCCTTTCTTAATTCTTGGACATTTTGATGTGCATCTCATAATCAGGGATTCAGATTGCACCTGTCCCAGGGATTGAGTTCACGAGAGCCTCATTTATCAGAAGACAAGACAGGGCTCGAGCAATGCATTTCAGATCATGGCATACTTTCCGTACAGAAGAGACCATGAAAGGAAGCTGACAAAATAACAGAGCAAACAGAATGTTTTATAGCCAGTTAGCTAGGTTTAGAAAGCATAAATGACTGTGTAGGTCATGTTACAAGTGTCAGCCATAAAACTGATGAGATATTCATACTAAATACCTCAGAATGCCCTAGGAAACACCCTGTACTTCGAAACATGAATGCTGCGTGTTCAGCCACATCCCATTTTCTTACATTTGAATGACACTTCAGAGTGGGTGCAGTTAGACTTGAGTTCAGACACTTCTGAAGAATATAATTGTACCTTATATGTGTGGGCATTAGAAAACACCTTGTCTTCTGCTATGGATACAGCCCAAAGACCAGATGCTATTATGTATTGCATATTGTGTCAACTGTGCAAAGGATCAAAATAACCCCTCCTTGATCTTTTTGGCAACTCGTGGCCACAGGACCTATATGGGTATTTGCGGAGGCTCTCCATTATGATACCTCTTCTAAAATCAGGGAACGATAATATCTTCACAAGCAGTTGCTTTCATAAGCTGTGAAGGAAGGACTCTAGATGGGATGGTGAATTGCCAGCAGAATGAGTGTTAAAGGAAGAAACTCATTACACACTTCAAATAGGGCATGAGGGAGTATCATTCTCTTACATAACCTGACTACTAGAGGTGGCTCTACAGGATGCTCTCCTGTACAGAAGAAATCATTGGGGATAGTTCTTGCTATTGAAAAATCATATGGCACTATGTAGACACACACACACACACACACACACACACACACACACACACACCTACCTTTCTGCAAACAACAGTGCAGTGAAGAGTCCAGTTGAGACTTCTTTGTTTCATGACGCTTTGTAGTTTACTCCTCCTCCTACTCCTGTCTTGCATCTACAACTCGTCCATTACAGATGATGCTTCAGAGACTAGAGGGTTGAGACACAAAATACTGGTTTCAAGTGTTCAACAGGTATAACGGTATGTGTTTATTTTAATTGTATCCGTCACAAGTTTTAAGGAACCAGAACTATGATTGGGTGGCACAGTTCTCCATTTTACTCTATCTGTTAGGTTCCTGGGTATCACATTTGATCAATGGCTCACACAGTTACCTTATGTTAGGACCTTAAAATGTACTGTTCATAGTTCAGTCCAAAGTTTGTAGCTTAAGGTGTTTGATAAAGTGCACCACGTAGAGGCATCAGACTGTTATCAGAGACTTACAAAAGAAGCCCCATCCCTAGCCTCTGGGTCAAAGCTAGTGAGCCACTATTTGCAATCGGGCAGGACCATGTAACGTGTCTTCGAAGCTGAGGTGGCTGAAGAATCTCCAGTCTCCATCATTATTGCTCATCATCCAATAGAGCATCTAGGCCAGAATTGCCTTTGAGTTGCAGAGCTGTCAAGCTTTTGGGTCGGACAGGTTTTAGGAAAGAACAATTAAGCAGATATGAAGGTTCTCTCTGTGTTGAAGCAAGCTGCCACCTTGGCTGATAAAGGAGCACATATTGCAGATTTTGTCCACCAGCATTCATTCCTTTGTATTTTAGAAAAGGATTCTAACGGCAGACAGGGCTTTACAGATCGTACCAAGCATGGTGACTTCGTTGACTATTAAATGGTTTTCATAGACAATGTCTAAGGATCTCAGCTACCAGCAGATTTCAGGGTGCAGTGCCAAGATAAATGTAATCCTGATGACTGTCAAGCAGGTTAGACTTCACTCGCCTGCTACAACAGTCATAGCACTGCAGAGAATCCAGAGAATCTCGTACAGAACATCCAGGGTGCCCTGTTTTCTCTGCAGAAGCAAGGTAAAGAGGTGCCTTTCTGTTGGGAAGTGGGGCGCATTAGAATTAACTGTGATGTGGCTGTAAGCACAGGAATACTAATATATGTCAAAAATTCAAAGACATCACACTAGATGTCCCTGCAGCCAGTTATGTCACTAGTGGGAACGACACAAATAATATGAAAAGGATAGAGTGCTGCTCAGTGTGAAGACGACAGGTTGAATTGCAGACAGGCACAACAAAAAGACTGTTACACACTGAGCTTTCGGCCAAAGCTTTCTTCAGACAAGAAAATACACACATTCACACAAACAAGCACACCTAATGCACACATGACTGCTATCTTCATCCAGACAGTCATGGGTACATGCAAGAGGGTAAATAAACTTTGGAAATTTAAATTAGCCACCCAGTCACTTAGACAATCCAAGATCGTTTGAGGAACCGTGACTCCTCCTTAAGTAGTTTGCAAGTAGATTTTAATGCTTGTTTGACTCCCCATATTTTTGTATTGTAGGTCAGTGAGACAGATGTACATTAGGAAGAGTTGGTGCTTTTATGTTACTAATTTTATGTCATGTTTTCACATTTTGTTTTAGAGACTCCCATAATGTTTTTAACTGTGGCAATGTGTACTTGAGCACTCATAGTGATGCGCAGCCACACATATTTTTATTGTTTGTTTAGTATATTAATTATTTTATCTAGAAAGTAACCTCTTATGCATTTTAGGTCCATTTGTCCAGAGTAATTTTTTGCCCGAGACAGTATTTTGTTGGGCAGTGTTGCCATTGGTAGAAACTGGGAGGAGGAGGAGGAGGAGAAAGGGGCAGGGGGGGGGGGGGGGTGGCAGGGTTTGACTCATCCCGAATATCTGCTCTTTGTGCACTCACTGATGTTGACATTGTGTGGCATTAATTTATGTTCATCAAGAATGCTGATAAACATGCTGTTGAGCACCCTACAGTCATTATCATCATCATCAACAACATGGTCATTATCATTTCATTTCGCCAACCAGTTATGAGAGACCTACAGTTAAAATTTGTTTTGAACCACAGCTTAACTTTACATTGCTCACATCTACAGGTTATTACCCTCTGCTAATTCAGTATTGAATGTGGACCTTTATATTTGTAGTCTGATACTTAACTGCAAAGTCAGTGATCCAAAGACATACCATGATATCTTGTTATGAGCTGTACCTACAACCTGTGCCCTAAATTGGTCAGTGATAGAGCAGAATCCACTTGTGTCACTTCATATGTTGCATCTGATACTGTTTACTCTTCATGGTTTGATTTTTGTGAAAAGTGATATGCAGTGTCACTATGCATCTCTAAATGATGGGCACTTTTCATATTGAATTTCAATTGTACCTCAGATGTTGCTGGAAGCTAATTCAGTATGCTAAAATTTTCTTTTGTAATACATTAGTTGCATTCAAAAAGAAATGAGCTAGAGGCTCTAAAATGAAAACCACAGAAGTGATAGTAATATTGTTGCTTATGGAAGAAGCTGAGGTACCTATAAGAGCACAGAGGCCCCAGGCTCGCCTCTATAGGGACATGGGTGCATTACTTACATGACAACAGAGTGAACATGTGCACTTGTTGACTGTCCACTGCACTTAGTAGTACTGAAAACAGAGAAACAGATGCTTCAAAAGAAGAGCAAAGGTGCACAGAGCATTTCTTTACAGTGAAAAAGTGACGGGAACACAATATTCATCGAAGAATGGCACAAGTGCCAATCATAATTTTGGTGCTCAATCTGACCTCTAGGGCAATGGTTGTTACTGTAACTCACCAGTCTTAAATAATGAGGGCTTCCAATTTGCAGACAATGATATTGGTAATGCAGTTTGGTGTTCCAGATTGTCCATCATTGGTCAACGACATCCGTCCTTTCTTGAATCACTTACGCCATGCCTTGATCCTTGCAGTGAAGATGCAATGCGTTTCATACGCTTCTGCCATTCTTTGATGAATTTTCTTTTCTGCTGTAAGGTATTTTCCGTATCAAGAAACACACTAATCCCTCTGCACTTCTTTTGACGCCTCCATTTCAATGTTTTCAGTACTACTGAGTGCAGTAGACAGTTGTTGTGTGCATGTGCTCATTCTGTCATGAAGTGGATGTGGCCCTTGTCCCTCTAGCAGTGAGGTTCAGGCCTCAGAACACTTACAGGGGACCCCATCTTCCTCCTTAAGCAATGGCATTAGGATCCCCTTAGAAGTTCTCATTTTACAGCCTCTTGCTAGTTTCTTTTTGAATGCACCTTATGTTTAGTATTCTAGCACCTGATACATGCTTTGGTATCTTGCAAGAGTTTTGAAATGAATTGTTTTGATATTTACAGAACTAATATTTGTGACACAATTGATTTTTTAATGTAAGAAACATGTATCTGTTGTGGGTCTCATTTTTGCTATTTCTTTTTTCTCCACAGTGGGTATGATTTTGGCTACCTCTTAAAACTGCTTACAGATCAGAACCTACCTCATGAAGAGAGTGACTTTTTTGATCTTCTGAGGCTGTATTTTCCAACAGTATATGACGTCAAGGTAATTTATAGGTTCTTATGAGTAATATTTTCTTGCCAGTAATGCTTTATTACTAATAACTTGGAGACTCTGCTATGTTATATTTTGTTTTGATCGTACTTTGTATGTTGAGTGATAAATGAGCACTATAATAAATTATTCACAAAGATTTTACACTGATAATTAATATGAAGACTTATGTATTATTAGATTCAGATAATAATAATAATAATAATAATAATAATAATAATAATAATAATATTTATTCAACATTGAATAATCAGATACAATCCCTAGAAATAATACAGTTTCAGGACATCATACAGATTATTCTTCTGAATACGTCAGTTTATAAATTACAAACTAAAAGATTTGTTTGTATTAATAAATGTTACATTTTGATTGATTTTACATCTGGTAGTATACAATCACGATATTACAAATATTGTTTTTATCAACATTATATTAGTTGTAGGTTACTTAAAACTATGAGCTTGACATACTTATGAAGCACTTTTCATACAGATATAATACTCGTCTAGGGAATAAAAAGGGTTTTCAATTAGAATTCTTTTTAGCTGATCTTTTAATTTGTTAGCAGGAAGGGTTGTGAGACTTTTTGGTAGGGCATTGGCTAGCTTCAGCCCAGCATGAAGTGCATTTTTTTCATATAAAGCTGTTCTGTGGCTATTTACATGGTATCTGAACTTTTGCCTTGTATCATATTGGTGCAGGTCACAGTTGAAATTTGGATTAATTGTTTTCACAAGCAATATAACTTTCAATATGTACACACCTATAATGGTAAGCACACCTAATTTTGGGAACAGGTTCCGACATGATTCTCGAGGTTTGGCACCACAAATAATTCTAATAACTTTTTTCTGTAGTATTAATAATGTACTTAGGTTGGCTTGAGTTGTTGCACCCCATATTTCTACAGCGTAGTTTAAGTTTGATGAGAATAGAGCATGATGATCAGTTTTTAGTACACCCATGTCCTTACAATATTTGCTAATCATATTTATAGCACACACATTCTTCAACAGCTTTCATGCTAAGGAATCAATATGCATGTCCCATTTGAGGCTGTCCTGGATTGTAATTCCCAAGAACTTTGTCCATTTTTCCTTTTTTACAATGTAATTTCCTATGGATAATTTCATGTCAAATTCTATTTGTTTCCTTGTGTTAAGTTCCATCATTGCAGTCTTTGAAGCACTTACATTTAGATGGCTTTCATTAAAATACTTGACTATTTCATTAGTTACACTGTTGCACTGTACCTCCAGACTCTCATAGTCTTTGTGTTTACACACTATTGATGTGTCATCTGCATACAATATTTTTGTACAGTTAGGAGAACAATACTGTATATCATTGACATAAATCAAGAAAATAAGGGGTCCCAAGACAGAACCTTGAGGCACTCCATATTTGATATCAGTAATTTTAGATTTGTAAGACCCACTGTTTGTTTTAAGCAAGACAAATTGTTTTCTATTGCTCATATACGATTTTATTAGCTCATAGCCAGTTCCTCTGATACCCAGGTTCCACAGCTTGTCAAGTAATATGGTGATGTTGACACAATCAAAAGCTTTTTCTAGATCAAGGAACACTCCAGTTACATACTCCTTGTTCTCTATGGCCGTTATTATTTTGTCTATTAATTGTGCTGCAGCTACTGAAGTTGACTTGTTTTTCATAAAGCCATTTTGATTTTCAAATATTAAATTGTGTTGACTCAGGAATGTCATTAGTCTAGTATAAATAACTTTCTCAACTACCTTAGAAAATGCAGGAAAGATTGAGATGGGGCGGTAGTTTTCAATTTTAGATTTATCACCTTTCTTGTGAATCGGGGTTACTTGTGCTGTCTTTAGACTATCTGGGAAACAACCTGATGCAATTACATCATTTACTGCTGTGGCCATGGCATCAGATATGTTGTCTATGCATCTTTTCAGTGTACTGATAGACAATCCATCATAGCCTGCTGATTTTGTATTTTTTAATGACATTACTATGTTTTTGACTTCCTTGTTATTGGTTGGGGCCAAGTATATGCTTTGTTTGATTGGAATGCCCCTATATCTATGCTGAAGATTCTTAAAATGGTCATTGACAGATTTTCCAACAGAAGAAAAGTACTCATTAAAAACATTTGCAATCTGACATTAACATTTCATGATATGCCCTTTATGGTTTATAGTAAAATCACTTGTTGATCTGTCCTTACAATCCCTAAAGCTATTTATTACTTTCCAAACAGCTAAACCTGTGTTAGTAGAGATTCTTAACATTGTGGCTACGTATTTACTTTTAGTTTCTAGCAGAAGATCTTTACAGTAATCCTGATAGTTCTTAAATTCTACCTTTAGTCTATTATTATTGTTATTATTTATCATTGCGTACTGGAAAAGTCTAAGTTTCTCTCTTGCTGTTTTTACTTCATGATTTATCCAGTTATTTTTTTGTATCTTTTTGCAGTCATTTACTGTAAAGGTCATTTCTGGACATGAGACATTGAAGCAATAATAAAAATCTGATGAAAATTCACTGAAAGTAATGCTGTTTTTTTCACCCCATTTTAAGCTTTTTAGCAAACTGTTGAAATCTTTAACATTGTCATCATTGGTCATTCTTTTTGTCACATATTGTTTCTCTTTTCTATTGACATGAAGATTTTCAGCTTCTATCAATACCTGTTCTGCGTGGTGGTCAGAAATGGCAAGCTTCAGAACTGATGCGCTGCATGTAAAGTGGGACATGTTAATTATAATGTTGTCAGTGCATGATTTTACACTATTGACCTCTCTAGTGGGCTCGTTTATCAGAAATGTTAAATTAAATTGAGCTAATATTAGCATTAGTTTTTTAGATATAGAGCCATTGGACAGCAAGTCAATGTTTATATCTCCAGTTAGTATTATGTTAACCCAGCCATTTTTATTGCAGTGTTTACTGTCAATGTCAACAAGCAGGTCATTAAGAACATCAAAGAAACTATCTAGGCTACCAGATGGAGGTCTGTGTAGGCCAATAATAATTAAGTTCTCTTTCCCCCACTTATAATTAATTGCTGCTAGTTCTATTACACCCTCAATGCTGAAAGCACTTACATCTATTACACTGTAATTACTATCACTGGCTGCAAACATAGCTACCCCACCACCACGTTTCTCTTTTCCACTGAAGGCAGAGCAAAAGTTCATGGAAAGTGGCTTACATACACTAATTAGCTCATTTGTGTACCAGTGTTCACTTATAACTAAAACATCAGGGTTATCAATTGCTGCAATGGTATCCAACTCGTTGTGCTTATTGCGAAGACTTTGAAAGTTCTGCTGAATTAATTTGAAAGTGAGTTTGGATTGTTGAACGCTTGATGGACGTGTCACGCTGCCAGAACCAATTATACATTTATCCCTAAAAAAAAAAAAATATCAGTTGACAGAGTGGGTTTGGTATTTTTCACTATCCATTTATTCAAGTAGGTTTGTTTCCATGTACTGGGAGCCTGCGAAGAATCAGCTTTACCTGGTGTTTTCAGCAGCCATTTGTCCAATGTCGTCTGTCTATACTCATTCCTGCAGTCTTCTTGTGTTGTGGAGCACTCATTCTTCGAATGTGTGTGTTTTGAGTATACGTTGTTCCTAGCATTTACGACGATTTCACAAATAATGGACGCTAAGTGACTTTTTCCGCACCGATTGAGGTGAAGGCCGTGAGTGGTGTAAAGATCTCTACTAAAATGTTGCACGTTGACCATTTGTACATTTGCAAATTTCTGCATATTGACTGTTTGTATATGCTACTGCCCTGTTTACACACGAGAATTGAGGCAAGTCATACCTGTGTGGAATATCGAGAACAATGACGTTTGAGTCATTTAGATGGTTTAGGGCAGATTTTAGTGCATTAACAGCATGCAAACCATTGTTGTGTGCGACGTCATTTGCACCACCACATATTACAATGAAGTCTTCATTCATTGTCTTTCGAGAAATATTGTTTACAGTTGAAAGCACTTGGTCAAGATGAGCACCAGGTTTAATAAAACCTGAGGCATTTACTTCACTGTTTACGCTTTTTATTTCGTGTGCAAGGCCTCTAAGATGACTGTTGTTGTTGTGGTCTTCAGTCCTGAGACTGGTTTGATGCAGCTCTCCATGCTACTCGATCCTGTGCAAGATTCTTCATCTCCCAGTACCTACTGCAACCTACATCCTTCTGAATCTGCTTAGTGTATTCATCTCTTGGTCTCCCTCTACGATTTTTACCCTCCACACTGCCCTCCAATGCTAAATTTGTGATCCCTTGATGCCTCAAAACATGTCCTACTAACTGATCCCTTCTTCTAGTCAAGTTGTGCCACAAACTTCTCTTCTCCTCAATCCTATTCAATACCTCCTCATTAGTTACGTGATCTACCCACCTTATCTTCAGCATTCTTCTGTAGCACCACATTTCGAAAGCTTCTATTCTCTTCTTGTCCAAACTAGTTATCGTCCATGTTTCACTTCCATACATGGCTACACTCCATACAAATACTTTCAGAAACGACTTCCTGACACTTAAATCTATACTCGATGTTAACAAATTTCTCTTCTTGAGAAACGCTTTCCTTGCCATTGCCAGTCTACATTTTATATCCTCTCTACTTCGACCATCATCAGTTATTTTACTCCCTAAATAGCAAAACTCCTTTACTACTTTAAGTGTCTCATTTCCTAATCTAATTCCCTCAGCATCATCCGACTTAATTTGACTACATTCCATTATCCTCGTTTTGCTTTTGTTGATGTTCATCTTATATCCTCCTTTCAAGACACTGTCCATTCCGTTCAACTGCTCATCCAAGTCCTTTGCTGTCTCTTGACAGAATTACAATGTCATCGGCGAACCTCAAAGTTTTTACTTCTTGTCCATGAATTTTAATACCTACTCCGAATTTTTCTTTTGTTTCCTTTACCGCTTGCTCAATATACAGATTGAATAACATCGGGGAGAGGCTACAACCCTGTCTCACTCCTTTCCCAACCACTGCTTCCCTTTCATGCCCCTCAACTCTTATAACTGCCACCTGGTTTCTGTACAAATTGTAAATAGCCTTTCACTCCCTGTATTTTACCCCTGCCACCTTCAGAATTTGAAAGAGAGTATTCCAATTAACATTGTTAAAAGCTTTCTCTAAGTCTACAAATGCTAGAAATGTAGGTTTGCCTTTTCTTAATCTTTCTTCTAAGATAAGTCGTAAGGTCAGTATTGCCTCACGTGTTCCAACATTTCTACGGAATCCAAACTGATCATCCCCGAGGTCGGCTTCTACCAGTTTTTCCATTCGTCTGTAAAGAATTCACGTTAGTATTTTGCAGCTGTGACTTATTAAACTGATAGCTCGGTAATTTTCGCATCTGTCAACACCTGCTTTCTTTGGGATTGGAATTATTATATTCTTCTTGAAGTCTGTGGGTATTTTGCCTGTCTCATACATCGTGCTCACCAGATGGTAGAGTTTTGTCATGACTGGCTCTCCCGAGGCCATCAGTAGTTCTAATGGAATGTTGTCTACTCAAGGGGCCTTGTTTCGACTCAGGTCTTTCATTGCTCTGTCAAACTCTTCATGCAGTATCTTATCTCCCATTTCGTCTTCATCTACATCCTCTTCCATTTCCATAATATTGTCCTCAAGTACATCGCCCTTGTATAGACCCTCTATATACTCCTTCCACCTTTCTGTCTTCCCTTCTTTGCTTAGAACTGGGTTGCCATCTGAGCTCTTGATATTCATACGAGTGGTTCTCTTCTCTCCAAAGGTCTCTTTAATTTTCCTGTAGGCAGTATCTATCTTAACCCTAGTGAGACAAGCCTCTACATCCTTACATTTGTCCTCTAGCCATCCCTGCTTAGCCATTTTGCACTTCCTGTCGATGTCATTTTAGAGGTGTTTGTATTCCTTTTTGCCTGCTTCATTTACTGCATTTTTATATTTTCTCCTTTCATCAATTCAATTCACTATTTCTTCTGTTACCCAAGGATTTCTATTAGCCCTCGCCTTTTTACCTACTTGATCGTCTGCTGCCTTCACTACTTCATCCCTCAGAGCTACCCATTCTTCTTCTACTGTATTTCTTTCCCCCATTCCTGTCAATTGTTCCCTTATGCTCTCCCTGAAACTCTGTACAACCTCTGGTTCTTTCAGTTTATCCAGGTCCCACCTTTTTAAATTCCCACCTTTTTGCAGTTTCTTCAGTTTCAATCTGCAGTTCACAACCAATAGATTGTGTTCAGAATCCACATCTGCTCCAGGAAATGTCTTAAAATTTAAAACCTGGTTCCTAAATCTCTGTCTTACCATTATATAATCTATCTGATACCTTTTAGTATCTCCAGGATCCTTCCAGGTATACAACCTTCTTTTATGATTCTTGAACCAAGTGTTAGCTATGATTAAGTTATGCTCTGTGCAAAATTCTACAAGGCGGCTTCCTCTTTCATTCCTTCCCCCCAATCCATATTTACCTACTATGTTTCCTTCTCTCCCTTTTCCTACTGACGAATTCCAGTCACCCATGACTATTAAATTTTCGTCTCCCTTCACTACCTGAATAATTTCTTTTATCTCGTCATACGTTTCATCTATTTCTTCATCATCTGCAGAGCTAGTTGGCATATAAACTTGTACTACTGTAGTACGCATGGGCTTTGTGTCTATCTTGGCCACAATAATGCGTTCACTATGCTGTTTTGTAGTAGCTAACCCGCACTCATATTTTTTTTATTCATTATTAAACCTACTCCTGCATTACCCCTATTTGATTTTGTATTTATAACCCTGTAATCACCTGACCAAAAGTCTTGTTCCTCCTGCCACCGAACTTCACTAATTCCCACTATATCTAACTTTAACCTATCCATTTCCCTTTTTAAATTTTCTAGCCTACCTGCCTGATTAAGGGATCTGACATTCCACGCTCCGATCCGTAGAACGCCAGTTTTCTTTCTCCTGATAACGACGTCCTCCTGAGTAGTTCCCAACCGGAGATCCGAATGAGGGACTATTTTACCTCCGGAATATTTTACCCTAGAGGACGCCATCATCATTTAATCATACAGTAAAGCTGCATGACTATCACCCATTAAACATACGTTTATTCTTCTTGCTGCATTTGTGGTGTTAGTTAAATTAACTGTCGTCTTGAATGTTGTATTTACCTTGCTTCTGTTTACGAGTGACGGTTTTGGCTGGCGAGGTTCCACATTTTGCTTAATAACAGGCTTTTCTTTCAGATGGTGCACGATTTGATCTTTTGTAGATAGGCCTACCGTTTTTTGGAGCACGGCAGGAGAATGTATTACTAAAGATGACGAAATGATTGCGCTATGGTTAGCGTTACCGGTACACGCAGAATGTGTTGGAAAACTTGAGATGGCGATGGAATCTTCGATCACTGTGTACACTTTATTTCTGTCGAATTCACTTACGCCCTGCTCGGCGGTTTTTAGTTTTCTATGATCATTTTCAAGGCATTTGAGTCTATCAGCTAACACTTTGTTTTCTGCCAAGGATCTGCGCACAATTTCTTGCAACGAATTAATAGTTTCAACTAGTTTTGCTTTGTCTGGATGGACTTCACATGTTACACACTTACATTTTGATCTGGATGATTTTTCACTGCGAGTTTTTTGCGTGGCACTAGACTTGAAACTTTGCGGAGCACTTTTGTTGATCATCTTCTTGCTATTGACGCCGGATAACATTTGGAAATTCGAAATAGCTGGAGGCACAAATTCACTAAACTTCTCAATCGCTGACATCTTACCTCTAATATGTGCATAAATCTTTGTTAGTACTTTTTTTTTTTTACTCATTTGAGAAGTAATATTCCCAAGCCAGGAGTATTTTGGGGAGCGCAAAAAAGACCAATAAAGTCCAATTAGGAGAGGAAGGTAGTTGAAACAGTATTTAATACTGTTTTGACTGTCGTGCAGTGTTGACCTAGCAACAATCAGAGCTCGAACTGGTGCAGCCATGTTGAAAAATTTCACCTGTTAACATTGCAGCCATGTACTTTTGACTACAGCTCACCATTCAAATGTGTGAGAAGGGATAAATAGTGTGCTTCCAGTTGTTATTAGGTTTATATAGAAACATAGTGAAGATAACTTCTTAGAATATGTAAGAAACTGTTATAGTTCATTGTGTGCCGTGTTACATTGCCAGCAATTCTGCTTTTCTTATTGGACAAAAGTTTGATTCCCATGATATTGAATGAGTTACAAGTAGCTGATAATGGCATCATTTGTTTATATCAACAAGACAAGGCTACACATTTTTTCATATTTTTACTCGTCTACTGACAAACTACGGTCACCTATTTCAGAATCTTTCAACATCTCACTAATCAATCCATGCTTCATTTCTTACCTCTATCGGATCATTTTCGCCTGATGAGCCCATATGTACATCCGTAGTCATTGCGTGTGCATTGATCTCATTATCTGACATCTTCAACTTAACATATGTCACAAGAGCAGAAACATATAGCTGGAAAACTGAATCACAGTAACATTTTCCTACAGTTCACAAAACAGAATAATTCAATTTGCAACAACATATTCAATTCAACACTGTAATCAGTGCTGAGAAGCACATCAGACTTACTTACAATGTAATAAAACAAGAATAAACTTCATTTACACAGTAGGTTCAGTTCTGATTTGGCACTGCATTAGTAAATTAGCAGGAGCTACTATGGAAAGACTGGGCAATGACATTTACATTATTAAGTGCCAAGGTATAATATCAGTATTATAAGTAGCCGTCACTACATATGTTGATTACTGTTTGCATTTGTTGAAGTTATCTGATCAAGGTCTGTATTGCCAGTTAGTTACACTGCGGTGCTTTAATTGCGTGAGAGGTGAGAATGCTGTCTGTTCAGTGGTGAGTGTGGCATTGACACCCACAACTTCCAGGTGTTGCCATGTTGATATGCAGCAGTACCATCAACTGGCCATTCGGTGAACTACTGTAGTGGGTGTCTTACAGTTGCTTGCCATCCATGTTGCAGATGATGTAGCATGAAACAGTAGAATCATTTCTCAATACAAGTGCTTTGCACATCACTGAGACAAGTAATACCACTGCAATCCAAGCTCTTTGGTCCTTGGGTGCACAGTGTGTCTGACATCACACAACAATCAGAAATAAGTTCACTATTTATCCCTGTAATGTTTATCAGTTAATAGGATGGGGAGACAATCACACAGTGAAATCCGACATTATTTGAAGAGATCCAGATATTTTCAGTTAATCAAACACATTAAATTTGGGCTGCATGGTTTGCAACTAATATTATCAATTGATTGACATGATCAATTATTGGCACTGTGGCCATGAAGTCCATTGCAATGTGCTGACGTTCGTTGTCGTTAATGTTAAGCACCCAGTCCAGACACTTGGAGCATAAACACATGTAATCCACTGTTCCAGCAGGCTGTTATATGTTTAGATGTGTGATGCAGTTCTTGGAATTAGTATTATTTATTTATTTATATATTTAACATGATCTTATTATGGCCATCTTTTACATCGGACCAGGGTTTCAAACATACAGTACTTTTTAAAAATCAGAGTTACTTAAGAAATAAACAAACAATGGAAAATCCTGGATGGAATGTAACAGTATTATGAGGAGGAAAGTTGCTGCTCACTATATAGCGGAGATGTTGAGTTGCAGATAGGCACAACAAAAAGATTTTCACACTTAAAGCTTTCAGCCAATGGCCTTTGACAAAGGGGCCCCAGCCTTTGCAGCATCTTTTACCTTCGGTGCTGCATCTTTATCCTCCTGCTATTCTTTTTCCCGTCCCTTGGGGAACATGTCTGGGAATGTTCCGCATTGCCCATAGCTGACATAAGAACTGTCTCACCACCATTTTTCGTTCATTTTTTCTTTCTTCATTCACCTTCTCCTGTCCTTCCTCTGCTTTGGCGTTTGAGGCTCCTCTTTTTTTTCTTCTTCCTCCCTATGCGCTCCTGAAGGCCGGTCCATGCGTCTGATGCATAACAGGTGACTGAGTAATGTGTAATTCCCAGCCCCAGTTTGACAGTTAGGGTTCACATGTACCACTCGGTACAGGCCAGGCCCAGGGAGGGATTATTGCCTGAGCTACTACCTTCCCAATTTGCTGATTGGTCCCTCTGTCAGGTGTTTGAGAGGTGTGAACAATCACCGAAGGTGGGTGCGACCCCTTGTGAAGGGGCCCCCAGTTGGAAGGAGCGTGCCATTGGAGACGCTGGTGATCATGGGGGATTTTCTAGCAATGAGGCAGTCGTCATCTTTGCAGTCCACATCTACCAAACATAAATGGAATGAAGCTCCTGATTCAAAGACCCTCCCAGCTGCACCACAGTTCCTCATGGTTTCACATGCTGAGGACGGTCAGTCCTTTGCAACAGTAAATCAGTTTCTAATTCAGAAAGGTATTGATGTAATTGCCGGCCCTGTGAAATCCTGCTCTTGTTTACGCAATAACACTTTGTTTTTGGATACTGCTTCTGATTCTCAAGCATAACAGCTGCTTGCTGCTTCGCTTCTCCACAGCTGTCCTGTTTTGTATCGAGGCCCATAGAACTCTGAATTCTTCCTGCGGTGTTATTTACACAAGGCTGCCCGACAGTGTGACCAAGGCCGAAATACAAATGTACGTCTCTGATCAGGGTGTCATTGGCATCCGTCAGGTGATGAGAAAGATAGATGCCTCCTTAGTGCCCACATGCACTCTTTTTCTCACCTTTGAGAGAGTGGTGCTTCCATTCAAGATCAAAGCAGGCTATGAAGTTAGCACAATCTGACCATACATTCCGAACCCGATGTGCTGCTACCAGTGTTATCGTTTAGACTCCACTCAAATATCTTTCTCGCTCACCTGACCTTTTGCTCGCTCACCTGACCTTTTGCTCGCTCACCTGACCTTTTGCTCGCTCACCTGACCTTTTGCTCGCTCACCTGACCTTTTGCTCGCTCACCTGACCTTTTGCTCGCTCACCTGACCTTTTGCTCGCTCACCTGACCTTTTGCTCGCTCACCTGACCTTTTGCTCGCTCACCTGACCTTTTGCTCGCTCACCTGACCTTTTGCTCGCTCACCTGACCTTTTGCTCGCTCACCTGACCTTTTGCTCGCTCACCTGACCTTTTGCTCGCTCACCTGACCTTTTGCTCGCTCACCTGACCTTTTGCTCGCTCACCTGACCTTTTGCTCGCTCACCTGACCTTTTGCTCGCTCACCTGACCTTTTGCTCGCTCACCTGACCTTTTGCTCGCTCACCTGACCTTTTGCTCGCTCACCTGACCTTTTGCTCGCTCACCTGACCTTTTGCTCGCTCACCTGACCTTTTGCTCGCTCACCTGACCTTTTGCTCGCTCACCTGACCTTTTGCTCGCTCACCTGACCTTTTGCTCGCTCACCTGACCTTTTGCTCGCTCACCTGACCTTTTGCTCGCTCACCTGACCTTTTGCTCGCTCACCTGACCTTTTGCTCGCTCACCTGACCTTTTGCTCGCTCACCTGACCTTTTGCTCGCTCACCTGACCTTTTGCTCGCTCACCTGACCTTTTGCTCGCTCACCTGACCTTTTGCTCGCTCACCTGACCTTTTGCTCGCTCACCTGACCTTTTGCTCGCTCACCTGACCTTTTGCTCGCTCACCTGACCTTTTGCTCGCTCACCTGACCTTTTGCTCGCTCACCTGACCTTTTGCTCGCTTACCTGACCTTTTCCCTTTGTACTGTTTACATCCCTCCATCATTCAGTGTCACCAGGACAGATTTCCTCCAGCTTATTGGGCAGCTACCTCGCCCCTTTCTGCTGCTCGGTGACTTTAATGTGCACCATCCCTTTTGGGGTTCTTCCAGAACCTGCCTGAGGGGTGCTCTCTTGGCTGACCTTATTAATCAAGTTAACCTCTTGTGCCGTAACACAGGAGCACCCAATTTCTTTTCAGGCTCCTTGCACACCTATTCCCATTTGGATCTATCGTTGTGCACTGCCCAGCTAGCCCATTGACTCAAGTGGTCCATTCTCTGTGACACATATTTGAGCCACCATTTCCCGTGTGCTATCCGTTTGCTGACTCCTACCCTGACTCCGTGGACTGAGGTGGACCGTGATGCAGTTCACCCATGGAGACATGCTTTCCACGTTTTTAACAGTCTAGGATGGCAAAGTGCATTCATTATAAACAGATGCATGGACATTGTCATCATGTTCTTTGGGATAGCAATAAAGCTAGCTGTATTTCATTCCCTAGCTTTTTTAACTTACCGCTGCCTCTTCAGTCTCCTGAGCAATCCACCGAGCCATTCCCCAATTTTCGGCCTGACTGTAGCAGATGATGTCAAAGTGGACCCTATTGCTATCTCCAACACTTCGGGCCACCATTTTGTGGAGATTTCGAGCTCCTCCCTGTATCACCCTGACTTCCTCCACCGGAAATGAGCAGAGACAGCTTGGGCGATACCCTTCTCTTATCTTAGAATGATGTGCTATAATGCCACCTTTACTGTGAGGGAGCTAGATCATTCTATCACTCCATCCTGATTCTCTGCCCTAGAGCCGGACGCTGTTAACATTCAGATGTTGCAGCATGTTTCTCTTGTGGGCAAGCACTCCTGCTTAATACATACAACCACATCTGGGCAGAGGGCACATTTCCAAAATGCTGGTGTGAAGCCAGTGTCGTACCCATACCTAAGCCCGGTAAGGACAAACACCTTCCTTCTACAGCCCCATTTCTCTGACCAGCTGTGTTTGCAGGTTGACGGAATGCACGATTCATGCCCGGCAGGTATAGTGGCTTGAGTCTCACAATTTAATAACTATGGCACAGTGCAGATTTCGAGTTTGCCATTCTGCAGTTGATCATCTTGTCACTTTGTGCACCCATGTCATGAATGGTTTTCTGCAGAAATCCCAGACTGTGGCCATGTTTTTCAATTTGGAGAAAGCCTAAAACACCTGCTGGATGACTGGTATCCTCCATACTCTCTACATGTGGGGCTTCTATGGCTGACTGCCCCGCTTCCTCTAGGAATTTTTAATAGACCGAGTTTTCAAGATATGTATGGATTCTGCCTTGTCAGACACCTTTATCCAGGAAAACGGCAGGCCTCAGGGTTCCATCCTGAGCGTCAACCTCTTTGCTATCACCATTAACCCTATAATGGCCTCTCTTCCAATGGGCATCTCCCGCACCTTTTTGTTGATGAAATTGCCATCTATTTCAGTTCTCCACGGACTTGTCTCGATGAGCAGAATCTTTAGCAATGTATTGATCATCTTCTACTCATGGAACATTGACAGCGGCTTTCGTCTTTCCATTGACAAAACCGTGTGTATGAATTGGTTTCTTCCACTGTCTTTACATCTTGGGCCTGTTGCTCTTCCGTTCATTGAAACTACGAAATTTTTTAGGGTTTATACTCAATAAGAAACGTTTTTGGTCCTCCCACATGTCTTACATGGCAGCCTGCTGTATGCAGTCCCTAAAGTGTCCTGTGTGTCCTCCATGGTACTTCCTGGGGTGCAGGGGTGCAGATCGCACCACCCTCTTCCATTTGTACTGGTCCCTTGTCCGTTCGAAACGTGACTATGGATGTTTCGTTTATGCATCTGCACGTCTGTCCCTCTTACACTGTCGCAATACTATCCACTATCATGGCATCTGTTTGGCCACTAGTGCCTTGTACACTAGCCCAGTTGAGAGTCTATATGCAGAAGCTGCTGAACTACCGCTGTCCTACCGCCGTGACTTTCACCTTAGCAGATGTACATGCCATTTGCCTGCCATGCATAGCCATCCATCTTATGCCTCATTTTTCGATGACTTCTTTGATCGCCAGTATGGGGCGCGTCCCTCTTCTCTGTTACCTCCTGGAGTTTGCTTTCGGCGCTTGCTCCGGCAGCTAAACTTCGCATCCGTGCAACTTTCCAGGTGGGTGTGAACCCTTCACCACCTTGGCTTCATGTAGCGCTTCACGTAGCGCTTCACGTTCACCTTGGCCTTCACCCGTTTCCTAAGGACACTACTCAAGCCTCGTTATATCACTTGGTTTCACGACCTTTGCATGGAACTTCATGATAGTACCTTTGTGTACACTGGTGGCTCTCTGACTGACCATGGTGTTGGGTGTGCCTTCATCATTGGTGCCAACATTTTATGGTATCTGCTTCCGGAACACTGCTCAATATTTATAGCACAGCTCTTCGCCCTGTATCAGGCGACGCAGTGCATCTGGTGACACAGACTTTTCAATTGCGTCATCTACTCAGACTCTCTGTGCCCTTCAAAGCACCTGTGTACTGTACACCATCCATCCCTTAGTGCAACGGGTCCGGGAAAGCTGTCACTTGTTTACTCTTAATGAAGCTACTGTGTTGTTAATGTGGGTTCCTGGTCACTTCGGTCTAATAGTAAAAGAGGCCACTCACGCAGCTGCCAAGGCTGCAATCCTCGCACCTCAGCTTGCTAGTTCTTACATTCCCTCCGATAATCTCTGTGTTAGCGTCTGTCAGCAGGTGGTGTTGCATTGGCATCACCACTGGTCCTCCCTTCATGGGAACAAGTTCCAGGTTATTAAGCCCTCCCACGAACTTGGACAACCACCTCTAGGCTGCCTCGCTGCGAGGGGGACATTTTAACTAGGTTGCGTATTGGGCACCATCGTTTTAGCCGTTGCCATTATTATTAAATGTAGCTCCCCCACCACTTTGTGCACATCGCGCCCAACTTTTAATTTTCCGCCATTTTCTGACGGAATGCACTTTTTTTAACTGCTTACATTACTGTTTGTGTTTGCCATTAGAGTTATTTGGCATTTTAGCGAATGGCATGTGGGCTGTCGAATGCACTTTACTTTTTATCCATTGTAGCAATATGGCGAAAGCCATTTAATTTTTAGTTTTGGACCTCTGTTTCTGTATGGTGTATTTTATAGAACTTTAACCAAGTCCCTGTTTTTAGCTGCCTTATCTTCCATCTATTGGGATTGATGTGTAGTCGTTTTTAACTCCTCTCTTTGTCTTCATGTTTTACAGCTTTTGACATTGACGTGTATGACCCAAGTTGTTTTTATGCCCTAAAACAGAAACAAAAACAAAAGATAGTAGAGAAGTCAGGTGATGCCTTTTCGCACACTGCCAGGATAGTGAAATGTGATCGGAGAGTCAAACATCACAGATACATTGAAGACAGGCATTCATAACCAGTTCCAGATACCCAGAGCTTTCCTGAGAAAGGCCTTACAGGATAACATTGCAGTAGTCAGTAATTGGAAGTATAAGTGTTTGTACAAGTTCCTTCTTCAGGTCAAGAGTGAAGAGCTTTATAATTTTGGAGGGAATGGATAGGTGCTGATGCCTTCTTGCACACTGCAGTTACATGCTCAGTCCAATTTAGATTTTCATCTATTATTACTCCTATACTCTTCTTGGGAGAACTCCTATACCTTTTGGCTTAAAAATGGTAGGGATTTCTGATATTTTTGGCTAATGAGCCCAGAATGACCAACCAGTGCTGCTTGGCTTTTGGATGGGTTGAGGTTTAACACTACATCCTGCACCCATTTTTATAGTGCATACAAGTCGGTACCGAGATCTGTGATGGCTGTCTTTAGGTTCATTGGTTTTGTACTTACATGCAACTGGAGGTCATAAGCATACATGTGGTATTTGCAGTAGGACAATACTGATGACACATCATATACATGCAGTGAAAAGAGTATAGGATGTAATAGTGAACATGGGATGCCTGGTACTACCTGCCTCCATTGTGCTGGACATGATGCATTGCTGGTGGTACGTCAAGTATGAACAAAACCAGCGCACTCCACTTGGCGAGAAATTTAGGCTGTTAATTTTGGCAGGTAAAAAGTTGAACTTACTATCAGAGGCTGTGCTGAAGTCTAAGGAGCACATGATAGTCGCCTCTTGCACGTCCATAGCAAGCTTCAGGTCATCTGTCACCTTTATTAATACAGATGTTGTGCTGCGATGTTTACGGGAACCTGATCGGTATTCATCTAGTAGGTTGTTTGTAATTGGGTAGCTGTTAGCTGATCATGGACTATATATTCTGAGGACATGGATAGTGTGGGAAGAATGTGAATAGGTCAGTAATCAGAGGGTGCTGTAGCGATGTCTTTTTTAGGTAAGGGCTTAACTAGTCCCTGTTTCCAAGCCTCAGGGGAAAGATCTGTTGTCCATGTGGTTGAAGATATTTGTTATAGTAGGTAATGGCAGCTGAACAATAAGCTTCATTTGGACTTTATACGCTGGCCGGTGTGGCCGTGCGGTTCTAGGCGCTTCAGACTGGAACCGTGTGACTGCTACGGTCGCAGGTTCGAATCCTGCCTCGGTCATGGATGTGTGTGATGTCCTTAGGTTAGTTAGGTTTAAGTAGTTCTAAGTTCTAGGGGACTGATGACCACAGATGTTAAGTCCCATAGTGCTCAGAGCCGGTTTTTTTACCATCGTGTCCAGTTGATTCTGATCTGGTTTGCATGATGACTTTTTTTATGGTATTTTGCAAGTAACATCATAGATAGAATTTAATGTGACTACAGTCACTTACCACCATGAAGTAATCAAGGAGTCTGTTTCATTTTTGATTCAATTGTGGTTGTAGGTAAAATGAAGTATTGGTTCTGTTTATTGGCTGGGACTATGGAATCGGCTGCATCTTTTACTTTGTCTATACCAAGGCCATGCAGGTTTGTCTGAAGGACAGCTATTCCATTTCTGTTGTCAGTTAATGTATTGCCATGCCTGAGTTTTCTGTTTCTCACTGCATGACCGACTGTTCTGCTTCTGCTTGTTAGCAATATGAGTTGAAAGTGCGGGTCACAGTTTGTATGCCTGATGTGCAGTGTCTGAGATTCATGAACTGTTTCAGGTCTCCATTTAGCCAAGATGCAGGTTTTCCTTCTCACTTTCTGGTCTTTAGGGGAGCATATTTGTCATATAGTTGAGTAAGTTTGTTAGTAAATCCATGATTTTCTTTCTTTCTTTCCTTTTTTTGCACCTGAGAATGAAATTGATGTTATCTCCAAACTTTTTCTTTCGTCTTAGTTGCAAGTTCAAGTAAATAAGTTCATTTGAAGTCTCGATACATAGTTAGTTGCAGCTTCTTTCTGGAACATTCTAGCGAGTGTGTCATGAAAATTATGTCATGGGAATAAATGACAAGTGTAGGTATTTGAGAGGTATGAAATTATGTGTGGGGATTTTGTTGAATTTCTCTCTCTGGGGATTTCGTTGCAAATATATCTATGAGTGTGTGACTACTGCTTGTATGATGGGTAGGAGCAAGCTGGAGGGGCACTTTAAATTTCACCCTGGAAGGACAGTTGCATAGAAAATTTATGTTAGTTTCACCAGCTATGCTTATTTGCTCATATATCAATTCGAGATTTGAAAGGGCAGTTTTGAAGCACGCAAACCTGCGTACTGTAGGAGGTGTGTAGAGGACGCACATCAGGCATTTTCTGTTAAAGAATTGATGACATATTCCACTTGTTTATCTTCTTTATTGTTAGATATTTCCAGCACATAGGTGATAAAGTGGAGCATATGTATGCCACTACTCCACCCCCTCACCTATTACATCTGTCATATCTTTAAAGATGTAGCCATCTAGATTTACCAAATTTGTAAGAATAGTTGGTCCATTCTAGTGGCGTTACTAATTATTCTCGTGAGCATATGTGTGATCGATCGCGACAGACTTGTTTGAAAAATTGGTTTTACGATATCCGAACAAAGAGTGCCTGTGTTTATGACATTTGGTCAGACTACCAATTTTTCTCATGGATAATTGTCCAGAACACGTTACTTGTCCTGTAACCATCGTGACATGGTCGATTGGGTTGGTTGTTGTTCTTGCGACGTGACATAAAATTTCAGAATTATCACTCTCAAATAAATCACCAGTACTGAACTGTCAGCACTGGTACTATGTACACAACTTCCATGGCAATAATTTTAAGTACTTTGGCAAAATTACTGTAAGCTGCGTTATGCAGCCATGGTGTCGACACTTTGTGATATGTGCACCATGGAAACTAAACCACAACTCCTCTGCAGTCTCACTCTCTACCTGCCAGAGAGGCGACTATTGATATAGGCTTGCGGGATAGGCATTGATACTACAATGTGCTTACAGCTTCACTAGACAGTAAGCAACAGGCATCTGCAAACAATCTAAGAAGGGTGCTCAGATTTGAAATGACAGTTAAACGGACACCCTAGCTGCAAACAGGCGTTCATATACTTTGTTGGGGACATGTTGAAAATGTGTGCCCTGACCGGGACTCAGGCGCACTATCCTCTGTGCCCTCGGTGACTCAGATGGATAGAGCGTCTGCCATGTAAGCAGGAGATCTCAGGTTCGAGTCCCAATTTAATTAGGAGCTGCTTGTGTTATAGCTTTCAGAAGCCCTCTGGAAATGTGGAATCAACTTGAGAGCCTCTTCAATAGCACTAACTACTTTGTGTGAAAAAAAAAAAAAAAAATAGCCAGTTGCACTTCATAAGGATATTATTGTCTTAATGCATGTTTTTTCTTTGAGGTATTGTGTTAAGCTTGAACACTGTTTGTGTTCCAAAAGCCTACTACAAATCGGAGTTACTACTAACGGGCCTATAATTAGGTGGATTACTCCTTTTTCCTTTCTTGTGTGTGGCTATTGCTGTGACCTGTACAACTTTCCAGGCTTAAGATATGCAGCTGTTTGTGATTGCTAAAAATGGAGTTATTGTGTACTCCAAAAGAAACCTAACAGGTATACAGTTGGGACTGGAAATGACACAAGTAGCTTTGCTACACTGATGATACTTTTAAGTTACTCATGCTGGCAGCAGTTCTTGATCAGATTTCTGAAATATTTACTGCATCTTTTTCAGTGAAGGAATGTCAGAAAACCATATTTAGTAACTCGGCTTTAGTGGCACAGTCATTGGTAACGTTGCCACAGTTGCAGGTTGTATATCTAACCGCTTCCATGGGGTAGCAAAGATTTGATTTTCAGAATTTCATATAATTATTCACTGGGTTTAAAAAAAAATTAAAATGCTGCCGTAATCTACTCATTGAGAGGTATAATCTTATGTTAAAGGTTTAACACTGTAATACAAGTATTACAGTTGGAAAACATGTGCATACCTTGAGGCAGCGTAACTCACCACTTCAAAACTACCGGCCTATATTCATCTAATATTTGAGAATGAGAACACTTATTTACTTACAACAAGCTTTATACATAATTTCAAACTCTTTCTAAACTTTTCTGTGCTTACATACTTAGCATCAGATATTTTTAATCAAGTTTGATCATTTAAAGAATCAAGTTTGATGGTCTGACAAAAATACATTTACATTTTCTACCAGACTTTGAGAGTGAGTTTGGTGGTGGAAACTATTAAGTGTCTCACATTGAAGTCCATGCTTAATTTTGAGCTTCTGTCTCACCTCCATTTATTTCCTCTGTGGCCATAATTGTGTGTTCCACTCCAGTCTGTCTCCTGATTCTTTAGAGATTCCCAACATGCCTCAGTTCATTACGTACTCAGCAATTTTGTTTTTAAGCAGTTCATCACATTAAAAGTTCACTTCCCACTGCCATAAGTCAAAATACACCCTGAAAAGCCAGTTTCAGATATTATGGTAGTTTGGTTTTGAAAAATATGTTTAGTGTACCAAATGCACCCCCATACATCCACCCTAGTATTCAGCACTTGACATTATTAATGACTTCCATTAGCATCTATTTTTCTGAAAAATTGAAAAGCAAATGCTTGGGTCCTCCAAGAACTATTTCGAGTGAATGAGAAAATATTTTTGGGTAGGAAAAAGTGCAATTCCTGAGACTTCAGTGAAGACAACAAACTGAAAAAATATACGTACTTTCATACCACCAGAATTGTATAATTTTACTGAAAGGTTAGTGGCAAGAATCCATTATTATCAGGAGAACTTTGATAAATTTTGATTCAGTTTGTTAAAACTTTCCATTGTGAAAGGACATTATTGAGTGGTGTAGCAATGATGATGAAAATGAGAAACAGAATGAATTTGGATATGCATTGGTTGACTCTTTGTGGAAAAAGAAAAAAAAGTTTCAAAACTTTCTTACTGAATCATTATTTCTCGTTTAAACACCCCTGCAAAATGTATGGGCTTCATTTGTTCAGCAAACAGCTATGTATTACTTATCTTTCATTATTTTGAAATAGATGTTTGTTTTTTTAGATCTTGATGTTTGTTAGGTAGTAAAGCTTGTATTGCCTGGTGTGATTTCATTCAAGGTTAATGGTCTTGGAAGGTTTGGGAGCCATTGCTCAAACCTGATTCAGTTCAAATCATTCTTATAAATTGTGCAGATGTATGAAAAATGTAACCCAGCTAAACAATTAATAAGCTGATGGCCAGAGCTTAAAAATGTAACCCAGCTAAATAATTAATAAGCTGACAGCCAGAGCGTTCTGTTTAGTTACCACCATATATTGTGCACTAGTTAAACTTTTTTGTGTTGGGTGTAGTGAAAGTACAACTTCATTCAACGTAATTTATGAATTATATTTCAGCAAAATACAATGATTTACTAGTCGGTCAGTCATCTAAAATCCATGGTAATGGTTTGCTCTAATAATTTTTCTCAATCGTTCTGGCTGTTCAGATTTCTGCATACGTTGCACTATGAAGAGTTCAAAATTTGAGCTAAACAACTCAAAGAAAAAGGGACATTAAATCAAGAAATTATTCTGTGCGTCCTCTTAAACAGTCTTGAATTTTACACATAGTTAAAAGTTTGCTTGGTTTGTACCCCTGTTTTGAAAAGTTTGAGTGAAGTTATAAGTATACGTGTACTCATGTGTCCTCAGTATGTTTCAGCCTTGTAACCTTATGAGAATAGGAATTTTATTATCTCTTTATATACTTACATGCATAAAACAATGATTTTTGTGTACAGGGAACTAATTAATGTGAATGATATATGGAAAATCCAAGCTGGAAGAATAATTGAGCCCTATACAGAGTGTCAAAAAACCTAAATTAATCTCAGTTTACAACCATTATTTTACAAGTTTGTTACGCTACTCTACAGAGAGAGCTTTATCATCATTTAAAAATTCCATGACTGAATAATATCATTTCTGCACAAAGATGGCTTGTAATTTTAGTTCAGCAAGCATAATCCCACACTACAATTTTTTCACTTTTAATTTGTCATAAATTTTCATGACCATTTAATTTTCTAATATGAGTGTGGCTGCAATATTCACACTACAAATTGCCAATCTTTGTTCTTTTTTATTTCCACAGTACCTCATGAAAAGCTGTAAAAATCTGAAGGGAGGCCTTCAAGAGGTAGCTGACCAATTGGAGCTGGAAAGAATAGGACCACAGCACCAAGCTGGAAGTGATTCGCTTCTCACGGGCATGGCATTCTTCAAGATGAGAGAGGTAAGCAATAAGTGATCACTTAAGAATAGACCTTTTTGTAGCTGTGTCGAGGGTGAATCATTTAAAACTTGCACCACAGATATTGCAGAAATGGAAAGTGCTTTTGATGTGCAGTTTCCACAGGATGGATTGGTAGTCAGGGGCTCTTATTGTTAGCCAATAAACAGATCATAATAATAATTAGAAAGTGTATTTCTGTGCATACAGACACTTTTTAGATGGAACAATGCCTATTGACATTAACAAACTAAAAGTACAGTAAATTAGAGTGTCAGTGGTGTTGTTGCTGGATTCTAGTGGGAGTCATTTATGAGATGATGTATTTTGAGAAGTTCCCACACTGACACCGTGCTATACCTGTGATAATATACACTAAAGAACAACAGAAGTGCACACACTAGGCATGTGGATTCTGACCAGTAATGAGGTAATGGACAATCACAGGTTCAAAATGACCACCAACAGCAACAATACATGCTTCCAGTCTGGTATGGAATGACTGCTGCACACATGTTGGCATTTTGGCTGATATGTCCAAGCAGGCTGCAGCAATGTGTTGTTGCATATCATTGAGTGTAGTTTGTATGTCCTTGTAGACAGCATATTTCAGCCTTACCCCCAGAAAAAAAGTCTACATGCATCAAATTTGGGGAATGGGGTGGCCAAGGTACAGGTCCTGTGTGTCTAATCCAACAATTTGGAAACACTTTGCGGAGGCATGCCGTAGTACTTCGTGCACTATGGCCTGGATAGCTATCATGTTGGTACCATAGGTTCTTTCTAGTTTGTAGATGAAAGTCATCTAGCATCTGTGGAAGATTGTCTATTTGGAGGCTGTGATACTTCTGCACCTTCAGTGTTCCATCTGTGAAAAATGGGCATATGAGCTGATGGTTAATTGTCCCACACCACACGTTTACACTCCATGGATGCTTACATTGCACCAGACGTAGCCAGCGAGGATTTTCAACAGGTTAATACTGCATGTTTTGATGGTTTACCATGATTGGTAAATGAGGCTTCATGACTTAAACAACATACATTATACATCTGGAGTATCATGTCTTAATGCCCATGTACAGAAGTTAACACCATTCTTATAATAATTTCCATGCAGTTCTTGATGGAGAGTGATGTGATAGGGATGGAACCTATGTTAATGGAGAATATGTGGGGCACATGCCTGATGACTTGTGCCACTTTCTTGTGCAGTTGCACAGAAGCTAGTAGGTGGATCAACTGCAACAGCAGCAAGAACATTAATTTCTCCCTCCTGTTGTCACTTGTTTCCTTCTGTTATGTTGTCTAGGTGTGACACTACCACTTTCACGTAACTGTTTGAAGAGGTTGCTGAATAATTGACTAGATGGTTGACATTTATTGGGATATCTTGCCACATACACCATACAAGAACGAACTGCATTATTTCTCCACTCTTCGTACACTGTGAACGTGTCCGTTCATAGGTAAATCCTATTGCCCACTCATGACCAACTGTTTGGACTGTCATGCAAACTGACTAACAAGTCGCAGTACACCCAAGGAATACACAAGCACACTATATACAAACATAACAGCATCGTACCTAACAAATACACAGGTTGAATGGCACAAAAAAGTATTGGTGTGGAAAGTTTCCACAGTACAATACTTCATAAACAACTTGCACGAGGCTCGTGCAACAAACACTGCTGACATTCTAATTTACCCAACTTTTAGTTTGTTAATGTCAATAGGCATTGTAACAATATTATGAGCAGGAGAGTTGGTACTCACTCACTGAGTCGCAAATAGCCACAACAAAAAGACTGTCATAAAATGAGTGTTAGGCCAACAAGGCCATCTCTGACAAAGGCCTTGTTGGCCAAAAGCTCATTTTCTGACAGTCTTTTTGTTGTGCCTATCTGCGTCTCAGTGAGTGAGTGAGTGAGTAGCAACTCTCCTTCTCATAATATTGTTACATTTCATCCTGGATCCAGTATGCATTGTTCCATTTCAAATAGTGTATATATGCACAACAAATACACGTTCTCTAAGTATTATTACAATATGTTTATCGGCTAACAATACAAGCCCCTGATCACCAATCCACTCTGTGCAAAGCGCACATAGACAGCACTTTCCCTTTCCACAATATTTTTGGTGTAAGTTTTAGGTGATTAACCTTGTATAGATGTAAAGAGTTGTTGGCATCTAGATTATTGTTACTGTTATTGAGTACAGTCAAATAATTATATTTTTGGAATTTTCTGTCGGATGGAACTTGAAAGAGGGCAAGGGGAGTTGGCAAGGAATGCAACGTGCAGTGAATACTGTAATCAGCTTATAATGTTCTGTGAAATATTAATTCAAACAAATGTTCTGTAATGAAAGCAGTCAATTTTCTGCAGCCATCATAAGTGCAGCCGCATATGCAGCTATATATTTCCTTGTTATTGGGTATTTTGAGAGATACTGGTAGGTTTTGTTTGTGAAGTGGGATTTCAGAGTTCTGTGATCTCTTTATTGTCTGCGTCAGTTTGGGCGTGGTCTAACAGCCCTACCTATTAAGTGAGACCTTGCACAATATTTTTCAGAAAGAAGGAAGGAAGATTAGGGTTTAACATACTACTGACAACCATGTCATTACATATCCAGTGTGTGGAATAGCATGTCTGCTAGTGAATGTTTGTTGCACTAATAAAACTCGGTTAGTTGTCTAAGTGAATACTTACAGTTGCAGCATGGGTGAATATAAATAAGACCATGTAGGATCCATTTGCACCATTGCCAAGTTTGGAGAGTAATTGCCCTTCAGACTATTTAAGAGATTTTACTCTGTTGGATGGAA
Source organism: Schistocerca serialis cubense (assembly GCF_023864345.2). NCBI lineage: Eukaryota > Metazoa > Arthropoda > Insecta > Orthoptera > Acrididae > Schistocerca > Schistocerca serialis. The sequence goes on along the minus strand of NC_064641.1, from coordinate 145,675,775 downwards.
ACAAGCCACCTCTTTCACAAGCACAAAGTGAGGTGACAAAGTTGTAAGACATTCTACGCGTATTCAGAAAGGTGGCAGTTCAAATCCATGTCTGGTCAGCCAAATGTGTGAAGGTTTTCTGCAGTTTTCCTAAAGGCAAATGCCAGGATAGTTCCATTCCCAATTCAGCCTTGTATGCCATGTATATAATGACCTCGTTGTCAGTAGTACAGTAAGCCCTGACCTTCCTTCCTTTCGTCCTTCTTTCCTGGCAATATTGTGCAAAGTCTCGCATAAAAGGTAGCACTGTTAGACAGTCTTGGTGATGTGTCAGGCATGTAGTAACTAGCAGGTTATTCCTAGGTACTGTAGGGACATATGAGTGTGTAAAATCTAAAGCACCACGAATTGCTCTTCCAAAATAAGAGGGGTCATGTTCATTAGTTAACTCTCTGTAGTGCAGATACCCCGTAGATGCAAAAACCACTGTTCAAATCCTGATTAAGATTTCTAATTTTTCATCTGCAGAGTGCTATTATGCGTTCCATTACAGCTTTGAGTTCAAAGGGGAACCATTCTTCTTGTGGTCTTGATCCGGTAAGAATAAGCAGCTACATTTCTTGTGTTGTGAACATTTCTAAATTAGCTTCTTGTGAATAAGTTTTGTTCTGAAGTAAACAATACACATAGTGGTGATAGTAAATGTCCTTTGGTTACTACATTATCCATAATGTGGCTAGTTACTATCCATAGTATCCATAAAGTCACAGAGTATCATAACAGGTCGCTTAAATTACATTTAAGGATGAAGCTTTGGCCATTCAGCTTTCACACAAATTTATTTTGAAAAATTCTGGAGGGTAGGTTTTAGCAAACAATACTTGTTTTCGAATAGGCTCAAGATTTCATGATTAGGGATGCCAACAATAAATCGATGTTTTAAAAACATTGAGGTTTCATCGATAAACATTAAGGTTTGAGTGGTGACACACCACTGATGCATCAACGACAAAAGTCCAAAAATATTGACGTTGTTCAACAATGGATCATTCATTCTGTTCATGGATGCTCAGTCATTGACACACAAAGTCTCATAATTCATGCAGTGCTACATTTATTGCTGTCCTCTTGAGTGTTGTACTTTTGAAGTAGTTGTTGTTGTGGTCTTCAGTCCTGAGACTGGTTTGATGCAGCTCTCCATGCTACTATATCCTGTGCAAGTTTCATCATCTCCCAGTACCTACTGCAACCTACATCCTTCTGAATTTGCTTAGTGTATTCATCTCTTGGTCTCCCTCTACGATTTTTACCCTCCACGCTGCCCTCTAATACTAAATTTGTGATCCCTTGAGGCCTCAAATCATGTCCTACCAACCGATCCCTTATTCTAGTCAAGTTGTGCCACAAACTTCTCTTCTCCCCAATCCTATTCAATACCTCCTCATTAGTTACGTGATCTACCCACCTTATCTTCAGCATTCTTCTGTAGCACCACATTTCGAAAGCTTCTATTCTCTTCTTGTCCAAACTAGTTATCGTCCATGTTTCACTTCCATACATGGCTACACTCCATACAAATACTTTCAGAAACAACTTCCTGACACTTAAATCTATACGCGACGTTAACAAATTTCTCTTCTTCAGAAACGATTTCCTTGCCATTGCCAGTCTACATTTTATATCCTCTCTACTTCGACCATCATCAGTTATTTTGCTCCCCAAATAGCAAAACTCCTTTACTACTTTAAGTGTCCCATTTCCTAATCTAATTCCCTCAGCATCACTCGACTTAATTCGACTACATTCCATTATCCTCGTTTTGCTTTTGTTGATGTTCATCTCGTATCCTCCTTTCAAGACACTATCCATTCCGTTCAACTGCTCTTCCAAGTCCTTTGCTGTCTCTGACAGAATTACAATGTCATCGGCGAACCTCAAAGTTTTTATTTCTTCTCCATGGATTTTAATACCTACTCCGAATTTTTCTTTTGTTTCCTTCACTGCTTGCTCAATATAGAGATTGAATAACATTGGGGAGAGGCTACAACCCTGTCTCACTCACTTCCCAACCACCGCTGCCCTTTCATGCCCCTCGACTCTTATAACTGCCATCTGGTTTCTGTAAAAATTGTAAATAGCCTTTCGCTCCCAGTGTTTTACCCCTGCTACCTTCAGAATTTGAAAGAGAGTATTCAAGTCAACATTGTCAAAAGCTTTCTCTAAGTCTAAAAATGTTAGAAATGTAGGTTTGCCCTTCCTTAATCTAGCTTCTAAGATAAGTCGTAGGGTCAGTACTGCCTCACGTGTTCCAACATTTCTACGGAATCCAAACTGATCTTCCCCGAGGTGGGCTTCTACTAGTTTTTCCATTCGTCTGTAAAGAATTCGCGTTAGTATTTTGCAGCTGTGACTTATTAAACTGATAGTTCGGTAATTTTCGCATCTGTCAACACCTGCTTTCTTTGGTATTGGAATTATTATATTCTTCTTGAAGTCTGAGGGAATTTTGCCTGTCTCATACATCTTGCTCACCAGATGGTAGAGTTTTGTCAGGACTGGCTTTCCCAAGGCCGTCAGTAGTTGCAATGGAATGTTGTCTACTCACGGGGCCTTGTTTCGACTCAGGTCTTTCATTGCTCTGTCAAACTCTTCACGCAGTATCGTATCTCCCATTTCATCTTCATCTACATGCTCTTCCATTTCAATAATATTGTCCTCAAGTACATCGCCCTTGTATAGACCCTCTATATACTCCTTCCACCTTTCTGCTTTCCGTTCTTTTCTTAGAACTGGGTTTCCATCTGAGCTCTTGATGTTCATACAAGTGGTTCTCTTATCTCCAAAGGTCTCTTTAATCTTCCTGTAGGCAGTATCTATCTTACCCCTAGTGAGACAAGCCTCTACATCCTTACATTTGTCCTCTAGCCATCCCTGCTTAGCCATTTTGCACTTCCTGTCGATCTCATTTTTGAGACGTTTGTCTTCCTTTTTGCCTGCTTCATTTACTGCATTTTTATATTTTCTCCTTTCATCAATTAAATTCAATATTTCTTCTGTTACCCAAGTATTTCTATTAGCCCTCGTCTTTTTACCTACTTGATCCTCTGCTGCCTTCACTACTTCATCCCTCAAAGCTACCCGTTCTTCTTCTACTGTATTTCTTTCCCACATTCCTGTCAATTGTTCCCTTATGCTCTCCCTGAAACTCTGTACAACCTCTGGTTCTTTCAGTTTATCCAGGTCCCACCTTTTTAAATTCCCACCCTTTTGCAGTTTCTTCAGTTTTAATCTACAGGTCATAGCCAATAGATTGTGGTCAGAGTCCACATCTGCCCCTGGAAATGTCTTACAATTTAAAACCTGCTTCCTAAATCTCTGTCTTACCATTATATAATCTATCTGAAACCTGTCAGTATCTCTAGGCTTCTTCCATGTATACAGCCTTCTTTTATGATTCTTGAACCAAGTGTTAGCTATGATTAAGTTATGCTCTGTGCAAAATTCTACCAGGCGGCTTCCTCTTTCATTTCTTAGCCCCAATCCATATTTACCTACTACGTTTCCTTCTCTCCCTTTTCCTACTACCGAATTCCAGTCACCCATGACTATTAAATTTTCGTCTCCCCTCACTATCTGAATAATTTCTTTTATTTCATCATACATTTCTTCAAATTCTTCGGCATCTGCAGAGCTAGTTGTTCTACTACTGTAGTAGGTGTGGGCTTCGTATCTATCTTGGCCACAATAATGCGTTTACTATGCTGTTTGTAGTAGCTTACCCGCATTCCTATTTTCCTATTCATTATTAAACCTACTCCTGCATTACCCCTATTTGATTTTGTGGTTATAACCCTGTAGTCAGCTGACCAGTAGTCTTGTTCCTTCTGCCACCGAACTTCACTAATTCACACTATATCTAACTTCAACCTATCCATTTTCCTTTTTAAATTTTCTAACCTACCTGCCCGATTAAGGGATCTGACATTCCACGCTCCGATCCGTAGATCACCAGTTTTCTTTCTGCTGATAACGACATCCTCTTGAGTAGTCCCCGCCCGGAGATCTGAATGGGGGACTATTTTACCTCCGGAATATTTTACCCAAGAGGACGCCATCATCATTTAATCATACAGTAAAGCTGCATGCCCTCGGGAAAAATTATGGCCGTAGTTTCCCCTTGCTTTCAGCCGTTCGCAGTACCAACACAGCAAGGCCGTTTTGGTTATTGTTACAAGGCCAGATCAGTCAATCATCCAGACTGTTGCCCTTGCAACTACTGAAAAGGCTGCTGCCCCTCTTCAGGAACCACACATTTGTCTGGCCTCTCAACAGATACTCCTCCGTTGTGGTTGCGCCTCCGGTACGGCTATCTGTATCGCTGAGGCACGCAAGCCTCCCCACCAATGGCAAGGTCCATGGTTCATGGGGGGGGGGGGGGGGGGGGGGGGGTGTTTGAAGTAGTAGGGAAGTAAAATACGGAGTTTGCAGTAAGATCAGTTACTTCAAATAGTCCCTATTGAGTAATGTGCAGCAATCGCTGGATATAGTATAAGTGATTCTCATTGTCGATTGCCATGTCGGTGTGTGTGTGCTTGTGTGCCATAATATTTGGTGACATTATGATAGTTCATGATGGGCACATTATGAATGTCTCAGTTCAGTAAATAGACAACCAGCAAATAAAATTTTACCAATTAGTTGGAGAAAAATATATACATGTGCGTTGAATTTTAGAAGTATTTTATCTGAACTGATTAATTTTTAGCTTACAGAACGTGGGCATACCCAAAATTAATTTGGAGGAGACAACAGAGAGGGGGGTTACAAATGGACATGTAAAAATGCAAAATAAATCATTTGTGTACATTACAATTCACTTTCTGGACAAGTATCTACTGCTCAGTGGAACATTTGGTGTTTTTGAGCTGACAGAACACTAAACATCACTGAAGAACTGACAGATACATCATCCAGAAGAATATTGAAAATGAAAATGTTTCAGCTATCATCACAGATAATGACAGCACTGTTATGAAGGTCAGTTGGACGTGTTTGACAAAAAGAAAAAAATTATCCCTTGTTTTGACTGTATAATTAACTTAGTCATAAAGAAATCTATTGATGATGAAAAACATTGCACTGAACTGAGAAATAGTCAGAGATATTGTCAAGTACATTAAAGTTACGGAAAGGACAGGTAGAAGTGGAACTGAAAGAAGGCAAAATTAAAATAAAATGATGCTCTATGTTCACACACAGCTGAATTTGTGCTTGTTATAATGATTCCTGGAGGTAGTTAACTTTGTGGGAGCTAACTTTCTGACTAGTCCTGAGACTCCACATTGGCTTATAGCAGTGAATTAGTGTGTCAAAGAAATGGTGGAATTGCTAGGACCACTTGAAAAATTAACAAAAGAAATTTCAGGAGATACTTGGGTTACAGTAACCAAAGCGATCCCATTAGTCAGTTGTGTTTGAGACATGGTCGAAGATACGTAACCTAGAAATGAAATGATTGCTCTGTTTAGAAACAAAATATACAGGGAGTTACAAAAAGGTATGGCCAAACTTTCAGGAAACATTCCTCACACACAAATAAAGAAAAGATGTTATGTGAACATCTGTCCGGAAACGCTTAATTTCCATGTTAGAGCTCATTTTAGTTTGTTCTTCCACCTACGCTCAGTGGAGCACGTTATCATGATTTCATACGGGATACTCTACCTGTGCTGCTAGAACGTGTGCCTTTACAAGTACGACACAACATGTGGTTTATGCACGATGGAGCTCCTGCACATTTCAGTCGAAATGTTCATACGATTCTCAACAGATTCGGTGACCGATGGATTGGTAGAGGCGGACCAACTCCATGGCCTCCACGCTCTCCTGACCTCAACCCTCTTGACTTTCATTTATGGGGGCATTTGAAAGCTCTTGTCTGCGCAACCCCTGTACCAAATGTAGAGACTCTTCGTGCTCGTATTGTGGACGACTGTGATACAATACACCTTTCTCCAGGGCTGCATCAGCGCATCAGGGATTCCATGCTACGGAGGGTGGATGCATGTATCCTTGCTAACGGAGGACATTTTGATCATTTCCTGTAACAAAGTGTTTGAAGTCACGCTGGTACGTTCTGTAGCTGTGTGTTTCCATTCCATGATTAATGTGATTTGAAGAGAAGTAATAAAATGAGCTCTAACATGGAAAGTAAGCGTTTCCGGACACATGTCCACATAACATATTTTCTTTCTTTGTGTGTGAGGAATGTTTCCTGAAAGTTTGGCCGTACCTTTTTGTGACACCCTGTAGAAACAACTGGCAAGAAGGTTTGACAACTTGGAACATTCCACCAATATGGCAATTTCAACAACTCTTGACGCGAGATTAAATTTCATGCATGTAAAAGATGCCGTCACAAAATCAAAGAAAATTAGTTATACAGATAGGCATGGGAATTTAATGTACTTACAATCACGAAATACATATCCAACAGATGTTATAAAGAAGATTCAGAGTTTGACATCTGGAAATATCACAAGCAGTTGGCTCAAAAAAAATATGAAAAATAAGTTGTCAACATTTGATGGAAACATCAGTGAAACTGATGTTCATATTTACCTGTTGTCCCCCATTACCCTAATAAATGAGACCCTATTGAAATGTGGCAGGACACAGTAACTTTTCCCAAATTTTCAAAGGTGTATCTTCCTATTATCGCTACATCTGTGCCAAGCAAGTGCTTGTTCTCAGAGGCTGGGGCACCAATCACTAGAGATGAGTCGTTTGTGAACTAACAGGTCCAAAGGAACGGTTCACCAGGAATGAATTCTAAGGAACAGCCTTTCATAGTTCATTTTGGTCGCAGCTTTCTACTTGTGGTTCCTGGGGAACGGGAAACGGTTGATCTCGTTCCCACAACGGCACGTCAGCCGGTCTCGTTCTGGCCTGGGTCCCGCTCCCATCTGTCTCGGTGTCGGTCTCCCTCAGCCGGACTCCTTCTTTGTGAGGCAACTGATCGCTGTTCCACTGCCAACTGTGCGTAATTACTGCAGTATCAAATTGTTGTTCGTTTTGTTTGCTGCACACGCCCATTCAAGATCTGTTTCAAACCTTTTTTTGAACTCTGGACTTCTGTTTCTATTCAGTGTCCACAACTGGTAATTAAAATATGTTTTATAATTATGTGGTATGTAATACATACATCTTTTCAGGTAACAAAAGGGCATATCAGCTTGATTCACTATTTCGATAAACAGCAGAACTCACTAAAAGCAAGTTTTCTTGTTATTACACATGCAAAGGAAGTCAGCACGGCACACACAAGTGGTAATTTTCTGTCCTTTTTTTGATCCAAGGTAAAACAGCATGTTCATTGTTATGGAAGGCAGACTGACTTACAACCGAATGAAGCCCACACTCCATAATTGAGTGTCTGGTGTCACATTTTGTAAAGAGAATACGATAACTTCTACCATATTATTTCAGTGGTACAGGATGGCGCACAAAAAATCGGCCCCGAGTGCTAGACTGCTTATTGTCGCACACCAATCGTCATCTATTGTTTCAAAGTTGTTTGGATTAGCTTTTTGTTATTTCTTTACTGCCTAATTATTACATGTTTATCTATTCTGCTTGTAGCGGTCACAAATCGTGCGTAATTGGCGAGCAGTCTGTACTGCCCTGGTTTTTTGTGCACCGTCTTATATTGTTTCACTTCAGTCAGCCACATAATGCTACAATTGGCTTAACGAGAGGTTTTGCAGAATCACGAAAATTACTTAAAGTGTGTGAGAATTCTGTAATGAATAAAAACTCTTTACTCCAGAGGGGAGGCAAGTGCCCCCCCCTCTCGGCACCTTCCATCTTCAGTAACCTATGCTACTAATTTTCAGTTTATCACAAGAACCATATACCATGCACTTTTGAACGGTGAATGAGTAAAAATGAACAGTTCCCAAAAAAGAGTGATCACCAGTGAGCTAGTTCCCAAGGATGAAAGAGTTTGCCCATCTCTACCCATCACCTAGGAAAGAAACAGACTTCTAGGGACTAGGTGGTTATCAAAGCTTCTTTTCCCAAATTCTGTATCCAAATTTTTGGTTTAAGAGAAATGTTTTAATGATAAAAATGAAGTGCTTCACAAGACTCATTTTATTTAGTTTTGTAACCTGTTTTATATGAAGACAGCCAATGATCGCATCAGTCAGTATCATTGCTCCTAATGTAAGTTAATGTTAAACAACGTTATAGATAGAGGTAGGTTGTGAACAAATAGGTGACTACTTCCAGTTTCTCTCTGTTTTAAAACTTGCAATACAACTTATGTTAATTTAGTGTGCTACTTAAAAATCAAATAATTTTGATGTGACTTTTCAAATATTGCTAAAATATATAGAAACATCAATATATCACTCATACGAGTGATGTTTTAACAACATCGATATCTCAGCATTTTTAAGAGCAATATTGCAACACTATTCCTGATACGACACAGTGCTTTATGTAATATTGATCTTGCTCAAACAATCACATGACATTTGACTCGGTGGCACTAGTGTGAGGAATAGTTGAGAAAATGTGAACTAGCCGCTACAGCAATTTAATGCTCTGCTTAAAAATTGATAATTTTTTGAAAAACAGGGGGAAATAGTGTTACTTTCTATCAACTTACAAACTATTTTTGTATTTGAACAGGTCTGAAATAAAAGTTCTCATATATGTATGGATAATGTCTACATACATTTATGCTGCTTTTTAAGTAAAGGTAACATTCAAAGTCGAAAATGTTGTCCTTAAGAATCCATTATTTGATTCTGAACCCAACTGAGAAACTGTAAAAATTTACCAAGTTGGCTACAAATGAGAAATTCAGCCGTTTTTCTCCTGTTAGATTACCAGGCAACAACATTACCAGCTTTAGAACAAGTTGATGACATTTAACCCTTGCATTACCAACTGGGGTATTCTGACTACCCCAGGTTGATCCCCCCCCCCCCCCCCCCCCCTTTAATAATGTTATCTGAAGGGCCACACACCTGTGGTTTCATGACTTTGTACTAAAATGATTGACGTTGAATTCACACTCACGACTGTCTAATTTTTTGGCTTTATCATTGTTATTCAAGTCATTTATTGGTGGGGTTGTGAGACTACCCCGCTTGGTATGAAACTGTTTATTTTCTTATTTGCAGAAAAAGAAGATTTTGGGAAATATGTCATTCATCTTCTTTGTTGAGTTTTGCCATAGATCCAATGTTTGTTATTGTTGCTGGTTACTGTTGTTGAGTTGAATTTGACATTCACTGTTGAGCTGACATTACACGAGTCAGTATTTCACCTGCAAGTAAGGATGTCCAAAGGACTTTCTAGTGATGAGATCATGGAAATTCTATACAATTCTGATGTCAGTGATGATGAAAATGGATGGGGCATTGATAATGAACTGAATGAGTATATGGAACCTCTTGACAAAGACCATATCATAGCATCAGATGAAGCTGAGATGAAATATCAGAAGGTACTATACATTCACGTGAACTAGTAGTAGTAGAAGAAGAAGAAGAAGTGGAGGATTAAGAAGAAGAAGAAGAAGAAGAAGACACTGGAGATTTGTTTGTTTCTAGAAGTGGACTACAATTTTCTAGTGAACCACCAAAAGGTGGGCGGGCGTCGACGTCGCAACATTTTTTTGAATGTAACACCTCGCCCAGTGAATGATGGAAAAACAACCAAACCAATAACAGAGTCATTTTTATTTTTTTTCTCACTGGAAATCGTGAGCATCATTGTAGAAGAAAAGAACAGGAGAAGCCAAACGAGTAATTTCTCTGTGGAATGCAGCTCAGTCTTCGAACAAAACAACATGGAGAGATATAAATGCAACAGTAGCAATTCTAATAGGAGCTGGTCTAACTCATGGACATCGCCCAAGTGCTTCTGATCTGTGGGGAGGTAATGTTGCCTTTCGGCAGCCATTCTTTTCTGCTGCCATGTCAAGAAATAGATTTTTGTCTATACTGAAATTCTTGCGATTTGACAACAGAGACACAAGAGCACAGATAATTGAAGAAACCAAGGACAAGTTACAAGCCATCAGGATAGTGTTAGACAAATTTCAATCTAAGTTGTGCAAGAACTTCTATTATTATAAATACGTGACTACTGATGAACGATTAGCAACGTACTGAGGAAACTGCCATTTTAGGGTTTATATGAAGAGCAAACCTGGCAAGTATGGCATTAAAATTTGGGTTTGTGGTGATGTGAAGACATCTTACTTATTACGGATCCAAATTTACACAGGAATGGTGGACAATACTTGGGAAGTGAATCAAGGACAGAGAGTTGTTTTGGATCTGATGGAACCATTTCTGAATAACATTCATGGTGTAATGACTGATAATTTTTTCACCAGTTTTCCATTGGCTGCTGAACTACTAAAACGAAACACGACATTGGTTGGTGCCTTGCATTCCAATAAGAAAGAGATTCCGAAGGAATTCTTGCCAAACAGAAAGATAGTTCACTCTTCAATGTTTGGCTTCACAAGTGACTTGACTCTAGTTTCCTATGTTCCAAAGAAGGGAAAGGCAGTAATACTAATCTCTACTCAGCATAATGAGAGACAAGTGAGTGGTGAAGAAAGTGAACACAAACCCGAAATCATACTGCACTACAACAAAACCAAAGGTGCTGTAAATGATGGGGACAAAATGACAAGAGGATACTGTTGTGTTAGAGGAACGAGGCGGTGGCCACTTAAGAATCTTCATGGAAATGATAGATATTGCAGCACTGAATGCATATATTCTGTACACTCAAAAGATTTCCTGAATGGCAGAAGAATAACCGAAGCCGACGTAAACTCTTCACGACTGAACTGACATTTGGACTCAGCAAAGGCAACATGGAAGAAAGAGCCCAAAATATCAGCAGTCTTCATAAAGTTGTACAAGATGGCCTTAAAGCTTGTGGCATTGCAATTCCTACAGCAGTGATCAAAACCCAGTGTTCCAAGTTACCAACGCCACAACGATGTCAAGATTGCAGGAGAAACGAAGATCGGAAAACAAGATTCTGTTGTGTAACATGCAAGAAACCTGTTTGTAATATACACAGAGAAGAAACTGTTACTGTGAAGTGAAGTGCATGCAGTGCAAAAATGTACTTGACTTAAAAGTTGAAAAAAGTCTTGTCTTATTTTACTGCAGTGACTGTTGAGGTACATACATTATTTTCTGTTCGTTGAGTACTGAATTTAGTGAAAGATATAAAAAAAATTTTGTACTTTGTATCTGTGATCTGAATAAATACTTTAATAACCTGAAAAGCTGTTTTTCAATACTAAATAAACCCGTTCAGTGGAAATAACGAAATCTGAGAACAAATATTACAATAAAACACAAAACTCTTTTGGGGTAGTCCAAATACCCTGCTTAGTAAAATACAGGTGTGAAAAAGCTTGGTAATGGGAGGGTTAAATGAATGAAGAAAGAAGATAATCGAGAATTAAATGTCGAACAAATCACATTAAACTGGCAGCAATAGTTATCACAAGAATGAATTAAGATGGAAAGACTAGTAGTGGAGATAGTACTGACAGATGTCAATAGAATGCATGACAAACAAAAGTTCGAGAATTGAACTGAATCATGATTGCAATCTTTTATTTATGTAGTAGTTGCTGATGTCAGATATGACCTGCACCAAGAAGACATGGATGTTTATGCTTCACTGTTGATCAAGCACAAGACTGCGGAATGGTTGGAGAGGGAACAGTGACACCAGCTTGGGCGAGAAGTAAGAACTCTCAAGGAGTGCAGGCAGGAGGATGTTGCGCGTGCAGCAAATTATGTCGTGCTGCCAACCATGGGAATTTCACAGCGTACTTTGGCTTTTTATGAACATCTACCACATTTAAATTGCAGTTTGCTTGAATCCGTTTGTACTCAAAATCAAATAGACTTTAAAATTGGACAAATACACTACAATAGCACAAATTTCTGCAGGAGATGGTAAAAGTCTAGATTGAAGCTGGTGGCGTACTTCAGTGGTTTGTGCAGCAGTCATGTCAATACTCATTGTGATGGGTGATGTGATAGATTGAGGGTGTGTTAGCTGCTGGTTCTACAGAACCAATGAGAGAGCGGTGGCAGATAATAAGTTTGGAAGCAGAAGACATTATAACATTCTTATATCAGTATACAAGTGAAATCAGTTATTTATTTAGGGGAGGGGAGGGGGGGAACAGCTGTGTTCGCAGGTCCCATTTTACCTACAATCTCACTGGACTCGCATTCGGGAGGACGACGGTTCAATCCCGTCTCCAGCCATCCTGATTTAGGTTTTCCGTGATTTCCCTAAATCATTTCAGGCAAATGCCGGGATGGTTCCTTTGAAAGGGCACGGCCGATTTCCTTCCCAATCCTTCCCTCACCCGAGCTTGCGCTCCGTCTCTAATGACCTCGTTGTCGACGGGACGTTAAACACTAACCACCACCACCACCACCACCACCACCACCACCACCTACAATCTCACAGATTGCAACATATTCAGAAGAAACAACCAAATATTCGTGACAACGAAGATATAAGTTTTGCTGCTATCCTGCTAGGATGATGTGGTGGTGATTAAAAATAGTGATACCTCAGATGGCAGGGTAATTAAACAAAAAAGCCAGTGAAGATAAAAATTTATGTACACAATTTCTTCTTGTTTATTCTCTTTGTGTCATCAAAAAGTAGACAATAAATGGCATAAGTTTTTTCGGGACCGATGACCTCTGCAGTTTGGTCCCTTTAATCCTTAAACCAACCAACCAACCATAAGTTTTTAGGCAGGTACCTAAGGTCAATAAAAGTTTGTAATTTTGATTGGTCAGAATGTGTTAAAAAAAAATAAAGTTACCCAAGGAGCCTTGTAAGAAAGGGGGAGGGGGGGTTTGTCTTGTACTCAAGTAAGTACACTATTTGGTTATTTGGAAACCAGGTTAACAGAAGAATGATTTGCTAAAACCCCTTAGCAGCTTCCACTGAGTATCCATTCAAATTTCGAAGGCAGCAATGCTAATAAGTGAAAGATCTACACAGACAAGATGTCTGAAGCTGTTTTTCAGTAGCGATATGCACCTACAAACAGCTATAGGAGATGATTGTTTTACTCTTTGTTGGTGTCTGTGAGCTGCAATTTACTGGCATATTGCAGTATTAAATATCTTTTGGTGCACTCAGATATATTGAAAACAAATGTAAGATGTCAGAAATACGGATAGTAACATGTTACCCTATACACTTCCTAGCTTTAAGTGCACGTGTATGCACTACTTTTTTCTTATAGAGGTGGACTCAGAGCTTCGACTGTCATTTGATAAGTGTTAATCACTTTAATTTTAGACAGTCAGTTGCAGCTCTGCTGATGAAGGTGTACTTTTACCAGCATCCAGAACACAGCATGTATGTTTAATTTCATCTGTGGTCCTTATTGCATATATACATGCCATCTTGGGATAACTAAAACCTAAAGGACCCATATTTACAGTAACAGAACTGAGATTAATTAAGGACATTAGAACATGAAGGTAGTTTCTTTTCTGCAGGAACTGACATATGACTATTCTTTTTAGAGAGAGAATAAGAAGCCCTTCATTTCCTTATGTAATAAGGTGACTGCCTATGTCTTCAGTTTATTGTAATCCTGTGCGCACACACGAAGTCTTTTGTTTTGAACAGGCTTGCGTGAATGAATGTTGAGAGTGGCAGCCAAGAGTAGCTTGTTCGTAGAGTTGCATGCTTCTCATTGAACCATTGCATGGTGAGAGCTTTTGTCTTAAGTCTTCTCCCAAGAATTCCAAAAGCTTCTGATAATTTTTGTCTTTATGTGAATTATCCATTATTGGATGATTTCCTTGGGAAACATGCATGAAAGTTTTGCCAAGGTGGCCCTGTCACAGGTCCAGATGTTCTAAGGATTTCAGTGCTTGAATTCATTTGTTGTATTCAGTGAATTCAACATTGAGACTATTGGTATATACTACTGGAGTGAGCCTTCTCTCTTCCAGGAAACTCAGGTGTGCTTGATTATATCATTTTTATCTCTGTATCATTTATGAAGGATTCTTTTGTCATCTTTTAAGTTGTCTGGTTGGACCATAGCATATACCAGGGCCTCTGAGATTGTTTCCAGAAAAGGGGTCAGCTCTCAACATCTCCCAAAAGCAAAACTTAATGGGCAGTAGCTTACTGATAGTAGCCGTTGAATTTTAAAGTAGACTGCAGATGCAGACAGCTACTTCATGATCTCTTTTTATGCCTCTAGAATGATGAGCTCCACTTGATCACTGCATTCTTCTTACAGATCTACACAAAGTCATACTAATTGTCAGACAATGAGTTATGGTGAGCTCATCAACCTGCGTCACAACAGGCAGTGCATTTCCCAGGCACTCCTTGTGATGGGGAAATTGTAAAGTGATGTCTTATCAATAATCATTTCAAATTTGGACATGAAACACCTTGTATTACTGCTCTGATTTTAATGTTACCTTCTCAGAATAGATAACTCTCGGCCTGACATGATTTCATTTGCCTTTTTACACAGTTTGTTTACTAGAGAATGGCAACATTTTGTCGCAGGAGATGGCAGTGTTCTGTTTTATTATTGTATGAACAGGACTATCTTAGGACTTATTCAAACAACAAAAACATCCATTTTCGAAAATATATTATAATTAAATAAGAAAATCTTCTCAGCAAGCAGTGACAGGAAAAACACATGCAAAAGTTAAGGACATGTGCAAACTTTCCCAGCCTAAACCTTGCCTTCCTTTTCCTTCATCCCCGTTTCTTCTCTTCCCCTTCCAACCCGGGAAGGAGCCACTGGCTCCAAAAGCTGGCACATTTCCTTAACTTCTGTATGTGGTTTTTGTACTGCCACATGGTGAGTAGATTTTTTTTGTCTACTTAATTATATTATATTAGGACATATTCAGATTTAAAATAAATGTACACAAATACTGGTCCTACTATTGGGGTTTGCTGGAGCTTGTGGTTCTAACTTGACACACACCAGTTAACTCCTACACTACCAACAGTCTTTCTGCACTCTAGTTTTGAATCTGAAGGTGACCTTATTTGGGCAAAACCAGCAATAAATGTAAAAACATTATTGAGACTTTTGTTCACTAAAAAGGATTGAAATCATTTGAGGTTGCATCTACACCCCCTTATATGGAGTCATTGCTTCACTACTGCCCTTAACCCACAAGTTCTGTTTAGTGTTAAAATGTGCCTCTAGTTCCAATGGAAGAATGATGTGGAGATACTTAAGACTATGACAAAATGGCTGGAAAAGTGCTGGTAGCAACCAAAAAATGGCACTAATTGTAATGTATTTGTATCCATGAAATGTATTTGCAATTGTGAATATGAACAACCATCAGCTGTGAAACAGAATGATGACAATGAAAATCTGTGCTGGACTGGAACTCGAACTCGGGTTTCCCGCTTTTCCCAAGTGGTCGCCTTAATCACTTCGGCTATCCGTGCATGACGAGACCCAATCTTCCACATGTCTTGGTTCCTGCATAACAACCTGTACTTGAACACACACATATTGTGATAACCATTGTAATTGAAAATTGCTGCCCAGTATTTGTGGATAAATACAATATTGCAGTGCCTCATTGTTAAGAACAATAATTCAGCTTCAGCCTCATTGTTAAGAAGAATGATTCAGCTTCAGTGGTTATGAAATATGTGAAATGTATTATAGCTGAATATATTACACAGATGATGGTCATTCGTATTTACAACTGTGAACACATTTCATGTATGTAGTAACAGCTGTAGTTGCAGCAGTGTCTGTTCCTTCAGATATGCATGCGTGACTAAAGGAACATGGCATTTTTCTTCTTAACATCAGAGGTACTGCAGTATCTTATTCTGATCAACCAGCTGCTGAAATCAGTGGAAAATGCAGTGTAATATAAAGTCAAAACACTTCCCAAACAACAGCAGTAAGTGTTCATTGTAGTCCATCTCAGTTATCATCACCATCGTTTGGAAATAGGCACCATATTTTATGAGTCCACATCATCTTTATTTCCATGGTTATTACACAATTTACAAATAAAGTAGTGTTTAACTTCATACATAACGATATAGGTAACGTCTTGTCCTTTATTTAAATTATGTTAAGAGATTACTTAAAACTTTTATTGAGGGATTATAAAATCAGTTAATGAAGATTTGTTGACTGTTATGTCGTTATGGTTGTCAGGAGGTAGGTAGTCCTATAATGAAGTGTTATGCAGTTGATATATGTGTAAACAGAATTTCGTCATTTTAGATTGTGCAAGTGTGCACATGATACATTGAGTGTACCTATACAGTACAACTGAAACATGTCAGAGGTTCATACCACTGATCATTGAAACCCATGAGATTATGTGCTGTTGGGATATAAATATGACAGAAAATTTTGGTGTGACACAACATAGTGCAGAATAAATAGAATGTGCCTTTCATTTTGCAGATGTTCTTTGAAGATAACATTGATGATGCCAAGTACTGTGGGCATCTGTATGGACTTGGGACATCATTTGTTATGAACGGCAACAACAGTTACCATGACAATGGGGATAATAGCAATTCATCGTGATACAGCTGCTTGTCTGGAGCCAATGAAGACCAGAACGACATCATAGTGCTTGTGTTCATGCTCAGTCAACTGTATTCCTTACATCCCAAGAAATAAGGAAACAAAACCTTTTTATGAATTTTTCTTTTGTACAATTTCTTAATTGACAAAATAGTGTATACATTCTGTATTAATGTAAGAAATGAAATTGTAAATTTGTAAATCAAATGTTTCAATTGTGAACACCCTTTAGAGTACAACTGTGTGGATGATGAATGAATCATGTTCTTTATAGGAATGACATGTCTGGTGCAGAGCATAAGCCAAAAACTGAAAGTGAAAAATCATTTTTTTAATATTCTGCAGAAAAGGACCACTTACACACAAACATCTGGAATATATTAATATCGGAACAAAATTTAAGTCTTAATTGATGTAGCAAAGCTATATAGTTTAATGTATGTCAGTAAGCTAAAAAGTAACTGTCAATCCTCTTCTTTCTTATTTCTTAACAAGAAATAAGGAAGTGTTTATCTTTCACAAGATTATGTATATTTTTATTTGACTTGGTATCCAAGTTTTTTAACAAAATACAAATTATAAAAAAAAATAAATGTGCAAATACTTTTGAGGAGTTTGAACTTGTGAAAGATAAATATTTGACAAATAACAGTTCATTGCTGTTAAGTTATCAATATATTGTAGATATTTTTTTAATGTTTCCCTTATATTCCCCTTGTCCTTTATTTCGACCTCACCATGTTTCATAGTGTCCGTGTACATCTGTGCTCTGTATGAAGAGAAGAAAGCTATTAATGAGCATGTTTGTAGGGAGTGAATGAAATTATATATATATACATATGTCCTTTACATTTTATATGTGTATTAAAGTAACTGAAGATGAAATAATAATAATAATAGAGAAATAATGGTGTGTGAATTTATGCTTTAATTAAGTAATAATGTGAAATAAACACAGTTAAGAAGTAAACAGAAATTTTTATTGAAATAGTTTGCACTGGTTTTATCCATCTGTGCAGAGAAGGAGAGAAATTTATTTATAAAGCTTTAAAACATAACTGAGTTTTAGTTGATAATTTTTCAGTTGAAATTAGCTTTTTATAGTCATGCGCGTTGCCTCATGGTGCTCTGGTCTGTTAGTGGACATGCCTGTTTCAATGTTTATATACTTTTTGTCAGAATCACTGCTAAGTGATTGCTTGCAGCTTTTTTAGACTTTGTAAATGCATTTTTATACATTATTTGGTTTTCTAATAATGTCACTCACCCAAAATTTTATTTTTCATCACCCTTTTTTTTTTTTTTAAGAATCAGTATTTTATGGACATGTATTTTTTGACTAAATACATGATACTGCAACATAATAAATCAGGGATGTTTGATTAGTGTTAGCAGCTGAAATATTCCTCATTCCTCTGTGCCTCAGTTTAAGTTTATAAATTCAAAACCTGTTCTTTCCTTGGACTATTCATACAATTTTTAAAAAATTTTGCAGTAGCATCTTTCCTGAAAACCACATAGAGTCTGGTAAATGGTGAACAGAAAAGTAGGAAGCAAATATTTTAGCTACACTTCACAGAATACTGGATATAAAAGGAAGAGGAACAGCTACTGTCATTGTGTAATGGCCAATTTGTTTGTCCATTGTGTATGAAGTCGAAGATCTGTTGTGTAATAAGATGAGGGGTAGAAGAAAGATTGAGATACCAATATAATCATTCCAAGAAGGGCATAGTAGTCACTGAAAAAAGTCAGGGAAAAGAATTGAGGAATATCACATGTCTAAGGTACGTGCTCTGATGACATTATGACTTTGAGCACAGTGAAAATCCAACAAATTTTTGGAGAATGTCAGAACAATTTTTAATTTCTATTGTACTTAAATTGATGTTCTGTGATTTTTGACCTTTACAGCTGTCTATTCCACACCTACATCTCTGAAAGAAGAAAAATCAGTATTGTTGGCTTCCAGTTGGCATAATCGTTCTTTTAATGACCTCCTGTTTGTAGCTTATCATTTTTCTTTGCACTGTAAAATTTGTGTGGAATTTAATTCTATGATATTTGATAGTGTGCTCTGCATTTTGATGGTGAATATTACATCATCATATTAATTGTGTTTATAATTTTTATTTTTTCTAGCTTTCTTAATGCATACTTAATCAAGTTTTTGAGTTAACAATTACACTTCAACTCAGAATTATGCTGTTATATTCATTTAATGCAAAGTATGGTATTATTTCATAGACATACATTTTCAGCAATGCTGAATTTTAATACCTGACCATCTGGTCTGTTCAGCACTGTTGGCAAGTGGGGTGCACTCAGCCCTTGTGTGGCAAACTGACGAGCTAATTAGTTGAGAAGTAGCAGTTCTGGTTGTGTAAACTGACATATGGCCAGGAGAGCAGTGTGCTGACCACATGCCCCTCCATATCTGCATCCAGTGATGCTGAATCTAATATCATTGTTTCAAGGAATATAATTTGAGTTTTTACATCCCCCTTAGACACACTGGATGTAAGACCCCAGATCTAGTCAACTACCATGACAGAAGTGGTATAAGTATTTCTTTGGCTACAGTAATGCTCCTCAGTTCTTATGAGGTTGCCGAATGTGGAGGGATGCCCTTGATGAAACCAAACAAGAAGAAATTGCACATTGGTTGATGTTAAAAATTGTCTGGACGCACATGAAAAGTATTGTGTATGGCTTTTGCACAGCGAACCCATGGACCTCAGATACGTCAGTTTATTTCTGGACGCAGCCCTTATTGTCCTGCAATGTCAGTACCTCTTGCCCTCCTATTGACTCTTCCAAATCAATAAAACTTCAATTTACACACAGGTTTTTTTTCTGAGAAACCTTTCTCCATTTCATTAACAGCCCTACTGCTCCAGGATCATTCTCTCCAGCACCAATACCTGTGTGTTTAATAGTGAACGGTTGTGCACTACATTGACTTCACTCATCATCTTTTCACTTTGTCCCTGATGTACACAATAGCTATGATAGTGTTCAGAATTCGGACTTCTCTCATTGAGATACGATAATTGGTTCCCATTAACTAAGTAAAATAGTGTGTGGAGTGGTAGTATATCTTGGTAGATGCGCGCGCACACACCCACACACCCACACACACACACACACACACCCACCCACACACACACACACACACACACACACACACACACACACACACACACATTTTTCTCTGTAGAACTAAGAGTGCACTGTTCTGTGGATATATATGGGGCAGTCAATTGAAAACGAAGAATATGGGGAAAAACTGTTAATACATTTATCCCATTGTGAAATAAGATGGTCAATTGCTTCATGGAAAAATTTTTGCGGTTGCCTACAGGTGTTCACCCTTTCATCCGAAACAAATCAATGGCTACAAACATCTTTCTTCAGGGCTTCAAAAATAAAGAAATCACTTGGGGAGAGATTGGGACTGTATGGATGATGTGTTAGGGCATCCCGACAAAACTACTTCTGTGTATTGAAACAACCTTGCCGTCGTATTTTGGCTGATTACATTTTACTTACCAGTGACCCTCAGGTTGATATTATGACATAAACCCTATACAGCATAGTTGAAATGTTCTTTGGAAATATGTTGATGCTTGCAGCCCTCCTCCTTGGATCTTTATTACAACAAGATCAGCTTTCTTATAGGATTCGTAGATAACTATAATGAACATTGATGTGTCTGCAGTTGCAGGCAGAAACGAGGTAGACTTCCTTACTAAGGATGCAAAGACATACACTTGCATGGATAAAATTCACACACTTTCCTTAGCAATATTTACATGTAGCCAAACTGGCAAAGGCAAATACTTAATTTCCTCTATTGCATTTACAATTGTTTGTCTATTGAATACTGTCCTTGGGTCATTAGCTAATCACATCTAGTAACTGGTGATAATGGCACAGGTGTCTTCCATGGTTCATAGCATCTTATACCACAGATCTCTTTGTGAGTCGACTTATAAACAGGTGCAGACTTGCTGTGTTGAGGGCGTGGTCATTAGCAGCGACCTCTGTTTGCATATGGTAGTACCACCTGTTGGCCTTGTGGCGAGTGACAGAAATTCTGGAGTGAGCGAAGCATCTGCTGTCGACCAGCCAGAAGTTCCATAATAGACTGACTTCAGAGGGGTGTGATGCAGCCTTGTGTGTGGTTGTCGTAGGCACTGCCAATCCTGTAATCATCATCTTAGCTATTACTTTTGCTGTATGAAATTGATGCACCCATTTTGTACTGATTGTTGTTCAAACATTGACTGGAACTCTGTTTTCACAGTTAATTAATCAATCCTGTGTCTTGCATTCTGCACTGGGGCAGTATTTCATAGCATTCAATTGAGTTATTTTTGTAACTCTTCCTTGCATTTTTTGGGACTGTGTTTGTTATGAGTTGGTGAAAATGTAGTCTGGCGAAGTGCAAAGGCATGTATGGCCAGTGCCAATCTGAACAGAGTCCTTTTTTGTATTATGACCCATTACCTTGAAATACTAAAACAACTGTATAACAAAGTGATGATTGGATAATTTTTGCAGCAGACCTCTAAAGGCCTGCATTGTTGTTGAACAGTTGTGTGACAAAATATTTCAAAGTATACCACAAAATATGGCATTTTTCAAGATGTATTGTTCCTCAACAGGTAATATGAATAATTAAGCAGTCCATAACACATCAGCACAAGTTCTTTAGGCAATATTTGTGAAAGTCTTTACATGGACAATGGATAAGCTATATGATTCGACTAACTCAACATCTGTAAAAATTCTGGCCAAAGTTGTTGATGTACTCTTCAGATACGCACCACATTTAATATCAAATGCATGAGTTTGTTAGTTTTGCTATACCGTTAATCAGTCTGTGTAGATTCTCTTAGACGCAAGTCAAAAGTTTGGAAAATTACCTGCGACTTGAATAGTTTCTACCAGCCTGCATTGTGATTTAACAGTATCTTTAAATTCCAGGTGGATTTGTTCATTGATAGTCTATTTCGTTAAAGCTTGCATTTTTCTTTTTTTTCTAATTTCACAAACTTTTGACAGTTTTTATGGTTTGTAACTGCTTACAAGGGGATCTGATGCACTGTGACTCTCTCTGAATTTCTTAATACCTATGAGGTTTGAAGATCAATGCAATGCACTTCTTTAAAAAAATCTAAAAATCCGTTTTGAAGATTTCCGGCGACTGTTCAGTACAAAAATTTTTGAGCATTTCAATTGATCTGCATGCATGGTGTTCTTGTCTTGTAATTATGTGATCCTTACTAGATGCAATTTTAAATTTTATTCGTATTACAAAATTGAAATGTTAATTAACAAATACTCCATCAAAACGTTTTACATAAAGTAACATTTTTTAACTACTAATCACATGAAAATGTATCTAGAATAAATTATCATCATGCACAAAAAATAATAAATATATTATTGTTACTTATAATTATTCATTTATCAGTGATAGCATTTTTAATACTGTTTTTAAATTTGTTATGAATACCCACATTTTTATGTAATAATTAGTTGAAAATAAAAGATATATTTTATATTGGAAAATTGTGATCCAATATTAGTTAACCATCACGTGAGTTTGATAATAAACATATCATTCAAATACAAGGAAAGAAAAAGGTTTGTCTCATGATAATCAAATCATCAACCTTGCAATTACAAGACAAGAACACTATCCACACAGCTGCATTAAAAAGCATGAAATTTTTTGTCAGCATACTGCTTTAGAAAACTGATATCCGGCAATGACATTCAGATCATATTTGTATGACAAAAATTGATGAGAGCCAGTCTGTGACATCTTTTATAAAATTTGATTAAAGAAATAATCGTTCAGTTATCACTTTTCATACTTATTTATTCATGCAAAAAATCTCTAGGCTGTTGTGTGTGGTACTAGTATGTAATTTACTGCTAGTAAAACTTTTCTTATTTCTTTTATGCTGCTGTATAGTATTTAAATGGGCCTTCTAGGAACAACTGTGTCTTCTTGTGGCTGTCCGTTCCCAAATATGAGTTATATAACAATGAAAACAATCAATTTTTGACAAAATAAATTAATTGTATAGGTAAAAATCTACTCACCAAGTGGTGGCTGAACACACAGATATAAGTTATGTTATTATAGTTATTTCGTAAACTAGATTTGGGCAAGAGAATGATCGTTCATCTCTGTAAAGATATGACTATTGCTGCTGTAACATTCACTTTGTGGGCTCCAGTACAGTGCTCATTATTTCTGCACACTTATGCAGCTGCTTTCTCATCCTGGCTTGCAGTGGCTACTTATGATTCACAGCTGACAGAGTGGTGGGGAATTGTAGTCCAGTAGCATTTGATTGGAATTTTCTTTAGAAAATGCTATGTATAGATTTTACTATTACTAGGCACACTCTCAGCCCAATTGCACTCCAAAATAGAAAGAGTGTTTAGAGTTTTAAAAAGACCATCGACTTCTTGGGCCACAATTTTGACAAAACTTGCTGCACTTAAGGTATTATGGGGCATCAGTGTACAGGTGTTAAAATGTTCTAAAGTGATTTTGTAGTCTGTCTGCTCCACATCTACAAGGCTTTTAAATAATCCCCCTTCAATTATGTATAGTTAAATGAGACTAGCACACTCAAAATCCATTAATATAACTGACTGGCTACTACAGCTTTCTGTAACTACTACTGTACTCCGTGTCGGGACAGTTTTTTATAGTTAATTGTGTATACAGTCTGCTGAATTTCTCACAAGACATTAGTGTTTCGTACAGCTGAAAGAGATTTTCTTAAATGTCTTATTATCAACAACCCACTTGCAATTTGCTCAAAGCAGTGCTTAATGGCACTAATGTTGCACCCTACAAGTGTAGGTCTTTCCTACCCTAAATAATGCGGTTGCCTAGGATTGTTTGAGACTTGCAGTTTTTGATATGGAATCGTTGGCAGTCCTGAGTACACTAGAGCTGATAAACATAATTGTGCCATTGTTTACTCCTATGCTCAGATTTCCTCAAATCTCTTCAAGTTGTCTAATATGTGAACAGATAATAACTCTTGAATAACAATGACACACTGCATTTACAGAGACAGAGAGAGAGAGAGAGAGAGAGAGAGAGAGAGAGATACTGATCCCCCCCCCCCCCCAATGGTTTTCTTCTATCAGTTACAGGGGGCTGTCTAAATACTTTCGGTGCAATGTCTTGTAGCCATCTTCAGGTAGATAATGGTGAGAATGCATTGAGCTCCCCTATTAAAAACCTTTGGGTGCATGGTGTACTCTGAGAGTGTGACCTTTTGCTGCACTGTGCTGTGCTCCCATGGTGGAAGCTCACCTCATTGATATAATGTTGATCATTTTTACATGCTAAAATTGCAAAATGATGCCATCCATGCAGAGCACAAAGTTTTACATTACAGGATTCTGTGCAATATTTGACTGGAAACTTTCCTTGTTTGGTACCAAGCAGATACATATCCAGTGATTCATTGATGATGGAGTTCCACAAGTTTGAGGTATGGACCACCATTTTTATGTATTTGTATTTCATCAAAAGACTAGTGAAAATACAATGTTTGGTGATATTGGACTTACTGGATTAGTAAAGGTGAGTGTGCAACTGGTGTTCAACAATATGCTCCTGAAGAGAGTGCGTTATTTGCCATGTATAAGATTTTCTGCACTTGCACAAAATCATGCAAACATTTTTCTTGCACAGCTCTAAACCATCTTTGACACATCCCAAAATCACTGAGATTTTTTACAGACTGCAAAAAGTCATATTTACTTTGTGTTTTATCAATACTCTATTAGCAGAAATATTTCCAATATATGGCAAGTAAGCTGTCAATCTGAAGGCCACATCCTGTCGGGTTCTTCCATTCAGTACGTCTGTAGCACTCCTTTGTACCTGCTGAGAGGAATATCCATTGTCCAGGAATACAGTTTGGAGATGTTCCAGTTCCACTTGTAAGTTATTGGCATCTGATGTGGTATGAGCTTGGTGAATCAAGGTTGTGGTGAGTAATGATATTATGGTGAAATAATAACATTTAACACCACTTTATCATAATGGTATGCTTTATTCCCTTTGTGATCACAAAACGTATCAACACAGAACAGAACTAGACATCAAGTGAGTTCAAAGATCATCATAAAGAGAGATCACATGGATCGATGTATTGAACTGCCACAGAGGCCCACCTTGGGACTGTGGAGCATGGTGTAGGAGCAAAAGGAGAAGGGACTGTATTGGGGAGGCGATCAGGGGAGATGCAACATAATCTTTCATCCATGTCAGTTGGCGTAGGAGACGACCAGTGCAGGTGAGTGGGATCTGAGTAAGAGGGGAAGAGAGGGACTGTGGACGGTCGCATAGAATGACAATTGACAGTACGCCATCCTCGTCGATAAAAGCTCGAAGGGAGCCATTGACAAAATCTTTGGGTAAGTGAATAGCTCGGATGAGCGTGAGGTTAACATTCTTAGATTTACATACATGAGAAGGTGCACAAAAAACAGTCATTATGACGTTGCATTGAGATGTCATCCATTGGGAATGCCGACACATTGACAATAAATGTGGTCATAGCTGAGCACGGTGTTGGCGGTGAGAAGAAGGGTACGGGAAGTTCGTCACATGCATCACTGTCACTGGGGGAGACATGATCACTAACAATGGCTTCACAAGATGTAGAGGAAGGTGGGATGGAAGTGCCTGCTGAACACTTAATGAAAACTGGTTCACTTGTTGTGTTGACAGTTGGGGGAAGCTCTGAGGCCTCGTTGTTAGAGAAGTGTTCAGTGAGGACCCAGACCAGTTTAACTCTATGTAGAGAGACCTTTTCTGGTGTGCCATTTAGCAAAATGGGCATAGAGTTTGCAGCACAGTCAAGAACCCGCTGAGGTTCTGAATAGGGTGGAGTAAGAGCCGGACGAATTGTGTCATCTCGCAGTATAATAAAGTAGCAGTCTGCAATTCTTGTGTAAAAAGTATAGGGGCAAAATATGTGCTCGTGATTGTGTTGTGCACATATGTGAGATATGAGAGCGACCTTGCTCGACTAAGGAGGGTAGCCTCTCTTCATGAAAAGTAGTAGTGTCCTTGACAAATTCTGCTGGGAGTACCAGGGATTTGCTATAAAGGACCTCTGCCATGCGAATGCCTAGTAGTACCCATGGAAGTGCATCCGACCAAGAGTTGGATTGGCACATTAATGCTGCCCTTAGTGTGCGCTGTCAGTGCTTCACTAACCCGTTACTTTGGGTGTGGTATGTTGTTGAACGGAAACTCTTGGCCCCACATAGGACACACAATCATTTGAAGAGTAGAGATCCGAATTGCCTACTCTGATCTGTGGTGATGGATGCAGGGCAACCAAAATGGGAGAGCCAGCAGGTAATAAATGCTCTAGCCATGATATCCACTGAGATATCATTCAAAGGAATTGCCTCCATCGACTATGTCACACAGTCTGTGACTGACAAAATGTAACAGTGGCCGTTAGAGGGGGATAGGGGCTGACGAGGTCCATATGAACGTGTTTGAAGTGTCCCTTTGGTATTTCAAAGTGTCCCAGAGGGGTTGTGCGTGTCGACCAACTTTGGCACATTGGCAAGATCTCATGCCCGTGCCCACTCACGACAGTCTTTCTTGACGTGTGGCCAAATGAAATGTTCACTTACTAGGCGTAGTGTCACTATGATGCTTGGATGTACTAGACCGCGCAGCAAAGAGAGAATGGCCTGTCGAAGGGGATGGGGTATGAGTGGTTGTGGTATGTTAGTCGAAGTATTACAAAGAATCAGTTTTGTAACTCCAGGGAGAGGGCATGGTTGAATGTGGAGAGCTAGCGACTGTACCTATGGATCAGTAGTTTGTAGGTGTGCAAGCTCTGTGGGATCAAACAGGCTTGTAATAGAATTAATGTGTGACATATAGTCTCCTACAATGTTATTTGCACCTCCGATAAAATGTATGTCCATTGTATATTGGCTGACAAAATCCATAAAAAAAAAAAAAACCGTAGTGGTTGAGACACTTTGCGAATGTGTTGCTGCAGCATGGCGCTGATCGCGGTGTCACTAGTGTCTGTAGTGATTGAGATAGGTGCATCGGCACAGGGATGGGCTAGTGTGACTGCATTAGTTGGGGCCATTTTTAGGTCACTGATGGTGCGAGTCATGTCCTGGGTCCATGTAACCTTTTGGTTGCCCAAGATACGTTTGCCTTGCGAGGTATCAGTTAGCGGAGACTGCAGGGAGGTGGCATGAGGGATGTGGTGTCTGAAAAAATTGATCATGCCCAAAGCGACGTAGGTTCAGATGTGGGGCGTATGCCTTCAGAGTTCACTGTGTGGCCCAGGAACGTAACTTCTGGCTGATGCAGCTGGGATTTGTCTACGTTTATCTGCATGCTGTTATCTGTGAGCACGCGGTGTACTAGAGATAGATGTTGGTCATGCTGATTGGCAGAGACGGAGAAAATTAAAATGTCATCAAGATAGGCATAACGAAATGGGAACTGGTGAAGTAATGAGTCTACAAAATGTTGTCATGTCTCATCTGCATTTTTAAGCCCATAAGTCACATAGCAATATTCGAACGAGCCAAAGGAGGTTATAATGGCTGTCTTAAGAATGTCATCTTTGTCCATTGGAATCTGATTATATGCCTTACAACAGTCAATGATGATCAAATGCCGAGCACCATGTAATTGCAGTGTGGGGCATGAGATAGTTGTCTAAAATGATGCGGGTGTGGAGTCTATGGTAATCTCCGATAAGTCTAAAGGTTGAGTTCTTTTTGGAGACAAGATGAATAGCTGATAACCAGTTACTGTCAGAAGAATGTACGATTCCTAGTTGTAAAAGTTTCTGAATGCATTCTTTTGTGGTGTGAAGTTTCTTAGCTGATAGGCAGTGTGCTTTTTTGTGGACAGGGGGTCCTTCCATAGTATGTAGCCTACGTCGTGTACCGTTTGTAATAACATTAATGGAGAACCTCAGTGAATTGTTGTTGATCAGTGTCTGCAGCAACATCTTGGCCATATGTAGAGCTGCAATGTGATGTCGTTGGTTGAGTAGCTTGCACAGTGAGTCCACCAGGCTTGAAGTGAGGGATGTGAGTTCAGCCAACTGGCGCAAAGACGCAGTCATTGTTGCATGTGATTGTGTGAGTGTTGTGACGAAGGAGTCATTGATGCATGTATCACAAGAGTGATGGAGCATTGTTCCCGACGATAAATCTGGAGAGAGGCCATAGTTTCGTAGAAAATCAATGCCCAACACTGGCTTATCAATGTAGGCCACGATGAATGTCCATTCAAAATAAAATTTCATTTTAATTGTAGGGGAAGGTGTGTGGAGCCGTAAACAGTGACTGATGAATTGTTTGCTGCTCGCAATGTCATGACGGAAGGCGTCGGTGGCGAAGTTGACAACACTGGAGGTATGACACTGGTATCTGCGCTGGTGTCAACCAGGAAGAACGTGTCGTTGATGAGGTCACGTACGTACAATCTGCCTTGAGGTAGTTGTTTATTGTGTGAAGATTGGTGTTGCTGCAGGTGCCCTGTAGAATACCCACAAGGTGATATGCCTAACTCATCCAGCGACGGAAGTTTGTATGCAGGTTGCACTGCGGGAGGCACTTCTGAGTCGCATCTCTGTGATGGGTGTGGTACCAACACAGCAGATATACAGGGTATGGCTGCAGACTGTGTGCAACATCTGTAGTTGCAGCGCTGGAATCAGGTGAGGCAGAGACGGGGCCTGAGTGAGGAGGCGTGGAGGGGGGAGGCGGTTTACTGCCATGGCCACCAGGTAACACCTCAACCGAGGTTGTTGACTAGAGTGACCAAGTGCAGCCTTGCGCGGAAGTACGTGCTGGGATGTGTGCAATATTGCCAACTGTCAGTGAAGATCTCTGCGTTGCGGTGAGTTGTTGACATCTGATTATTTTATAGGCGTCGTCCGCTAACTGTAGGTGCATTTCTAATGGGTCGGTGGCATGTGATAAAATTGCAGGTGGAGAGCTTCCAGTATTTTCCCTATCCATAGCGACCACAAAGTGGAGTCAGACAGGAAGGAGGGATAGATCAATGCTCTGATTTTTTTGGCACACCTGCGATGGTGTGAGCTCACCAAGTGATACATTGTGCACTATGTGATAAATTGCTTCTTGTGGAGTTCTCCACAAGCGCTTCAGAATAATAGATTTTGTGTGTTTATAGCGTCCCCTCGTTGTAGCCGTGAGGATGATATCTGATGTCAAATTTGTGTGCTTGTGCAGAGCTGCAATCAAAGATACAAACTGTGCTTCAGCAGATAAGACTCCATGGACATTGAGGATGCTGTCCACAAGAGCAAACCTTGTCTTCAGGCTAAACTTGTTAAGTTTAGTTTAGTTACGTCATGTTCCGCAGATCATTTTCACTATTCTTTTATCGATACAAGCAAAGGCAGTTGTGGTAGGTGTCTTGAAATAACAGGCAGGAGTGAAGTGATGAACACACATGATGTTGCAGCAGTCTGCAGAATATCTGGATGCTTGACTTTACATGGTTCTTCATGTTTGTTCGTATAACCCGACGCGAAAGATGCGGTTGCAGGGCTGACCGGCATGGTAGAAATGGCTGTGGCCACCTTTGAGATTCGATATGCGCAACACAGTACACTGCGGAGGTTTGTTTACTAATTCTGGTGCACTGGGAATGCTCAATCCAGGAGCATCAGACGGGGCGGCAACGAAAGCCACATTCTTCATTAATAAAAGGTCACTGTTCAAGCACTGTTGCTGTTGTGCTGAACTGAACACTTGTGGTTTATTGTCGAATTTGACGAGGTTGTGTGATTTGTTGGCAATATGGCGCCATGGTGCAGAGCCAATGGCGTCATTTGAAGGTTGGAATTAGAAAGAGTAACAAATAGATTTTCTGACACACCCGCACTATGGTGTGCACAGAAATTGTCCTGGAAAATGTTCACAGGGCGTAAGAGAATGTGCAGTGATGTTCATTGTCTGCACTTTGTAGGGTAAATGGTGCTGATGCCGATGAAAATTGGTCACAGTTTTCTGTTTTCGCATGATTCGAAGTACAATGGTGGCAAATTGAAGCAGAAGACATACGTGTAGGTGTAGAACCGGTAGATGGAGTCAACTGCTGTGTCATAACAGTCGTTCCTATTGTAGGCCACGTTGTCCTGTGCTATGTCGATAGTGGAAATGATCCAAATGACAGGATTCACAGGAAACATGTAGCACGGGGTCACCAATGTGGCGAGTAATGATATTATGGCGAAATAATAACATGTAACACCAGAACACATGTTCTGAGGCATCAAGGGATCACCAATTTAGTGTTGGAGGGCAGCGTGGAGGGTAAAAATTGTAGAGGGAGACCAAGAGATGAATACACTAAGCAGATTCAGAAGGCTGTAGGTTGCAGTAGGTACTGGGAGATGAAGAAGCTTGCACAGGATAGAATAGCGTGGAGAGCTGCATCAAACCAGTCTCAGGACTGAAGACCACAACAACAACAACAACAACACTTTATTGTAATAGTATACTTTATTCCCTTCATGATCACAAAACATAACAACTCAGAACAAAACTAGACATCAAGTGAATTCAAAGATCATCATAAAGAGAGATCACACGGATTGATGTATCGAAGTACCACAGTGTCTTCAGATCGTCCATTGTTTGTGCTGGATGGTGGCAACTAGTAGCATGTAAATACAGGTCTGTAAGAGTGGCCTTTACAAATACTGAATGTCCAAGTGTGCCATTGCTCTTACATCACACTGAGACATCTGAAACTGCCAACCAACTTTATTTCTCCATCTGCATAGCAAATTTTGTTTTCATGTCTATACCATGAGGTCAAAAAAAGGTCGACTGACATGGTAGACAAAGGTTATCCCTTGGTGACATCATCAGAGCGTCCAAAATAACTTATTGTTACATATAAAGCATATTCAGTAGAGAATGTGCTCAAACAACACTGTAATGTCAGTTCCAAACCTTTTGCCAATTAAATGTAGCAAATCCATGAGAGGCATTTTTGTGAAAAGGGAATTAACAGCTAAACTGACAAGTGAGTTGTTTCTTTACGGCTTAAGTGACCTAAGTCTGTTGATAATATCAGCAGAATTTCTAATAAGGTATGGACACTTGCCTAAAATGTATTTCAATAAAGAAGCCACGTACGTGGCTAAATCATAGGTGGCTGCTTGCATATTACTCAAAATATGTCGTAGAGCACAATTTCATTGTGGATCTTAAGCAGACTGTAAAGCCTACTGTTTGACAATGTTAAGTTGACTTTTCACATAGAGGCTGTCGGAAACGGCAGATCCTTGCCTTGCCAATGCATTATGATTGCTGAGGAGAGAGCAGTGCTGAGGGAAAGGCAGTGGCAATGCCTTTGCTGCAATGCTGCCACTGCTATCTCTGTTTTGTGCTTATACATAAGGAGAGGTGACACACACAGAAATATTGGCAGCCCTTGGAAACAAATAAACATCTTCCAACTGGGCCAATTTTCTCCACTACTGGCAGAACCAGTAAAGAGGATCCACTTATCGTGACCAAAAGTGGCTATTGTAACTGAACTAAGTGGCTTCTCAGACTCTCTCACTGAAACAGGAGGGGGATGGTGGGAGTGCATGGTTCAGTCCATGAGGCTTGGGCTGCTGCAAGGATTTCAAACATCATACAATGTGACCATCTGATACATTTAATAATTTTTTTTTTAACGTAGGAATGTAAGAAAAGTGACTTTTTTTAATATACATTTTAGTCTATAGTAAGACTAATACCATTGTCTTTTTTTAGAAAGTGGAGGGAAAAACTATCCTCAGGCTCTCAATTGTGAAGCATGGGGTTTCCTTCATTTGAGTACCCTCCGCCACACACCGTCAGGTGGCTTGCGGAGTATGGATGTAGGTGAGTGTGTGGTCTACTGTGAGACAAGGAAAGGTGGAAGAAATGCTGCTGTTTGTGTCATGCATACTTCTTTTATTGCTCTCTCCACTTCAAAAATGTCTTGATTGAATTTGGTAGATACATTACAGTTAACGCTAAAACACTGACATCAATTGACCACTTTTTATTTTAAGGTGTGAAATTTTCTGTATCTGTGGTTTTATTACCTTTGTTTTACAGCAGGTTTAATTTTCTTGAATTATTTTGCTTTGTAACTACAAAATTTTAAGGTAATTACAAATTAACCATTGGTTCTCGTGCAGTCTGTTGATCTCTTGTCACAGATATACATTTTATCTGCTTTATTTGGTGCTTTTGTTAGCCAATAAAGATGAACTTCATACAGTGGTGTGTGTGTGCGTGCGTGTGTGTGTGTGTGTGTGTGTGTGTGTGTGTGTGTGTGTGTGTGTGTAAAACACTTTTTGCATATCTGTTTTTGTCACTAACAGTGTGACTGGTAATGATAATGGATTGTTACCACAGTCATGGCCTTTCTGAAGCTGAAGTTACAGAAGCTCTCCAGATATCTCTCTCTCAATCTGAGGTATAAGAGTTTCAGAGAGAGCACAATGAAAGTTTAGCATTGGGCAATGAATAAAATCCTCTGGTGCCCTCAGGTAGTGATTAATCAGAAACCAGTGGTTATAATGACCAACCAATGGTTTCTTCTGACCACAGTGATGCTATAACTTGTGTAGGTAGATCTGGTATCGTTCTGCGACTTGCAAGTGTTGCACCCATAGCAGAGGGACTGGAAGAGGTGAGTAAAATTTTATAATTAATGGAACTATGAAATATAAAATTCATCTTTATATTATTTATTATTAAATTTGGAGGTGCTACAGTAAAAAATGCTGGAAGGAGAGCTGATGTTGGTCACCAGAGGTTTGGGACTGATGAAACAGCATGTTGCACCTACAAATTCTGTAGGAGGGAAAACTCAGGAAAATTTTATTTGAGAGACTGCTGGATATACAGGCATGAAAAGCACACAGTAAATCTGCAGCTAGGACACTTAGCATATTCATTACTGAAAATAAACTGCATGTGGCGAAAAGGTGCATTGAAACAGGTGTACACATTGTGCTCAATGGTAATTTGTTCAACTTGAGTTTGGAGGAGCTGTCTACATTATGATACTAGAAAAAATAAAGCAATATTAAAGAGGATAGATACTACCAAGGGAAACTCCCCCTCAGATATACTGGTAAGAGGGCCCAGTGGAAAGCTCATCAAAAACTGAACACAGTTAAAGCATGAAAACAGGAAATATGTGTACTGAATATGAAAAAAAAAAGCAAAATAGAAACAGTGAATGGTCCAGGAACAAGAAACGCAATCTGGAGCACCCGGGAGGACAAATGGCGTCATGGTAAAGTGGTTATCCATTTGCAACAGCGAGTTGTAAGGTAGGGACCTAAAATGACAGTCGATTCTGCATAACTACTCTGTTAGCAGCCAGAAGGAAATGGCTTTTAAATGGGAGCAGCAAACATTTCATGACCAGGTGACAAGTCAGCCAAATCCTCCATTGGTAAACACAACTGGTGTGTCATACATGGCATTAGTGACAGTATGTGTGTCATATGATACAAATCCCTTATCGATGCAACTAGTTTGTATGTCTGATAAGTGAGTAAGATATGCCTCCTTGCCCAATATGGGTGTTCATATGAATGTCAATGTGATCACTCCCAAGGAAATGATGAAAACGTAATAGTTTGTGACACAAGCTGCAACAAATGAACGCAACAGTTTCACAGTCCCACAGTTTCTCTGTACTCTGTCAAAACATAAGCTTTTAATGTTTTGAAGTTGTGTTCTGTTTTGGAAGTCTTCATTCTTGAATTCCTTTGCTGTAACATAATTCACACCTGTTTATTTGTTGTTTTTGTTTCTGTGGGACATCCATGTGATACTTTGCTTGCTCTCACTATCCATGACATTTACTTGCGATGGTAATGTATTCTTACCTCATGATTCATATTCTGCAACTGCCAAGACTACAGAAAGAGAACAAACATTTCAGTGACTGGATGAACAGTTCATAATGTTATATAATAAAAAATAAAAAAAGGCAAGGGGAGTTTCGAACATGGCTTGCCTGCTTGGCAGTCCAACACCATGACCATGTACCCGTGATGTCATTGCCTTTTCAGACTGATCTTTATCGCACTTGTTGTTCTGGGAGTGTTCATTGATTCTATTTTGCAGTTTTTTCACTGCTCAGTCCACCTTCTTCCTGTTTTCATATTTGATCTGTGTTCAGTTTTTGACTGGCCATCCACTGGACCATCTTACCACTGAATCTGAGGGAGATGTGATGAGGAGTTTCCCTTGTAAATATCATTATGGCATAATTCTGTCAGAGACAGCAGAGGACTTGGAAGAACAGTTGAACAGAATGGACAGTGTCTTGAAATTAGGATATGAATATCAATAAAAGCAAAACAAAAATAATGGAATGTAGTAGCATGGAAAGAGCTTAAACTACAGTAAAAACATTAGCAGTCACGTGACCTCCATTGGGTATTCTGAGGGATAGTTTGAAGCTTGTTGTTTTAGTGCTAAATAAGTTTGAATCTTAATGAGTCATCAACTGAACTAATAATCTACAAAAGGCCAGTAAACTGCAACAAATCTACCAAATATGATCAAGACATTTGAAAAAAAAAGTGTGTGTTTCAAATAGATTACTTGCTCCAGACTGACTATGTCAGATTTCATTGTTTTATTGCTTTCTTTGACATACTGTTGTCAAGTTGGCCATCAGATTTACTCCCACTGTTGGGAAAATTGAGTTCCCTGTTGCAGGGTCTTTATGCAACCAACAAGAGCTACATGCTTTACAAATATGTGGTAACATACTATGTACCAAAACAGAGCCTCTTGTCTCAAAACTATTGTTTCAGAGCCCATTTAATTAGACTTGAAATTTCAGAGAGATGTGAAGCACTTTCTATAATTAATTCAGAGAGCCATAAGATAAATATTCCAGGGCCAGTCTTTACTCTCTGCAGACATAATTTGTGCACTTCAATATACACCTACTACTGAAAACTACCAATTTTGAATTATGAGATAAAATAATTATGTACATTTCACTAAAAAGATCACTCATATCTCTTAAAAATTGCAAATCACAAGTCCATGTCAACAACATTCCAGAAAAATCAGTGTTTGGATTGCGCATGTCTCATGTTTGTTGCCAGAGTAATGATGAATGCCGTGGAAGGTGTAACATGAAATGAGGGGACAGGAGGCAGTATCCTTAATACTGGGAATAATGCAAATTATGTATGCAGTCAGCTAGAAATAGTGTCTAAAAACTGGGGTTTGCATATTAATTATGAAGAAACAGTATACATTTCTAATCAGTAATGGAAACAAGATCATTGGGATGCTCAGTTCAATCCTATGGAGCAGAACTGTGAATTTTGCGTGCCTCAGCAATGCAGATAGCTGTAACATAGGTGCATCCACAAGGGAAGGGTATAACATCTGTCAAAATGGCCTCTCTGTGCTAGTACTGTGAATAGCTGAAAGCAAGGGGAAACTACAGTCATAATTTTTGCTGAGGTCGTGCAGTTCTACTGTAGGATTAAAGGATGGCACCCTCCTGGGTAAAATATTCTGGTGGTAAAATAGTCCTCCATTTGGATCTTCGGGTGGGGAGTGCTCGGGAAGAAGTTGTCATTGGACTATTCAGGAGGATGCCATCATCAAGAGAAACAAAACTGGTATTCTGAGGGTCAGAGTGTGCAATGTAAGATTCCTTAATTGTGCAGGTAGATTAGAAAATTTAAAAAGGCAGATGGATAGATTGAATTTAACTGTAGTGGGAATTACGAAGTTTGGTGGCAGGAGGAACAGGGCTTGTAGTCAATGAATACAGGCTTATAAAAACAAAGTTAAGAAGGGAAGTGCAGAAGTAGGTTTAGTAATGAATAAGAGAATAGGAATGCAGGTAAGCTACCGAGAACAGCATAGTGAACGCACTATTGTAGCCAAGATCAATACGAAGTAAACACCCACTTCAGTAGTCAAAGCTTACTAGATGAGAAGAGATTCAAGAAATGTATGAAGAGATAAAAGAAATTATTCAGACTGTTAAACAAGACAAAAATTTTATTATAATGGGAGCTGGAATTCAATAGTAGGAAAAAGAACAGAAGGAAAATTAGTATGTGAATATGGACTGGGGGACAGGAATGACAGAAGAACCTGCCTGGCATAATTTTGCAGAGGGCATAATTTAATCATTGCTAACACTTTAATCATTTCTAATCTTGAAAGAATGTTGTAGACATGGAAGAATCATGGAGACACCAGGAGGTTTCAGACTGATTATATAATGGTAAGACAGAGATTTCAGAACCAGATTTTAAATTTTAAGTTATTTCTGAGAACAGATTTGGACTCTGACCACATATTAGTCATTATGAACTGTAGATTAAAACTGAAGACATTGCAAAAAGGTTTGCAAGTACATTGCAAAAAGATGGGACCTGGATAAATGGAGATAACCGAAGGCTGTTGAGAGTTTCATAGGGATCACTGGGCAATGATTGATTACATGAGGGGAAAGGAATACAGTAGAAGACAAATGGTAGCGTTGAGAGATGAAATAGTGAAGGAAGCAGAGGATCATATAGGTAAAATGACAAGACCTAGTAGAAATCTTTGGATATCATGAGACTTATTGTATTATATTTGTGAAAGGAGAAAATATAAGAATGCAGCAAATGAGCCAGGTAAAATGGAATAAAAAAAGTCTAAAAAAAATGAGATTGAACGAAGTGCAAAATGGCTAAGCAGTAATGGCTAGATGATGATTTGTAAGAATTTATAATAAGGGCCACTAAGAGAAAGATAGATGCCACATGCAGGAAAATTAAAGAGGCCTTTGGAGAAAACAGAAGCAGCTGTGTGAATGTCAAGAGCTTTGATGGAAAACCAGTACCAAACAAAGAAGGAAAAAGGTGGAGGGAGTATATACAGGATCTATATGTAAGGAACATAAATCAGTGAAAATGACAGATGTGAGTTTCACTTCAAAGAACATTGTATCATTAAATAAAAGTTGAGAAATGAAAATAAATCCATCAGATTGGAAGCAGACGGTCAAGAAAAGCAGGAGGAACAATGGAAAAATCTTATATTTCTACAGCTGGTGAAGATGTGCTTAAAAAAAAGCTACATCAAAAGTGGTACATTCAAGAACACTGTATAATATAAAAGTTGAAAACTAGAATAATTTACTTGGTCTGGCCATAACAGCAACCAGACAATGATACTTTTATGCAACTACCTTGTTTTGACTGGATATTTTACAACAGTACAGCATAAGTTTATTGTTTCGGGACATGGATTTTTGCCTTGGGACCATACTTTTGCATTAATCAAGAGAGAGAAGAAGAGGAATTGATGTCATCATTACCTATGAAAGTAATAACTGAAGCTTCTTTAAGAGCACATTTTGTTACAAAGGACATGAACCAGTATGCCTTTGTTGCTATCAATGTTCTTGAAGGAATCATGATGTCGGACCCAAATTGAAAATTACTAATTACATGGTGCAGTATCAGTGCAGATGACTCAAATGCCGTGTATCTGCATCTTAGTCATAATGTCATTCTCTGTTAAAAACAAAAGAGAAAAACCAACACAAGTTTACATCCCTGTACCTGTTATGAGATGTCGTTGGTTATATAAAGAACTTCTTCGTCTACTGGTAGGGAATATGAGGGACTTGTTGGATATGTATAAATACCCTGACATGCAATACAAGGAATCTTGTGTGAACTTACCTGCTGAGTGAACAGTTCTGGTTATGCAACAATCTTACACAGAAAGTGATGTAAAAACTAAGATAACTTTCTAAATATTGTAAAATACACTGAGGTGATAGAAGTAGTGGTAAAGTGATGGGCACATATGCAGATGGTGGTAGTGTAACATATGCAAAGTATAAAAGGGCAGTGCAATGGCGGAGCTGTCATTTGCACTCAGGTGATTCATGTGAAAATGTTTTCAACTTGAGTATAGCCCCATGATGGCAATTAACAGACTTTGAATGCAGTATGGTAGTTGGAGCTAGATGCATTTCGGAATTTGTTAGGGAATTCCATAATCCAAGATCCACAGTGTCAAGAGTGTGCCAACAAAACCAAATTTCAGGCATTACCTCTGACCACAGAAAACACAGTGGCTGACGGCCTTCACTTAACGGCCGAGAGCAGCAGCATTTGTGTAGTTGTCACTGCTAAAAGACAAAGAAAACTCTGTGAAATATCCACAGAAATCAATGTGAAATGTATGACAAACGTATCCATTAGGACAGTTCAGTGAAATTTGGAGTTCATGGGCTACGGAAGCAGAAGACTGATACGAGTGCCTTTGGTAGCAGCATATCGCCAGTAGTGCCTCTCCTTGGTTTGTGACAATATCAGTTGGAGCCTAGATGACTTGGCCTGATCAGATGAGTCCTGACTTCAGTTGGTAAGAGCTGATAGTAGGGTTCCTGTGCAGTGCAGACCCCATGTGCTCATGGACTGAAGTTGTCAACAAGGCACTGTGCAAGTTGTTGATGGCTGCATAACGGTATGGGCTGTGTTTACATGGAATGGACTGGGTCCTCTGGTACCGTTGAACTGATTATTGACTGGAAATGGATATGTTCAGTTACTTGGAGACTATCTGCAGCCATTCATGGACGTCATGTTCCCCATTAACAATGGAATTTTTATGGATGGCAATGTGACATGTCACTGGGCCACAATTGTTTGCAATTGGTTTGAAGAGCATTCTGGACAATTTGAGTGAATGGTGTGTCCACCCAATCAGCTGACATGAATCCCATCAAACATTTATGGGACATAATTGAGAGTTTAGTTTATGCACAAAATTCTGTACCAGCAACGCTTTAGCAATTATGGGCAACTACAGAGATGGCAGGGATCAGTATTTCTCCATGGGACTTCCAGTGACTTGTTGAGTCCATGCCATGCTGACTTTTTGCACTATGCCAAGCAAAGGAGGTCCAATATGACATTAGGAGATGTCCCATGACTTCTGTTACCTTAGTGTATGCTAAATACATGTTGCTGTTCTGTAATACATACTGTATTGCTGGATCATATGCAATGAGAATTTTAAATGAGTAGTACCAAAGGAAAACAATAATTACTTTTACATCCACAAAAACTGTGAAATTGTGGTATATGACCTTGTTTGACGGAAATCTTCAAATGCAGGAATATGAAAGCCAGTACTGACTCTTTGACTTCTCTTAGAAGATAGCTTAAGGAAAAGCAAATCTACATTTTTAGCATTTGTAGACTTAGAGAAAGCTTTTGACAGTGTTGACTGGAATACTTGCTCTGAAATTCTGAATGTTGTGCGTGTAAAATGCAGGGAGCATGAGCGCATTTACAGCTTGTTCAGAAACCAGACAGCAGAGTCAAGAGTGAAGGGGCACGAAAGGGAAGCTGTTGTCGAGAAGGAAGTGAGACAGGATTGTAGCTTATCCCTGATGTTATTCAGTCTGTACATTGAGCAAACAGTAAAGGAAACCAAAGAAAAATTTGGGGAAGTAATTAAAGTCCAAGGATAAGAAATAAAAACTTTGAGGTTTGCCTATGACATTGTAATTCTGTCAGAGAAAGCAAAAGACTTGGAAGAGCATTTGAATGGAATGGACAGTGTCCTGAATGGAGGATATAAGATGAAATTCAACAAAAGCAAAACAACGTTAATGGAGCAGAGTCAAAGTAAATCAGGTGACGCTGAGGA
This sequence comes from Schistocerca serialis cubense, assembly GCF_023864345.2. Classification (NCBI taxonomy): domain Eukaryota; kingdom Metazoa; phylum Arthropoda; class Insecta; order Orthoptera; family Acrididae; genus Schistocerca; species Schistocerca serialis. The sequence goes on along the minus strand of NC_064641.1, from coordinate 145,636,330 downwards.
AATTAGATTAAAAAACAAAACACTTAAAGTAGTAGATGAGTTTTGGTGTTTGGGCAGCAAAATAACTGATAATGGGCAGCAAAATAACTGATAATGGGCGTGGTAGAGACAGACTGGCAATGGTAAGAAAAGTGTTTCTGAAGAAGAGAAATCTCTTGACATCAAATGTGGATTTAAGTGTTAGGAAGTCTTTTCTGAAGGTGTTACATGGTGTGTAGCCATGAATGGATGTGGAACATGGATGATAATTTAGACAAGAAAAGAATAGAAGTTTTTGAAATGTGGTGTTACAGGATAATGTTGAAGATTAGGTGGGCAGCTTGCATAATTAAGGTGGTCACGGATAGAAATGGTGAGAAAAGAAAATTGTGGCACTACATTACTAAAAGAAGAGATTAATTGATTGGGCACACTCAGGACATGTATGGAGCAGAGACTTGATCAACTGATCAGAGACGTACAAACAAGATGAAAGTATTAGAGACGGATTTCTGGAGAGTCAATGAGAATTTCCAGCAAAGACCATGTGATGAACACCAAACTAATAAAGATATGGGAAGTGGAAGAAGGAATATGTGATGTGTTGATGAAAGAAAATTACAGTGGTATGGACATGTAAGAAGAATAGAGAAAACAAGAATATCAAAACTGATTGTGGGATGGGAAAATGATGGAAGAAGAAGAGGGCGACTGGTGACTACATGTCTTCTGAATGTGCAGATAAAAGTGGGCAGATTTAGTGTAGAAGAAGATGATACATAAGTTGAATATGAACATCCTGAAAAGAGCGTGTTTGAGTATTTCTGTAGAGGTACACCCAACAAACTGCAGCTCTGCTTTTAACTCAAAACTGCTAACTGTTAATTTTATCCCCCTCAAAACAAGCCAGTGTAGTGCCAGATACCTGACTGTGAGGGGCCATAACAAGTGTGTGTCACATTTGCTGTATGGATGAAAAAAATGCACTTTTGACATTTATTGAAGACAACTGGAATGTTCATGAGCTTTGGCATGTAAAATGTGCTTTGTATTACAATTATGTAAAAAAAAAGTAGAAGCATGTAGAATGCTTTAATAGAGAGATAGAAACTTCTGAAATCTGGTGTGACTTGTGAGAGTGTAATGAAGAAAAGAAACAACTTTTGATTCATAGTTTGGAAATTATTAAAGAAAGTAAAAAAGAACCACAGCTGCAAACACAAAAAAACTGCAGCTTTCCTTTTTCTGCCACTCACCATCATTTATTTATTTTTGTCACAACAGCACTGTGAACAACGGAACTGAAAGTGAACTGAGAGGAAAATCAAATGTAGCCATAGACTTCCAGTTCAGATAACTGTACACATTTATACCTGGAGAGATAACTACACTTTTAAACTGAAGAAATGTGAGCCCACTTAGGGCATTGTTGAGCTGTGAGAATCACTGTGGAACGGGCTTACTCATAGCTGTTTATCCCTTTTGATAACTCTCCTTCTGAAATAGATTTACCACAGATAAAACAGATGGTAGGGCACAGCATTACTCTTCTCTCAGTCCATGGAAAAGAAAGGAGAGTAAGAAGAAACACCATGTAACAGCAAACTGAACTGTCCCACAAGGCTGTAATAAGTTCATGATTCATGAAAGAAATTCAACTTAACTGGGCCACAGTGGTAGCAGAACGGTGAGGGAAACTTGCCATGTTCATGTTGGGCACCTAATCATGATTTCAACAATAGTGAACACAAGAAATTTCATCAAGCTGAAAATATACAAAATATTTCCATACACTTAATTACTTTTTTCATTTACATAACTAAGCAATAAAAGATAAAAATTGTGCATTAACAGGATTCTATTCACAGACATAGCTCTTAAACTATTCATCTGACTTAAAATACACCAAAGATCTATTTTGTGTACAATTTTAAGAGAAATATTTTTTGTGATTGCAGCTGTATACTGAAAATTAACCATTTTGTGCAAAAATTAAAAAAAAAAAAACTGGAAGAAATTGACTTGTGATTTGGGGGAGGGGGAGGGGGAGGAGGGAAAATGTGGGATGTACTCTTCCTATGAATGTGGAGGGGGAGAGGAGAGGGGGGAAGGGAACTTTTTTGTTTCTTACTATTACACCGAACATTAGTATTTTCCCAAAGTTTCAAAACTTGATAAATTATTTCACCCATTTGCTGTTTTTCTTTTTGAATAATTTGTCTAAGGTATTTCTTGCTGCAATGTGCCAGCCTGTAAGCCTTGCCTTAGGTTGACGCATGGTATGGAGTTCTCTGACAAATGTGAACGTATCTGGAGAGCAAAGAAAGGTTGCTCATGTAATGTTGACATTGTGTGTCTGGGAGTCACTGAGGGATATTTGTGTGCTAGAAGAGTGGCGACTTGCTCACATATACTTTAAAAACTTTTAATCTGAGCAAGTTTTGCAGGGATGATGGTAAGAATGAGCGAAGGGATAACAAACCTGTTCGTTAAGGGGCCCAAAATTGCTTCTCCCAAGTCTACAGTCGTACGGGGGAACATCTGATGGGTTTCAGGGAGAATCTGGAGCTACTCTGTTATTGTTGGAATACGAAATGCAAATCCTCAGAACAACCAGAGCGACATAGTCCACAATACAGTAGAATATTTTACTATCGTTAACACCACCATCTGCCAGGTTTCATCTTTCTGATGCTACAGAACAGTTATTAAGAGGAGTGGTTGGGACCCAAAACTATACCAACAAGGAGACTTACGTAACTGCCCATTCTCCATGTGGGAGCTGGATCAGATTTGTCTGCAGCTCATATCCCTACACCTGGTCATGATATGATCAGCAACTGTTGATGGTCGCACTTCACATTAAGATTTAAAAAGTCCACCACACTCTTTTGGGTATTATCTGCATTTTGGGTATTATCTGCAAGGAAGTAAATTGTCCCAACTCCTCGAAAAACGCCATTATGAAAATTGTAACTTCCACAGTTGGTTCTGTTGTAGGTGAACAAGTAGTACATACGTATAATCCGAGGGAGAAAAACATCTTCACCTTCTGTGTCAACTGTAGAGATGGGCAAAACTGTTCTTTTCAGAGATCGGATCAGAACTGTTCACTCCCTGAAATGAACTAGGTCTTTTTCATGACTCACCACTCATTCACAATAGAAAATAAATGGAAGGCACATTGCCCTTTAAACTTGGTTTATTCCAGTACTATACCTGTATTTTGATCTTATTTGATCCTATTTTGAAGTAACACAGATAATGAGTAAGAATTTTGTATTGTTTATTGAAATTTCCACGATATGACAAAGTTTTTGACTATCGATTTATTTTGCACTATTGTGGTTTTTTGGGTGATCGGAAAATGTTGTAACTTGAGATTTACATTAACAATGAATTTGGCTATAATGTATTACAATTTCATTAACCTCGTACAAATACATCCCAAGCCATATATTTTTAAAGTGAATGTTTCCTTCCGAAGACGCCCAAAATCGCAAAATCCGTACTACAATTAGAAAAAAAATATAAATTTGACTGTAAGACCAAAGTGCTGCATATAGCCTTACGCAGAATAAAACAACGAAAATATTGGTGTATCACATTTTGCGATATGTTTATTGGTTCGCTCGTAATTAAAGTGTAAATTCGAGTGTCCATAATAAAAAATCCTATAGTAAGAGGAGTCATCAGGAACCTCATCTGATCAGTTTAAACAAATAAAAATAAAATAAAAACAAATGCTGTATACATAACATAATTATATAATATACATATCGGTATTAGCACGAAGAACAATATCCAGTATAGACGAACTCCGATGCAGAGGCGCTGAGTCAAGCTGGTCGAGCCGCGAGCTATATTGCTGCGTGAGCTAAGACCGCAGAGACCAGAGTGACACCTGAGTTGCTTTGCTAAACGCTCTGGCTAGAGTCGAGAACGGTGGGGTGAGCGTTGAGCGGCCGAATTCCGAGGGTGGGAGGGTGGGGGGAGCGGTGAACGGCCACCAGTCACCCGCTCCGAGACAAATCGTCCGTTCTCTTGCGAGCAGGTTGTTGCAAGTAGTTCTTATGTTCTCCGCTAGGAGGCTCTCTGTCCTGTTGCTCGCATCAACTGCCCAGAGGGCAGGACGTGCGACTGGAACGATCGCCGACGGAGTGCGATGCTAAGTTAAGGTGCGCCAGACACTGCACGCGGCAGAGGAAGCACAGAGACGGCACGGCATATGTGAAACACAAAATCCAACGGGGCACTGCACAATGCAGGCAGCCAAGACAGAAGCAGGGCAGAGGCCGGCGCCGGCTGTGTTGTGTGGCGTGCAGTGTGCTCTGACCAGCAGAGGCCCCGCTGACCTGCTCCGACTCTCTCTCTCTCTCTCTCTGCTGTGTGAAACGGTTTGGAGCTACCGTTCTTTTTTTCTGGATCACTGATTGTTCACTCCTTTGAAAGACTCAACTCTATGAATCAGTTCAGGAGCGGATCCCCCATCTCTAGTCAACTGAGTTATGCTAGTTGATGAACCACAGGTACATCGCTCAAAGCAAATCCGAGGAATACGAAGAAAAGAGAAAACTGCTAAAGAGTGCGAAGCAATACGTCCACAATGCAAAAATTGGAACAGTCTCTCTGTTGTGCGCACTGATAAAAGTCGGGGATTCTGTGGTAGAAATTCCATGGCATGAATATTGGAAAGACAAAATCAGAAACTATCTTACCTGACGAAACTAATGAATTTTTCACAGTACCAGTCTCCATACCACATACTAACACCAACACTTTTCACCTAAGTCACATCAGAACAAACATAATATAAAGGCAATAATGAGAATCTTTCCTGAAGTGAGTCACAGTAACAGCATAACCATGAACACGAAAGTCGCTGAGTATTGAGCATTAGCCTTGATAGACATATTTAATTATTCTCTTATGAAGAAGTTATATCCCATTCACTGAAAACGAAGCATAGTCTGACCTACCTTTAAGAAGAAAAATCCGAATCCATTTTGCGATTACTGAGCAATTAATGTTTTATTATCTACATCCAAAGTTCTGAAATGTATTATTTAGGATGAACAGACTTAAATAGTAACTTGTGTGACAAATGTCAATATGGTTTTAGCAAACACCATGGCATGAACATTGACTTAAGGCATGTAGGTATACAGGATGGGTTCTGGAGTGCTGAAGTCATTGATGACATCATGGGATTTCCTCACCCTACCCTCTCACCAGTCCCTCTGCATATGATGGGAAATTATTGCTGAAAAATTCAAATTTTGATGGGAAGTTCTAAAAATAGCACAACTGCACTAGTGTCCTTTCCCCCACTCCTATGGAAGCAGGATTATCCTAAGTAAAAATTGGCGGGAAGTTCAAAATGGTGCACTGTCATGCTGGCTGAGCTGGACTACTGGTACAAGCTCCATGACGTCACAATCCAGCTCAGACCTGTTGACCTATTTATAACTGTTTAGAATTCATGTATACTACCCCAAGGTTGGAATGCTGGCATTGGCTTTACAACGTCCCAATCTGGCTCAGACCCGTTGGGTTATATTTATAACAGTGTGGAATTCTGGCTTACTGGCCCACGCCAGAGATACTGCCTCAGTCGTGTGATAACGTAAGCATTTAAGCAATCGTCACCATAAGTTCAAGTCTGGAACGTCGTACAGCATAGGCCTGTCTGCCGATCTACTCGACATGCTTCTCCTAGCTACTGTTCTCTCAGAGGTGTATGGTCACTGCTTCTCCCAACTCTCGAATTGTAACTTTATTTAAAGAAACACTAGGGGAGGGAAAGGGCTCTTCACCCCCCTCCCCTCCCCGCCACAATCCCACCATCCTTGAGTACCAGCACCATTCCAGAACGAGATGGCTTCACTTTCCCAAGTCTACTTGAGTTATGCTTAAACAACGTACATGCATCCTCCGATGTTACAGTTTAAACAATTCACCATTCCACAGCAGCTACAATCAGTTCAAAATGTTGGGGAAACCCATATCTCCACAGATTAAAAATGATATGAAGTCTGCTAACAGTGAGGTGAAACAAGTGCTGTATCATTGTAAGAGGTATAGAGGCGAGTGAATGTGCTGGGGCGTATCCCAGTTCACAACTATAATCCGTTCATTATAAGAATAAACCCGATGTAAACATCGCACTATGTATTCTTCCGCGTTTGCTGGAACCTCATTGGATTTCCGTTTCACGTGGGACTGCAGCCAAGCTGTCTCGAGTACTATCAAGTACGATATTAAGGGTAAGTTTTGAGCTGTGCGTTACGCGCACATCGACTTATACTGGATAATACTGGACAACAGCTTTAGCGGCGCATTTAACTTGGATAGCACTGGCCGGTCAGTTGGTACAGCTAGCCTGCAGTGACGTGACCAGCTGCAGTTCACACGGAAAAAAAGACGAGCAGAGGAGCAACACAGCTTCGAATGTCATTTTTATTGTAATTAAAAACAAGAATGATGAAAATTCCTGACTTAACCACAGGGTAACTTTTCTGGAAAAGTAAGAGAATGTTGAAGGATTTTACTGTAGAGTTAAATACTTAATCCAATGGAGGTATTACTTAACAGTAAGTCGCCTGGTAACCTCTTAGCTGCTTCCTTTTCCGAATCCGAGAAATACATTTCAGTTCTGAAAGGACCACCTGTTACGTTGATAACGCGCCTATCAATAGAATCCACGAAGCCAACCAGGCGCCGCATTTTCTCTTATTTTATGACGAGTCGTTCTATATCCTGCGGGCGTTCGGCAGTGACGTGTGAAAAGGCTGCGTGCGTTATTTCCAGTATATCTGGCAGCTTAACAGTGTCTGTACTTCTCGGGCCAAATCCAACAGCTTGGTTCCAGATCAATTCTGTTGGGTTCATATTGTAACAGCAAATGTGAAAATGCAGCATTTGTATGATGTGCTCGATGCTGTGAAAATGATTGTTTTTCATGTTCCTACGATACTTACCTACTACCTCGGTGGTATAAAACGATGGACATAGTCCAAATAAAGAGGATTTGGTTTTTCGTTTTTGCTTTAAAACATTAAATTGTTAGGTTTTCTTAATTTAAACAACTTTTATGGATAGTCGTTCTAAAACATCGATAATTAAGAATTTGTTTCTGAAATGGAAACAGGAATTTCACTTCGAATATGTAGTTAGAAAAAAATGATGATGAGTTTTATAATTACGGCATGTAGGTATTTCAAACTGAACGAGAAAAAATTGGTACTGTGAAGAGTTAAACCTGCGCACAAATTAACCTATTCCAGTACGCTATCGACTGCGCTACGCGTTCAGTGTGGGTTTGTTTATCAACGGCATTATATACAACGCTGGGAAAACTTCGAAGCCGATTATCTCCGCATATTTATGAAGAACAGCCTATTTCTCGGCACCTTTTAACCGTGTTCCACGCGCGTGCTTCACTACGAAACTGAAAGCAGCCTCAGCCATTTTCACACTCCGCATTAACAACGCGACAATCACAGCACAGCGCTGCAGTCTGTGACTGTACGCGGTTTTTGAAATAAAAACTACGTAGCTAAAGCGTGATTAAGAAAAACGTTAATGGCTGAATATCTTAAAGATTCATTTAACGTGACTTAGTAATAATATATCTAATACATAAGTAGAACCTACTTCCAAGAGCGTAACAACACCAGTGTAAGTGTGCTACGGCTTCTGACCAATTATCGCATTTGTGTTTGTTTACATCACGTTTATTCTTATGATGACAGGATTACAGTATCACGTCATCACAACGCACCTGTGCTCAACATACAAAGGATTGCACCATAATTTAAGAGTGAAATTAAAAAATTAAAATAACTTTACCAAGCTTCGTCAGTGTATGCTTAAGTGGTTGAATGTTAACAGTGTAAAGTCTCAGAATGATCAAGTGAATATCTTAAGCAAAATATACGATCTTCAGAAAAAAATAAGTGGCTCTGAATAACAAGACTACAAAGCTAAAAAATTGGTTAGAATGTGCAAATGTACGTCACAATAAAAAGTTAGAGGTGTGCAACGGAACCTATTAAAAGCCTTACTTTACCGAAGTATGCGGTACCCTCCAAATTCAACCAGTTTAACGAGTATTTATGATTATAGAAAAATTATTGTGTATGTTAACAATGATTGCATAACATGTCTTCATAAACAGTCAACCCATTAAATTATACTCAATAACTGACCCACACAAAAGTTAATATCACTTCATCACTGATACAGCAAATGTCATCATGTAAAAACACTAAGTTCATCTTAAATAATTAATATGAAGTACGAAAAATAGTGGCCAACTTACGTATTTTGGCGCTCCTTAAATAAAAATCACCCAGTCAAACCTATTTGTTCACTATGACCGTTTTCACTCAGTATTCACGTAAACTCTCCTATTTTAGACGAAACCAATGTAATTCTTCATAATTTATGTTATTTACTGATTTATGCAAATTAGAGAAGTCAATTGACAAACTTCTAAAAAATGGCCTTTTTGTAACAAAGAATTATTCTGTCAAGTCAACAAATCTGTCTGTCATTTTAATAACCTGTTAAATTATGTCACTTGATATAAATTAATAACTTTCTGCACAAATTACGATAACAGACGTACATGTGACTTATAAACTATATCTCTTTTTAGTAAGTCTTTGACAAGGTTATAAATACAAGCAGCAAGAAGGGTCGGGGACAAAGTCGGAACGTCACTTTGGTAAAGTGTGTTTGTGTGTTATTGTTCGATGTGGATAAACAATGCAAAGAACATGTAAAAGAAGTACTACTTTGTGTTGTGTCATGGTCTTTGGTGGACAGTGGAATTAAGATGGCCACCAGAGTAATACATATTTGAAATTTAAATATTTGCTGGTTTCGCTCGTTATTTATCATCAAAAGCATATCAAAAACACGGGACCTCATCTTTTTAACCCTAGACAACCAGATTTAGAGCCAGCATCAGCATCGAGACACAGCAAGCAGCAGCAATTACGACAATGCATTTTAATGGAGCCAACCTAACATCAAGTGTTAACAAGCTCTGTAAATGGGAGTGAAATAGTGCGATTATAGCAATATCTACGACTAGGCGACCATTACAAGGTATCAACTTAATCAGAGCAACATTTTGGTTGAAAACGGAATTTTTACGAAACATTGAAGCCGCTAATATTCGTGTGTAGCCTCATTTTCATGTAGAAACATTAGATATGTCACACCAATAAACGACCCCTGTTAGTTTTCAAGTTATTTACTAAAAACCAAATTTGGAACGAAAGCGTCCTTATTCATGGTAGATTAAGTATCATTTGTATTTGTAGTAGAAATTCTAATTATGGCAGTCGATTACTTTCATGATATAATACAACTGTATCAAGTTTCGAGACTGTGTTGTAAGTAACAATGGCTACAAGGAACACTAAAGAGGCAGCTCACAGGTCATGTTCAACTGTCGCTTCAGTTCTAAAAATTCTAGCAAGCAAAGTTTAAATACAGTCTAGCTAAAACTTTTTCAGAAATAAAGCAAACTTAACTCTATTTATATAAAAATTAAGGGGATTGTAAATTGTTAAACGACAGGGCTATTAATTAATATGTGTCTGAGAAAGGGGCCAATTTATTGACTGCTACCTCAGTCTAGGGCGGTTGACAGCAGGTGTTACGTATGGCTGTCGGCAGCCCACTTTATAAATACAGCCAGAGGCAGTGGTTGGACATACTTCGCATAGAGATATCACACTGTCCGCGTCAGTCAAACGGCCTCCTATGTTGCGTCTTGCAGAGTTGGGCAGATCGGAATGCGTTTTCGACAAAAGTAGGAAGTGAACTCGTGAGGACTGTACACTGTCCTGGATAGCTTAGACTTCACGGCAGCAACTGTTTGTGTGCCGCCCGTAATGTTAACAAAACCGCATGGCAAGTGGCGAGATTATTTTCCACTTTTAAGAGGAGCAATTAACTTTTTGTGATTAAAAGTCAGGGCTATAGACCATTATGCTTGTAACTTCCCATAGAGGTCGTCTCTGAACTATTAATAGTGCTGTTTCCGACAGGGATACTAGTTACAATACTAAATTTTGTGCCTGTGAACGTGTACAGAGTATATCGTTCAGCTGAACAGCTGAAACTCAAAAATTTTATTTATAATCATAGCTCCTGCTCCCATTGAGTAGATGGGAAGTAAGAACATTTCTTTCAATGAGCATAAAAAAATTTTGGATTTCGAGACTAGAAATTATGGTCAGTATGTTCTCCATCGCTTGCTTGTTGACCTTAGAAAAATAGTTTTCAGGCTCTTGTAGATGTCGAAGGTAGATGGAAAGCACGCACAGACATTTTAAGAGCCTTTTCATAACGACAAGGCGAAGTAAGGTCCATTCTGATTATCACCCGCCACCCCACAACAGTCAAACTATAGAAGACTTGTCCTAACTTTATAACTGACTATTCCAATGATGCAGCCCGTGTGGTTATCACTATCAAGTTTAGAACGAATAGGAGGGGTATACACTTGGACCTTTATTAAAAGAAACACTACACAGAGGAGGGTACCATCCAACCGCATTTGCTAAGTTTAGTGTCGCTAGGAACTTAAAGTGTAGTTAGGAACTTATAAATTCAGTCGTAATACCTGTGTAAACATCCCGTACTTTGCTCACGTTGTAACGTCTAGGAACTGTATTTAACGCGAACTAAGCGAATATACTACAAAATAATTTTCCTCGCAAATTAGATGTTAATTATCCCCCCCCCCCCCCTCACCCAACGGCTGGACATATACATCGAAGAATCAAATGTAGTTACTCACCCAGCAACAACATAACAGAATTTGACATCTAAGAGCCCATCTCATTATGTGTTTTACAATGCATACGTAACATCAGACGTCTGCATAGGATTTATAAATCGCTATTGGTGGCACACATACAGCAAGTCACTGAATTTTTACGCCAACTTTATGATGAAATCAACGAATAAAGTATCGAAATCGATACAATTTCTACCTAAAGAAGCAACTTATGCTTCTGAAACGAATATGGTACCAACAACATTGAATTTTACGTTGAAAACAGTAAGTACCAATTTAGTTATCACATTGAGGTATACCTGTCGGGGCTGGACAAAGAACTGTGATACAGGTGTCTTCAGTGCTCTGTTTGGAATCACGCTGCACGTACCGGAGAAGAAATTCCCCAAGACCGGTTTTATGGTGACTGAGTTCGAAGGCATGCAGACGTTTATTTCTCAATACATTAATGCTAAACTTCACAGAACATGCAGCTGAGACTGACAGCAGAACGATACACATCTCACATAAACACCTAAAGTATCGTTACTCACAACGAAAACTCCCCAACGCACTCCCCTGAGATTTAGTGGTAAGATGGCCCAGTGGATAACCTGTAAAAAACTGAACACAGATCAAGCATGAAAACTGTAAAAATAAAACAAAATAGGAACAGTGAACAGTCTGAGAATGACAAGTGCAATAAACAGGAAACTAAAATAGCAAATGCGTCCCGGGTAAGTGGTCATGGTATTCGACTGCCAAGAGAATAGCCCTGTCCAAAACTCCCTCGTGCCATTGATTTTTTTTCCCCCAAAACATTACAAACTGTCCGTCCGGTCATTTAAATGGTGGTTCTCTTTCTGTATTCTTGGCGGTTGTCATACTGTACATTGGTAATAGGATGAGTCATGTGGTAAGAATATGTTACCATCATGTAGCGGTTCGCCTGCTTTGTTTCTTCATTCGTTGTCCTTGGTGTCGACGTACTGTCTGAAAAAATAGGGGGTGGGCGTGCAGTACTGTTTACTGTAAATGATGTAGCTGACCGATATACAGTTGCATTTTACAGCCTTTTATTTTAACTTTTCACAACCCCCCAATAATACACAGTTGCACTTCCCATAAGCCTCATTAATAGTTTGCAGGCGAGCATCCACATACTGCTACAATAGTTTACTGTTGAACATCTATGAACAGCAAAACCCTAACCACACAGTTCACAGTCTTTCAAATAAATTGAACAGACACTGTCATTGCTTTAACACAAAGTCTATTGCCATAACACTTACTTCACTGTTAAGTCAATGCATTGTTGTCATTCTAACCAACAGAGGTTTCTCGTCTGAAACTTGGCTGTGGACTGACTGTCTCAAGACCAAAAATTGGGCCCCTTACATATCTTCACAATAATAGGTACTGAAACTACACATTGTTCGATGTTAAATTTATAGAAATTACAATTAAAACTTAACTCATTAAATTAACTGAACACATCGAAAAATTGGTTCTTTTTAACAGTTTCTTCTACAACAAGGGTTAAGCCGAACTATTTCTTTAAATCATGAAATTAACATATGTAGTTACATAAACAATACTTTTGACAAAACTGTTAATTACTTTGGAATTAATTAAGGGCTGGCTTTGCTAAAATGTTTTCAAGTAGAGCCAAATAGATACTTTAAGATTACCAGTAGTTGTTCCTCCAAATGTTTATAATTAGTACAGAATTTATATTTGTTTATACATCAACAATAGAATTTAAGTTACGAAATAATTACTGATTTCACCCTATAATGAAAGATACAAACTATTAATAGTCGAAATAAATTATAGAATCAATTACATATATCAACGAAGCACAAATGTAGATCTGATGCTATAGTCTTTAAAACTAAGGACCAACCTTTGTCTTTAATGAAAATGCAGATTCTATTCATGTATGTTAATGGTAATTAGTTAAAAGTGAAAAAACAAATTTTAAGTAGACAGATGGCAAAACAAGGGGGGAAGTAAAAATTATCCCAGATTGCTTCGTCACATCACCCCATCATTGGATTGACCAGAGAGATATTGCAAATAGCTGACTGGGCAATTCACTGACCCCAAGTGACGACAGAAAGTGAGTTAAAAATCTACACACAAAAAAATATTACATAAGAAATCTTACCAAAACTAGAGTACATACGTCTTTTCAGATTTATACTTATGTGAACTGGCCATACGAAAATCCCCATACAAAATATTTACTTACAGTGTGTTGTAGAATGTCACAAAAAATTCACAAGTTATACTTTTAACAGAAAATTAGGCACCTTCATCATAAGTGATGTCCTTTTTGGGTAAACAAAGATTACTTTTAAAGATATATATCTTTTGATACAAGTCCTGTCTTGCTTCAAATAATAAATCCTCATGAGTTGCAACAGACAGAAAATTTCACTTACTCAATGTTTAGTACTTTTCACAAGCACTTTCACACTTCTAATGAGCTTTTACACAGTTTCTCACCAAGTTGTCCCCTCCTTCAACAGGTCCAAGTGGCAGTTTGCAAGGAAATGCACTGCTATCAGTTCCATTGGAGGTGGTTCTCCTCTGCCCCAGTACATGAAAAAATCAAACAAAATACCCTACTTTAGTACACTTACCTTTACTTCTAACTTAAGTATAAGTAAAAAAAGTTTAACACTAATGGCAAATGATAGTCATTATATCATAAATAAATAAATACATTACATAGTCCTCTTGACATCACAATAATTAGCACTAAATTTGACTGTAGTATGAAAGGTGTGGACTAAAAAAAATTTTAAATCAAGTGCACATTACACTACAAAACATTACTCAAAGCCATAATTGTCTGTAACTGGTTAAACTTGAAAGATTTGAATCTGTTTTCCATTTTCAAAATAGCAAAAACTCAATATGAGCACTACCTCTAGTACAAACTCAAGATGTGCAGTAGTATAGATTTACTGATCATTACATTATGAAAAAAGAATAGAGTCATCATTACATAACTTAATTACTATTCAAATCAATATTAAGGAGATGGAAGTTGTACCATAGCATGGCCCTACTCTCATTCAACCAGTAAATTAAATCCTCACAAAAATCACAAAATGTTACCAAATAGTTGACCTGTCAGAATATTCACATCAGTGTAGCACCAAAGTTATTAGTTATTATTATTGTTCTTTGTTCGAGCATTACCACTTTAAGCTCATAATTCCTCAGAACACAAACAGAAGTTTCCAGATAACCTATAGAGCCAATGATGCAGCATTGCTTGTACCTCACTAAAATATTTCTCTTTCTGTTACTTTCTCATTCCCAGCTGCAGTGTCCATGAATTGCACAATATACACAGTACCAACGCTGCCTAGTTCAAAAATAGATCAGCAAGGTAGTTACACCACATTCGTTTGTATACAGTTACCTTTTTCATTACTCAAGCATGTCTGTCAGCTCCATTATTTGACTTACATTTCTTACCTCCTTCGCTAGTGGAGTGCATTCTCAAAAAATATCCCTACTGCAGAGTCAGGCTCCCTAACGATTAAGACGCTAACTTTATTCATTATTTTATTATTTCATTATTTAATAAATAAATACCTGCTCTGCTCCATACATATCTTTTTATTCTTCAAGAGCTGTGAACTTTTTGGTTAGGTTTTTACTGCTCGTAGATGTTCAATAGAAAACTATTTTAGCAGTATGTGGAGGTTTGCCTGCAAACTATTTTTGAGGCTTATCGAAAGTTAAAAAATAGTGCACTGGCCAAATAACTGTGTATTATTTGGGGGTAGTGAACAGTGAAATTAAAGTACTGTGAAATGCAATTATGCACCTGTCGGCTACGTTATTTACAGTAGTCAGTGTCGGAATCTACAACCCATTTTTCAGTCAGTGTAGCAACACAGTACATCGACACTGAGGACAACAAACAATTAACGAAGAGATAAAGCAGGCAAGAACCGCTACAACTTATAAACTACAGATAGGATAGGGGAAGAGTTTGATTGCCTCAGGAAACACGAAAAATGAGAGAGACAACTGTGGTAAGCATTACCGCCACATAATGAATCCAACACAGAAGGCTGAACCCCCTACTTGCTATTTGCACAAGAAATTAGTCCCAAACATTACATCAATGCTGAGATTTTGAATCACCAAAAAACTGCACTCCAACAGCTGTCCTGCCAATTCTACAGTTCATAGTAACTTTTGTTTTACACACTTTGATAGCTTACCTGTAGCAACAATAATTTTCATTCCAGAAACATGCATCACTACTATACCCTCTACGTTCTTAATAGATTTTAAAAATGCGTATGAAATGCTACTCAAATTACTACCACTGTCCAGTAAACACTTAACATGTGTACCTAGTACACTTGCTGTTATTACAGGGTGCCACACTTTCTTACTTACTTACCATGTGATCTTCTCCAAACAATAAATCCTCGTTAGTCCTTTCGCTAGAAAAACTATCATCCTGCATACCAAAATAATTATCAGACACAGTCAAATGACAGATAGCATGGTCCTCTTCCTCATCACCACTCCCAAACTCCAACTCTTCATTAGGCCTCACATTATCCTCCTTTATTCTTTCTGTGCTTAACTCATTGCCATAATTATCAACTATAAATTCAAATACCTCGTCCTCATCACCACTGGATTCGCCACTGCTGACATCATTACAACTACTGTCAGAATCAGACCCACTGTCACTTTCTCCATGCTTCAGATTTTGTACTTCTTCCACCTTTTTCTCTATTTTAGCCAATTTTGAATCTACTTTTTCATTTACTTTAGTTTTTGCTCTAGCACTACTGCACACTTGGTTTCTACCTCCGTTTCTAAATCATTTTTAATCTGACCTATTTGATTCTCAAGTTTAACCCTATTTTCAGCACATTGTTTCTCGGAAACCTCCACCTTCCTACTACTGTCATCACAAAGCTTCTTTCTCTCTTCCACATATTTACGACTCAATGTTGATTTCTTTAACTACTGCATCAGACTTCTTATTTAATTCTGAAAGATTAGCTCTAACTACCCCATTTCCTTTTTAATTTCTTTCTTCAGTTCTTCTTTTGAGTTAGTCATGTCAGCTTCAATACTATCAGTTTTCTTTTCCACCCTACACATACCACTCATAATCTGCCTTAACATCGCTTCCAAGTTTCCATCTGCCATAAGCTGTTGCTCTTGTTGACTTTCGCTACCAGATTCCTCCTCCTTAACCTTAATGACTTCGTCTACTTCAGTACTGTTTTTGTCCATTTCGGTCTTTACAATAGGACTTTCGTCCTCATCCTTCAAAGTTACATTCATGTCTGATTTATAACTATTATTGTCTACAGAACCAGTTGCACTTACGTCCTTCTTTTAACAACTTAACCTCTACAGCTTTGTCCTCGGTCACACTGTCTTGTCTGTTAAGATCACTCATTATATGTCTCTTAATACAAAACAGAAAGCTATGAGATTACCTTATTCTCATTCACTCTTCTTTTGCTGCTCTGCTGCTGCTGTTGTTGTCATCTGGAGCTGAAAGGCTGCGGCAAGTTGTAGTTCTCTCGGCAAGGCATCTTGTTTATCTCGATCAGCTCTGCGTCAACTGAGCACAAAAGTAGATCTGGTGTTATAGCCTTTAAAACTGAAGGAAAACCTTTCTCTTTTATGAAAATGCAGGTTCCATTCACGTATGTGTAATTAGTTCAAAGTAAAAAAAAAACAAATTTTAAGGAGGCATATGGCAAAACAAGGGGGAAGTAAAAATTATCCCAGCTTGCTTCGTCACAATCGCAAGTCAATGTCATGAATTGTGAGAGCAGGTGAGATACCACTTAGACGTCTCACAGAAATGAAAAAAAAAAAAACAAATAAACGGATGTGAATTATGTTACAGCAAAGGAATTCAGGAGTCAAGTCTTCCAAAACGGAATGTAACTTCAAAAACGTTATAAACGTATGTTTTGACAGAGTAGAGAGAAAATGTGCGACTGTGACACTGTAGCTTTCATTTGTTGGAGCTTATGGGACGAACTAAGTTTTCATCATTTCCTTGGGAGTGATCACAATGACATTCATACGAACACCTACAACATGTGATCAAAAGTATCCGGACGGCCCCCAGAACATACGTTTTTCATATTAAGTGCATTGTGCTGCCACCTACTGCCAGGTACTCCATATCAGTGACCTCAGTAGTCATTAGACATCGTGAGAGAGCAGAATGGGGCACTCCGCGGAACCCACGGACTTCGAACGTGGTTAGGTGATTTGGTGTCACTTGTGTCATATGTTCGTACCACTTGTATCATATGTTTGTACGCGAGATTTCCACACTTCTAAACATCCCTAGGTCCACTGTTTCCGATGTGATAGTGAAGTGGAAACGTGAAGGGACACGTACAGCACAAAAGTGTACAGGCCAACCTTGTATGTTGACTGACAGGAACCGCCGACATTTAAAGAGGGTCGTAATGTGTAATAAGCAGATATCTATCCAGACCATCACACAGGAATTCCAAACTGCATCAGGATCCACTGCAAGTACTATGACAGTTAGGAGGGAGGTGAGAAAACTTGGATTTCATGTTCGAGCGGCTGCTCATAAGCCACACATCACGCTGGTAAATGCCAAACGACGCCTCGCTTGGTGTAAGGAGCGTCAACATTGGACGATTGAACAGCGGAAAAACGTTGTGTGGAGAGACGGATCACGGTACAGAAAGTGGCGATCCGATGGCAGGGTGTGGGTACGACGAATGCCCGATGAACGTCATCTGCCAGCGTGTGTAGTGCCAACAGTAAATTTCGGAGGCGGTGGTGTTATGGTGCTTTTCATGGAGGGGGCTTGCACACCTTGTTTTGCGTTGCACTATCACGGCACAGGCCTACATTGATGTTTTAAGCACCTTCTTGATTCCCACTGCTGAAGAGAATTTCGGAGGTGGCGATTGCATCTTTCAGCATGATCGACACCTGTTCATAATGCACGGCCTGTGGCGGAGTGGTTACACGACAGTTACATCCCTGTAATGAACTGGCCTGTACAGACTCCTGACCTGAATCCTACAGAAAACCTTTGGGATGTTTTGGAAAACCGTCTTCGTGCCAGGGTTCACCGACCGACATCGATACCTCTCCTCAGTGCAGCACTCCGTGAAGAATGGGCCGCCATTCCCCGAGAAACTTTCCAGCACCTGATTGAACGTATGCCTGCGAGAGTGGAAGCTGCCATCAAAGCTAAGGCTGGGCCAACACCATATTGAATTCCAGCATTTCCGGTGGAGGGCGCCACGAACTTGCAAGTCATTTTCAGCCGGGCGTCCGGATATTTTAGATCACGTAGTGTATATCGGTCAAGGAGGCATATGTCACTCGTTTACCAATCACACAAATTAGGTGCGTCGATAAGAGATTCGTATCATATGACACACGTACTGTCACTAGTGCCGTGTATGACACACCAGACGTGTTTTCCGGTGGAGTATTCGGCTGACTTGTCGCCTTGTCATCTAACGGTTGCGGTTCCCTAACAACGTAACAACGTAACCACGGCTCCAGTTGCTCTCCAGCTTACTCTATATTGCTTTTCTTGATATTGGACCGTTCACTTTTTTTTTTTTTTTTTTTTTTTTCACTCCAGTACACCTACTTTGATGCCTGATCTGTGTTCAGTTTTTGACGGGCTGTCCACTGGGTCCTCTTACCACTAAATCTGAGGAGGGTGCGATGGAAAGTTTCCCTTGTCATTGGTATTGGTGAAAATGAGGATGCGACTAGAGTTCCAAACACAGTGGTCGCAAACTGTAAGATAATGAAGCTACTACACTACTGGTCATTAAAATTGCTGCACCACGAAAACGATGTGCAACAGACACGAAATTTAACCCACAGGAACAGGATGCTATGATATGCAAATGATTAGCTTTTCAGAGCATTCACACGAGGTTGGCGACACCTACAACGTGCTGACATGAGAAAAGTTTCCAACCGATTTCTCATACACAAACAGCAGTTGACCGGCGTTGCCTGGTGAAACGTTGTTGTGATATCTCGTGTAAGGAGGAGAAATGCGTACCATCACGTTTCCGACTTTGATAAAGGTCAGATTGTAGCCTATCGCGATTGCGGTTTATCGTATCGCGACACTGCTGCTCGCGTTGGTCGAGATACAATGGCTGTTAGCAGAATATGGAATCGGTGGGTTCAGGAGGGTAATACGGAACGCCGTGCTGGATCCCAACAGCCTCATATCACTAGCAGTGGAGATGATAGGCATCTTATTAACATGACTGTAACGGATCGTGCAGCCACGTCTCGATCCCTGAGTCAACAGATGGGGACGTTTGCAAGACAACAACCATCTGCACGAACAGTTCGACGTTTGCAGCAGCATAGACTATCAGCTCGGAGACCATGGCTGCGGTTACCCTTACGCTGCATCACAGACAGGAGCGCCTGCGATGGTGTACTCAACGACGAACCTGGGTGCACGAATGGCAAAACGTCGTTTTTTCGGATGAATCCAGGTTCTGTTTACAGCATCATGATGGTCGCATCCGTGTTTGGCGACATCGCGGTGAACGCGCATTGGAAGCGTGTTTTCGTCATCGCCATACTGGCGTATCACCCGGTGTGATGATATGGGGTGCCATTGGTTACACGTCTCGGTCACCTCTTGTTCGCATTGACGGCACTTTGGACAGTGGACGTTACATTTCAGATGTGTTACAACCCGTGGCTCTACCCTTCATTCGATCCCTGCGAAAGCCTAAATTTCAGCAGGATAATGCACGACCGCATGTTGCAGGTCCTGTACGGGCCTTTCTGGAGGCAGAAAATGTTCGACTGCTGCCCTGGCCAGCACTATCTCCAGATCTCTCACCAACTAAAACGTCTGGTCAATGGTGGCCGAGCAACTGGCTCGTCACAATAGCCAGTCACTACTCTTGATGAACTGTGATATCGTGTTGAAGCTGCATGGGCAGTTGTACCTGTACACGCCATCCAAGGTCTGTTTGACGCAATGCCCAGGCGTATCAAGGCCGTTATTACGGCCAGAGGTGGTTGTTCTGGGTACTGATTTCTCTGGACGCATGCACCCAAATTGCGTGAAAATGTAATCACATGTCAGTTCTAGTATAATATATTTGTCCAATGAATATCCGTTTATCATCTGCATCTCTTCTGGGTGTAGCAATTTTAATGGCCAGTAGTGTAGTTTGTACATCAGAACTGACAAGAATCATTTATAGGTTTCTGCAGTTGTGTAAGGTCAACTGTTTATGAAATTCACGTCCGATTACGGTCCGGAAATTATGGTATATTTACTTCTTTTAGATGCAGAGTGAAATTACTACCATGTACACGAAATACAACATCGATTCCGTGTGATACAATCCATTTAGAGGTTCCCGAAGGTACATAACGGCAACTGTTTACGAAATTCGTTACCGATAATGGTTCGGAAATTCTGGTATGTTCTCATCATCTCCTTTAAAATAATCGCCAGCGATAGTAATCACATTTGACGGAACATCGTCATCTTATGAGAGTAACAGTTCCTTCCCATCTTATCCGTGATATTTCAACACGAAAAACAGTCACCAGCGCCAGTCACCAGACCACAGTGCATTTCAACACGAAAAACATTCACCAGTGTCAGACACCAGACCACGACACCATGCATTTAATACCAACCGGAAGAAATCCTGTGGTGGGCATCTGATTTAAGTACGGTATGCACTGCAAAACACATGTGCGATGGCCTTTTAGATGTGATATTCTATTATGTTGTTGCTGTCATGTGTCATTTTCTGGATGGATAATTACATCTGATTTTTCGATATATATGTGTGTCCAGCCACAGGGCAGAGATTGTTTTCTCAAATTTAGATGGAAAATTGATTATTTTGTAGCAGATTCGTTGAGTTCAACGTGTTGCAGTTCCCAGATGTTACAACATTAGTAAAAGTACGGGATGTTTGCACGGGAATTATAACTGAATTGATGAATTCCTAGCAATTTTTTCAGCGCACAATTTAGCCTTCAAATTGTATGACGGAGTATCAGACGGTCTAGATCCACCCCATGTTCGAGATATCGGGCTCGTTGTGGTTTGTCAGGGATACTCTCTCAATGTAGCACGGTAATTGCTGCAGTTTACATAAAAGAGTTTCTCGAACAGCGCACAGTCTCTCTTCTTGATAGCCAAACTGTTCGCTCATGTTATGGCTTGTGAAACTACAGCATGGATGTCATACCGTTATAAAAACGGTGTACAGCGCCAGATCTACACCTGGTAGCCACAACTGGAACTAATTATTTTTCCCTTGTAAATCGGTTCTGCATTAATGCATTAGCATATCTACCAGGTTTCGCTGCCATACTATAATTACCTCCGCGAGTACATGCATTTTAATTATAGCCATACAGTATAATAATCTGAAATACATATATATAATAATCTGAAATACATAGAAATACGTGATTCAAACCAAATACGCTGTCAAATTCATCAGTTGCTACGTAACTTGGTGATTGATGAAGTGTAAGTTGTGCAACGACTCCATAATGAACGAAAATTGGATGCAATCTTCGGAGAAGGAGGTACGGTGCAGACGCAGCAGTTTGAGAATAGTAGTGGGTCACAACACTAATCGTTTGTTGTTCTTCACGACAAGATGATTAATGGATCTGACATATTTCTGTTACATCACAGGGTACAGCGTTTGTCTATACGTCAGTGTCCTTCGTAAAATCGCCGAGGGCAGTATCAGAATTTGTGGCTAGTGCTCTCACCTACTTGCCAACTTGTGTTGTAAATGAATAGTTGAAAATGTATGTAGTGTCAAAATAGGATGTTTTCGTTGTAACTGTGGGGAAAACCATGCAATACTTCTTAGTGATTTTGTGTTTAAATACGAGTATTTCTTAGCAGCTGTGCTAAAGCAGATAGCGTCCTTTGCTACAGAAGCTTACGAAAATCGGAAGTTTTTGAACTCCAAACCGCTGAATCTAAATGTCCTGCTTGTTTAAAAACATAGATTCTCCACTAGGTAGCAGCTAGTCAGTTAAAGACCTGAATAAAAAAAAAAAAAAAACTCGGCGGCCGCCGCCATTTTGGACGCAAGCGGCTATAGCAGCGTTACGGGCAGAACTGTTAAATTCTCATTTATGATGAAGGGAACGGTACTGTATGTGCTTGTGATAGCGTAATGCGTAAAGGAAACAATGAACAAAACAGTTTTGAATTGTTTCTTAGTTTCTACACGGCCTTGCCGCAGTGGTCACAACGATTCCCGCCAGATCACCGAAGTTTAGCGCTGTCGGCCTGGGCTAGCACTTGGATGGGTGACTATCTGGTCTGCCGAGCGCTGTCGGCAGGTGCGGTGCACTCAGCCCTCGTGAGGCAAACTGAGGAGCTACTTGGTTGAGAAGCAGCGTCTCCGGTCTCGTAAACTGACATACGGCCGGGAGAGCGGGGTGCTGGCCACAGCACGCGACCATGGTACTGACCTGCGGGAGCGACATCGCGGCGCTCTGACGAGGCATCAGCGGTTCTTGGTAGCATGCTCGGCCGCCGACTGCAGCTCTGAAGACGACTATAACTCTATACAGTTAAATAAATGTTATTACGGATATCGTTGCCTCAGTGAAGCCTCTGGGCATTAACGGAACCAACCATCCACCCTCACTCCTACGCTTGGTGTCCTGTTCATAACACGATCCTAGCAACTGGGTCGCAATGGTAGTTTTATGTAAGTATTTTAACAATTTATAGCTGAAATACTAGTAATACTGTTCAATCATGTATTTTATACATAACAGAAATATTTGAAAACCTGTAGAGAGTTGTATTTGGTTAGCTATGCAGTACCTCTTTTGACTAGAGAAGGAAGCGGTCAGAACATGTATGGTGCTCTTTTATTGCTTTTCTTGGCTGAGCAAAGTGGTAAGAGCTTGTGCGACTTATGATTCACGTGTGTCTTTAAGTATTAGTCTAAGGTCCAGCTAGACTGGTCGGTTGTTTTAGTGCATAAGTTTGCAGTTTGACAATGTGTATTCATTTTTAATTAATACAGACTTCTGATACTGAGCATTGTTGTTGATGAGCTGGTAGTCAGATAGATTAGTAGCCAGATGGATTGGTAGTCAGATGGACCAACGCACGATTAAGCGGGTGGGGAAAAGTCACGTGATAGCGATATGCACATGTACAAATGGCGGTAGTGTAGCGTACGCAAGCTATAAAAGGGCAGTGGATTGGCGGAGCTGCTATTTGTACTCAGGTGAATCATGTGGAACTGTTTCGACATGCCTATGACCCCACGGCGGGAATTAACAGACTTTGAACGCGCAGTGGTAGTTGGAGTTAGACGCATGGGGCATTCTATTTCGGAAATAGTTAGGGAATTCAGTATTCTGGGAGCCAATGTGTCAAGAGTGCGCCGGGAATACCAAACTTCAGGTATTACCTCTCACCACGGACAACGCAGTGGTCGATGGTCTTCACTTAACGCCCGAGAGCAGCGGCGTTTGCGTAGAGTTGTCAGTGCAAAACAGACAAGCAAAACTAAGTGAGTTAACCTTATAAATCAATGTAGGATGTTCGACGAACGTATCCGTTAGGACAGTGCAGCGAAATTTGGTGTTAATGGGCTATGGCAGCAGACGACCGAAGCGAGTGCCTTTGCTGGCAACACGACATCGCCTGCAACGTCTCACCTGGGCTCGTGACCATATCGGTTGGAGCCTAGACTGAAAAACCTTGGCCCGGTTAGATGACTCCCGACTTCAGTTGGTGAGAACCTATGGTAGGTTTGTGTGTGGCGCAGACCCCACGAAGCCATGGACCGAAGTTGTCGATAAGGCACTGTGCAAGTTGGTGGTCGTTTCACAATGATATAGGCCGTATTTACATGAGAGTGGACTGGGTCTTAGTTATATTCGATTACTTAGACATCATTTCCAGCCATTCATTGATTTCATGTCCGCAAAAAACGATAGAATTTTTACGGGTGACAGTGTGCAATGTCACTGGGCTACTAATATTCGCGATTGGTCTGACGAACATTCTGGACAATTAGAGCGAATGACTTGTCCACCCAGATCGCCCGATGTGAATCCCATTGAACATTTATGGTACATAATCGAGAGGTGAGTTTGCGCACAAAATCCTGTATCAGCAACACCTTCGCAATTGCGGACGGCAGTGGAGGCAACATGGGTCGATATTTCTATGGGGGACTTGCAACGACTTGTCGAGTCCGTACCACGTCGAGATGCTACACTGCGCCGGGAAAAAAGAGGGTAGGCATCATATTTGGAGGTATTCCATGACTTTTTCCAACTCCAATAAGCTGGCTCATCAGAGAATGTCTCACATTGAATTGCTGGTTGGCATATTTGTATGTCATGATTTTATCTGCGGTCTACTAAAACTTCTTCTCTTGTGCCAACTTCTTCATCTCGGAGCAGCACAATGTCCTGAATTATTTGTTGGATATATTCCTATCTCCTTTCCTCTGCAGTTTTTTCTCTCTTTAACTCCCTCTAGTTCCATGGAAGTGTCCTAACATCCTATCCTACTTCTAATCAATTTTGTCCACATATCCTCTTTTGTTCACCGATTCTACAGAGGTCCTCATTTCTTACTTCATCTATCACTCAGCTGTCAGCGTTTCAAATGCTTTGAATCCCATCTTTTCCGGTTTTCCCACAGTCCATCATTCGCTTTGGTAGGATGCTGTTCTCCAGACGTACGTTCCCGCAATTTTTTTCTCAAATAAAGGCCAGTGTTTGCCACTAGCAGACGTCTTTTAACGAGGAATGCTCTCTTTGTCTGTGCCAACTTGCTTCCTAAATATTCCTTGATTCATCTGTCGTGCGCCACTTTGCTTCCTAGTTCACTGAATTCCTTCACTTCATGTACTACGTGGTCGCCGACCATGATATTGAGTTTATCTGCTTCTCCTCATTGCTTTCGTCTTTCCTTGGTTTACTCTGTCTATGTTCTTTGCTCTGTGAGTATACTTTAGCTCAGGGTTCTGCAAATGTTTTAGCCACAGGGCTACGCTGCCTCTTCCAAAGTCCCAAGGACCAAGACTTAGCTATAGTCTTTGTAAATTTTCTTCAGACCTGATACTCTACTGCTGCTCGGAACTCCTCTACAATACAGAAGATTTCGTTACGCTTACCACTGCCGCCAATCTTTATAAGCCGGCACTGTGTTGCATTGCATAATCAAAATTTTGTGTTTGTTGGGATCCACAGTCTCCAGGTGCTTAATAAACGTAGACATGGTCCGTAGTAGGCTGTAATGCAATTTTAATTTAAAAGTGCGATTAGCTAATTTCGACTAAGCGGCACTGTCAAGTAAATTTGTAACATGTGTATGTTCATGTCACTTTCAAATCATTCTTAATTAAAAGTAAGAAAGTAGCCATATTCCATTGTTTTACGAAAGGATTCGCACTACACTGACACCTTTTAAGCTTTTATTCTGAACTTTGCTCTATGTACAACGACATGGTAACTCGTGTTGTTGTGCATAGAGCAAGGTTCAGAATACGAACTTAAAGTGCCACTGTAGTGTGGATCCTTTCGTAAAATGACGGAATATGGCTACTTTTTACTTGTAATTAAGAGTGATTTGAAAATGACATGAAATACGTATGTTAGAAATGTGCCTGACAGTGACGCTTGGTCGAAGTTGGCTAAGCACACGATTAAATAAACATCGCATTACAGCCTACTAAGGACAATGTTTACGTTGTTTACTGCAGAAATCAATTCACAGTGAACTGTTTGTTGTTTGGCCTTGAAATTTTGCCTTCATTTTGTTTCATATACATTGCTACAGATCAAAACCATTCATGAAGGTCGTTATAAAGCGCTTTCACGAAACCTTGTTTAAAAACGCCAGTTTTTCAGAAAACACAGTGTCTCAAAGAGTAAATGATATTGCTGAAAATATAGTAACTTAATTGTCTGAGAAAACTCTGTACTTAGATTGGTTCCCTTTGGCTCTGGATAAGTCAACAGATGTGTCAGATACTGCACAGGCGTTAATTTTTATTCAAGGAATAAACAAAAATTAAGAAGATTTTCTTAACGTTCATAGCATTCAAGGCACGGTCACGGGAGAAGAAATTTTGAAAGTAACAGAAAATGATTTCAGAAAACAATCTCCAATGGAAAAACTTGCGGTATATTACAACCGATGCGTGGAAAACATAAAGGTATCGTTGCTCTCGTGTCAAAGGTGGTAGAAAATGACGATGGATTAAAGCCATTACTCGTACACTGTATCATTCATCAACGGACTCTGTGCGGAAAATGCCTGGATTTCAGAAGTTCTAAAGCAAGTCGTGTCAACTGCTAATTACATAAGATCACATGCTCTGAGCCGTCGTCAATGCCGTGAGTTTATTGAAGAGGCTGAAGAAAGATAGCAGTACTCTCCAGCAGCTGTGGGAAAGCTCTGACACGATTTTTTGAGCTCTGAACGACAATCGAAAATTTATTGAATAAAAGACATCGTCCTCATTTCCATAACCGTTCATTTGTTTTGTCAATGAACGGTTACGGAAAAAACCATCGCGATTGGCGGGTTAGTAAAGTAAAACTGAAAAAAATGAGGAAGACTAGAATTGCAAATAGAGGACTGAATGCAAAATGGCCAAAAATAGAAGATGGCGTAGTGAAATGGATTCAGGGACACCGTCAAAATGGCATTGCAATCAATACAAAAATGATGCAAATACACGCTCGTAAGCTAGCGCTAAAAAGGAACTTAACAGACATTAACGGTGGAGTTGGTTGGTCCTACAGGTTTAACAAGCATTATGGACTTAGCATGCAAACCAAAACCAAAATATCTCAGAAAATTCCACAAGACGGTACTAAACTTAATCCAGTGATCATTTTCAAGCGCAAAACATTGCCGAAACCTTCTGAAACACCGTCAGCTGTTGTTGTTCCCGTACATGTCTTGTGACAGCCAGAGCGAGAGCACCAGCAGCAGCGAGTACTGTTTGTATAAAGCGTTTATTTTGCATTTTGTTTACGACCTTCCACTAAGGAAGGGATTCTATTTGTGTTTATCTGCTCTGCATAGTAACTAACAGTTCTTGATAAAACTTTACGTAGTTTTCGTGTTTGATTTCTTAGTGTTTTCTTGATCGTTTAGAACAGAAAGCGCCCTAAAACCGTCTTTTGTTTGTTTCGCGGCCGTTAGTCACAAGTCACTTGAATCAGCAGTTGTCTTGTGACAGCCAGAGCGAGAGCACCAGCAGCAGCGAGTACTGTTTGTATAAAGCGTTTTTGTACTTATTTGCTGCGCTTAGCTTTTAAATAGTTTTTCTGGGAAAACCTAGCGTAGTTTTCGCGTCTCGTATTTCAGTGAGTGTTTCTTGATTATCAGAGTAGCTCATCAGAAGATTATTTTGGGAATTTGTCACCGTATAGAGTAGGGTAAACATAGTCATGTGTAGGGACTGTGGTTGTTGTGAGCGGACGCAAGGAGAATTGGCCACTCTTCGGGGGCAGGTGGAGGCTTTGTCTGTTAGGCTCATCGAGCTCGAGGCGCAGGCGTCGGCTCGTAGTGGCGTTGGGGCAACTGTGGTGAGACCTATGCCTACTTCGGTGGCCTTGGAATCACATGGAACCCCTGATGTCGCTGCGTCTTCCGACAGTGAGCATCTTACCGGTCAGCCATCACTCCAGGGTGAATGGCGGACAGTGGTGGGCTCGCGCGTGCCTGGCCGAAAGGCGAAGGTGGGATCTGGCCGCGTGGCAGCTGCCTTACCCCTTTCCAACAGGTACGGGGTGCTTCCTAGTGGTGATGACATCGTTTCCGAGCCACCACAGGATGCCTCGCCTGTTGGGCCAGTGGCCGATTCTCCGGCAAGGTCCCGACAGTCACAGAGGGCGGGCCTATTAGTTATAGGGAGCTCCAACGTTAGGCGGGTTATGGAGCCCCTCAGGAAAATAGCGGGTAGGTCGGGGAAGAATGCCAGTGTGCACTCGGTGTGCTTGCCGGGGGGTCTCGTCCGTAATGTGGAGGAGGCCCTTCCGGCAGCTATTGAACGCACTGGGTGTGACCGGCTGCAGATAGTAGCACATGTCGGAACGAATGACGCCTGCCGCTTGGGTTCTGAGGCCATCCTTGGTTCCTTCCGGCGGCTGGCTGATTTGGTGAAGACAACCAGCATCGCACGCGGAGTGCAAGCTGAGCTTAATATCTGCAGCATAGTGCCCAGAGTCGATCGCGGTCCTCTGGTTTGGAGCCGTGTGGAGGGTCTAAACCAGAGGCTCAGACGACTCTGCGACTATAATGGTTGCAAATTCATCGACCTCCGTTATTGGGTGGAGAACTGTAGGGCCCCCCTAGACAGGTCAGGCGTGCACTACACACCGGAAGCAGCTACTAGGGTAGCAGAGTACGTGTGGCGTGCACACGGGGGTTTTTTAGGTTAGAGGGACCCCCCCTTGGGCGAAACGATAAAATACCTGACGGCTTACCAGAGAGGACATTATCATCGTTGATAAAGAACGTCCGTCCTCAGAGACCAAAAACAGGAAAAGTTAACGTAATATTGGTAAACTGCAGGAGTATCCAGGGCAAGGTTCCTGAATTAGTATCTCTTATTGAAGGAAATAGTGCGCATATAGTATTAGGAACGGAAAGTTGGTTAAAACCGGAAGTGAACAGTAACGAAATCCTAGACACAGAATGGAATATATACCGCAAGGATAGGATAAACGCCAATGGTGGAGGAGTATTTATAGCAGTAAAGAATTCAATAATATCCAGTGAAGTTATTAGCGAATGCGAATGTGAAATAATCTGGGTTAAGTTAAGTATCAAAGGTGGGTCAGATATGATAGTCGGATGCTTCTATAGACCACCTGCATCAGCAACCGTAGTAGTTGAGCGCCTCAGAGAGAACCTGCAGAACGTCGTGAAGAAGTTTCGTGATCATACTATTGTAATAGGGGGAGACTTCAATCTACCAGGTATAGAATGGGATAGTCACACAATCAGAACTGGAGCCAGGGACAGAGACTCTTGTGACATTTTCCTGACTGCCTTGTCCGAGAATTACTTCGAGCAGATAGTTAGAGAACCAACTCGTGAAGCTAACGTTTTAGACCTCATAGCAACAAATAGACCGGAACTTTTCGACTCCGTGAATGTAGAAGAGGGTATCAGTGATCACAAGTCAGTGGTTGCATCAATGACTAAAAGTGTAATAAGAAATGCCAAGAAAGGAAGGAAAATATATTTGCTTAACAAGAGTGATAGGGCACAAATCGCAGAATATCTGAGTGACCACCATCAAACGTTCATTTCTGAGGAAGAGGATGTGGAACAAAAATGGAAAAAATTCAGGAACATCGTCCAGTACGCCTTAGATAAGTTCGTACCGACTAAGGTCCAAAGCGAGGGGAAAGATCCACCGTGGTATAACAATCATGTACGAAAGGTACTACGGAAACAAAGAAAGCTTCATCATAGGTTTAAGAGTAGTCGAATCATAGCTGATAAGGAAAAGCTGAACGAAGCGAAAAAGAGCGTAAAGAGAGCAATGAGAGAAGCATTCAACGAATTCGAACATAAAACATTGGCAAACAATCTAAACAAGAACCCTAAAAAGTTTTGGTCATATGTAAAATCGGTAAGCGGATCTAAATCCCCTATTCAGTCACTCGTTGACCACGATGGCACCGAAACAGAGGACGACCGAAGAAAGGCAGAAATACTGAATTCAGTGTTCCGAAACTGTTTCACTGCGGAAAATCGTAACACGGTCCCTGACTTCAGCCGTCGCACGGACGCCAAAATGGAAAATATTGAAATAAACGATATCGGAATTGAAAAACAACTGCTATCACTTAGTAGCGGAAAAGCATCCGGACCAGACGAGATACCCTTAAGATTCTACAGTGATTATGCTAAAGAACTTGCCCCCTTTCTATCAGCAATTTATCGTAGATCGCTGGAAGAACGTAAAGTACCTAGCGACTGGAAGAAAGCGCAGGTCGTTCCCATTTTCAAGAAGGGTCATAAATCAGATGCGAATAATTATAGGCCTATTTCGCTTACGTCAATCTGTTGTAGAATAATGGAACATGTTTTGTGTTCTCGTATTATGACGTTCTTAGATAATACAAATCTCCTTCATCATAACCAACATGGATTCCGCAAACAGAGATCATGTGAAACTCAGCTCGCCCTATTTGCCCAAGAAATTCACAGTGCCGTAGACACTGGCGAGCAGATTGATGCCGTATTCCTGGACTTCAGGAAGGCATTTGATACGGTTCCGCACTTACGTTTAGTGAAAAAAATACGAGCTTACGGAATATCGGACCAGGTTTGTGATTGGATTCAGGATTTCCTAGAAGAAAGAACACAACATGTCATTCTTAACGGTTCAAAATCTGCAGATGTAGAGGTAATTTCGGGAGTACCGCAGGGAAGCGTGATAGGACCTTTATTGTTTACAATATACATAAATGACTTAGTTGACAACATCGGTAGCTCCATGAGGCTATTTGCAGATGACGCGGTTGTCTGCAAGAAAGTAGCAACATCAGAAGACTCGTACGTACTCCAGGAGGACCTGCAGAGGATTAATGCATGGTGCGACAGCTGGCAGCTTTCCCTAAACGTAGATAAATGTAATATAATGCGCATACATAGGGGCAGAAATCCATTCCAGTACGATTATGCCATAGGTGGTAAATCATTGGAAGCGGTAACGACCGTAAAATACTTAGGAGTTACTATCCGGAGCGATCTGAAGTGGAATGATCACATAAAACAAATAGTGGGAAAAGCAGGCGCCAGGTTGAGATTCATAGGAAGAATTCTAAGAAAATGTGACTCATCGACGAAAGAAGTAGCGTACAAAACGCTTGTTCGTCCGATTCTTGAGTATTGCTCATCAGTATGGGACCCTTACCAGGTTGGATTAATAGAAGAGATAGACATGATCCAGCGAAAAGCAGCGCGATTCGTCATGGGGACATTTAGTCAGCGCGAGAGCGTTACGGAGATGCTGAACAAGCTCCAGTGGCGGACACTTCAAGAAAGGCGTTACGCAATACGGAGAGGTTTATTATCGAAATTACGAGAGAGCACATTCCGGGAAGAGATGGGCAACATATTACTACCGCCCACATATATCTCGCGTAATGATCACAACGAAAAGATCCGAGAAATTAGAGCAAATACGGAGACTTACAAGCAGTCGTTCTTCCCACGCACAATTCGTGAATGGAACAGGGAAGGGGGGATCAGATAGTGGTACAATAAGTACCCTCCGCCACACACCGTAAGGTGGCTCGCGGAGTATAGATGTAGATGTAGATGTAGATGTTGGATGGACGAGGTTGGCATCAAATCATGTATTAACTGAGTGTGGGAGAGAAGGATTGCAGAAGAGTTCTCTTCCTGTACTAGATCAATTTAGCAGTCATTTGAAAAATTCTGTGAAAGAGAAATTGAGACAAGGAAATACAGATCTTGCTGTTATGCTTGGAGGACTTACTTCACAATGGCAACCTCTTGATGTTTCGATGGTAGAGAGGAATGGTACAAATGGATGACGGACGAAACCCAACATGAATTCACGCCGAATGGAGCTTTAAACGACCTAAAATCAAACAAGTGTGTCGGTGGATAAAATAGTCGTGGCTTAGAGTGAGAGAAGACATTATTGCTAAATCTTTCGAGAAGCACGCAATAAGTAACGCTCTCGGTGGCAGTGAAGACCATCTTACGTATGAAGAGGACAACGATGGCGACGAAGAGCAAGAAGAAGATATTTAAGATGACGATTTTCAGGGATTTTAAAAGTTTGTTCAGTTGTATAAACTAAGAATTTTTTAAAGTCTGGCTTTGCAATCTAAAATAAAAACGAAAAAATGTTACTTCTTAAAAAATTGTTTAAAAATTAAGGTGCGACTTATAATGCGTAGAGTCTTATAGTCCTTAAAATGCGGTCGTCCACAATACGGAAATCCTTCATTGCTGTGGCCGGGCTCAATCGACCGGAACCTTGGCAACGACTATGCCCCCCTGACGATCCCACTGGGTCCAGTATCGGGCCGCTCCCACACACGGATACTCCACAGCCCGGGATATTCTGCGATTCGACCGCCTTAGCAAATGGAGACCTACTATGCGACTCCTTTCAGCCTCTGTCACGCGCTGATATCGCTGTCTCATACGAATAAATCGCACCTCCGAGTCGTTCAAAGTGGGCGCTCAACATCTGACACCGTTCACGCCCCTAATACAGGGTGAGGCAGCTAAGAAACGTCACCCCAAATATATCCAGTATATTCAAATATGTTGAGGTGCGGTTTTCGCCAAGTTGTAACCGACAACATGGCGAATTTCCTGACGTTCACGAGTAGTTTTTATCATTTGTGGTCGCTGTTTTACTACACCGACTTTGTTTTTTGTCTAATGGAACTATATACTTTTTTCTGTGACATTTAAAGTAAGCTTCTAAGAGATTTTCGACAACATGATGTGTATGGGACTTGTTCAAGTAGTATCAAGATAACAGTGCATGGGGGCTTAATTAAATGTAAAATGAATGCAAATACTTTTTAATTTTTAGTAGCTGACTGTCCGATTACGAAGTCTTGTCACCGGTTGACCCTGACTGGTACTTGTACGCAATCTGACTGCATAGAACAACAACAAGGAATGAAAGGAAATTTCCGTTAACACAATTAATTAATTAAGTCCCCAGCAACTATAAAACCTACGAAACAACAAAACACAAGTGTAGCTGTTCTGTGTGTGGAAGTGTGATTCAACGTACACATCTGGCACGGTTCTTCCTCAATAAGACCAGATATTTTAAACACCATTTATACTGAAGTAATTAAAAAAAACCCAGAAATACTATAATTGCACATAGAAACCAGAAATACAGTCTAATACAAGAACACGAGCCAGATGCTTTGTTGACTGAACCTGTGACCAAGAGGCATTATTGTTTAAGACATTGAAGTAATAAAAAAAAGGAATTTTTTTACCTTCATATATATTGACGAAAAGCATATTACAGCATCCCTAATCCAACAACATCCGGTGTCTAGCCTATCAAAACAATACTACAAGTTCTGAACAAGCACTCTCCATGGGAACTTCTCAACAACGACTCACCACTGCCACATCTCAACAAGCACTCTCCACCACGACTTCTCGATAAGAACTGCCAGTGGAGGCGGCTGAATAATACTCTTTGGCGCAATCTCTGGCGCTGTGGCTCAGTGTAGCCACCTTTCATATGCCCCTCCTCCACGGGCCAGAATTTGATGGTATTTTTGCCAGCATTGGTGGTGAAAATACCACCAAATTCGTAAAAAAAATACAGACAAAAATAAAGATAATATTAATAAGTAAATATCACTTCACTAAATAAATTTTGGCTTTGCACTGACCCTTCAATAACCTAATATATAAAATACAGTAAGGAATACAAATGCTTTCATACATGTGATTTTCCATATTAGTTTACACAAGTACCATTCAATCAATGGCACCAGCAATGTCAAATAGGTGTACGTAAGAGTCTCATAACATTTCACAAACAGTAAATACACAAAAAATCAGTTTATACAAATATTCACATAAAATGCTTTCCATAGTTCAATAAACAAGTAGTTGACAGTTCCAGCAGTAGCATCCAGCAATGGTCAACAGGTGCAGACACCAACAAGTGACATCATTTCAGTAGAAGCAGTCCATCAGTGGCACCCAGCAATGTTGAACAGGTGCAGACACCAACAAGTGACATTATGTCAGTGGAAGCAGTTCCATCAGTGGCACCCAGTAATGTTGAACAGGTGCAGACACCAACAAGTGACATTATTTCAGTAGAAGCAGTCCATTAGTGGCACCCAGTAATATTGAGCAAGTGCACGCACGTACAACAGTTTGAAGGCACACACAATTGCTTTTACAAAATTATTATCAAAGCTCTTACACTAAACATACAAATTATAATAAACACACAAATGATATCAGATAATTGTCATATTAACTATTACAAATACACAAATACCAGTAAACCTATAATATTTATGGGTGTCAGTGCAAGCCACAACAAACAAGTAAAATAATATTTAGGAGATAGGTCGGTACCAATTATTTGGGATTAGGAAAGGAAAACACACAAAACACACTCACTCATCTTTCATCCACATTAAGTACTACTGTGTAATTGAATAGTGTTAACTGTGTAAATGCAATTCTGTCAAAATTTGATGTTCAACTTATGTATCAAGTAGTAGTGGCAGCAATGTATAACAGTCGATAATAGTTAGTCAACGTCATAGTCATCATGTCAAGTCCAATGTTTGCCAAGCCAGATCAAAATGTGCAGTTGCTGAACAACTGTCAGTGTGCCAAGATATGCAAATGCTTCCTCTCTCCAAAAAAAGAAAAAATAAATAAATATATATATATATATATATATATATATATATATATATATATATATATGCTGCTTATTGATTTAACAAAGTGTGTGTGTAGACAATCTTCCTTCCACTTGAGTGTTCTAGTCTGCCATCTTCATCCTCCTTGTTCCATATAAACCAACAAAAAAAAAAAATGCTCCTCACTTACTTTACCTCTTATCCACCAAAACTCCAATGACCATCAGCATCACATAATCTTAATACTTCAATAATACCTCTTATGTCGATACATATAAAGCTTATCATCAATACCATTTATTTTACCTCTTGTCCACCAAAACTCCAATAATCATCAACTTCACACAATCTCAATACCTCAATAATACCTCTTCAATACGTCGATACATATAAACCTCGCCAATATCATTTCACTTCCATAAAAACTCTTTCCTCTAGTCAGTCTCCTCGAACAAGTACAGATAAAATCCTAGTGCAAACTTCAGTTCATCATCCCATACAATCCGAAGACAATGTCCACACACAACCTCTCTGTAGTCCACCTGAGCCAAATCTTCTACTCATTATGAATTATAAAATACATTTTGGTTACCTTGTCCATCATAAAATAAAAGAAATGCATACATGACCTCTAACAGCCTTTAGTTTGAATAACTCTCAGTAAGTAAGTACGAGTACGGAGTGTTAATGATAGTAATAATTCAGTGTGTAGACCACTTTAAGAATCATGGCAAAACAGAAGCAAACATGTGGAGTATTTCTTGTGTCAAGTGTCACTTACTAATTCAATTGCTCACGAAGAATGCAGTGTAATAACTGTCAATGGTCTAAACCTAGTGTTGGTATTTCATGTCGTTAGCTTCTTTTCTATTAGCATAAATTTATACAGCTTCCATAAAACCTCCAGCTCATGTAACTTCAATGAAGTTTCTTGTACCAGTGTCGTTCGTAGAATTATAGCAGTGCATTTTCTTATCCTAAAATATAAAGCACTGAGCGTAAGCAAAACATGCAATAGCGAGTAAATATACCAGTGGAGAACAGAATGTCAACAAGTGGATGCAGCACAATTCCTACAACGAGGCCCTGCCAAGCGAACAATCTATAATTAATACCACAGTGTGACCTAAACTCCATATTCGTACACCGCATATCAGCATTTCTATATACCAAATTAAAGAGTAGTTATGACAACAAACAGAAATGTATAAATATGCAATCCATACGCAAAGCAGCGAATATATATCTTACATAATAAACAGGTCATTAGCATCATATCAGCATAAGCAAATAAATGTTCATATGTAATCTTAATAAGTAAACATGAAGGCGCAAGCAGATAAATCGCAAAGTATAACTTACATGCATAACCATATCAGCACAACTAATCAGGTGACAATTATAATTTAAATAAATAAGCACAGCAGGCACATAATAAAAGAAATATGACATCAGTGAAAAAGCATAGCAGCCAAGCGATGCATAATATACACAAGTAACAACCCTGTTCATTAATCAATCATTGTCAAAATCAGTTAATGTACGCAAGCACGTCGCTTCACAAGTAAATTCATAGAACATGAAATTTAGCACAAAGTATGAATCACGTAATCGCGAGCAGCAAATTACGTCTAAAGTACGTACCTAAGTGGAAATATGTTTCCTGAAAAATAAACTCAATTAATAGTTACCTTTTTAGTCTATTAGTTCTTCTTCGAAATTACATTCTTCCCGAAATTTTCTCTATAGCAAGTCCTCTTAACGTCAGACACACACAGAATTTACCTGAAGTTCTTAAATATTTTATACAACCGTATCCTGAAAAATACTGAACGTTAATAACATAATTTATCAAGTCACTATATCTTTATACTGAATTTATGCGGAGGAATTACATTGTGTATTTGTTTACGGCTGTCAGTGCATTCGCACTGAGCGCTCGATCAGCTGTAGTTACGCGTGACGTAGGAAGTAATTGTTTGCGGTCAACGACTGCCTTGTGCGGCGCGCAGACTTGACTGTTGCTTTGAGTATGTGCCGCCGCCGGAAGACGGTGCGGTATCCTTGTACTCTCCGTGTTTACGCATAACTGTTGGTTTCTCGAAAGTATGTCATTCCACAAAAATTTTAACGTTCGATATATGATGTATTCCTTTGGAGCGCCGAAATTTAAGAGTTTCTACTTCGACAGTGTTATCATGAATAATTTTGCGAACCCTATATGGACCATTATAAAGCAGAAAAAATTTGCGACACAAGCCTTTTCCTTTGTGAGACAAACGATGAGACTTAATTAACACCTTTTGACCAACTGACAAGGTTTTTAAACGACCAGGACGTTTAGCTGATTTCTCTCTTCTAGCAGCCGCAGATGCAATATTTCGTAGTGCCAGGTTGACAACTTCAGTATGCCGCAGTTTCCGTGTAGGTGGAAAAGGAACGATTTCAGAAATGCGATTTGTCGGTGCTTTATTTTTTAATATCAATATAGGCGGTAAAGAAGTTGAATCATTAGGGAGTTCATTCAGAATGTTTTGAAACATATGAAGATACCGATCCCAAGTTCTGTGATTCTGATGACAATAAAGTCGACACAATTTATTGATTTCCTTCATCCATCTCTTTGAAGCGTTTGATTGAGGGTGAAAAAGTGAAATGAAAATTGGTTTAATCTTACGACGCCGTAGAGTACGAAGCCAAATTTTAGAGCGAAACTGTGATCCATTAACTGATATAACCTTATCAACATGACCCACTTCTTTAAGAAAATGTTTGATGAAAGCGTTAGATACTGAACGAGCTGTTGCTTTGCGTAAAGGTGTAAAACACACATATTTTGATGTTAATTCCACTGCTACCAAAATGTACGCAAAACCATTAGTAGAACGAACCACTGGACTGAACAAATCGACTGCAGCCATCTCCTTTAATTTCGCTGGAATGATAGGAAACAACGGTGCTCTGTGAGAAATAGTTGGGGGCTTAGCCTTTCAACATAATTTGCATTTGGCAAGAACAGATCGAATGCGTTTTTCCATATTACTGAAGTAGCAATTTTCTCGTAATTTATGAAAGCATTTTCTGGGACCAAAGTGTGCATAACTGAAATGTGTGTACCAAATCAATTTATTGACCCACTCATCAGGAATACAAACTAACCAAAAAGAGTTGTCAACCGATTTTCGTTTAAAAAGAACTTTCCAGATAGATCGCAAAAACGAGGTGTGGCCAAATTGTCCAATCTAACAAAGCGTCTAAGAAAATTAGAGACATCAAGGAAACTACGAACATCACGTTTTGTAGTAGGAACAGCATAATTACGAATAGCATCTAGTTTCTCTGGATCAGGAAAAATACCTTCTGTAGAAATAATGTGACCAAGAAATTTCACCTGAGAACGACCAAATTCAGATTTTTCCAAGTTCACTGTAATGCCAACTCTTGCCAAAATACGTAATAATGAATCCAAAATTTTGTTGTGCTCACTCCAAGAACGTTTAACAATAAGAATATCGTCAACGTATGAAGTAATATTGTTACGAAGATAAACAGGTAAAATTTCGTTTAAACTACGAATGAATGCTGCAGAAAATATAGTAAGTCCAAACGGTAATTTCCGAAATCACTTTTGGGTAAAATAGTCATATCCGGTTATTCTTTACCGACTCTCTAGATAGATTGATAGTTGAAGAGTTGTTTTGATAGATACATAGAATAATAAAAGAGTAGGCAGCAGTGCAGAAAACTAAAAGGAAAATAGCACCACTACAGCTCGGGGCCCTGTGCACGCTACGGCACATATTCACTTAGTGTAGTGAATCCCCTGAGGACATTAATAGCCGCACATAAATTCTAGTTTGTGACTTAGTGGCCAATTTGGTGGAAGTGTGTGCATAAATCGGTCTAACCATGAACATGGATGTATGTCGTTCTTAGAGTTGCGAAAGATCTTAAATTTCCAAACAGTTAAGAAGTGTTTATAGTCAAAGTTTTCTCCTCGTGGCGACAAAGACCTACCGCGTCTGTCCCAGTCCGAGTGTCGATTATTGTTAAGTTCGCGCCCCCGGCGCTCTCTTGTTGCATCCCGTAAATGAAATAAATTATTGTCTTCAAAGCCCTCTGCTATCTGTGATTCTAAATTTCTTCTGCTGTCTTTTCCTACGATTTCGCCTTCAATTTGTTTGACTTGCTTTCGTAACACCTCAAATTCCCTTTTAACGCGTTCATTAAATTTTCCCTGATTTTCAACATGTTTATTTATGCTCTGGTACTCTTCTGTTTCTGCAAATGGCAATGGAGCTGTATCATCTGAATCTCTGTCCCCATTTAAACTAAGACTTGTCAATTTATCTGCAATCTCCTCAACTCTTTCCGATAAGTCACCTATTTGTTCTTTCTGTTTATTTACGTCTTACGTAAGTGTCCCGACTCGGGTTTCAGCATTGACACATTTAGTAGTTAACTGTTCATACTGTTGTGTTAGGTTATTTATTCTGTCATTTGGTACGGATTCCTCGATTCTTTCAAGTACTTCTTCCTTATCGTGTGCACGTTGTAAATTTAACTCTGAAAATTTTTGTACTATCGCGCGATCTCTTTCTTCCTGTTCTCTATCCTGTTCCTTTTGCCTGATTTCTATTGAAATTAAACTATTATTGTGAGCATTCAAAATCGGTTGTACTTCTCTAATTTCTTTCTTTGATTCATCTTTCATGTTTTTGAAACATGTCCCTATTCGTGAGCCTAACTGTGTTTCCATTGTTTCCATCTTGGTTTTAATTGTTCCTATTTGTGAGCCTAACTGTGTTGCCATTGCTTTCATCTTAGTTTTAATTGTTCCTATTTCTGTTTTAATTGTTCCTATTTGTGATCCCACTGTTTTTAATTCAGATCCCAAATTTAATATTGCACTCATCAACTGCTCCATGTTAACTTGTTCGAAATTCTTTTCGCCCCTAACATTTCCCATAAAACTAGCTTCCTTCGTCATAGCAGTAAATCTATCTGTGTTCGATACTATTCCAGAATCTTCTGTCGATAATCTCATATTCTGAAAATTTTTTGATTGTGAAAAATTTTGAACTGGTTCCGGACTATTTTCCCGACTTATTAAATTGTTTTCAACTCCATTATTCATCATCCTGTTCTCCTGTGTTGGCGAGTTCGCCATGTTAACAATTTCGTCATTCTCACTATTCATCATTTTTGCCTTTTTCATCGATCGCGTAATCATTTACAAAACATACAAAACTCGTCACTATATGAAAATTACACACAATGACACTTTATCTCCAACAATACCATTCACATGAAATGCTTCCCGACAAACACGCCTAACGAACAATTGAAATCTTCATAATTGCAGAAAATTGTCAAACGCGTATACAAGACATCAAAAATTAAATTCTGCAAAATACCATTAGAAGAAAGACAAGACAACTACAAATGTTCATTACCAAATCTACACATGCAATATAGATTACAGTTACTAAACTACAAATTACTACAACAATCCTACTATCTGCTATTTTTACTATCAAAAGAATTCCAAGGGACGATCCTGGCAGGGTCGCCACGTGCATGGGGGCTTAATTAAATATAAAATGAATGCAAATACTTTTTAATTTTTAGTAGCTGACTGTCCGATTACGAAGTCTTGTCACCGGTTGACCCTGACTGGTACTTGTACGCAATCTGACTGCATAGAACAACAACAAGGAATGAAAGGAAATTTCCGTTAACACAATTAATTAATTAAGTCCCCAGCAACTATAAAACCTACGAAACAACAAAACACAAGTGTAGCTGTTCTGTGTGTGGAAGTGTGATTCAACGTACACATCTGGCACGGTTCTTCCTCAATAAGACCAGATATTTTAAACACCATTTATACTGAAGTAATTAAAAAAAACCCAGAAATACTATAATTGCACATAGAAACCAGAAACACAGTCTAATACAAGAACACGAGCCAGATGCTTTGTTGACTGAACCTGTGACCAAGAGGCATTATTGTTTAAGACATTGAAACAATAAAAAAAGGAATTTTTTTACCTTCATATATATTGAAGAAAAACACATTACAGCACCCCTAATCCAACAACATCTGGTGTCTAGCCCATCAAAACAATACTACAAGTTCTGAACAAGCACTCTCCATGGGAACTTCTCAACGACGACTCACCACTGCCACATCTCAACAAGCACTCTCCACCACGACTTCTCGATAAGAACTGCCAGTGGAGGCGGCTGAATAATACTCTTTGGCGCAATCTCTGGCGCTGTGGCTCAGTGTAGCCACCTTTCAACAGCGCCACAAACCACTGTCCCCCATAAGGAGAAGAGGTTCCACTAACGTTTGCCCTGTTATATCACACCTAATAGATCCTTTGTTTTAATTTTGGCCACGACTCGTCGACCGATGAACGAAGTGACAGAGTCGTGTGAACCAAAGCTTTACGGACACCGTTTGCTTAATAGTGGCACCTGTTATGTCTTCACACGAGATTGAATTCCTCCCAATTTACGTCGAAGGGTCTGAGGATGGTGAATGGAACACCAAAACTGGTTGCATAAATACATTAAATACAAAAGAGTCCGCTGCAAGTGTTTTAATTTTCATTCAACACCTGAGTTACGTGTTTGCTTACATTTGATATAATAGGGTAGACGTTATTAGCACAACCCTTAGTATCCTCACGT
Source organism: Schistocerca serialis cubense (assembly GCF_023864345.2). Taxonomy (NCBI): domain Eukaryota; kingdom Metazoa; phylum Arthropoda; class Insecta; order Orthoptera; family Acrididae; genus Schistocerca; species Schistocerca serialis. The sequence continues at coordinate 145,595,352 of NC_064641.1, read as the reverse complement.
AATTGTTCTTTACTGTCCTGACATTGCACGGTAACAGCTGTAATCTGCTCACTAACTTGTTTGTTCTGTTCTTTAAGGTCGTCTTGTTTTTCGTTTGTGATTTCGAAACTTTTATCAATTGCTTCGCTAAGTTGTTTGAAATGGTTGTCGAAACTTTCATCAAGTTGTTGTTTGAGTTTTTCGTTATCTTGTTTGATCTGTTCTCTAAGTTGTCTGAAATTGTTGTCTATTTTCTCACTTTGCTGTTGTAGCAAACTTGCCATAATTCTTACCAAGTCAAAATTAGCGTTTATATTCTCTGTGCTGTTTAGTGGTGGATCTGGAATTGTCTCGTTTTCTGTAACCATTTGGTTATTCCGAGATTTACAAAAAGGTTTGCCAATTAAACATACACTGTCAGTCCCTATTTCGGAATTAAATAAATCCGTCGTACTTTCACTACACTGACCATTTTCATTCAAAAAATTTGTCTGTTCGTCACGTGAATTTAGTAGACCGGTTGTGTTAGGCTGGGCAGCGCTCATTACAATAGTGCGCCCCGCGTCATCAATTGTCGTCAAATCAACAGAGGACATAACCGAGTTCGTTTGTTCATCATTAAGATAAATATCATCATTAGCGGTTGGAATGCACTGATTCTCAGTGAACGCAGGATTGTTATCATTACACTGCGTGTCACATGTCCTATCGGTAAAGTTGTTCGAGTCGGTAATTTCGTTCGTAATACCTCGCGATACACTATTCACAGTCTTTCGCGGCATTTTTTACAATAGTCAATTATTCACAAAACAAATAAGCACAAATGCAAAAGCAACACACAAATACAACAGAGCAACGAATTGCCGTTGACCTGTAGAAAGAAAGTCACAAGATTAGTAAAAGCGTTGCGCCAAATCCTAATTATATCTAAGCAAATAAGAGCAGATATCTGACTGTTTTTCAAAAGATTCTCAACGAAATACGATCCTGGACTGGGTGTCGCCAAGTGTAACCTTTCCACAAAAATGTGAAAGGACAGGAATAATAAATGGGAGCCAAGTGTAACCTTTCCACCGAAATTTAAATGACAATATTTAATAGAAATGGGAGCCAAGCGTAACCTCCCTAGCAATTAAATTTAATGACAATAAAAATGTGAATCACAATCTGACTCAAGGTGTAAGCTGTCACGAAAATAATGAAAAACAATTCAATGCTAATGAAACTTCAGTGATAATGATAACTCAATTAAACCGAAATATCGGTCTTTGGCCCTGTGCAAAAATCAGAATTAATTTCTTACCTCAGTATAACTGCATGTCAAGTTTCTGCTCTTATTTTTGGCCACGGCTTGGAGGAAATGCATTGCAAATAATATTTTTTTTTTTTTTTGAAATTTAACTGAAACTTTACTTTAAGGGAAATGGAAGGAAATCATTGGTTCAATTAAATGGTTTTTTTTGTAAAAATTGCTTTGAAATCAAAATTATTATTGGGGCGATTATTGCACAAATTAGTTACAGTTAATTTACATTATTAGCTGAGCGCATTTAAAAATAATATACCTCGTCCTGTATCTTGACCAGAATGCCATGTCGACGCCCGCCGACTCCTCACACACAACTGCACTCGACTGCTACTACCGACATACTGCACTGCTCACAGACTGCCCACCGACCGACTGCTCGCAACTGTACTGTACGACTACTACCGAGCGACTGCTCGACGCAACTGAACTGAGCTACTGCTACCGACAGAGTGCTGCTCCCAACTCTCGCGCGGTCAAGCGCAGACTAACTACGATAAAAGGCTCTCTGGTCAAAGATTTTATCATGCCTCACCATCGCTGCTACGTTACATACGTGTTTCAATGTTTATACTACTTAATGAAGTCACGTACATGTTGTGTCGTTGAAGTTCTCTTTGACGCTTCTTTCAAATTCCACAGAAAGAAGTACATAGTTTCATTAGAAAAAAAGAAAGTCGGTGTCGTAATTCGGCCATTATAAACGATACAAAGTTGCTGCGAGCGTCAGGAAATTCCGCTATAACTCTGAGAAAACCGCACCTCGATATATTTACTCTGGACATATCCGGGCCAACAGCCTTGCCGCAGTGGTGATACCGGTTCCCGTGAGATCTTCGAAGTTAAGCGCTGTCGGGCTTGGCTAGCACTTGGATGTGTCACCGTCCGTTTCTGCTGAGTGCTGTTGACAAGCGAGGTGCAGTGAGCCCAGCTAAGTATGTTGGTTCAGGAGTAGCGGCCCGTGTCACGAAAACTGACAACGGCCGGGAGAGCAATGTGCTGACCACACGCCCCTTCGTATCCGCATCGGTTGCGCCTAAGGGCTGAGGACGATACGGCGGCCATTCGGTACAGAGCACTGAAAGAGCCAAGTCGAAACAAGGCCCCAGGAGTAGACAACATTCCATTAGAACTACTGACAGCCTTGGGAGAGCCAGTCCTGACAAAACTCTACCATCTGGTGAGCAAAATGTATGAGACTGGCGAAATACCCTCAGACTTCAAGAAGAATATAATAATTGCAATACCAAAGAAAGCAGGTGTTGACAGATGTGAAAATTACCGAACTATCAGTTTAATAAGCCACGGCTGCAAAATACTAACGCGAATTCCTTAAAGACGAATGGAAAAACTAGTAGAAGCCGACCTCGGGGAAGATCAGTTTGGATTCCGTAGAAATATCGGAACACGTGAGGCAATACTGACCCTACGACTTATCTTAGAAGCTAGATTAAGAAAAGGCAAACCTACGTTTCTAGAATTTGTAGACTTAGAGTAAGCTTTTGACAATGTCGACTCGAATACTCCCTTTCAAATTCTGAAGGTGGCAGGGGTAAAATACAAGGAGCGAAAGGCTATTTACAATTTGTACAGATAGCAGATGGCAGTTCTAAGAGTCCAGGGGTACGAAAGGGAAGCAGTGGTTGGGAAGGGAGTGAGACAGGGTTGTAGCCTCTCCCCGATGTTATTCAATCTGTATATTGAGCAAGCAGTGAAGGAAACAAAAGAAAAATTCAGAGTAGGTATTAAAATCCATGGAGAAGAAATAAAAACTTTGAGGTTCGTCGATGACATCGTAATTCTGTCAGAGACAGTAAAGGACTTGGAAGAGCAGTTGAACGGAATGGACAGCGTCGTGAAAGAAGGATATAAGATGAACATCAACAAAAGGTAAACGAGGATAATGGAATGTAGTCGAATTAAGTCCGGTGATGCTGAGGAAATTAGATTAGGAAATGAGACACTTAACGTAGTAAAGGAGTTTTGCTATTTGGGGAGCAAAATAAATGATGATGGTCGAAGTAGAGAGGATATCAAATGTAGACTGGTAATGGCAAGGAAAGCGTTTCTGAAGAAGAGAAATTTGTTAACATCGAGTATAGATTTAAGTGTCAGGAAGTCGTTTCTGAAAGTATTTGTATGGAGTGTAGCCATGTATGGAAGTGAAACATGGACGATAAACAGTTTAAACAAGAAGAGAATAGAAGCTTTCGAAATGTGGTGCTACAGAAGAATGCTGAAGATTAGATGGGTAGATCACATAACTAATGAGGAGGTATTGATTAGAATTGGAGAGAAGAGAAATTTGTGGCACAACTTGACTAGAAGAAGGGATCGGTTGGTAGGACATGTTCTGAGGCATCAAGGGATCACCAATTTAGTATTGGAGGGCAGCGTGGAGGGTAAAAATCGTAGAGGGAGACCAAGAGATGAATACACTAAGCAGATTCAGAAGGATGTAGGTTGCAGTAGGTACTGGGAGATGAAGAGGCTTGCACAGGATAGAGTAGCATGGAGAGCTGCATCAAACCAATCTCAGGACTGAAGACCACAACAGCAACAACGGACCATCATGGCATGTCGGACGATGTTTGTTTGTTTTGATATATTTAGAATGGCCTGTCTTAGCTGCCTCAGCCTGTATACTCTACCAGGCCTGGTAACAACACTTATCACGAAATATGCTAATTTCCTCTCAGAACTATAGCGGACAGTATGGCGAATTTCTCAACGTTAGCAACAAGTTTTTATTATTTATAGTGGCCGAATTATGACACGGACTTTGTTTCTTTCTAATGGAACTATGTACTTCTCTCTATGGAATTTCAAAGGAGTGTCCAAGAGAACTGCAACGGCACAATATGTACGTGACTTCATTAAATATCTCTATCTCTATCTCTCACAGAGAATCGCAGCTCTGATCATACCCGACAATGGTGTGTGCGTGTTCGAAGTTACGGTGATATCCAATCATTTCTTCTGTGTGCTTCACTTTCTTTATAAGGCAGTGTACATAAAAATGTCTGTCATACAACTGGTCGCTGCATACGCACTTCACCGAACTAGGTGGTGGTGGCGGTGTGATAAGACAATGGATTCTGTAATGTTAATCAAACTGGAGTTCTGGCTAAAATACTTCTCATTACGAGAGATTGATCGTACTATGAGAGTGATGTAGTTTTTGCAGTGGAATACTTAGCTTTAACCCTCGAATCTGCTCCACCAGTTAGGGTATGTCTATTCAGATTTGCCATGATTTCGGATGTGGTGAAAACTTGGATGTTAAAATAATATTTTCCAATAGTCTAATGAAACCTTTTAAAAGCAGATATATTTTTCGTAAGCATTTACAAAGATGTTCACACATAAAGTGTTTTCTACCAACAGCAACAGTTATAGACTTTGCGTCACTACATTGGCCTAACTGCGACTAACTTCAAGTGCTTTGCACTGCTCAGTGTATACCCTATCTTAATAATGTTCTTTGGCCTATTGTCAATAACAATTACATTTAATGATTGATAATAAAAAGTTAATGATTTAGAACAAACCTTTAGTATGGTTTTAAAGACAATGAAACATACTTCATTCTGAATACACTTTTAAATAGTGCTCTTTTGACTTTTGTGTGGAAATTTGATTATGAAGTTACAATAACAATACCTTTCGTAAAATGATTGATTATGTCTTGATTTCATGATGGATTTTATTCCTGACATTAACTGAGATACAGTACAAAATGACAAAACGGAATTTCAGATTAAAGTTCTGTATGATAATTTTGTAGTATCAAAATGACTGAAAATCAATAGTGTTTACATCAGAATGTTCAAGAACCGTCAATGAAAAAGTTAATTACAACTGTTCTAATTGGTCTGTCGTTATTGACATGATACGTAAAGTGCACAAGTCACGTTAAATACATCAGATGACTGATAAATGTTCCAAAAGTCTGTTTTCAGATAAGCTGAAATTTATGAATTTTGCTAATTAATTATTTGTTTGATTACAATAATGCAATCACAAGAATCAAATTATATATTTTGATGAAATTTACGACAGTATGTTAATTCACAACATCAGTTTTTCTAAATACGAGATGTATACGGAAAGTAAGGTCCGATTAGGTGCGAAATGGAAACCACTGTGAAAATCCGTGGAACTTTGCACAGATGTGGCAGGCAGTGTCTTTAGTGTGTCTGCCCATCGCTTCACGTCGCTCTTTTCAGTTCAGATTGCAAAGTGATCACGTGGAAACGCCTAAAACAACAGTGTCTTCCGCAAAGTATGCGAATCTGGCGAGAGATTTCGCCTGAAGCTATGTAGCCCACATAACACAAATGTCATGCGTTTCTTTCTTCAAGACAACTTACAGCCGCATACTGCAGGGGAAATGAAGATGCTCCTGCAGCGTTTTCGATGGGAAGTGTTTGATCACCCACAATGTAGCCCTTAAGTGGCTCCCTCTCTTGTTCATCACTGCTCACATGAACCGCTGGCTATGAAGACAGCATTTTGGCACAAACAACGAAAGGCAAACCAGTGTAGAGAATTGATAGAAAGCATAGGCGGCTGCTTTCTGCAACGAGGGTAGTGGGAAGTTTGTACAACGCCACGGCAAATGTCTAAGTCGCACCGGCGACTATTTCGAGAGGTAGCTGGAAGGAGTGGCTAATTGTCGCAAATAAAAAATTTTTGATTTTCACTGTAGTTTTCATTTCCCTCGTGATTATAACTTTCTGTTAATTACAGATAAACGATATAAAATAATGTTAATGATGTTGATTCGATATATGAATAAACCATGCAGTTTAATTTGCTGATCTGAACTAAGAAAAACAATACTTTCTACTTTTCAAATGGTTCAAATGGCTCTGAGCACTATGGGACTTAACATCTGAGGTCATCAGACCCCTAGAACATAGAACTACTTAAACCTAACTAACCTAAGGACATCACATACATCCATGCCCAAGGCAGGATTTGAACCTGTGACCGGACTGAAGCGCCTAGAACCGCTCGGCCATTCTAACTTTTGCCCATTACATCTGTAGATCGGGTAAAATGCAGTCTGCTAAACTTTTGGCGGTATCGAAGCATTCATGCATTGAATTAACTAGCTTAAAACTATTTCTATTATAACTCGCATACGGGAGGACGGCGGTTCAAATCGTGGTCCGATTTTGTAGTTTTAGATTTTCAACACTTTTCTTAAATCGATTAAGGCTAATGGCGAGATGGTTCATTTGAAAAGGACACAGCCGATTCCCTCAACATCATTCCCTATGTCGACATTGAACGCCATCGGGTATGATCTGGTCGTCGACAGGACGTTACGCGCTAATCTTCCTTGCTTCCTCATAAGCGGGTTTTGCAGATAACGTCTCTTTCATGTTCTGTCTTCCAGAATAATTTACGTTTTTACACCAACTATGTTTCGATATTGTTGCAAGGGAACGAACTAGTTCTTAAAAGAAAAGTTTTCCTTGGTTCTCAGAAGAAAGCGTTGTGTGTGTATTCGTGTGTGTGTGCTTGTATGTGCATTGGCCTGTGTGTGTGTGTCTGACAGAGTGAGGTATAGAGAAAGAGAGAGCGACAGAGAGAGTGAGAGAGATAGAGAGAGAGATAGAAAGAGAGAGAGAGAGAGAGAGAGAGAGAGAGAGAGAGAGAGAGTTGAGGGAAACTATGCCGTCATACAGAATGTCTCACTGGGGAGACAGATTCTGCTGTGAGTGACAAATGGAAATATCTGTTTTATCGGAGATGACGTCGGAGAGTGGGGAGGGGGCAGATGGCTCGACGGAGTCCAGGGAAGAGGACGCTGTCCAGTCGGCGCCGTCTTTCGCCTCCCTTTCTCCTTTGCCCTTTTCCCCTTTTCCTTTCCCTTTGCCGAAGAAAGCCCCGGCGAAGATAAAAAGAAATTTTTATATATTTCTCGCCATAATTTCTTTGCCTTTCCCCGCGCACGCACTTTGTCGAGGCGTCTCTTTCTGGCGGAACGTAATATTTGTCTCCTTGATGCGCTTAGTCACCCGGCGGCCGCTGCGTCGCAGGGCCCGGCCAGAGATAAAGGCAGGAGGGAGAGCCGGCGGCAGCTGCGGCGGAAAAAATATATCTGTGGGGGCCGGCGCGACTGCCGGAGCAGCTCCTTATTTGAACATCTGTGCTCGCCTTATACCGCTAATACGGCTGCTAAGTAGTGTTCGTCCCCTCCCGTATCTCTGTCAGAAACTAAAGGAGGGACTTTTAGATCGTACCTTCCTTTGCGTACTTTCCCTGGGAAGTAAAGGAAATGTTAAATACGGGTATGATATTCACGACGTATAAGAAACGGAGAGGTAAGGTATTTCTGTAGAAATGGTATGTAGTAATTCATTGAAAAGGTTTTGATCGCTAAATAGTTTATTTATGACGCGTTTAGAGTAATCGTCATCATATAATATACACAAAATTTGGAATAATTTGAGGCTAAACTGAAAGAGATTAAGTAGTTCACGAGCTTCAGCTGTGTTAAACTCTTTTGATTCATACGTATTTAAGTTACTATTAGCTTGTTTCGTTTCCTTCCTCCTCCTTTATTTTATAAATTTATTCAATGAAATTGATTATACCTGTAGTGTATGGTTTTAACATATTGTAAATTTGCTTATGTAACTTGCAATACTTGCCCCTTATTTTATGAATTATTTAGTGATATTAATTACACCTGTAGTCTATGGTTGTTAACATATTGTAAATGTATGTTAGTGTAACTTGCAACACCCCTTTCCTTCCGCCCTCTCTGTCGTATTATATGTAGGTCAGTGACGCGTTGGTACCTCCTCAGATATTGTGTACTTGGAATGTGGTATGTACGGACAAACTGGCTACCCAACTTTTCACTCTTCTCCCCCCCTCCCCCCCCCCCCCCCCCCCCCACCCCTCAACCCCAGACTCTAGTAGTACGTTCTAACGCCGTTCATATACTTCTAAAAATGTTCATGAGGTTTCAGCTTATTAATTCCTTTTAAATTTTATTCCTTAGCAAAAGACGTGGTACATTCTTTCCTATTACGTGTTGGTCATGTGCTCATTGTTTCCTCTTCAGATAGTATGCATCTGAGTAATGTTTATATTTGCATATTGTATTTGAATAACGTTGTGTTTTTTTGTTTCATCCAGCTTTTCGTTCCAAAAATTGTGTTTTTCATTTATAATTTATTGCTTATCAGCAGAGCATAGCCATCTTCGCTCTGTGTTTGTACAAAACGTGTTCTCAGATACATAGACTCGTAATGCATTTCAACCTGCGTGCACTAAACCTTAAGAACAGCCAGAAGAAACGGAGAACTCTGGGAACGGTTTTGCTACTCCATGTTGACAGCGTATCCTTTAAGATCGGCAGGATGTTCAAAATTCAAATGGCTCTGAGCACTATGGGACTTAACTTCTGAGGTCACCAGTCCCCTAAAACTTAGAACTACTTACACCTAACTAACCTAAGGACATCACACACATCCATGCCCGAGGCAGGTTTCGAACCTGCGATCGTAGCGGTAGCGCGGTTCCAGACTGTAGCGCCTAGAACCGCTCGGCCACTCAGGATGTTCAAGAAACATAAAATAAAATGCATCTTCCTCCCTTCAGCGTGAGTGCAAACGATGCTGGGTTCTGTTACAGACAACCTAGGTCTAAGGAGACCAGGGATATATAAAATCGCGTGCCAGTGTGGGAAATAATACACTGGCTAGACGTGTGTCACTGTTAAGGGTAGACACGCTGGACATAGACGTCATACCACACTGGGTCAGCCAGAAAAGTCTGCTGTGGCTGAACACTGTCTTGACACGGGACACAGCATGAACTACGGACAAACAAAGATCCTTCCTTCCGCTTCCACATACTGGGGCTCCATCATTAAAGAAGGCGACGAAATACGTATAAGTAACGACCTGATTAAGAGAGAGATGGGATTTCAGCTGAGCAATGCAAGGGAACGAGCATTGGCGGTAATAAGGCATCGTCGGCCGCAGACGAACGACTCCGAGTCAATACAGACGGAGAATAAGAGTCCTTACACTTAAACTGGACGCCAACACACTGCCCGCGCGCGCGCGCTGGGCCGCGATTTTCCACCACACTTTTCCAGCGTCGCGCGCGCGTGACCCGTTCCTCCGACAAGGGCTCTGGATGTCGCCGTACTCTATGATGACGTTATAGCCCCACATCTTGGCGAGCAGTTCGTACACTATTCTAGCGAGCCAGCATATACAGTCATGGAAATAAGTATTCATACAGTACGTGGTGACAAACTAAGATAGTGCGATCGGATAGTAAATCACCCACAGCGCCGATACGAACAAGTACGATGATGTAGCGTCAGATAACCAAGTTCTTGGTAATGAAGCTTCCCGTATGCCATGAATCTATTCGGGGAAAATAAAATATGTTACACTCCGCACGGTCTACGACAGGACAAAATGTATTCATACAGCAGACTACTTTCAACCAAACAAACGGCTGACGCAGCCCCGGAGTGCATGCCACACTTGTGTAGTCGTGTGGCGGCCGTGAAGCAACAGCACATCGGACGTGGGTACCGTGGAACAGCAGAATGGGCGGCAAGGGGAAGGAAACGACCAGTGAGGAACGAGACATCGTTGTCGCCCATTATCTTCAACACAAGTCGTATGCCGAAATTGTGAAAATCATAAGACGAAGCCGAGCGACTGCGCAATCTATCATTAAGCGATATAAGGACAGACATGTAGTAATAAACAGTGAACGACACGGTCGTCCACAGAAGCTTACAACAAGAGAGACCGGAATGATACTAAGAACCATAAAGAAAAACCCGAAAACGACAGCGTCGGCACTATCCGCATATGTACATGACCATTTCCGAAAGGACATCACTCCAAGGGCAGTTCGTACTATTCTCAATCGTTAGGGCTAGAGCCAGGGTCCCGAGAAGTAAGCCCTACATCAGCAAAAAGAACAGGAAGTGGCGGATGGAATTCGCGAAACAGCATGTATCCAAGACAGCAGAATTCTGGGATACTGTACTGTTTAGTGATGATAGAAAATTAAATATCGTGCACAATGATGGTAGGATCTTGGTCTGGAGAAGACCGAATACAGACCTCGACCGAAACAACATTCAACCCACGGTGAAGCACGGAGGTGGTGGAGTGATGGTATGGGGCTGTATGTCAGCCTCTGATGTCGAAAAATTAGTGTTTGTGGAAGGTACCACGGACAGATTTGTCAAACAGAACTTACAACAGTGTGTTAACGCCTTGGGTCTTTCTAGAAATTATTACTTCCAACAGGACAATGATCCCAAATATACGGCGCAAATTATCCGGCCGTGGTTGCTCTACAACACTCCACACACTCTTAAAACACCAGCTCAGAGTCCGGACCTGAATCCCATCGAACACTTGTGGAGTGAGCTGGAAATACGAGTGAGAAAACAGGACATCCGTAGTAAGGCCTCTCTGAAAGAGGCTCTCCTTCGAGAATGGGAAGGTATCACGTCGTAAACTACAAGAAAATTGGTCCATTCCATGCCACGGAGGTTGCGAGAAGTAATAAATCGGAAGGGTATGCATACGAAGTATTAAACATGTTCTGGCTTTGTTAGAAGTGTTATTTTCTGTTGGTGTATGAATATTTAATTCCCAGCGCAGTAGAGAACTTGGCAGACGTTTTTGTATTTTGTTTTGTAAAGGCTTGTTCATTCTCGTTCTATATACCAGCATAGCTGCATTGGCGACTGGCCAATGTGTATAGTACATATCCAATTAGTGTTTTCGGTTTCGTATTGTCAATAATGGCAGTTTACTTTTCCACGCTCTAGTGTGTGAATACTTATTTCAATTACTGTAATATATTGGCGAGCCATTGCAGCAATACGTCAGTAAGCACCTTAAGATGACGGGCAGCTGTCTTGTTGAAATATTGAGCAGCTTCCACTTTTTCCGATGCTACGCCCGTAAACCAATGAAGCAATTGTTACGAAGGGAGAGTCTCAAACAGCCCAAAGGGTTCTATTGTTTTTCGGTCAGGAAACTGAACATACATACGCCGCAAGCCACCCTACGGTGCTTGGCGGAGGTTGCTCTGTACCAATACTAGTAATTTCCTTTCCTGTTCCATTCGCAGATAGAGCGACAGAGAAACTAATGTCTACATGCCTCTGTATGCGTCCTACTCTCTCTTATCTTATCTTCGTGATTCTTTTACGAAATACATGTTGGCGGCAGTAGGATCGTTCTGCAGTCAGCTTCAAATGCTGGTTCTCCAAATTTCGTCAGTAGTGTACCTTGAGAAGAACGTCGCCTTTCCTCCGGAGATACCTGTTTGTCTTCCCAAAGTGTCTCCGTAACAATTGCGTGTTGTTGGATCCTATCGGTAACAAATATAGCAGCCCGCCTCTGAATTGCTTCGATGTCTTCCTTTAATCCTACCTGTTACGGATCCCAGACACTTGAGAAATACTGGTAAATGGATGGCACTAGCGTCCTACAAGCTGTCTCCTTCAGAGATTAATCGCATTATCTTAACATTCTCCCAATAAACGAAAGTCAAACATTCGCCTTCCCCGTCACAACCGTCACATGCTCGTCCCACCTCATATCGCTCTGCAACGCTGCGCCCAGATATTTACATGGCTGTATCAAACACAACACTGCAAGTACTGTATTCGAAGATTACGGATTTGTTTCCCACTTATCCACATTAACTTACGTATTTCTACATTTAGAGCTAGCAGCCATACATGACACAAACTAGAAATTTTGTCTAAGTCATCTTGTATTCTCCTAGAGTCACTCAACGTTGACACCTTCCCGTACACAACAGCATCACCAGCAAGCAACCGCAGATTGCTGCTCACACTGTCCGCCAAAACATTTATCTATATAGAAAATAACGGCGGCCCTATCACACTTCCCTGGGGGATTCTTAACTGTTAGGTTGGGTTGTTTGTGGGAAGAGACCAAACTGCGAGGTCATCGGTCTCGTCGGATCAGGGAAGGACGGGGAAGGAAGTCGGCCGTGCCCTTTCAGAGGAACCATCCCGGCATTTGCCTGGAGCGATTTATGGAAATCACGGAAAACCTAAATCAGGATGGCCATACGCGGGATTGGACCGTCGTCCTCCCTAGTGCGATTCCAGTGTGATTCTTAACGGTACCCTTGTCTCTGATCAATACTCGACGTCCAAGACAAGACAATGGGTTCTGTTATGAAGTGTTCGAGCCATTTCAATATCTGGGAACCTGTTCCATATGTTCCCACATTCATTGACAGTCTGCAGTGGGGTACCCTGTCAAACCCTTTTCGGAAATCTAGAAACACGGAATCTGCATGTTGCTCTTCATCCATACTTCGCAGTATAACATGAGAGAAAAGAACGAGCTGAATTTCATACGAGCCATCATTTATAAATCTTGCTGATTCGTGGACATAAGCTATCCGGTCTCTAGGAAATTTTTATGTTCGATCTCAGAATATGGTCTACAATTCTGCGGCAAACCAATGTTAGGGCTCTTTGTAATTTTGCGGGTCGTTTCTTTTACCGTTCATATATACAGGCCCTCCCACAAGAGGTTCGAGTCCTCCCTTGGGCATGGGTGTGTGTGTTGTTCTTATCATAAGTTATTTTAAGTTAGTTTAACTAGTGTGTAAGTCTAGGGACCGATGACCTTAGCAGTTTGGTCTACATCTACATCTACATTTATACTCCCCAAGCCACCCAACGGTGCGTGGTGGAGGGCACCAAGTGCCTATCCGCTGCAGATCTTCCTGCATTTCGCTACAGTTTTCTAATGCTGCAACTTCTCTGTATAATTCAGCATCATCCGCGAAAAGCCGCATGGAACTTCCGACACTTTCTAGTAGGTCATTTATATACACTCCTGGAAATGGAAAAAAGAACACATTGACACCGGTGTGTCAGACCCACCATACTTGCTCCGGACACTGCGAGAGGGCTGTACAAGCAATGATCACACGCACGGCACAGCGGACACACCAGGAACCGCGGTGTTGGCCGTCGAATGGCGCTAGCTGCGCAGCATTTGTGCACCGCCGCCGTCAGTGTCAGCCAGTTTGCCGTGGCATACGGAGTTCCATCGCAATCTTTAACACTGGTAGCATGCCGCGACAGCGTGGACGTGAACCGTATGTGCAGTTGACGGACTTTGAGCGAGGGCGTATAGTGGGCATGCGGGAGGCCGGGTGGACGTACCGCCGAATTGCTCAACACGTGGGGCGTGAGGTCTCCACAGTACATCGATGTTGTCGCCAGTGGTCGGCGGAAGGTGCACGTGCCCGTCGACCTGGGACCGGACCGCAGCGAAGCACGGATGCACGCCAAGACCGTAGGATCCTACGCAGTGCCGTAGGGGACCGCACCGCCACTTCCCAGCAAATTAGGGACACTGTTGCTCCTGGGATATCGGCGAGGACCATTCGCAACCGTCTCCATGAAGCTGGGCTACGGTCCCGCACACCGTTAGGCCGCCTTCCGCTCACGCCCCAACATCGTGCAGCCCGCCTCCAGTGGTGTTGCGACAGGCGTGAATGGAGGGACGAATGGAGACGTGTCGTCTTCAGCGATGAGAGTCGCTTCTGCCTTGGTGCCAATGATGGTCGTATGCGTGTTTGGCGCCGTGCAGGTGAGCGCCACAATCAGGACTGCATACGACCGAGGCACACAGGGCCAACACCCGGCATCATGGTGTGGGGAGCGATCTCCTACACTGGGCGTACACCACTGGTGATCGTCGAGGGGACACTGAATAGTGCACGGTACATCCAAACCGTCATCGAACCCATCGTTCTACCATTCCTAGACCGGCAAGGGAACTTGCTGTTCCAACAGGACAATGCACGTCCGCATGTATCCCGTGCCACCCAACGTGCACTAGAAGGTGTAAGTCAACTACCCTGGCCAGCAAGATCTCCGGATCTGTCCCCCATTGAGCATGTGTGGGACTGGATGAAGCGTCGTCTCACGCGGTCTGCACGTCCAGCACGAACGCTGGTCCAACTGAGGCGCCAGGTGGAAATGGCATGGCAAGCCGTTCCACAGGACTACATCCAGCATCTCTACGATCGTCTCCATGGGAGAATAGCAGCCTGCATTGCTGCGAAAGGTGGATATACACTGTACTAGTGCCGACATTGTGCATGCTCTGTTGCCTGTGTCTATGTGCCTGTGGTTCTGTCAGTGTGATCATGTGATGTATCTGACCCCAGGAATGTGTCAATAAAGTTTCCCCTTCCTGGGAGAATGAATTCACGGTGTTCTTATTTCAATTTCCAGGAGTGTATATTGTGAAAAGCAATGGTCCCATAAAATGGTTCAAATGGCTCTGAGCACTATGGGACTTAACAGCTGAGGTCATCAGTCCCCTAGAACTACTTAAGCTTAACTAACCTAAGGACATCACACACATCCATGCTCGAGGCAGGATTCGAACCTGCGACTGTAGCGGTCGCGCGGTTCCAGACTGAAGCGCCTAGAACCGCTCGGCCACCCCAGCCGGCAATACTCCCATAACACTCCCCTGTGGCACACCAGAGGGTACTTTAACGTCTGTAGACGTCTCTCCATTGAGAACAAAATGCTGTGTTCTGTTTGCTAAAAACTCTTCAATCCAGCCACACAGCTGGTCTGACATTCCGTAGGATCTTACTTCCGAAAGTCAAGGAAAATGGCATCTGCCTGGGAGCCTGTACCTAATATTTTCTGGGTCTCATGAACAAATAAACCGAGTTGGGTCCCACACGATCGCTGTTTCCGGAACCCATGTTGATTCCTACAGAGTAGATTCTGGGTTTCCAGAAATGACATGATACGCGAGCAAAAAATATGTTCTAAAATTCTACAACAGATCGATGTCAGAGATATAGGCCTACTGTTTTGCGCATCTGCTCGACGACCCTTCTTGAAGACTGGAGCTACCTGTGCTCTTTTCCAATCGTTTGGAACCTTCCGTTCCGGTAGAGACTTGCGGTGCACGGATGTTAGAAGGGGGACAAGTTCTTTTCGTATTCTGTGTAGAATCGAATGGTTATCCCGTCAGGCCCAGTGGACTTTCCTCTGTTGAGTGATTTCAGTTGCTTTTCTGTTCCTTGGACACTTATTTCGATGTCAGCCATTTTTTCGTTCGTGCAAGGATTTAGAGAAGGAACTGCAGTGCGGTCTTCCTCTGTGAAACAGCTTTGGAAAAAGGTGTTTAGTATTTCAGCTTTACGCGTGTCATCCTCTGTTTCAATGCCATTATCATCCCAGAGTGTCTGAATATACTGTTTCGATCCACTTACTGATTTAACGTAAGACCAGAACTTTCTAGGATTTTCTGTCAAGTCGGTACATAGAAATTTACTTTCGAATTCACTGAACGCTTCATGCATAGCCCTCCTTACTCTAACTTTGACATCGTTTATCTTCTCTTTGTCTGAGAGGTTTTGGCTGCGTTTAAATTTGCAGTGAAGCTCTCTTTGCTTTCGCAGTAGTTTCATAACTTTGTTGTTGAAACACGGTGGGTTTTTCCCGTCCCTCACAGTTTTACTCGGCACGTACCTGTCTAAAACGCATTTTACGATTGCCTTGAACTTTTTCCACAAACACTCAACATTGTCAGTGTCGGAACAGACATTTTCGTTTTGATCTGTTAGGTAGTCTGAAATCTGCCTCCTATTACTCTTGCTGGACAGATAAACCTTCCTCCCTTTTTTTATATTCCTATTTACTTCCATATTCAGGGATGCTGCAACGGTCTTATGATCACTGATTCCATGTTCTGCGCTTACAGAGTCGAAAAGTTCGGGTCTGCTTGTTATCAGTAGGTCCAAGATGTTATCTCCATGAGGAGGTTCTCTGTTTAATTGCTCGAGGTAATTTTCGGATAGTGCACTCAGTATAATGTCACTCGATGCCCTGTCCCTACCACCCGTCCTAAACATCTGAGTGTCCTAATCTATATCTGGTAACTTGAAATCTCCACCTAAGACTATAACATGCTGAGAAAATTTATGTGAAATGTATTCCAGATTTTCTCTCAGTTGTTCTGCCACTAATGCTGCTGAGTCGGGAGGTCGGTAAAAGGAGCCAATTATTAACCTAGCTCGGTTGTTGAGCATAACCTCCACCCATAATAATTCACAGGAACTATCCACTTCTATTTCACTACAGGATAAACTACTAATAACAGCGATAAACACGCTACCACCGGTTACATGCAATCCATCCTTTCTAAACATCGTCTGTGCTTTTGTAAAAATTTCAGCAGAATTTATCTCTAGCTTCAGCCAGCTTTCCGTACCTATAACTATTTCAGCTTCGGTGCTTTCTATCAGCGCTTCAAGTTCCGGTACTTTACCAACGCAGCTTCGATAGTTTACAATTACAATACCGATTGGTGTTTGGTCCTCGCATGTCCTGACTTTGCCCCGCACCCTTTGAGGTGGTTGCCCTTTCTGTACTTGCCTGAGGCCATATAACCTAAAAACCGACCAGTCCACGCCACACAATTCCTGCTACCCGCGTAGCCGCCTGCTGTGTGTAGTGGACTCCTGACCTATCCAGCGGAACCCGAAACTCCACCACCCTATGGCGCAGGTCGAGGAATCTGCAGCCCACACGGTCGCAGAACCGTCTCAGCCTCTGATTCAGACCCTCCACTCGGCTCTGTACCAAAGGTCCGCAGTCAGTCCTGTCGACGATGCTGCAGATGGTGAGCTCTGCTTTCATCCCGCTAGCGAGATTGGCAGTATTCACTAAGTCAGATAGCCGCCAGAAGCCAGAGAGGATTTCCTCCGATCCATAGCGACACACATCATTGGTGCCGACATGAGCGACCACCTGCAGATGGGTGCACCCTGTACCCTTCATGGTATCCGGAAGGACCCTTTCCACATCTGGAATGACTCCCCCCGGTATGCACACGCAGTGCACATTGGTTTTCTTCCCCTCTCTTGCTGCCATTTCCCTAAGGGGCCCCATTACGCGCATGGCGTTGGAGCTCCCAACTACCAGTAAGCCCACCCTCTGCGACCGCCCGGATCTTGCAGACTGAGGGGGAACCTCTGGAACAGGACAAGCAGCCATGTCCGGCTGAAGAACAGTATCAGCTGGAGACAGAGCCTGAAACCGGTTCGTCAGACAAACTGGAGAGGGCTTCTGTTCAGCCCTCTGGAATGTCTTTCGCCCCCTGCCACACCTCGAGACGACCTCCCACTCTACCACGGATGTGGAGTCAGCCTCAATGTGGGGAGTATCCTGGGCAGCCACAGCCGTAGTCCGGTCGGGGGATGTGTGGGACGAGCTGCCCGTCCCCGACAAACCCCCGTCTGGACCCCCACAGTGATGCCCATTGGCAACAGCCTCAAGCTGTGTGACCACAGCCAACACTGCCTGAAGCTGGGAGCGAAGGGATGCCAACTCAGCCTGCATCCGAGCACAGCAGTCGCAGTCCCTATTCATGCTAAATACTGTTGTGCAAAGAACGTCTGAACTATCTACAGAGAGCACAAACAATTCGCACAAAATTTAAACGGTTATTAAAATACAAGACTGCCTAGTAACTGCAGTAATGCTGCTACTTGCGCACTGCTAACACACTGCTAGGCGGCAGAAGGCTAAATGTGCTGTCAGTAACGTACAAAGACTATCTGAAAGAAATAAACAAATGACAGACGACTACGCGACTTTACACGTCACAGATATTAAAATGAATCTGCCCCTGCTAATTACGAAACTACACAATGATTTGACGCGTTTAATTACACAAGTGCGCTAAGAACACTGAAACAAATTTTCAACTTGACTACTACACTTATATGAACGCTAAATAAGCCACTTGCTGCTACTTGCGCACTGCTGACACACTGCTCGAGGGCAGGAATTCACACACATTTGAACATTTTGTATGTATAGGAGTCACCTGCGCTTTTTTACAATCGCCTGGAACTTTGTCTTGGACGAGATATTCTCGATAAATGCAAGCTACGTAAGGGGCTAGTGCCGTAAAGTACCCTTTGTAACACCGAACTGGGATTACATCCGGACCTGACGATTTATTTGGTTACAGCTATATCACTACATCAGCGGCGCTTATTATTATGCCATCCATAGGGATGTTGTGCGATGGTCAAACAACGGTAACTTGTACGATTCTCCTGCGTGACCGATTTCTTAAACGTGGAGTTTAAAATTTCGGTTTTCGTCATTGCTGTTGTCATTATTGCATAAGATTGTAATTCTGATGACGTAAGTAACCAATAATTACTTTTCTATCCAAATACTAGCATTAGCAATCGACACAATGTCGTGGAGGTTACAGCTTGTGAAACGAAAGTATGGACATCTTCTTCATAAAATTCGCCCACTAAAAACATGCATTTTGTACCATTTATCTACCACAGAAAAAATTAAGATATATGCTTAAATATCTCTTGAAAATGACTTCTCAAAGTTGTAGGCAGTTCCCATAGCAGACTACCAATTATGAAATGTATTCGCATTGCAAATACGACTGCACACCGGCTATACGATTAACTAGTACGCTATGAAAATCTGTGCCGGACCGGGACTAGAAAACGGATCTTCCGCTTTACGCGAGAGGTAGCGTTAACCGCTTTGGCTATCCGTACACTACTCACGGCCATACTCAAATTTCCGTATATCCTCGTGTGTACGTCCCGAAGTGTTTGCATACAAAACCTATGATTCTCGCACAGGGAGAGACATTGTTTTTGCTCGTCCGATTGCCTTACTTGGGCATGAAATACCGTACGGCAGTTTCTGTATTTTACAGTGTCTGTACAGTTCGATGGCATGTTCCTTCGGACATGCTAGCATGCATGACTGCATGCATTCATCGAACCGTTTAGACACTGTAAAATACACACAAAGCCCTACTGTATTTTATGCCAAAGCAAGGCAATCAGACGAGCAAAAACGATTCCCTCTCCTGTGCGGGAACCATAAGATTAGTATGCGAGCACTATGGGACATAGACACGAGGACATATGGAAGTTTGATTCTGGCCGTGAGTCGAGCACGGATAGCCGAAGCGGTAAAGGTGACCGCTCGCGTAAAGCGGGAAATCTGGGTTCTAGTCCCGGCTCGGCACAGACTTTCATATGTTACTTGTTAATCGTATAGCCAGTGTACAATGTGTACAATCGTATTCGCACTGAGAATATATTTCATAATTAAATACGCCTCTCAATCGTCAGCAGTGTTTGTTCCTTCGGACGTGCATGCATCTCCAAAGGAACATTGCATCGAACTATACAGACTCTGTAAAATATAGACACTGCCTTACCAGAAGTTGTTTCACTTCGGATCAATAAACGAATTATTTCAAACCACAACACTGTAGTAACTATGTAATTGTTACTGCACTGCTGTAGGGCCTTCATTGAATTATTATTATTATTATTATTACAATTATTAGCATAAGTGGTCAGACGCTAAACATTGACAGCCTTAGGTCTTCCAATTTCCGCCAATTCAAAAGTAAGGAGTTTAGCAATCAAGTGATTTGCAAACTATAGGTCTAACTATAGTGCACACATTTTAATTTAGTTGATTTTAAATGGGAATGCGGGTTGTGCGTGAATCAAATGTGGTTAGGAAGAGGGGAAATGCACAGTAAGCCTGTTGGTAACAAGTGTGTTCCCTTAGTGTGCATAGTTAGCTTTCTTCACTGAGGAGGAGCTATAGCGAAAAAGATGTTAGAAATAAGCAGTACTTACTGTCTCACTGAGTCATTAGTTCATGGTTTTGTAAAACAGCTACAGAGACTAAGTATCGTTTATCTTCCTTCATTTTAAAAATGAAAGTGTTTAAACAAATTTTTGTTTCATTGTAATGTGCTAACACCTGATTGCACTCAGGGCTAATGACCTCAGAAAATTGGGCAACCACTGTTGTAGTCGGACACTGGTGTTGAGTGATATCAAAATTATTACAGGGACTGACGAGGGCGCTCCCTTTTAGTTTGTGTGCGTACCGTAAAGTGGGAGATCTGAAAGTGATCTGACCTTTAAACTTATTTTATACCCAAACGGTACATTTGGGGACAGGGGTTCCTTATCAGAACTTCATCAACCAAGTCCCCTCTGCAACCACTGGAAGCACATAATAGGAGTTTTGAATCACCTTGTACAGTATATCGGAGAGATAAAACGTGCTAAGGGAAATCTACAGTACTTGTGTTTAGGGGTGTGTAAATGGTGCTATAGATAAGAAAATTTGATTTTTTGTATTTGGCGTCAATTTAAAATCCGGAATTGGTTCTTTATTTTGATGTGTTCGTCTAACGTTTTGGTTGCTTCTGAGTGGAGGACTACGATTTTCAGTGTGCTGTCATATCGACGCCAAATTGTGAAATGAGTAATGCTGATTTCTTTTTCCATACTGGAATGTAATTCCACCTTCATTGGAGCAGAGTTATCGCCAAGTTATTGCAAATCATAAAAGGAATGTAGATGTGTAAGTAGAGATGTAGGGTAAAAAACACTGATGGAAAAAAAAAATCGCAACACCAAACGTGGGACATAAACGAAAGCCGGTAGGTGGGTTTTTATATCTGAAAGATGATGCATATTCATATTTCGCGCCAGTCAAGTTAGAGTGGTACTAGTAGCGTCACTATGAGGATGTAAATCAGGTTGATCGTTAGTACCTTTGAGACTTGACGTAGAGAATCTATGTTAGTCAAGAATGCCTGCGACGGAACAAGTAATTATCAACACCTCACTTAGTTATTCGTGGTCGTGTAATAGGGCCACGAGAAGCTGGATGTTCCTACTACGATACTGCTGAAAGACTTGGGAGGACTGTAGCTACTGTACATGATTGATGGTAGCGGTAGTTACGAGAACGTACGGTCATAGGAAGACTGGGCTTCAGACGGCCACGTGGCACTGCAGAGAGGGAAGATCATAGTGTTCGGCATCGTACTGCATGTGCAGCAGAAATTTGAGCAGGAGTTGGCACCACAGTGACACAACGAACTGTTACTAATCAGTTACTTCAAGGACAGCTCCGACTCAAACGCCCTGTACCGTGCGTTCCACTGATCCCAAAACACCACCTAGTACGACTTCAGCGGTGTCAAGCGAGAATTCACTGGAGGGCAGGGTAAAGGTCTGTTGTGTTTTCTGATGAAAGCTGGCTCTGCTTCGGTGACAGTGGTGGCCATGTGTAGGTTAGAAGGAAGGCAGTTGAAACTCTGCAGCCAATCTGCGTGCTGGACGCACTGAACTTAACAGCTGGAGTTATCGTCTGGGGTGCGATTTTATATGACAGCAGGAACATTCGCATTGTTTTACCGCGCACCCTGACTGCAAATTTGTACGTCAGTCTGGTAATTCGACCTTCTGTCTTGCCATTCATGAACAGATTACCGGGCAGTGAAGCCTCGCGCACTGAGGTTCCGCGCAAATTAAATTATGTATACAGGGTTTATCTGAAATGAATGTAGAAAATGAGAGAGGTGGTAGAGTGGGCCATAACAAGCATGTTTCACATAGCAACCCATGTCCGCATGCCTTAGCATACCGTGCTAGGTGTCATTGAATAGCGTCGTACGGCACCAGGAGGTAGGCACACAACGAACCATCCGAACCGTCATGTTAGCAGGTCTGCAGGGCAGTGATTTCAATGTATTTGTAACAGCAAGGCAAAAAGAGACGTCGGGATGAAGTTTTATGACCTTTATTTGCAAACGCTGTAGTCGACATACACTACTGGCGATTAAAATTGCTACACCAAGAGGAAATGCAGATGATAAACGGGTATTCATTGGACAAGTATATTATACTAGAACCGACATGTGATTACATTTTCACGCAATTTGGGTGCATAGATCCTGAGAAATCAGTACCCAGAACAACCACCTCTAGCCGTAATAACGGCCTTGATACGCCTGGGCATTGAGTCAAACAGAGCTTGGATGGCGTGACAGGTACAGCTGCCCATGCAGCTTCAACACGATACCACAGTTCATCAAGAGTAGTGACTGGTGTATTGGGACGAACCAGTTGCTCGGCCACCATTGACCAGACGTTTTCAGTTGATGAGAGATCTGGAGAATGTGCTGGCCAGGGCAGCAGTCGAACATTTTCTGTATCCAGAAAGGCCCGTACATGACCTGCAACATGCGGTCGTGCATTATCCTGCTGAAATGTAGGGTTTCGCAGGGATCGAATGAAAGGTAGAGCCACGGGTCGTAACACATCTGAAATGTAACGTCCACTGTTCAAAGTGCCGTCATTGCGAATAAGAGGTGCCCGAGACGTGTAACCAATGGCACCCCATACCATCACGCTGGGTGATACGCCAGTATGGCGATGAGGAATACACGCTTTCAATGTGCGTTCACCGCGATGTCGCCAAACACGGATGCGACCATCATGATGCTGTACACAGAACCTGGATTCATCTCAAAAAATGACGTTTTGTCATTCGTGCACCCAGGTTCGTCTTTGAGTACACTATCGCAGGCGCACCTGTCTCTGATGCAGCGTCAAGGGTAACCGCGGCCATGGTGTCCGAGCTGACAGTCCATGCTGCTGCAAACGTCATCGAACTGTTCGTGCACATGATTTTTGTCTTGCAAACGTCTCCATCTGTTGACTTAGGGATCGAGACGTGGCTGCACGATCCGTTACAGCCATGCGGATAAGATGGCTGTCATCTCGACTGCTAGTGATACGAGGCCGTTGGGATCCAGCACGGCGTTCCGTATTACCCTCCTGAACCAACCGATTCCATATTCTGCTAACAGTCATTACGCGAGCAGCAATGTCGCGATACGATAAACCGCAATCGCGATAGGCTACAATCCGACCTTCATCAAAGTGGGAAACGTGATGGTACGCATTTCTCCTCCTTACACGAGGCATCACAACAACGTTTCACCAGGCAACGCCGGTCAACTGCTGTTTGTGTATGAGAAATCTGTTGGAAACTTTCCTCATGTCAGCACGTTGTAGGTGTCGCCACCGGCGCCAGACTTGTGTGAATGCTCTGAAAAGCTAATCATTAGCATATCACAGCATCTTCTTCCTGTCTGTAAAATTTCGCGTCTGTAACACGTCATCTTCGTGGTGTAGCAATTTCAATGGCCAGTAGTGTAGTTGCGGATATTCCAGGTGGGACAACACTACGGATTTTCCGTTACTTACTGAAACATGAACACGTTGCTTTTGACTGTGTAAATACCTGTTTGATAGGTGCTGTATAGAGGGAAGCACTTGTGCACACTGTGGAGACTGGTTCACGCTGCGTCACATTGTCATCAAACAGGGACACTATTGTTTTTGTCACTATGTGGAGCCGGCAGGAAATGGAGCGCTATTCTATGGAGGAAAAGGCAGACATGCACTTTGTTTGCGGGGTGGCGAACTGAAATGTTTACGCTGCCCAACGTTTGTGCGTCCGGCGGTTTCCGAGTCGTCGAATGCCAGATCCACGCCCATTTGCTGCCATCCGCAGGTCCCTACGAGAGACAGGTTCACTTGAGGTACGTTCTACATGTACATCTACAGCAGCATCTAAACAGGTACTCCGCAAGCCACCGTACGGTGCGTGGCCGAGGGTACCCTGTACCAGTACTAGTCATTCCTTTCCTGTTCCACTCGCAGATAGGGCGAGGACAAAATGACTGTGTGTATGCCTCCGTATGAGCCCTAAATCTCGTACCTTATCTTCGTGATCCTTACGCGGAATATATGCTGGCGGCAGTAGAATCGTTCGGCAGTCAGCTTCAAATGTCGGTTCTCTAAATTTTCTCAATAGTGTTTCTCGAGAAGAACGCCGCCATCTAGCCAGGGATTCCCATTTGAGTTAACGAAGCATCTCCGTAACACTTACGTGTTGCTGGAGCCTACCGGTGACAAATCTAGCACCCCGCCTCTGAACTGCTTCGATGTCGTCCTTGAATCCGACATGTTACGGATCCCAAACACTCCAGCAGTACTCAAGAAATGACCGCACCAGCGTCCTATATGCGGTCTTCTTTACAGGTGAATCACCCTTTCCTAAAATTCTCCCAATAAACCGAGGTCGACCATTGGCCTTCCCTACCACAGTTTCCACATGGCCGTTCCATTTCATATCACTTTGAGGCGTTACGCCCAGATATTTAAACGACTTGACTGTGTCAAGCAGAACACTAGCAATACCGTATCCGAGCGTTGCAGGCTTCATCTTCCTACTCATCCGCATTAATTTACATTTTTCCACATTAGGGTCTAGCTGCTCTTCATCACACCAACAGGAAATTTTGTCTAAGTCATCTTTGTCTAAGTCGTTTTGTCTAAGTCGTCCTACAATCAGTCAACTTTGACATCTTACCCTACAGACGGCCGCTGTGGCCGAGCGGTTCTAGGCGGTTCAGTCCGGAACGGCGCTGCTGCTACTGTCGCAGGTTCTTAGGTTAGTTAGGTTTCATCATCAGTTATCTGCTATATTAGCAAGTCCTTTGCCTCTCCATTTTCTGCGATCCATTGCTTCCTTCTTAAGGCTGCTGTATGTTGTACCGTCCATCATGTCATCCAGTATCTGGAATATCTTCCTTCCTCGCTTCCTTTTCCCTTGTACCTAACCTTCAAAAGCTGTTTTTATCAGTCCGTCATTCTTTCTTAATATATGCCCAATCCAATTTCTTTTTCTCCTTTTTATTACATTTAGTAACTGTCTTTTCTCTCCCACTCTTTTCAGTACCTCTTCATTTTTTACTCTGTCCATCCAACTTATTGTTTCCATCCTCCGCCATGTCCAGATCTCAAAAGCCACGAGCCTTTCTCTTTCTTTCTTTCTTTCTCATAGTCCATGTTTCAGCGCTGTATAGAAGAACAATCCATACAAGACATTTTATGAGTCTCTTCCTGAGTTCTCTGTCCAGACCGCTGCAGAAAATTCCCCTTTTCTTATAAAACGCCTCTTTTGCCATTGCTATCCTTGTTTTAATTTCTGTTGTGCACTTCCAGTCGGTGTCTATCCTGCTTCCGAGATACTTAAAATTTTGCACCTGTTCTAGTATTTCTCGTTTCAGCATAATTTTTATTTCTTTATTTCCTGCTAGTGCCAATACGTTTGTTTTATTTGTCTTAATTTTCATTCCATATTTTTTTCCGTTAGTTTCAATGGTGTCCTTCAAATCCTGTAATTCTTTTTCCCCTGTGGCTAGAAGGACCATGTCATCAGCAAAACCTCAAACACCCTACTCTTCTTCCTCCAATTTCTACGCCTTTGTCATCTAATGAGCATCGGTCAATCAAATTTTCCAAGTAGAGGTTGAAAAGAGTAGGTGATAGACAGCATCCTTGTCTTACTCCTTTTCCTATTCCGATCCAGTTTGTACTTTCTCCTCTCACTTTAATTGAAACTTTTTGATTAATATATAATGAGTTTACAAGTCTTCTGGTTTTCCAGTCCACTCTCTTTTCCCTCATTATAGTCGCCAGCTTGTCCCAAACCACATTGTCAAATGCCTTTTCTAGATCGATGAAGCACATATATAGGTCTCTTCCTTTTTCAATAAACCTTTCTCCCAAGTTAGGTTTAAGTAGTCCTAATTCTAGGGGACTGATGGCCTCAGATGTTAAGTCCCATAGTGCTTAGAGCCAATTTTTTACCCTGCACCATGGCATCATCAGCAAACAACTGCAGATTGCTGCTCGTCCTGTCCGACAAATCATTTATGTACATAGAGGTACTCCTGAGGATAAGTTTTGAACTGGCATGTTCCCTTAATGGCACACGTGCATTTAAGGCCTACTTCGAAACCCGGTGCATTCATTTTATGTTACAGATGCGAAGGCCTGACGAACACAGTCGCCAACGCACACTGCGTACACCAGGGCTGAAAAACACACCTTCAACAAGCTCGAGGCTTGTTGCATGTTTCCACAATTTGGCATGTGTGGCATGAAGCTGATTTATACCCCTACCACCTGCAGAATGTTCACGCCCTTAACCCAGACCATTTTCCACGTCAAATTGAAGTCTGCCAGTGGTTCTTGCAAATGTGTGCTCTTCAACCGAGCTTTACGAACCGTGCACATTTTACGGATGAGGCGTTCTTTACACCAGAGGGTATGTTCAACAACCACAATAGACGCGTATGGGCTCGGGAAAATCTTCACACTGCCTTTGTTCGTGGTCACCAAGGTCTCTTCGCTGCCAACATTTAGGCCGGCTTGGTAGGCGATAATCTGGTTCAAATGGCTCTGAGCACTATGGGACTTAACATCTGAGGTCATCAGTCCCCTAGAACTTAAAACTACTTAAACCTAACTAACCTAAGGACATCACTCACACCCATGCCCGAGGCAGGATTCGAACCTGCTACCGTAGCAGTCGCGAGGTTCCGAACTGAAGCGCCTAGAACCACTCGGCCACCGCGGCAGGCTGATAATCTGGTCGCTCCATACATATTTCCCCGGATACTTAATCGTTTTACGAGAAGCTCTGCCAGAGTCGTTGGAACATTTTCCACTCAGTGTGCGACAGCAAATGTGGTACCAACACGATGGTGCACCTGTGCACTTCGCTCATGCAGTGCGAATGAATTAGGATGAGACCTTTGGTTAGAACTGAATAAGATGCGGTGGTCCGGTGGCATGGCCTGCACGTTCCCTCGACTTGATACCCATTGATTTCTTCCTCCTGGGACCACCTGAAATCTAGTGTCTATGTAACACCCATTGAGACTGATGAAGAACTGACAGCGCGCATTATGGTAGCCTCCGATGCAATTCCTACTTTGCCAGGAGTATTTGAGAGAGCGCGACAGTCACTCCAGCGTCTTTGCACGGCGTGGATTCAAACAAGGAGGCTTAATTTCGAGCACATTTTGTAATTTTTGTTTTCAAATAATGGTTCTAAAACGTCACCCAGACTTCTCATTTACCTTGATGCCACAAACACATCGAAATCGCTACCCTGCAGACCAGCTACCATAACGTCTCGGATGGCAAGTTGTGTGCCTACCCTCTTGACGGCGCGCGACGCAGTTCAAGAACACCTAGCTCCCTACCTAAGCGATTCGGACGTGAGTTGCTTTGCGAAATATGCTTGTTATGACCCACTCTAACAGCCCTCTCATTTTCTACATTCATTTCAGGTACACCCTGTATTAGTTCATCCATCCTGGGAATCGAGAATCTTAACGATTTTTGCCGGTTTTTGAGCTAAATACTAGCAAGATATCGATCCCAGGAGTTCCAAGACTGTATCAAGTAGCACGGTCTTACAAATAGGAGCGAGGGGGCGACTTCACGTAATATACGTAGTTATAGAAGATTTAATAAAATATTTTTTGTTTACTTTCTAAAAGATGATTACAACTTACATTTTATGTTTGCATACAGTAATGTTCGTCTGTTATGCTTTTGATGATGAACGCAATGTTTGTTCTAATGGCAAAAAGGTATTTTTATGTGCTATACTTACAATTTAACAATAGAAATGAAGTCCCATGCTTCTTGACAGAGCGTAGGGGAACGATGCGGGAGACCCGCACCGCCGTATTAGGCAAGGTCCTAATGGAGGTGGTTTGCCGTTGCCTTCCTCCGACCGTAATGGGGATGAATGATGATGATGAAGACGACACAACAATACTCATTCTTCTCGGGTCACGTGAAAATCCCTGACTCCGTCGGGAATCGAACCCACAATTTAACGAATTTCAGATTTTTTGCTTTACTTGATTTAGAAGCTTAAAATTTTTACATTGCCAAGAGGCTATATACCATAATATGTGGCATAAATTTGAACTTAATACGTCTACCTGTTCCTGAGAAAACAATGGGACAGACGACAGACAACAAAGCAATCCTATAAGATTCCGTTTTTACAGACGGAGGCACAGCACTCTAAAAAGAACAAAAAAAAACAAACATGCACTGCTATATGCAAAACATGGGAAATCACATTAAAAAACAGAGGCACAAAGGGTACAAGCATGGACCAAACGAAAGAACAAATTTGAAGTGAAATGTTTTGCCTTTGCGGATGATATGGCATTGATAACTGAAAACTGAACAGACGCAACAGTTATGCTTGATCTGTTACACGAGATTACTGAAAAGACTGGGCTAAAAATATCCTATGAAAAAACCGAGTATATAGAACACAAACATAATACAGAGAAGTTTATGAAACCAAAGTATGGAAAAATTAAAGGAGTTGATAGATTCAAATACCTGGGGGCGTGGATCCAAGACAATGGACTGGATAACACAACAAATAAAGAAAGAATAAAAACGTTAGAATTTGCGTATAAATTAACACAAAAATTCTACAATAAGAAATCAATATCCTTACAAGCGAAGATTAGACATTATAATTCAGTTATTAGGACACAAGAAACATATGGATCAGAGTGCCTAACATTGAATAAGAAACGCGAATTAAGAGAACTAGAAAAAAAGAGAGAAAAATACTAAGAAAAATTCTAGGTCCTGAGAAAAACAAGGAAAATAGGTGGATTAAAAGGAGAAATGAAGACTTATACAAAAATACAGAAAATATCACAGATACAATGAGGGAGAGACGGCTAAAATTTTATGGACATTTAAAAAGAACGGAAGAAACACAGATTACAAAGAAAAATTTTAATTACGTTAGTAAGCTGAAAAAAAAACTGTAGCATGGATAGAAGCAGCAAAGAAAGACGCCAACAAAATAGTTGTTACAGAAGAAATAATACGTGACAGGAATCACTTGTCTACTGATAGAAAACACAAACTATGAAGAAGATGAGCCAAAACCTCGACCCAAGAGAGTGTGGACAGATGAGCAGAAACGAGCAGTTGGCGAGAAAATGAAGAAGTACTGGGCAGAACGGAAGAAAAAGAAACACCATAAGTTGTATGCGGTCCGTAGCTGGCCAAATTCATAAATAAAAAAAAATTAAGTCCTCTATTTTAAGAGTTCCTGAAAGGTAGGAAATATGGTTGTTGATATCAGCGAGCATTAACATTGTAATTATAAGTACATTACACTGTGCTTTGAGTACACTGCAGGAAAGCACTGAAACCGAACATTAGCAACAACGGAGTACAGCGTATCACA
Source organism: Schistocerca serialis cubense (assembly GCF_023864345.2). Lineage (NCBI taxonomy): Eukaryota > Metazoa > Arthropoda > Insecta > Orthoptera > Acrididae > Schistocerca > Schistocerca serialis. The sequence continues at coordinate 145,565,974 of NC_064641.1, read as the reverse complement.
TACTACAATAAAAGTTGAAACTAAGAAGTCTGCTGAACTTGCACTGAAATGTTTCGAATATTTTTGAAAATCAAGAACGAAGCGAAAACCATCTATTCGGTATCTGAACAACTGGTGAAGATGGCACCACAGTTAGAAATATTTTTGTGAGACCTGACACTGAGAAACCAACTTAGTGTTAACGAAAAATCTGTGCTATGTCATTAAAAAAATTATCTGAAACTCGTTGTTTAAGTAGATGGACTATTAACAACATTATTTAAAATGACATTTAACTCTCGACAGGCACTAAAAAAGCGACGTTTGCAAGCACTATACATTCAGGAAGGCACATGTTATCAAAATGGTTCAAATGGCTCTAAGCACTATGGGACTTAACATCTGAGGTCATCACTCCCCTAGACTTAGAACTACTTAAACCTAACTAACCTAAGGGCATCACACACATCCATGCCCGAGGCAGGATTCGAACCTGCCACCGTAGCAGCAACGTGGTTCCGGACTGAAGCGCCTAGAACCGCTCGGCCACATCGGCCGGCATGTCAGCAAACAAAGTGTTTTTTCTTTGTATGTAGAAACATCCAAGAAAATAAAAAAGTGTAATGATGTAAATGTAGAATATCGTAATTTAGATCAACATGGATAACCAAATAGCCTTCAAAATTTTTTTTGTGTGTTAAGGTAAAACTGTGATTCAACGTTGCTGTAAATATCATCACAACACAGTTCTTTGTCTCTAACGTTGGATGAACCATCAACTCTACTAAAATACAGGCAGTATCAGCCACGTGTACGGAGAATTCTACGAGTGTTAATTGAAATTACGACTGATTAGCTTTTATCTATACATTCAATGTGGATTTTCGTTGCAGAAGGTGTATAGTTTTGCAGTTGTTGATCATGTTGCTATCAATGTGGTGCAGTGAGATTCAAAGTTCCGTCTGGTCATTCAGACTGAGGTTTTCCGCGATTTCCATAGAACACTTAAGGCGAATGCTAGAGTGTTTCCTTTGAACAGTCATGGCAGTTCCCTTCCCCAATACGAGTTTATGCTTTGTCTCTCATGACTTCGAAGTCACCAGAGCGTTAATCACTAATATTCCTTCTTCCTTTTAGATGGTGCACACTGTGGTTGCCGTGCGTGGTAGATTAACCTACCTTAGGAGTTAGTAGTCGTGGCAGATCATAATATTACTGGGTTCGGCCTTAGAAAGAAAATATTTGCGTAATTTTTATCTTTGGTAATAGTAGGGCCCCTATGTTTATTGATAATACGATACAAGTTTTAGTTGTAATAAGTTAATCTACCAAACACTGCAATCATAGATACCACGATCGGAGTGGATAATCCAGGCCAAGTGCGAACCATCAGAAGATGAAAGCAAATGCTCCAAACTTATGAGGATTTAAAAGTGTAAAGTTCTTACAACACATAAGAACAGATATAGTTATTATAATAATATCATCATTATAATTAGAGGTGCCAGAACTGATGAAGTTGGAAGAAATGCAGCACACACAAAACCACCGTGCTGGTAGTCGTTACTGTTGAATATCGTTAGAGGTAGACTTGGAGATTGTTGTGGCATTGAAGACCAAAGTCAAACGTACTTCGATTGCTTGAGGCGTTAGACAATTTAGAAGCAGCAACGAACGTTACGACCGTACGAGTGTAATTTCTAGGTAATGCAGTTTCTTTGAAATGAAAAATAAACGTCAGCTCGATACTTTTTAAAGCATGATAGTTTCTGCATTATTTTAAGGAGTTGATGACTTAAGGTTCTAAATTTCCCCCAATGAAGTCTACACCTTACTACATATATTTCATTCCTGACAAAATAATCCACCGGAGTGTGGTCCTTGTGGTGAATGAACACCTGTTTATCAGATTTTGGTGGAATTCGCCTTATTTACCAATTAGTGCTAGTCCACGGTTTGTGTGATAGACTGCCCTGTGCAAGAACTTTCAGGATATGATTTCCAATACTTTTAGAATGCAATTTCGTTAACGAACATGTTTTTTGTAACCTGTGACATGAGTTATTTGCATGTTGTTTTGAGAATGAATAGCAATAACTGATTACAAAATATGTTTTCTTAAAGGGAGCTCCGAATGAACGTACAGGAAATATCGAAGCATTCAACTCTGGATATCACTAGAAGTATGATATCCTTATACTGGATGAGGCAAATAAAAGTGGTCCAGAAGAATGGCAGCATTAACAGAGGAGGAAAAGACGTACAGTTACTTCCAACAGAATGGAGTAACTGCCCATACAGACGGCCGAACCTTGGAGCTTATTTACACAATCTTCACGCCTCACAGATTTTTTACCAAAGGTCAGTCTGGTCGCGGCCCTAACTGGCCATCCAGGTCACCTGCCCTGTCAGTGTGCGATTACTTTGTGTGGGAAGCCCTGAAGCCTAAGATGCATTGCAACAGTCCTCGTAGTCTTCAAGAACTACAGCAGAACATTTCAGATGAGAGTGTAGCAATTCCAGTAGTCAAACTTTATCTGCCTTCAGCAGCTTGCTGACTGAGGCCCAAAAGTGCCAAGAGATGAATGGTGATCACTTTCAACATTTGCTATAGTAAGGTTAGTACTGTATTTCCTTTTCTCTGCTGTATTTCTTTGTCCCCTGGAACTCTGTTCTCCAGGCCACCTTGATTTGCCCCTCCCTTAAGAAATGACTATATTATAGCCGGCCATTCATCTGTCCACCATGAATGATGCCACTGCATACACAACCTGCTGGTAGTATAAGAGCATGAGCCATAGGCCTTTCTCCACCAGAGGTGCCAGCTTTTCTGCTAGCTGCATGCACACCACCAACAGTCATGCTGTCATCATGGAACTATTCCTCGTCCAAGGTCATCTACACAGATATCCATTTGCCTGCCTATACAGGCCATGGCACAACCATCAGCAGGCAGGAAGGTCCCACTCTGGGTTTTATGGTGGTTGCATGCCACAGCGCATCAATCAGTCACATCTCATGCCTTGCTGGCTTCATTGGCATCATCACATCTTGGGCTACCGCCATTGGTCGAACATAACCAGCTGCCTACACCTGCCAATGCTGCCACTAGCTCGTTGGATTCAACATTCTGCCACAGCACACTGGTATTCCAACATGTTGATGTTGCTGCGCTAGTGCTTCAGCATTATATCAGGTTCTAGTCACACCCATACTCCAGTATCACGCCAGACGCCAGCTGTGCCCACGCTGCAGCATCACGCCAGGCTCTAGCTGCAGCACCAAGCTGGGCACCAGCTGTGCCCATGCCACAGCATAACATTGGGCGCCATCTACAAACATGCTGCAGCATCACACTGGGATCCAGCTGTGCCTATACTGCACCCTCATGTTGGATACCAGCCCTGCCTCCTCCACAACATCACATCATGCTCCAGTTGTACCCAAACTGCAGTGTCATGCTAGGTGTCAGCTGCACCCATGCTGCAGCATAATGCTGCACTGTAGTGATTCCCACATTGCAGTGTCATGACAGGTGCCAGCTGCGCTCATCCCACAGCATCATGCCGAGCAAAAGACACGCCCACACTGCAGCACACGCTGGGCGCCAGCCATGACTATGCCACAGCATCATGCCAGGTACCAGCTGTGCCCTCACTGCAGTGTCATGCTGGGCACCAGTTGTGCTCATGCTGCGGCAACATGTCGGATGTTTGCCACACTCACACTGCACCATCACAAGGCATAATTGTGCCATGCAGCAGCACCATATCATGTGTCAGGCATTCCCCAAGCACAGTATCATACCGAGCCCCAGTGTACCTACACTGCAGCGTAATGCTAGGTGCTAGCCACTCCCACATTGCAACATCATGCCAGGTCCCAGTTGTGCCCATGCTGCAATGTAACACTGCAGCATCATGCCAGTTGCCAGCTGCATCCACAACACACATCACACCCAGTGCCACTTGTGCCATGCTGCAACATCATGGAGGGTGCCAGCCATGCCCACACCATAAGTTCATGCTGCACAGTAGCCATAGCCAAACAAAAGCATCACGTCGGATGCCAGCCGTGCTCGTGCTGCAGCTCTATGGCAGGTTGATGCCAACACCAGTAGGACTAGTTGATCAGCACCCAGCCGAACAGATCCAGAGGAGCACTCTCAGTTACTCAGATACTTATCAGATGCCATATTACGTTAGCATTGGTTGTGCGATATATCATTTGAGGTGCCTACATGGGAACAAACTGTAATTCTGTGTTGCCGTCACCACCAAGCACGGACACAAAAGATTGTATATCTTCGATGAGCATTGTGGGGTTCTGTTTCATGTTGTGAAATACATTACTTATTGGGCCGTCAGCTCGCCTATGGTGGCGACTGTAGAAGGGTGAACTGCACTGGAAACACTGTAGTTTGTTTGCAGGATCCATTGATGAAGACGGGGGACAGCATCTTCCCAGACAGAGATGTTCCAAAATGGCCTCTAAGTGCGGTTGTACGTTCAAAAAGGACATTGTGCTGTGGGCTGGAAGTTAAGCAACAATGAGTAGTGGCTGAACCTGAGACAAAGGAGAAAGTGACAGCCTAACATTACACTGAGCTTGATCCCAGCGATTCCATCGTATTATGACTATCTCGACATTATAATCGTCATGAGATCTAACACCCTCGAGCATCTCGAAAACATGTACTCAGTGTTTCCACTTTACAGAAAGCTGACCTAAAGTGCAATCTCAAGTAGTATCAATTTTTCATCAGCTGGTCGAGTATCTGGCCTCCTTGTTAAGTTTCTGTCTCTCTTCAGAGGTTGGTTGTCACTATGGTTAATCTTGTTTTTGGATGTAAGCAGTTGTAGGGAAGTGCATCCGAACCACTTCCTCATATTCTGTAGCCACGACCTTCGTATTTTTCTTATTGGTCTTTCCCTACAACTTTTCCTTCCGTGATAGTCTTAGGGCACTGTATCTTTCTCTTGTCATGATATGGCCGAAATATTCTAGTTTTCCGATTTTATTTTTGTTCCCCAATTACTTATCCTAATTAATATGCGTGAGAACTTCTTCGTTGGTTATTATTTGGCTCCAGGATGTTTTTAACACTCGTCGATACAGTCACATTTCGAATGCCCCGATCTTCTTCATTGTTGCCTTATTAATTGTCCGTGCCTCCATTCCGTACAAACGTTACGTAGCATTTAGTCATTTGCAATCGTAGTCGAAAGTTGAAATTACACTTGGCAAAAAACCATCGCGTCTTTAAAAAAGCAGCTTGTTCAATTCTTCTACTGACATACGGGGTCTGAACGAGTTTACCATTGATATAAGTACCAAGATATTTATATTTTGATACTCTTACAATACGTATGGTGTTCATAGTAATACGTGATGAGATCTTTTGAGTTTTGCTAATAATCATGTATTTTGTTTTACTAAAATCATTTTCAGGCCTCTTTTCACCTGCATATCAGTATTCGACCACAAAAAAACTAACAGGCCGACGCACGAACTCGAAAACTCTGCCTTGGTTCCCTGCTGGCTCTGACACAGAATTTGAAGAACAGGAGATCGTGTCCATCCACATGGAATCGAGACCCTTTACGACTTAAGTGACGTTTCAGTTATGTCATCCAGAATTGTAACAGAATCGCAGAAGGAACCATGATGCATTAAGTCAGCCTCCCTATGAGATCGCACTCACCGTTACAATGCTACTTTTCGTGTGACCCTCCTGCTCCCTACAGAGAACGAATCCTTCCATTTATTTATTCTTTTATCATCAAGTGACTCACAAGAACAGACGAAAAGGACAGTGCACTGTGGGCTTTCACTTTGAAATTCTAAGGCCGCCTGTCTCTTCCCGACGCAGATGCCTGAAGTCATTTTGGCAATCCAGTTGTCTCACGCCCTGTTCAGATATGAGTTTAATCATCCCGTCACAATTTTTTTCCAAGACTGCGGCTTACAACGAAGTACCATGAATGCGGTCAGCCCTATACTTCAATTAAAATAACCTTTTCGTTGACAGTTCAGCGAGTCAAGTGGAAGGAACCAGACGTCAGCCAATCGCAGTACGTTCTTGAGCGTCACAAGCTCACGGTGTTGCCTGCTTTGTGATACTGGCAGAGCCTGCGAATGAATAAAAAAGTACAAAAACAAGTATCACAGAGAAATGTTTCGTATATAGATCTGTTTACATGGGCAATATTTTTACTTCAATGTGTAGCCATAAAACACTGCTGCAATATGGCTGCAGCACATGGCAATATTGCGGCACGTACTGACAATATTGCTGATGGACCACGTTGTTCCAGATAGTTACCAACGTATTGCTATTATGTTTCCGGTGTTATCCAGCAAGGGCGCAGAATATTTCGTATTGCCAGGTAATACCTACCTCTTTCCTTGTCTGTAAATGCTACCCTCCCGCTCTCAACCTTGCTTCTTCTTTATGACGCCGGCGACATACCAGTACCAAGTCACGTAATCTGAGTGGTGTAACAATGTTATTTCGCATCAATTGAAAAGACAGTATACGTACTTACAGGCACTCACTTTCTTCGTTATTTACAAGAATGTAGACAACCTAAATTCCACGGATATGGTGCATTCATTTATGACCAGTGTCATGGAACACAGAAACTAATAGTGGAAAGTGCCCAAAACTGGATCTCCATTTTGTTTTTAATTAAAAAATAGAAAATAGTAAAAATTTATATTTTAAAAGCAAGTAATATCCGATGACGTCAGAACCGCGATACCCAGTGTCCAATTCACGCAGATTTCTTATGGGTGGCAGAGCTAAACATTTCAGACGCACCATCGCTCAGAATTGAGATGAAAGGGTCTCAGGAGGCAACATAAATAACGTCAATGAAATTACACCTTCCCTCGGGACGCTCATTTACACACATTTCGCCGCCGTAAACGATAATTTGCATTGCGATGAACAAGAGAATATCGTTCTTGACAACTTTTGATACTACTGACAACCCCCGAAAGAGTCAACCTTTCCCTAACGATATCGAGGGGTCGCAACGCCATTGAACGTGATCAGTTCACTTTGGAGTGTAGCGTGACTCCAATTTTTGCTGTATTATACGGAATGAAGCTGCTAAGGACCGTTCAACACCATTCCATGAAATTTGAAAATGATTCTTAGCAGCAAAGAGTGTAAGTACTTTTTCGACCCTTCCGTTTCGCGCTCTCTTGTGGCATGGTCAGAGGGAAGTGTGACACTGACACGTTCATGAACAAAACGGAAAAGGATCCCTATAAGAAGCGCCCTTTCACGAGTTTGGTAACACCCTCGGTGCCACCCATACACCGTAGTTGAGCACATTGAAAACGTACCTGCACAGAAACAAGCCTTCACCGATTCACAAGTGGCTGTGGGTAGGCACCCCCTTGAGTCCTACAGCTGAGCGGTGCTTCACTGCTGGATTCACACCTGCTTGCAGGCATGCGTAATCTCAGGGATGTCGAGGGGTTGGCTTATCGCAGGCGACTAGGAATCAGTGAAGGGTTGCCTCTGTACAGAAACATTTGTAAAATGCTGAACAAAGGTGTGTGGGTGGCACCGAGGGTATTGGCGAACTGGGGGCCCTCAGGGGAACCCTTTGTCATTTTATTCATGCATGTATGAAAGTCACACCAATGGCCTTGCCGCAGTGGTAACGCTGATTCCTGTCATATCACCGGTTTGGATAACACATGGATGGGTCACTGTATGGGTCTGCTGAGTGCTGTTGGCAAGTGGGTTGCACTCAGCCCTTGTGAGGTCAAGTGACGAGCTACTTGATTGAGAAGTAGCGGTACCGGTCATGAAAACTGACAACAGCTGGGGGAGCGGTATGCTAACCACATGCCCCTCCGTATTTGCATCTCGTAACGCCTAAGGACTGAGGATGACGCAGCGGCCGGTCTGTACCGTAGGGCCTTCAAGGATCGCTCGGACCGTGTTAGATTGTATGTATCAAAGTTGCACTCCATTGTGATCACAACATAGGAGGGGGCGAAACAGGAGAGCTAAAAAGCCGTAAGCACCCTTTGCTGCTATGGATCACATTCACATTTCGTCAAATTGTTTTGAATGGCCCCTAATGGTCCACCTTGTATGTTTGTTGTTGTTGTTGTCGTCTTCAGTCCTGAGACCGGTTTGATGCAGCTCTCCATGATACTCTATCCTGTGCAAGCTTCTTCATCTCCCAGTACTTACTGCAACCTACATCCTTCTGAATCTGCTTAGTGTATTCATCTCTTGGTCTCCCTCTACGATTTTTACGCTCCACGCTGCCCTCCAATGCTAAATTTGTGATCCCTTGATGCCTCAGAACATGTCCTACCAACCGGTCCCTTCTTCTTGTCAAGTTGTGCCACAAACTCCTCTTCTCCCCAATTCTATTCAATACCTCCTCATTAGTTATGTGATCTACCCATCTAATCCTCAGCATTCTTCTGTAGCACCACATTTCGAAAGCTTCTATTCTCTTCTTGTCTAAACTATTTATCGTCCATGTTTCACTTCCATACATGGCTACACTCCATACAAATACGACTTCCTGACACTTAAATCTATACTCGATGTTAACAAGTTTCTCTCCTTCAGAAATGCTTTCCTTGCCATTGCGTCTACATTTTATATCCTCTCTACTTCGACCATCATCAGTTATTTTGCTCCCCAAATAGCAAAACTCCTTTACTACTTTAAGTGTCTCATTTCCTAATCTAATTCCCTCAGCATCACCCGACTTAATTCGACCACATTCCATTATCATCGTTTTGCTTTTGTTGATGTTCATCTTATATCCTCCTTTCAAGACACTGTCCATTCCGTTCAACTGCTCTTCCAAGTCCTTTGCTGTCTCTGACAGAATTACAATGTCATCGGCGAAGCTCAACGTTTTTATTGCTTCTCCATGGACTTTAATACCTACCCTTTAATACCCTACTGCTTGCTCAATATACAGATTGAATAACATCGGGGACAGACTACAACCCTGTCTCACTCCCTTCCCAACCGCTGCTTCCCTTTCATGCCCCTCGACTCTTAGAACTGCCACCTGGTTTCTGTACAAATTGTAAATAGCCTTTCGCTCCCTGTATTTTACCCCTGCCACCTTTAGAATTTGAAAGAGAGTACTCCAGTCAACATTGTCAAAAGCTTTCTTTAAGTCTACAAATTCTAGGAACGTACTTTTGCCTTTCTTTAATCTTTCTTCTAAGATAAGTCATAAGGTCAGTATTGCCTCACGTGTTCCAACATTTCTACGGAATCCAAACTGATCTTCGCCGAGGTCGGCTTCTACTAATTTTTCCATTCGTCTGTAAAGAATTCGCGTTAGTATTTTGCAGCTGTGACTTATTAAACTGATAGTTCGGTAATTTTCACATCTGTCAACACCTGCTTTCTTTGGGATTGGAATTATTATATTCTTCTTGAAGTCTGAGGGTATTTCGCCTGTCTCATAGATCTTGCTGACCAGATGGTAGAGTTTTGTCAGGACTGGCTCTCCCAGGGCTGTCAGTAGTTCTAATGGAATGTTGTTTAATCCCGGCGCCTTGTATCGACTCAGGTCTTTCAGTGCTCTGTCAAAATCTTCACGCAGAATCGTATCTCACTTTTCATCTTCATCTACATCCTCTTCCATTGCCATAATATTGTCCTCAAGTACATCGCCCTTGTATAGACCCTCTATATACTCCCAACTTTCTGCTTTCCCTTCTTTGCTTTGAACTGGGTTTTCATCTGAGCTCTTGATATTCATACAAGTGGTTCTCTTTTCTCCAAAGGTCTCTTTAATTTTCCTGTAGGCAGTATGTATCTTACTCCTAGTGACATATGCTTCTGCTTCCTTACATTTGTCCTCTAGACATCCCTGCTTAGCCATTTTACACTTCCAGTCGATCTCATTTTTGAGACGTTTGTATTCCTTTTTGCCTGCTTCATTTACTGCATTTTTATATTTTCTCCTTTCATCACTTAAATTCAATATTTCTTCTGTTACCCAAGGATTTCTATTAGCCCTTGTCTTTTTACCTACTTGATCCTCTGCTGCCTTCACTACTTCATCCCTCAAAGCTACCCATTCTTCTTCTACTGTATTTCTTTCCCCCATTCCTGTCAATTGTTCCCTTTGCTCTCCCTGTAACTGTGCAACCTCTGGTTCTTTCAGTTTATCCAGGTCCCATCTCTTTAAATTCCCACCTTTTTGCAGTTTCTTCAGTTTTAATCTACAGTTCACAACCAATAGATTGTGGTTAGAGTCCACATCTGCCCCTGGAAATGTCTTACAATTTAAAATCTGGTTCCTAAATCTCTGTCTTACCATTATATAATCTATCTGAAACCTTTTAGTATCTCCAGCGTTCTTCCATGTATACAACCTTCTTTCATGATTCTTGAACCAAGTGTTAGCAAATACTGCTTGCTTAGATCCTGAATTGTATGCCTTTTTAAGTGAATTTTCCAGATTCTTTGCATGTAGATCGGCTTCTCTCTCGGGTTGGTACTCAGGTGATGTTTACATATCACAATTGTTCGTTAGTCCAGCCCTTTTTTGCGGATGCTGCGATCGAGTATATTCCGGTTAGAGTTTACAAACTTCCATCCGAAGTAGACGACTAATTTCTTAAGGCGGCGTTTCTTCCTCATGAAGTCGTTCGGCGTATCCGTAAGGGACGCCGGTCTGGTCAAATCGCTTGCAATGTTACAGTGGTATTCAAGCCGTAGAAATGTTCACACTGAATGTTTGTCGTTATCAGGTTCATGTTTAAAACTAATCTAATCTAATCTAATCTAATATGAAGGGCAAGAAGGAACTTGCTTCCTAGCCGGCCGTTGTGGCGCTTCAGTCCGGAACCGCGCGCCCGCTACGGTCGCAGGTTCGAATGCTGCCTCGGGCATGGATGTGTGTGATCTCCTTAGGTTAGTTAAGTTTAAGTAGTTCTAAGTTCTAGGGGACTGATGACCTCAGATGTTAAGTCCCATAGTGCTCAGAGCCATTTTTTTTTCTTTTGTTAATGTAATTACTGACGATTATATAATTTTTCGAACTGGTTGTCACATGATTAAGGTAAAATGTACTAAATACATTGTTTGCTCTGCAACAACACCTTTCCTTTGATAACCACGTGCCTATTAGTAGTTAGAGCCTTCAGTAGTTAGAATCTTTTATTTAGCTGGCTGTATTAGTGCTTGCTGTATTACTGTATTTCGTGTAATGAAGATTTTCTGCGAGGTAAGTGACTTATGAAATGTATGGGTTATTGTTAGGATTTCTTCTAATTCAGGGCTATTGTTTTGAGTTAATTTTAAAGCAGTCAGATCGCGTTATCACTGAATATTGTGGGCAATGAAAGAATAGGAGAAGTTTGAGTTGTATTTGTCAGGAATAATTCTGTAAGTCAGTAATGAATTGATAAAGACAAACAAAGTGTCAGTACGTTCAATTTCACTCAGCAGTTTCAGAATTAAATAATGTAGAAGCTTCACCTTCTCAATTATTGCAGTTTAAGTAAAAAATATATTAAACAAATAAGTTTCATCAGGCCCAGTTGTCCCTGCCGTGGTACTTTTAAAATCGTTCTATGAAAACGTCATCCGTTGACACTAGCTGAATTAATGTCTTCACAGTCTGCTGTCAGTATTTCTGCAGCTTTAAAGGACGTTGGGGAGACGTTGCCCCCCTCTCCCCCCCCCCTCCCCCCCAACTCCTCGTGACTTTCCGCTGTTACCGGCCCGTTCAAATGCGGCGCCCGTTGCCGGCGGACTCACCCAGCGAGAAGGTGGGAGTGGAGGGTTCTTCTTCCAATGATAATGTTTTGAACACTGACGATAATTACGGTTCTCGTTTCGCCAGGCATGACGAGGTTGGTTCTGTTGGCTTTGAAATGAATGTTGCACCTGCGTCCTCTCCTACACACGGAGGAACGTCTGTTCCGATGATTTAAGGGAGACACCTTCTGCTGTTCCCCGTTTCCAGTGTTCTAGTGAAATACCATCCCTTCCTCAATCTGCGGATTCTCTTCCAGGTAGTCAGTTGGTGCAGCCAGCTTCAGACGCTGCACTGCCCGTCTCTTCTCTGTCTGATGATGATGTTCACCCGTCTGGGTCGTGTTTGTAGCATTTCCACAGCTTGGTGAGCCCCCTACGCTTCCGCATCAAGAAGTTATGTTGTCACAGAGTGGTGTGAAAAAAAAACCTTTTTCAATCTGAGCGTGCTGCGTCGCGACGAGAAAAACGAAAGTAAGGAATGTGCACCTTCAAAAGAAAAAAAAAAAAAATGGTTCAAATGGCTCTGAGCACTATGGGACTTAACATCTGAGGTCATCAGTCCCCTAGAACTTAGACTTACTTAAAACTAACTAACGTAAGGACATCACACACATCCATGCCCGAGGCAGGATTCGAACCTGCGACCGTAGCGGTGGCGCGGTTGTGCACCTTCCTATAGGGATAATTCAAATCCCGTACCTTCGTCTCCGCCATCTGCCGATGCGGTGGAGAGCGGGGCATGATGTGTATCTCTTTTTCTAGTTCCACTTTCATGCCTTACATGTGTTAACTGTGCAGGCTTACATGTTTCTTATCTTAATTGTTAACAGGACAAGCTCTCTATTATGGCTCTCTGCATTATAACACTTCATTTATGACTGTGTGTTTATAAGAAGTGTTACTTCACGTGTTTTATCTCCCTGGATATTATATATTTTTTATGTTGCGCGAAAAAGTTCTACTGCCTTGGCCGTGGCTTATAGAAACGGTATTCCGTTGACATACTTTGAAACGCTGGACGACGGTCAGGGTATAGGGTGTCGTTTTTATGATCTCGCCTTAATTTTTCTTTATGCTCCATCAGGAGCGGTTGTAAATATAATATGACCGCTCGCGCTCTTCTAAGAAAGATACCATTTATTTACTTCGACAGAATTCGCGAAACATTTTTAGGGGGGTGGGGGTGGGGGAGATTTTAACTGCGTCTCACGCCCTGTGTATCAGACTCCTCGCCATAACTATTGTCGTGAATGTATTGACATGGTGGCGTCGTTGAGTCTATAGTACACTTGGATCTGCAGATAGTCCACATTAGTGCGTTTTACGTATTTTACAGCTACTTCTAGTAGTCGACTGGATCGTTGTATTTGTGTTCTTCCCTATGTGACCAATTATTGTAAACGGATATAATCCCTGTCAGCTTCACTGAACACTATGCTGCTTCAATGACTCTTAATCACGATCCACAGCGGGTACATGTTTCTCGCCCTATTTGGAAGCTATATATTCTACATCCCCCCCCCCCCCCCCGCCCCCGCCCCCCACTCCCGCCCATGGACCTTGCCGTTGGTGGGGAGGCTTGCGTGCCTCAACGATACAGATAGCCGTACCGTAGGTGCAACCACAACGGAGGGTATCTGTTGAGAGGCCAGACAAACGTTTGGTTCCTGAGGAGGGGCATCAGCCTTTTCAGTAGTTGCAGAGGCAACAGTCTGGATTATTGACTAATGTGGCCTCGTAACACTAACCAAAGCGGCCTTGCTGTGATGGTACTGCGAACGGCTGAAAGCAAGGAGAAACTACAGCCGTAAATTTTTCCAGAGGGCATGCAACTTCACTGTATCGTTAAATGATGATGGCGTACTATTGGGTAAAATATTCCGGAGGTAAAATACTCCCCCATTCGGATCTCCGGGCAGGGACTACTCAATAGGACGTCGTCATCAGGAGAAAGAAAACTGGCGTTCTACGGATCAGAGCGTGGAATGTGAGATCCCTTAATCGGACAGGTATGTTAGAAAATTTAAAAAGGGAAATTGATAGGGTACAGTTAGATATAGTGGGCATTAGTGAGGTCCGGTAGCAGGAGGAACAAGACTTCTGGCCAGGTGAACACAGGGTTATAAATACAAAATCAAATAGGGGAATGCAGGGGTTGGTTTAATAATGAGTAGAAAAATAGGAATGCGGATAAGCTACTATGAACAGCATAGTGAACGCATTATCGTAGCCAAGATAGACACAAAGCCCACGCCTACCACAGTAGTACAAGTGTATATGCCAACTAGCTCCGCAGATGACGAAGAGATTGAAGGAATGTATGATGAGATAAAAGAAATTATTAAGATAGTGAAGGGATACGAAAATTTAATGGTCATTCGGGACTGGAATTCGATAGTATGAAAAAGAAAAGAAGCAAAAGAACTAGGTGCATATGGAATGGGGGTAAGGAATGAAAGAGGTAGAAATTTGCACAGAGCATAACCTAATCATAGCTAACACTTGGTTTAAGAATCATAAAAAAAGGTTGTATACGTGGAAGAGTTCTGGAGGCACTGGAAGGTTTCAGATAGATTATATAATAGTAAGACAGAGATTTAGGAACCAGGTTTTAAATTGTAAGACATTTCCAGGGGCAGATGTGGACTCTGACCACAATCTATTGGTTACGAACTGCAGATTAAAACTGAATAAACTGCAGAAAAGTGAGAATTTAAGGAGATGGGACCTGGATAAACTGAAAGAATCAGAGGTTATAGAGATTTTCAGAGAGAGCATTAGGGAACGATTGACAAGCACAGGGGAAAGAAATACAGTAGAAGAAGAATAGGTTTCTGTGAGAGGTGAATAGTGAAGGCAGCAGAGGATCAAACAGCTAAAAAGACGAGGACTAGTAGAAATCTTTGGGTAATAGAAGAGATATTGAATTTAATTGATGAAAGGGGAAAATATAAAAATGCCGTAAATGAACATCCGAAAAGGAAAACAAATGTCTCAAAAATGAGATCGACAGGAAGTGCAAAACGGCTAAGCAGAGATGGCCAGAAGACAAATGTAAGGATGTAGAGGCATATGTCACTAGGGGTAAGATGGATACTACCTACAGGAAAATTAAAGTGACCTTTGGAGAAAAGAGTACAACTTGTATGAATATCAAGAGCTCAGGTGGAAAACCAGTTTCTAAGCAAAGAAGGGATAACAGAGAGGTGGAGGGAGTATATTGAGGGTCTATACAAGGGCGATGTACTTGAGAGCAATATTATGGAGATGGAAGAGGACGTAGGTGAAGATGAAATGGGAGATATGATATTGCGTGAAGAGTTTGACAGACCACTGAAAGACCTGTGTCGAAACAAGGCCCCAGGAATAAACAAAATTCCATTAGAACTACTGATAGTTCAATCACGACAAAACTCTACCATCTGGTGAGCAAGACGTATGAGACAGGCGAAATACCCTCAGACTTCAAGAAGAATATAATAATTCCAATCCCATAGAAAGGAGGTTTTGGCAGGTGTTAAAAGTACCGAACTATCAGTTTAATAAATCACAGCAGCAAAATACTAACACGAATGCTTCACAGACGAATGGAAAAACTGGTAGAAGCCGTCCTCGGGGAAGATCAGTTTGGATTCCGTAGAACTGTTGGAAAACGTGAGGCAATGCTGGTCCTAAGACGCACCTTACAAGATAGATTAAGGAAAGGCAAACCTACGTTTCTTGCGTTTGTAGGCTTAGAAAAAGCTATTGACAATGTTGATTGGAATGCTCTATTTCAAATTCTGAAGGTGGCAGGGATAAAATACAGGGAGCGAAAGGATATTTGCAATTTGTACAAAAACTAGACGGCTGTTATAAGAGTTGAGTTATATGAAAGGAAAGCGGTGGTTGGGAACGGGGTGAGATGTTATTCAATCTTTATATTGAGGAAGCGGTAGAGGAAACAAAAGAATAAGTTGGAGTAGGATTTAAAATCCATGGAGAAGAAATAAAAGCTTTGAGGGTTGCCGACGACATTGTAATTCTGTCAGAGACAGCAAAGGACTTGGAAGAGCAGTAGAACGGAATGGACAGTGTCTTGAAAGGAGAATATAAGATGAACATCAGCAAGAGTAAAACGAGGATAATGGAATGTAGTAAAATGAAATCAGGTGATGCTGATGAAATTAGATTAGGAAGTTCGGAGGAGGAGATTAGTGTTTAATGTCCCGTCGACAACGAGGTCATTAGAGACGGAACGCAAGCTCGGGTGAGGGAAGAATGGGGAAGGAAATCGGCCGTGCCCTTTCAAAGGAACCATCCCGGCATTTGCCTGAAGCGATTTAGGGAAATCACGGAAAACCTAAATCAGGATGGCCGGAGACGGGATTGAACCGTCGTCCTCCCGAATGCGAGTTCAGTGTGCTAACCACTGCGCCACCTCGCTCGGTTTAGATTAGGAAATGAGACACGTAAAGCAGTAGAAGAGTTTTTCTATCTGGTGAGCAAAGTAACTGACGATGGTCGAAGTAGAGAGGATATAAAATGTAGACTGGCTGTGGGAGGGAGAGCGTTTCTGAAGAAGAGAGATTTGTTAACATCGAGTATAGGTTTAAGTGTCAGGAAGTCGTTTCTGGAAGTATTTTTATGGTGTGTAGCCATGTATGGAAATGAAACATGGACGATAAATATTTTAGACAAGAAGAGAATGGAAGCTTTCGAAATGTGGTGCTACAGATGAATGCTGAAGGTTAGATGGGTAGATCACGTAACTACTGAAGATGTTCTGAATAGAACTGGGGAGAAGAGGAATTTGTGGCACAACTTGACTAGGAGGAGGGGTGAGTTGGGAGGACACGTGCTGAGGCATCAAAAGATCACCAATTTAGTACTGGAGGGAGGCATGCAGGGTAAACATCATAGAGGGAGACCAAGAGATGAATACACTGAGCAGATTCAGAAGGATGTAGGTTGCAGCAGTTATTAGGAAATGAAGAGGTTGCACAGGATAGAGTGGCATGGACAGTTGCTTCAAACCAGTCTTTCGACTGAAGACCACAACAATAACATATTCTACATCTGGTGGACCCCTCTCCGTGTGATATCATTGCTGCCGCGTGGAGGCGGATAATCCATTCCCACGTGCGTTATCACTCTGTTACGGAATGTTGGGTTGCCGTTGCCAAACTTCGGCTTCGCACTGCACTCATGCGATTTATCGCTGGTAAAGCGGCTGAAATGAGGTAGACGCGCGAATTTTATTATGCTGTCCTTCATGATCTTAATGATAGTGCTCATGACATCCCTTTAAGAATAATGGAAGTTCCGTGCGTGAAGGTGAAACTTCTGCAATTCAAAAGACTAGAATTAAGAGGTCCTCGTTTGCGACCCCAACCAACTTCGATTCTCCAGGATGAGTGGGCGTCTTTGTATCACTTAATTCGGCTCCGAACGCGATCTCAAAGGACGTGTCTCAGTATCATTCGTTCTACAAATTGTCGTGAGTGGTCATCCGAACCTGATATAATGCGTGAACTTTACCTGTGTTTTTCCGAGCTTTATACTGGAGTGGCATCTGGCGGTATACTGTCTATTGATTTTACGTACTTCCGTCCTTGATAGTGTTGTCACACCAGCGCTTCAGGAGAGTTTTTGGTGGTTTTTCACTGTGATAAGATATCTGACGTAGTTCGCTCTCCTTCCTGAAAATCGCCGGGTTTGGACCGGCTTCCCACATAATTTTATGTTCGATAACATCTGTGGTGAATGAAGTGGTGCGTGGGATACAGATACCAATTCTCCTTTAAGATCGGAGAAATTATTTTAATTCCCAGGAAAACGGGACGTCTGTCCGTGGATGAGGTCCAACCGATAACGCCACTCAGTTTTGATTATAAAATCATAGTGCGGATGATCAATAGCCGATTGTCAGTTTTGCTTGCTGACATCGCTCGATATCAAAGTTGGCCGGCCGAGGTGGCCGAGCAGTTCTAGGCGCTACAGTCCGGAACCGCGCGACCGCTACGGTCGCAGGTTCGAATCCTGCCTCAGGCATGGATGTTTTTTTTTGTGGTTTTAGGGCGCACAACTTCAACGGTCATTAGCGCCCAGACTACGTTAGGAATGCACCGCGAGTCACAACTTTAAAACAGCAACGAAACGGAAAACACGATAAAAGACAGACTGACAGGCATAGGATTAAAAAAAAACAGCATAATCAAATGTCCTTAGAGAGGGCTGTCAAGTTGATAAAATGAAGAACGCGAGCAGCTGCTCGTGGGCCATCCGCTAAAATGGCATCTAGAGTACATGGCAGGCCAATATCAAGACGCAGTGTGTTAAAATTCGGACAGGACGTTAAAATGTGGCGGACCGTCAACAATTGCCCACATGGGCAGAACGGCGCCGGCGCAGCCGTCAGCAGATGGCGATGGCTGAACCGGCAGTGTCCAATTCGTAAACGGGCCAAAACTACCTCCTCCCGCCGAGAAGGGCGTGAGGAGGACGTCCAAGCCGCGGGTAGAGGTTTCAAGGCCCGAAGCTTGTTGTCTGTAAGTGCAGCCCAATCGGCATGCCACAGCGATAAAATGCGCCGACAAATGACCCTGCTACAATCTGACGAAGGGACACAACAAGAAACTGTCCGAGGCTGGAGGACCGCAGCCTTGGCCGCGGCATCTGCAGCTTCGTTCCCAGGGATACCGACATGGCCAGGAACCCACATAAAGCTAACCGGAGAACCGACGTCCACCAGCTGCTGAAGAGAGCGTTGGATCCGGTGCACGAAAGGGTGAACCGGGTACGGATCACTGAGGCTCTGGATGGCGCTCAGGGAATCGGAGCAGATGACATATGCAGAATGTCGGTGGCGGCAGATGTAAAGAACAGCCTGGTAGAGGGCAAAGAGCTCAGCTTTGAAGACCGAACAATGGCCATGGAGCCGGTATTTGAAACTTTGTGCCCCGACAATAAAAGAACACCCGACCCCGTCATTGGTCTTAGAGCCATCTGTATAAATGAAGGTCATATTAATGAACTTCGAACGAAGTTCGACAAAACGGGAGTGGTAGACTGAACCGGGGGTAACCTCCTTTGGAGCGAGCTGAGGTCAAGGTGAACGCGAACCTGAGCCTGGAGCCAAGGTGGCGTGTGGCTCTCTCGCCCACTCGAAAGGTTGCAGGGAGTGAAAAATTAAGGTGTTGAAGGAGGCGACGAAAGCGAACTCCAGGGGGTAGTAGGGCAGAGACATACAACCCGTATTGACGGTCGAGAGAGTCGTCAAAAAAGGAACGATAAGACGGGTGGTCGGGCATTGCCAGTAGCCGACAGACATACCGACAAAGCAGTATATCGCGCCGGTAGGGGAGTAGCAATTCACCAGCGTCAGCATGAAGACTCTCGGCGGGACTAGTATAAAACGCTCCGATCGCAAGTCGTAAACCCCGATGTTGTATGGAGTTGAGGCGGCGTAAGATGGATGGCCGTGCAGAGGAGTATACGAAGCTCCCATAATCCAGCTTGGAGCGGACGACCGACCGATATAGGCGAAGTAGGACGGTTCGATCCGCTCCCCACGATATACCACTGAGAACACGGAGGACATTTAGAGAACGCGTACAACGGGCAGCCAAATATGACACATGTGGAGACCAGCTAAGTTTCCTGTCAAATGTAAGACCTAAAAATTTTGTTGTCTCCACGAATGGGAGAGCAATGGGACCGAGTCGTAAGGACGGTGGGAGAAACTCTTTGTAGCGCCAGAAGTTAATACAGACCGTCTTCTCGGCAGAAAAATGGAAGCCATTGGCGACACTCCAGGAGTAAAGACGGTCAAGAGAACGCTGAAGACAGCGCTCCAGGAAACACGTACGCTGCGCGCTGCAATAGATGGTAAAATCGTCCACGAAAAGGGAGCCTGATACATCAGCTGGGAGGCAATCCATTATTGGATTGATCGCTATGGCGAAGAGAGCGACGCTCAAAACTGAGCCCTGTGGCACCCCATTCTCCTGGCGAAAGGTGTCTGACAGGACAGAACCCACACGTACCCTGAACTGTCGATCCATTAAAAAGGAACGAATAAAAAGAGGGAGGCGACCGCGAAGGCCCCATGTATGCATGGTGCGGAGAATTCCCGCTCTCCAACAGGTGTCGTAAGCCTTCTCCAAATCAAAGAACACAGCCGCGGTCGGGCGCTTCCGCAAGAAGTTATTCACGATGAAGGTCGACAAAGTAACCAGATGGTCAACAGCAGAGCGGCGCCTACGAAATCCACATTGAACATTGGTAAGTAGGCGTCGAGACTCGAGCAGCCAAACCAAACGGGAGTTAACCATTCGCTCTATCACTTTACAGACACAGCTGGTAAGCGAGATGGGTCGATAACTGGAAGGCAAGTGCTTGTCCTTCCCCGGCTTAGGGATCGGGACAACAATAGACTCGCGCCAGCATGTGGGAACATATCCCTCAATCCAGATGCGATTGTAAGTACGAAGAAGAAAACCTTTACCCGCAGGAGAAAGGTTTTTCAGCATCTGAATATGAATAGAATCAGGCCCTGGAGCGGAGGACCGTGATCGGCCAAGTGCGTTTTCGAGTTCCCTCATGGTGAATGGGGCATGATAACTTTCACGATTCGAGGAGCGGAAGTTAGGTGGCCTAGCCTCCTCTGCCTGTTTACGGGGGAGGAAGGCAGGGTGGTAATGAGCGGAGCTCGAAACCTCTGCGAAAAAGCGGCCGAAGGCATTGGAGTCAGCCTCAGGGGCCACAAGGACGTCATTCGCGACCGTCAAGCCAGAAACTGGTGAGTGGACCTTAGTGCCAGATAGCCGGCGCAGGCTACCCAAGACAACAGAAGAAGGAGTAAAACTGTTGAAGGTGCTTGTGAAAGCAGCCCAGCTGGCTTTCTTGCTTTCGTTAATAATACGACGACACTGTGCACGTAATCGTTTATAATTGATACAATTCGCCACTGTAGGGTGGCGTTTAAAGGTGCGTAAAGCACGTCGACGAGCACGTAAAGCGTCTCTACATGCTGCGGTCCACCAGGGGACCGGTACGCGACGTGGAGAAGAAGTAGGGTGAGGGATGGAATATTCACCAGCAGTGAGAATGACTTCCGTGAGGTGTGCGACCTGACGATCGCAGCTTGTGAAGGTTTGATCCTGAAAGGTCGCCCTGGAAGAGAAGAGCCCCCAGTCTGCTTTGGAGATGGTCCAACTAGATGAGCACGGAGATGGGGTATGCTGCAGGAGATGGATAACACATGGGAAGTGGTCGCTCGAATATGTATCAGAAAGTGCATACCACTCAAACCGGCGTGCAAGTTGGGGAGTACATATAGAGAGGTCTAAATGGGAATAGGTGTGAGATGTGTCTGAAAGAAAAGTAGGGTCGCCAGTATTGAGGCAGACAAGATTGAGCTGGTTGAAAAGGTCTGCTAACAGGGAGCCCCTCGGGAAGGATGCTGGAGAGCCCCAAAGGGGATGGTGGGCATTGAAGTCTCCAGTTAACAAAAATGGTGCAGGTAGCTGAGCAATAAGTTGCATCATGTCTGCCCTGGTAACGGCAGACAACGATGGAGTGTAAATGGTACAAATGGAAAATGTAAAAGTGGGGAGAGCAATTCGGATGGCAACTGCCTGCAGGCCGGTGTGCAACATGATGGGATCGTAGTAAATATCATCCCGGACCAGCAACACAACCCCTCCATGAGCCGGGATACCTACCACAGGGGGTAGGTCAAAACGCACAGAGGTGTAGTGTGCCAAGGCAATTTGATCGCATGGGCGTAGCTTCGTTTCCTGGAGGGCTACGACGAGCGATGCAAGCGGAGCAGCAACTTCAAGTCCTCTCGGTTGGAGCGAATGCTGCGAATATTCCAGTGAATAAGTGCCATCGTAAGAAGAAAAGGAAGATGAAAGAAGGGGTCACCTCGAAGGCCGCTGAGGGCCTGGCTTCGAGCGAGCACTGCCGCCGCTATCAGTAGGCGGACAGTCATCGTCCATTGGTTCTATAGGTTCATCGGCGATCTTGGTAAGATGGCCGGGAGGGGGAGCTTCCTCCGCCGGTGAACGGCCAGATGTTCGGCTACCAGCGGTGCGGCCAGGCGAAACGGATGACGTCCTGGGGCGGCAACCGCTGGGTGGCGCAGGAGAAGAAATGCGTCGTGGCGGAGAAGGAGAACTGTGCTTCCTATGAGCCTTCTTGGAAGGTCGTTTGGTGGAAGTACCGGTCAATGGCTGGGAGGTCTTGGTACGTAGGAAGTCTGCACGGGACGGTTCCTTCTTGAAGGCCCGTGTATCTGACTTCTGGGTCTTCGTCTTAGCAGAAGCTGATGAAGGGGCTGGTGTCTGTGGGGTGATGGGAGGAAGAGGAGACGTCGACCGCGCGATCTTAGCACTGGCCGAACGGACGACCGTGGTGCTGAAGGTCAGATCGCATGTCTGGGTTGCCACCTCCCTGATAGTCCGAGGAGAGGCGAGGACAGTACTGTATTTCCCCGCCGGGAGCAGCGTGGGCTTCCTACTAGCCAATAGCTTGCGAGCAGCCGAGGTGGACACTTTCTCTTTGACCCGAATTTCTTGGATACAGCGTTCTTCCTTATAGACGGGACAGTCGCGCGAGGATGCTGCATGGTCACCCTGACAGTTCACACAATGAGGAGACGGAGGTGGACAGTCACCCTCATGGGCATCCCTGCCACAAGTGACACATTTAGCCGCATTGGAACAAGACTGTCGAGTGTGATTGAATCGCTGACACTGGTAGCAGCGCGTAGGTGTCGGGACATAGGGGCGAACAGAAATAACCTCGTAGCCCGCCTTGATGCGCGATGGCAGCTTAACACTATCAAAGGTCAAGAAAAGTGTCCGGGTCGGTACAAGGTCGTTGTTGACCTTTTTCATGACCCTATGGACAGCCGTCACGCCCTGCTTAGCGAGGAAAGATTGAATCTCCTCGTCAGTCAATCCGTCGAGGGATCTAGTATAGACCACACCACGAGACGAATTCAAAGTTCGGTGAGCCTCCACCCGGACAGGGAACGTGTACAGGAGTGTGGCTCGAAGCAGTTTCTGTGCCTGAAAGGCGCTCTCAGTTTCTAGTAACAAGGTACCATTACGCAACCTCGTACAAGACTTAACAGTACCGGCTATGGCATCTACGCCCTTCTGGATAATGGAAGGGTTGACAGAGGAAAAATTCTTTCCGTCCTCAGATCGAGAAATGACGAGGAACTGTGGGGTAGGCGGTAGTACTTTTGTCACTGGGGGCTGGTCATGTTTCCGTTTGTGGGCAGAAGTCGAGAGAGAAGAAGAGAAATCCATTGCGGAGGAATCCCCCATGATTGCCAGCGTCTCCGATGGCGCGCTCCTTCCTTATGGGGACCCTCTCAGAGGGCACTCCCGCCTTAGGTGAATGTTTACACCTCAGGTCACACCTCCCGAGAAACAGACGGAGGGACCAATCGGCATGGTCAGAAGGTATCAGCTCAGGCAATCACCCCTCCCTGGGCCTGGCCTTTACCAGGGGGTACGTGCGTGCCTTACTTGTCTACCCAGGGCGGGGAATTACGCGTTACGCCGTCACCGGCTACGCGTGCGAACGAGTGGGTCAGCCTTCATGCGCGCACAGGGAGGAAGGAAGAAGAAGAAAAAGAAGAGAGAGGAGGAGAGAGAGGACAGACTGTCTCAAACGCCGAGGCGGAGACCAGAGAAGGCAAGGAGAAGAAGGCAAGGAGAAGAAGGCAAGGGAAAGAAGGCAAGGGAAAGAAGGCAAGGGAAAGAAGGCAAGGGAAAGAGTAAGGAAGACAGTGAGATGGAGAAGAACAAAGAAAGGAACCAACCAAAGAAGGAAGAAACGAGAAGTGAAAAACCAAAAAGACCACAAATATAGGTCGTGGGACCGTCCGTCTCCGGACGCAGGCGCTAACTACCCCCTTGAGGGGGATGGACTCCTTTTAGTCGCCTCTTACGACAGGCAGGAAGACCTCGGGCCTTTTCTAACCCCCGGACCCGCAGGGGGGGGGGGGGGCATGGATGTGTATGATGTCCTTAGGTTAGTTAGGTTTAAGTAGTTCTACGTTCTAGGGGACTGATGACCTGAGAAGTTAAGTCCCATAGTGCTCAGAGCCATTTGAACCATTCGATATCAAAGTTGTCTCCCGCAGTATACTCTTCTGACTTCTGTTGCTGAATATCATGATCTTATCTCGATTGCTTCCACTGTTCTTGTGTCGGAAGCTGTACATTTCATTGATTTCAATCATGCGTTTGTTGCGTGTGTTGACGGCTGTTAGTTTTAATGATGCCGCACAACAGATCCTCACCTCTCTAATTACTGGTATTCGGGTGCCTATTGACGTTAATAGTCGTCTTACTCCCCACCCCCACCCCACCCGATTGACGCGTGTCAACGTGTCCTGCAAGGGAGTACACATTCTGCGTCGTTATTAGTGCTGTTTCTGGAACCCTCATTGCGTTCCATAGCTGCTCGATTGGGTGACTAGTCGTTATTGGGAGAAAGGTCTATCGTTCGCCCATATGCTGATGATGTTATGGTACTTCTTCGTACGCATGGCGACGTACCGGTTCCCAAGGCCATTTTGGATTCATTTTGTGGTCCTACGGGAGCACAGATTAACGACTGAAAGTGTCGGAACTCAGTTTGCTGGGATTTGACGCGGATGATATTCCATGGGCTTCGGCTGTCGCCCACCATGGATCATTGGGTTCTATAGCCGATCGTTGTCCGCTGAAGACCGCTGCGTCAAATTGGAAGTGCGTCACTGACAGGATTCAAGGAGCCATCCTTTAACACAAGCGTCGTTCGTTGTAGTTCCTTCGTAAGGTTCGGAGCTTGGAAACTTGTGTTGGAACTTGTATGTTGGAACTCTTGTGTGAACTCGTGTGTCGGCGAAACTCCATTTTTCGGGTCCGCTATGAGGTTATGGTGAGAATTCGGCTCATGTGCGGTTTGGGCCTCCCTAATGTTTGGGCTAAGGTTTCTGCTATATTTCTTCGACGCACTGTTTTAACGTGTCTTCGCGTTCCCCAGTCACTTACAGCTCGTCTTTTTGCCAGTCTCTGACATGAGAGCTTAACCTTCCCAATAAGTGTTGATATAATAAATAATAAAGTAAGGCAAATTCGTAAATTTTTTCTTGATATCAGTTATTTGGGGATTGATATTTTTCCCAATCGCATCTCTTTATCAAAATGCTGTTATGTCGCTGGGCTTTTCCAGCTTTCTCTGTGGAGTCCCTATCGCCAGAGACAGATTGGAAGATTGAACTAAACAATGTCAGCCTACCGTTTTTTCGATGGGAGTGATGTCTTCGTGGTACCAAGTCGATCATAATCTTCTCCTTCTCCTTCACACCAACGTTCGACTTTTTCTCATTGGCCTTAATGAGACATACCAGTGCAGTCGTTGCCATGAAACGTATATATAACGTCATCGGATGATCACCTGCGGACACAGACATTGGAGTTGAATTCGCCGACAATTGGCCTTTCTTGCCAGGTCGAAACAGTGAATATCTTGTGAGATTCTCCTCTGTCCCAATTCTACCTTCTTTCCCAGAACGATGAACCACACGGTTATATGACTTGATGGGTATTATGTTCATTACCTGGTGGGCAGCGGGTATGGCTCGGACACTAGTGTCTTATAACAATTTATCATTATGACCCATTGCCCAATTCTTGTTACTTTGTTTATGACAAACTTGACAGAAAAAAACCAAAACAAGAAGATGAAGAGTGAACAGGTCCTCTTGGTATTTTTGTCATGGTCCCTTTTCAGGTGTACTGTTCAAGTGTTTATTTCATTCTTGTGGCACTGTTTATATTTTTACTGTTTAATTTATGAAGAAAGGTGAAGATAGCAGGTTCGAATCCACTTCCTTCAATTTTTTTTCACCATTTGTTTTCTACAAAATATTGAGTATTTCTTATTCTTGTAATAGAAGCTTCATCTCAAAAGTTTATGTTATTCACTATAAATGTATTTTCTGTAAGTTTTGTTCTAAAGGTTTTCCCAGTGACCAGAAATGTTATCGCGAGCGGCAGCCCATGCATAAAGTGAGAGTAAGTTACACTACTGGAATTTTTTGCTATTATGAACTTTCTGTAAAATACATGTATCTGGATTGGATTTATGGACTGGCTCATGTTTGCCGGTGGCTTGCCGGTTAGTACATTTTCAGTGATGGAATGAAATTTCGAAACGAATCTCGATCTTGAGATCTATGTGATGAAGTTCGTTATTTCCGAGAACCGGTTGTCAATACAGCGTCGATAATATGCATATTGTGCATGCGCAAACTGACTTTAGACACTAGACCTTACCTACAGGTGACAATTATTGGGCTATATGAAAAAAAACGTAAATTAGTTACAAACTACAACGTGCACAAACTTTATTCAACATGTAAACGTCACTACAGACATTCGGATCTAGGTTATGACATTTTTGATGTGCCTGCCATCATTGATGTTGATGTGCCGCAGACGAATAGCGATATCCTGCATGACCCGCTGAAGTGTCCCAACGTCGGTGCTGTCGATGACCTTCTGAACTGCTGTTTTCAGCTCAGCGATGGTTTTGGGGTTATTGTTTTTCCACCTTGTCTTTAAAAATAGCTCCCACAAAAAGGAATCACATATGTTGTAAGTTGGCTGTTTAGGTTTTTATATCGGTAACGCCACGTAGCACTCTGTATGAAAATCACTGGCTGTGCTGTGTGCAGTCTGTGGCTGGTTTGCATTGTTGTTGGCCATTGTAGTGTTGGGCAGCTGGATGTTAATAGCGCGTAGCGTTGCGCAGTTGGAGGTGAGCCGCCAGCAGTGGTGGATGTGGGGAAGTGAGATGGCGCAATTTTTGAGAGCGGATGACCTGGACGTGTGTCCATCAGAAACAGTACATTTGTAAGAATGGATGTCATGAACTGCTGTATATATATTATCATTTTTGAACACTATTGAGGTAAATACATTGTTTGTTCTCTATCAAAATATTTCATTTGCTAACTATGCCAGTAGCTTGAATCTTTTATTTAGCTGGCAGTAGTGGCGCTCGCTGTGTTGCAGTAGTTCGAGTAACGAAGATTTTTGTGAGGTAAGTGATTTGTGAAACGTATAGGTTAATGTTAGTCAGGGCCATTCTTTTGTAGGGATTACTGAAAGTCAGATTGCGTTGCGCCAAAAATATTGTGTGCCAGTTTAAGCAAAGTCATGTACAATTTTTCTAAGGGGACGTTTCAATGTTGAGATCCGGAGAACACGGCGGCCAATGGAGGCCCATGTCAATGGCCTCTGTGTACCCCTGAGCCAGAATGTGCTCCTCCAGGACATCAAACACGCTCTTGCTTCGATGGGATCGAGTTTTGCCAAGCATGAACCGCACACTGTCGAAATCAGGGTCACTTTCAATAATGGGCATGAAATCATCTTTCAAAACCTTCACGTACCATTTGGTAGTCGCCGTGCCATCAAGGAATACCAAACAGACTATTCCGTGACTGGACATTGTACATCACGCAGTCACCTGTTGACGGCGAAAAGACTTCTAGACCTCTAAAAGCGAATTCTCAGGCCCCCAAATGCGCCAGTTTTGCTTATTGACGAAACAGTCCGAATTAAAGTGGGCTTCGTCTTTAAACCATCATACCCCGCGGCCAACCGTGCAGTTTGAACGTCCTAACGCAAACCCTTCAGAAGTTATGACGATTTTATTTCATATAGTTCAATAATTGCCACTCTGTATATTAAATTTAAAACCAAAAATGGGATGAAAATTCAATTGAGATAACCAATAACGTCTACTAGTATGTACAGGGGATAGGCAGAATAATATGAACAGTGGTAGTAATGGGATGGTTGTGTTTGATGGTCAACTACGCAGGTAAGGCACATATCGCGTTGTACTGTGCGTGTTGAGTATGGACTAGGCATCAGTGCAAGTAGCGCACACTTTATATTTGCATTCAGAGGCCGAGGTCGACATGCAACGAAAGTCCTAACATTGTTCGGAAGAGGGCAGATTGTGGGGGTCCGATTAGCTGGAGCATCAGTACCCAAGACAGCCAGCTTGTTGAATATTTCAAGAGCAACTGTTTCAACAGTCATGACGAGCTACACAAAACACGGAAAGACATCATGATGTAAACGTAATAGTGGGCGCAAATCAAAACTAAATGACAGAGGTCGTCGTACGATAACAACACTTGTGTAAAAGCGACACAAAACTACGGCGGTTAAAGTGACTGCAGAGATCAAGAGCCATTTTCGAGACCCCGTATCTATCCACACTGTGCGCCGAGAACTCCATAAAGCTTTTATTGATGTTCATCTTATATCCTTTCAAGACACTGTCCATTCCGTTCAACTGCTCTTCCAAGTCCTTTGCTGTCTCTGACAGAATTACAATGTCATCGGCGAACCTCAAAGTTTTTATTTCATCTCCATGGATTTTAATACCTACTCTAAATTTTTCTTTTGTTTCCTTCACTGCTTGCTCAATATACAGATTGAATAACATCGGGGAGAGGCTACAACCCTGTCCCACTCACTTCCCAACCACCGTTTCCCTTTCATGCCCCTCGACTCATAACTGCCATCTGGTTTCTGTACAAATTGTAAATAGCCTTTCGCTCCCAGTGTTTTACCCCTGACACCTTCAGAATTTGAAAGAGAGTAGTCCAGTCAACATTTTCAAGAGCTTTCTCTAAGTCTACAAATGCTAGGAACGTAGGTTTGCCTTTCTTTAATCTTTCTTCTAAGATAGGTCATAAGGTCAGCATTGCCTCACGTGTTCCAATATTTCTACGGGATCCAAACTGATCTTCCCCGAGTTCGGGTTCTACCAGTTTTTCCATTCGTCTGTAAAGAATTCGAGTTAGTATTTTGCAGCTGTGACTTATTAAACTGATAGTTCGGTAATTTTCACATCTGTCAACACCGGCTTTCTTTGGGATTGGAATTATTATATTCTTCTTGAAGTCTGAGGGTATTTCGCCTGTCTCATAGATCTTGCTGATCAGATGGTAGAGTTTTCTCAGGACTGGCTCTCCCAAGGCTGTCAGTAGTTCTAATGGAATGTTGTCTACTCCCGGGGCCTTGTTTCGACTCAGGTCTTTCAGAGCTCTGTCAGTCTCTTGGATGTTTAAACATAACGGTTGGCCGCGGGTCACTATGGGAATTAATATGCACATGCATGGTTTGGTTAGCGACGAAGCCCACTTTCATTTGAATGGCTTCATCAATAAGCGAAATTGGCACATTTGGAGGACTGATAATACATGTTTCGTGATCGAGAAGT
This sequence comes from Schistocerca serialis cubense, assembly GCF_023864345.2. Lineage (NCBI taxonomy): Eukaryota > Metazoa > Arthropoda > Insecta > Orthoptera > Acrididae > Schistocerca > Schistocerca serialis. Next base: position 145,536,915 of record NC_064641.1, on the reverse strand, counting down.
GTCTTCACCCTCAACGGGTGCAATGTCCAGTCACGGAATAATCGGTGTGATATTCCTTGATGGCACAGTGACTACCGAACGGTACGTGAAGGTTTCGGAAGATGATTTCATGCCCATTATTCAAAGCGACCCTGATTTCGACAAAATCTGGTTCATGCAAGACGGATCTCGACTCCATCGAAGCAGGAGAGTGTTTCATGTCCTGGAGGAGCACTTTGTGGACCGGAATCTGGCTATGTGGTACCCAGATGCCACTGGCGTCGGTTTCAATTGGGCGCCATATTCTCCGGATATGAACACATGCAAATCCTTTTTATGGGGCTGTATTAAAGACAAGATTTACAGCAATGATCCCAAAACCATCGCTGAGCTGGAAACAACCATCCAGGAGGTCATCACCAGCGTCGATGTTCCGACACTTCAGCGGGTCATGCAGACACTATTCGTCTGCGCCACATCATCGCCAATAATGGCAAGCATATCGAACATGTCATAACCTAAATCCGAATATCTGTAGTGACGTTAACATGTTGAATAAAGTGTGTGCACGCCGTAGTTTACAGCTTATTTACGTTTGTTTTCATATAGTGCAATAATTGTCACCATGTACGAGGGTTGGAACTTTATAAATAGTTGCCATTATTATACAGTTCGTACAAAATAGATACGTATTTCAAAGTTTTAGTGACCTTCGTAGTAGTCACCAGCATTGTGTATAAACAGTTGCCAGCGATGTGGAAGTCGCAGGATACTCTTAGCAGTGCCAGTCCTGTTGACAGTTCGAGCGGCGCCGTCTATTGCCCGACGAATTCGTAGCAGTTCTGAAGCGAATGTCGTGAAATGTTTCCTTCAGTTTAGAAATCGAGTTGAACTTACGAGGGCTTAAGTCAGGGTAGTGCAGCAGGTGGTACAGCACTTAGCAGCCCAATTGGTCAAACAAATAACTAACAGCTTACACTGTTTGTGATTGAGCATTGTCCTGCAAAATGATGGTAAGTCCTGTAGAAAGTGTCATCACTTTTGTCTCTATGCTGTTAATTTTTGGAGCACAATCTACGACCAGCTTAGAGACAGAAGTGATGACATTTCCTGCAGGACGTGACCGTCATTTTTCAGGACAATGCTTAAGCACGTACAGTGCAAGCTGTTACTGATTTGTTTGACCGACGGCGCTGCTAAGTGCTATACCACATACTGCACTCCACTGACTTAAGCCCTCGTAAGCTCAACTCGATTTCTAAACTAAAGGAAACACTTCACGGCATTCGCTTCAGAACTGCTACAAATTCGTCGGGCAATAGACCGCCCCGATCGAACTGTCAATACAACTGCCACTGCTAAGAGAATTTTTTTTTTTTTTTTTTTTTTTTTTTTTTTTTTTTTTTTTTTTTTTTTTTTTTTTTGGTCACCAGTCTACTGACTGGTTTGATGCGGCCCGCCACGAATTCCTTTCCTGTGCTAACCTCTTCATCTCAGAGTAGCACTTGCAACCTACGTCCTCAATTATTTGCTTGACGTATTCCAATCTCTGTCTTCCTCTACAGTTTTTGCCCTCTACAGCTCCCTCTAATACCATGGAAGTCATTCCCTCATGTCTTAGCAGATGTCCTATCATCCTGTCCCTTCTCCTTATCAGTGTTTTCCACATATTCCTTTCCTCTCCGATTCTGCGTAGAACCTCCTCATTCCTTACCTTATCAGTCCACCTAATTTTCAACATTCGTCTATAGCACCACATCTCAAATTCTTCGATTCTCTTCTGTTCCGGTTTTCCCACAGTCCATGTTTCACTACCATACAATGCTGTACTCCAGACGTACATTCTCAGAAATGTCTTCCTCAAATTAAGGCCGGTATTTGATATTAGTAGACTTCTCTTGGCCAGAAATGCCTTCTTTGCCATAGCGAGTCTGCTTTTGATGTCCTCCTTGCTCCGTCCGTTATTGGTTATTTTACTGCCTAGGTAGCAGAATTCCTTAACTTCATTGACTTCGTGACCATCAATCCTGATACGTTTCTCGCTGTTCTCATTTCTACTACTTCTCATTACCTTCGTCTTTCTCCGATTTACTCTCAAACCATACTGTGTACTCATTAGACTGTTCATTCCGTTCAGCAGATCATTTAATTCTTCTTCACTTTCACTCAGGATAGCAATGTCATCAGCGAATCGTATCATTGATATCCTTTCACCTTGTATTTTAATTCCACTCCTGAACCTTTCTCTTATTTCCATCATTGCTTCCTCGATGTACAGATTGAAGAGTAGGGGCGAAAGGCTACAGCCTTGTCTTACACCCTTCTTAATACGAGCACTTCGTTCTTGATCGTCCACTCTTATTATTCCCTCTTGTTTGTTGTACATATTGTATATGGCCCGTCTCTCCCTATAGCTTACCCCTACTTTTTTCAGAATCTCGAACAGCTTGCACCATTTTATATCGTTGAACGCTTTTTCCAGGTCGACAAATCCTATGAAAGTGTCTTGATTTTTCCTTTAGCCTTGCTTCCATTATTAGCCGTAACGTCAGAATTGCCTCTCTCGTCCCTTTACTTTTCCTAAAGCCAAACTGATCGTCACCTAGGGCATTCTCAATTTTCTTTTCCATTCTTCTGTATATCATTCTTGTAAGCAGCTTCGATGCATGAGCTGTTAAGCTAATTGTGCGATAATTCTCGCACTTGTCAGCTCTTGCCGTCTTCGGAATTGTGTGGATGATGCTTTTCCGAAAGTTAGATGGTATGTCGCCAGACTCTTATTCTACACACCAACGTGAATAGTCGTTTTGTTGCCACTTCCCCCAATGATTTTAGAAATTCTGATGGAATGTTATCTATCCCTTCTGCCTTATTTGACCATAAGTCCTCCAAAGCTCTTTTAAATTCCGATTCTAATACTGGATTCCCTATCTCTTCTAAATCGACTCCTGTTTCTTCTTCTATCACATCAGACAAATCTTCACCCACATGAGGCTTTCAACGTATTCTTTCCACCTATCTGCTCTCTCCTCTGCATTTAACAGTGGAATTCCCGTTGCACTCATAACGTTACCACCGTTGCTTTTAATGTCACCAAAGGTTGTTTTGACTTTCCTGTATGCTGAGTCTGTCCTTCCGACAATCATATCTTTTTCGATGTTTTCACATTTTTCCTGCAGCCATTTCGTCTTAGCTTCCCTGCACTTCCTGTTTATTTCATTCCTCAGAGACTTGTATTTCTGTATTCCAGATTTTCCCGGAACATGTTTGTACTTCCTCCTTTCATCAATCAACCGAAGTATTTCTTCTGTTACCCATTGTTTCTTCGCAGCTACCTTCTGTGTACCTATGTTTTCCTTCCCAACTTCTGTGATGGCCCTTTTTAGAGATGTCCATTCCTCTTCAACTGCAGTGCCTACTGCGCTATTCCTTATTGCTGTATCTATAGCGTTAGAGATCTTCAAACGTATCTCGTCATTCCTTAGTACTTCCGTATCCCACTTCTTTGCGTATTGATTCTTCCTGACTAATGAACTTCAGCCTACTCTTCATCACTACTATATTGTGATCTGAGTCTATATCTGCTCCTGGGTACGCCTTACGATCCAGTACCTGATTTCGGAATCTCTGTCTGACCATGATGTAATCTAATTGAAATCTTCCCGTATCTCCCGGCCTTTTCCAAGTATACCTCCTCCTCTTGTGATTCTTGAACAGGGTATTCGCTATTACTAGCTGAAACTTGTTACAGAACTCAATTAGTCTTTCTCCTCTTTCATTCCTAGTCCCAAGCCCATATCCTCCTGTTACCTTTTCTTCTACTCCTTCCCCTACAACTGCATTCCAGTCGCCCATGACTATTAGATTTTCGTCCCCCTTTACATACTGCATTACCCTTTCAATATCCTCATACACTTTCTCTATCTGTTCATCTTCAGCTTGCGACGTCGGCATGTATACCTGAACTATCGTTGTCGGTGTTGGTCTGCTGTCGATTCTGATTAGAGCAACCCGGTCACTGAACTGTTCACAGTAACACACCCTCAGCCCTACCTTCCTATTCATAACGAATCCTACACCTGTTATACCATTTTCTGCTCCTGTTGATATCACCCGATACTCATCTGACCAGAAATCCTTGTCTTCCTTCCACTTCACTTCACTGACCCCTACTATATCTAGATTGAGCCTTTGCATTTCCCTTTTCAGATTTTCTAGTAGAGTATCCTACGACTTCCATATCGCTGGCAACGGGTTATATACAATGCTGGTGACTACTATGAAGGTCGGTAAATCTTTGAAACACGTATCTATTTTGTACGAGCTGTAAATAAATAGTTGCAATTATTAAAGTTCCAACCCTAGTATTTTAGTTCATAAAAAGGAGATTTACGCTGTCCTCACTTAGTTCTTAAAAATATTTCTTCTGTCACAAAACTATACCAGTGTAAAACGCAGTTCCCGAAAAATCTCACTTGTCTGTCGAGCCTACTGTCTGGGCCGCTTTCCTCTTAGAGGTGGATTATTCCAAGCAAAATTTACACCAGCCGCTGCATTCATGGCCACGTTAATTCAGACCGCACCGTGTGAGCGGATGCACGTGCTGCGAGCTTGCTTAAAAATGGAGGAGGACATCTCGTGGCCGCGACATTAAAATGCTCTCAATACCAGCGTTCCGCACGCTCATTTCCTCTCTTCTTCTTCATCAGAAAAAAGCCGCTTACCCGCCATCTTGCTCGTTTTGTAGCGGTTTATTCGAGGAAGAAAACGTAATATCTCTGAAGTTTTCTTTTTTCCCCCCTCCAGAGTCTGAGAGAAATGCTTATTTACTACGAGGCAACCGCCATTATTACCAACGTCTGCAGTAACATGTCGGCGAATGCAGGTACAATTCGTAGTGCCACTCAAGAGCGAACTTTCTATATAATTTAAGCTATTTTAGCTGCGCAGATGTTCAATAAATCACAAAATAATTTCATTTGGATGACAGTTGTATGAAATCTTAACTCGAAGAAAGGACAGCTCAATTTACGCTCCTTGTGACGTGCCTGTTTCAGCATGAATGGAGCTACTCGGAATTTTAGCTAACAAAGCATGTGCAGCTTAACAAGGAATCATAATGCGGCATACATCAACAGTCATAAAAAGCCAGAACGCAATACAGAGTCGAAAACAGTCGTTGAAATTCAAATCTTGTTATTTTCCACCACAATGTAGGAGCCTTATTAAAACCAGAGACCACTAACTATATATAAAATGTTTAACGTTAAAAAATAGATGCATATGAGAAAATACCTTCGTCTTGACTTTATTCCTGAAACGGCGGACAATATTAGCTGGCGCATTCTTTGTGGAGTGTCTTAACAAGCTTTACTTTAACCACTCGAGAAAGAATGCCTAAGCTATACACCTTTATAAGACGAACATTCTTTTAGGGAGAGATACCGGTGCAACAAAACAGCAAAGAGAAGCCGTATTAGTTCATAACTTTCAGTATTATATTTGGTCATGCAGTTTCCATCGTAATGTTATGGGAAAATGTACGTCTCAATAACTGGTATAATCGTGTTAAATGAATAATTGTGATAGCGTAGTCCATAGCATGAAAATACTGTGGAATGAATTTTAGGTGAAAACATATAACTGGTTTACCATTTGACAATAAGTAATATAAATTCAGTTACAACACAGATATTTGTAGATTACCAAAATAAAACACGGTTAATTCAAATGAATATTTCCTCAGATATCGAAACGAATTGCCCCCAACCTACATTGATTATGCATCCATGTTAAATATATGTGTGTGCAGAATTCAAGCTAAATGTGGAAATATGGAAGAGGTACGCCGTGTAATTTGTTGGAGTAGATGGGGTCACCCAAAGCGACACATATTTTGCAGAAATGTCGTGAAGAATGGATTAAATCTTCAGTTGTGGGGATGATACTTCAGTAATTATTTGGATAGAACGGCGCGTCGGTAGACTGGGTGGGGATGATTTGTTTAGATTTGTTGAGAGAAGGGTTTGGCTCACGTTTATAGAAGTAGGTCAGATAGGATAGATTGTTGGTGTTGCAACGGCGCGGTTATATTGTTTCCCCTACCTACAGAATGTCCTCCCACCTTGCTGTGAGTACTTCTTCTGCAATCCGGCCTGTTTCTTTTTTAAAAAAAGATCTCCACTGGAAACTCTGTAGTGGAACCAATCGATAGATATTATATTGTTACTCTTATTTTTTAATACAAAACACCCTCAAGTCTGTGCTCTAATCGGAGGTAACAATTTCGACACTCATGCGCAATCACACTCACTCGAAATAGCCACCTTATGGTATTTAACTGAACTCTTAACCGGAAAGATTACAAAACACGTTACATGAATTCGCAATTGCGAATAAGGACTACCATCAGCTGCAGAATGGAATGACGACAATGAGAATGAGACCCAACCTTCCACATGTTGTGAACCACGCGTCTACGACCTGTACTCGTACATCCATTCGTACATGCATGCATGTCCCAAGGAACTTTGCGTCGTAATTCAGAATAACACAGGCACTGCAATATCGTAGATTACGAAAAGGATTGTCTACGACAGAATTCTCGCCCAATTATTACACAAACTGTCCACTACGAAAGTTCCACTCACAATCACAATTTGTGTAACAAGCCACGCAGATTTTCTTCAATTCAAAAGTCACGGTTCACACATAAAAATTGGACTTTCGCGTACTAGTCTTTCAAACCGCCCATTAACCATGGACCTTGCCGTTGAAGGGGAGGTTTGCGCGCCTCGGCGATAGAGATAGCCGTGCTGTAGGTGCAATCACAACGCCGTTATCAGGAGAAACAAAACTGGCGTTCTACGGATCAGAGCGTGGAATGTCAGATCCCTTAATCGGGCAGGTAGGTTAGAAAATTTAAAAAGAGAAATGGATAGGGTACACTTAGATAAAATGGGCATTAGTGAAGTTCGGTGGCAGGAGGAACAAGACTTTTGGTCAGGGGAACACAGTGTTATAAATACAAAAGCAAATAGGGGTAATACTGGAGTAGACTTAGTAATGAATAAAGAAATAGGAGCGCGGATAAGCTGCTACGAACAGCATAGTGAACGCATTGTTGTAGCCAAAATAGACGTGAAGCTCTCGCCTACCACAGAAGTACATGTTTTTTATTTTGTTGACATCGACCTACATAGGGAGGAACGATCACCAAGATAAAATAAGGGAAATCAGAGCTCGTACGGAAAGATTTAGGTGTTCATTCTTTCCGCGCGCTATACGAGATTGGAATAATAGGGAATTGTGAAGGTGGTTCGATGAACTCTCTGCCAGGCACCTAAATGTGATTTGCAGAGTATCCATGTAGATGTAGATGTAGATTTAGATACTTCCTCGGATGACGAAGAGATTGAAGAAATGTGTGATGAGATAAAAGAAATCATTCAGATAGTGAGCGGAAACGAAATTTAAATAGTCATGGGGGGCTGGAATTCGACAGTAGGAAAAGGAAGAAACGGAAAAGTAGTAGGTGATTATGGAATTGGGGTAAGGAATGAAAGAGGAAACCGCCTTGTAGAATTTTGCACAGAGAATAATTTCATCATAACTAACACATGGCTTAAGAATCATGAAAGGAGGCTGTATACGTGGAAGAGGCCTGGGGACACTGGAAGGTTTCAGATAGATTATATAATGGTACACAGAGATTTAGGAACCAGGTTTTAAATTGTAAGACATTTCCAGGGCCAAATGTGGACTCTGGTCACAAGTTATTGGCTTTGAGAGCTGAAATAGTGAAGGCAGCAAGGATCAAGTAAGTAAAAAGACGAGAGCCAGTAGAAATCCTTGGTTAACATAGGAGATATTGAATTTAATTGATGACAGGAGAAAATAAAAACTCAGTAAATGAAGCAGACAAACAGGAATACAAACGTCTCAAAAATGAGATGGACAGGAAGTGCAAAATGGCCAAGCAGATGATAAATGGCTAGATGATAAATGTATGTAGAGGTATATATCACTAGGGGTAAGATAGATACTGCCTACAGGAAAATTAAAGAGACCTTTGGAGAAAAGACGACCACTTGTATGAATGTCAAGAGCTCGGATGGAGAACCAGTTCTGAGCGAAGAAGGGAGAGCAGATAGGTGGAAGGAGCACATCGAGGGTATATACAAGGGCGATGACGAACGTACCTCTTATTTGTTCTACACAAGTACCTCATGTTGTGACTCTTGCGTTCCATTTTGGAAGCTTAGCTTCTGGAATTCCTTTGTTGTAACATACACTGAAGAGCTAGAGAAACTGATAAACCTGCCCAATATCGTGTAGGGTCCCCGCGAGCACACAGAAGTGCCGCAACACGACGTGGCATGTACTCGATTAATGTCTGAAGTTGTGCTGGAGAGATTTGACACCGTGAATCCTGCAGGCTGGCCATAAATCCGTAAGAGTACGAGGGGGTGGAAATCTCTTCTGAACAGCGCGTTGCAAGGCATCCCAGATATGCTCAATAATGTACATGTCAAGGGGGTTTGGTGCTCTTGGAGCCACTCTGTAGCAATTCTGGACGTGTGGGGTGTCGCATTGCTGGGATTGCTCAATTCCGGTGGAATGCATAGTGGGCATGAATGAATGCGAGTGATCAGACAGTATGCTTACGTACGTGTCACCAGTCAGAGTCAGACGTATCAGGGGTCCCATATTACTCCAACTGCACGCGCTCCACGCCTTTACAGAGTCTCCACCAGCTTCAACAGTCCCCAGCTGACATTCAGGGTCCATGGATTCATGAAGTTGTCTCCATACCAGTACACGTCCATCCACTCGATGCAATTTGAAACGAGACTCGTCCGACCAGGCAACATGTTTCCAGTCATCAACAGTCCTGTGTCGGTGTTGACGGGCCAAGGAGAGGCGTAAAGCTTTGTGTCGTGCAGTCATCAAGGGTAAACTAGGTGGGCTTAGGCTCCGAAAGCCCATATCGATGATTTTTTGTTGAATGCTTCGCATGCTGACGCTTATTGATGGCTCAGCATTGAAATCTGAAGCAATCTGCGGAATGGTGGCATTTCTGTCACGTTGAACGATTCTCTTCAGTTGTTGTTTGTCCCGTTCTTGCAGGATATTTTTCCGGCCGCAGAGATGTCGGTGATTTGATGTTTTACCAGATTTCTGTTTCCTGATATTCTAGTTACATTCGTGAAATGGTCGTACGGGAAAATCCCCACTTCATCGCTATCTCGGAGAGTCTGTGTCCCATCGCTCGTACGCCGACTATAATAAGACGTTCAAACTCACTTAAATCTTGATAACCTGTCATTGTTGCAGCAGTAACCGACCGAACAACTGCGACAGACACTTGAAGTCATATACAGGCGTTGCCGACCGCAGCACCGTATCCTGCCTGTTTACATACGAGCATAACTGTATTTGAATACGCATGCCTATACCAGTTTCTTTGGCGCTTCAGTGTAGTTCACACCTCTTTACTTGTTGTTTTCTTTTCTGTGGGAAGTCTGCGCAACATACCGCCTGCTCTCACTATTCACCACACTTACTTGCGACGATAATATATTCTTAATACGTAATTCGTCTTCTATAACCAGTGTATAGTATGACAATTGCCAGGACTACAGAAGAACAGACACGTCAAAGACCGGACGGACAATTCATAATTTTGCGGCAAAAAAAAAAAAAAAGAAAAAAAACTGGACATAAGACAGACCTGAACACGTATCTCCCGCGTTGCAGTCCAAGATTATGATCACTGAACCACGACGCGAGGTCTTGGCAACTGGCTCGACATTTTACATTTTGGGATTCGGCCGTCCACTGTTTCTATTTTGCTTCTTTTTTCACAGTTGAGTATACCTTCTTCCTGTTTTTATGCTTGGTCTGTTCAGTTTTTGACGGGTTACCCATTGGGCCATCTTACCATTAAATCTGAGGAGGGTGCGATGGGGAGTTTCCATTGCAAGCACAACGCCAAAACTGCTTCTGAGGTTCCTTTTCCGTTCCTGAAACCCAACTAACACCCGTTTATTACATAGTCCATTTAGCTCTCTGTCCTTCGGTTATTTCTCTTAGTCCACAAAATACTCGAGAACATACTGACATCTGACTGGCTTATAGCCAATCCGATATTAGTATTAAACTGCGCAAGCCCATGTGTTTTACATTTGACTAGCCAAGACCTGATAGTTCTTATGAAGTTTATTAAATGAACTAGTTTAGAAAATCCAAAATTATTAAAATAACTCGCTCTTTAAATAACAGAATCATTGTGAAATTTTTCTTGTTGCCCCAGTCCCATAACCTGGCTAGTTGCACATCATGAATTTCCCCTGAGAGTGTGATTCACTCTCAGACAGAGACAGCTCTCACGCTAAAGTGTACTCAGTTAATGGACATAACAATACCCTTTTATTGTGATACTTTCCTTTCAAATCATCATTCACACTGAAAACTAAACGTTTTTAACCCTAAATTTTTAGTAAAACTCGTAACGGTCACAAAAGATGAAGTTTGGTTTCCAAAATACTTAGACAGTTTAAGATTTTGATCCGTAAGATGCTGACTCCTTTCGGCCACAGCGGTAACTACTTGTAGCTGCTGATGAATGAGAGCGCACATCCTCAGGAATCTTACGGTTGTGTGCTGATGATGCTGTGGTGTACTGTACGGTGTCGAAGTTGAGTGACTGTAGGAAGACACAAGACGACTTAAACAAAATTTCTATTAGGTGTGATGAATGACAGCCAGCTCCAAATGTGTGAATGTGGACGTTAATGCCGATGAGTAGGAAGAGCAAACCTGCAATGTTCAGTTACATTATTACTAGTGCCCTGCTTGAAACAATCAAATCCATTAATATCTGGGAGTAAAGTTAAAAAGCGTTATGAAATGGAACGATCATGTGAGAACTGTGGTAGGGAAGGCGAATGATCGACTTCGGTTTATTGGGAGAATTTTAAGGAAGAGTGGTTCACTTCCAAAGGAGACCGCATATAGGACGCTGGTGCGATGTACTCTTGAAGCCGGCCAGAGTGGCCGAGCGGTTCCAGGCACTTCAGTCTGGAACCACGCGACAGCTACGGTCGCAGGTTCGAATCCTGCCTCGGGCATGGATGTGTGTGATGTCCTCAGGTTAGTTAGGTTTAAGTAGTTCAAAGTTCTAGGGGACTGATGACCTCAGATGTTTAGTCCCATAGTGCTCAGAGCCATTTGAACCAACTCTTGAATACTGCTCGAGTATTTGAGATCCGCACCAGGTCGGATTGAAGGAAGACATCGAAGCAATTCAGAGGCGGGCTGCTAGATTTGTTATCAGTAGATTCGAACGACATGTAAGTGCTGCGGAGGTGCTTCGGGAACCCAAATGGGAATCCTTGAAGGGAATGCGACGTTCTTTTCGAGAAACAGTGAAGAGAAAATTTGCAATGGAGACTGCCAAACGATTCTACTGCGGCCAACATACGTTGCGCGAAGTACCACGAAGATAAGATTCGAGAAATTAAGGCTCATAAGGAGGCATATAGATAGTCGTTTTTATCTCGCTCTATTTGCGAGTAGAACAGGAAAGGTTCAAAATGGTTCAAACGGCTCTGAGCACTATGGGACTTAACTTCTGAGGTCATCAGTCCTTTAGAACTTAGAACTACTTAAACCTAACTAACCTAAGGACATCACACACATCCATGCCCGAGGCAGGATTCGAACCTGTGACTGTAGCGGTCGCGCGGTTCCAGACTGTAGCACCTAGAACCGCTCGGCCACTCCGGCCGGCAACAGGAAAGGAAATGACCAGTAGTGGTACCAGTTACCCTCGGCCGTGCACCGACAGTGCATTGCGGAATAAGTATGTAGATATAGATGTAGATCTGTCATGCTGGAACCCTGACTTGTCGTCTCTATCTGTTCGCTACTGTCCGACCTAAACAGGCGCGATACAACGCGGCCCGCCTCAGTTTCATTGTCTCAGAAACTTTGTAATGGGATAAGTGGGAGTATTTTTATATCTTTGGTCAGATAGTCAATGTGTTTAAGGCATTCAGACAATGGTGTGCTTGAGAGCAGGACTAGGAGCAATGGAAGTGATGTCTACGGTGGTAAATGAGGGAATCGTTGATAATGAAATTATCGAATGCTGAAAGGAATTCCGAGAATACGCAAGTAAGAAATGTGGGTGTGGAATATTTGCGGATGAGAAGACCTGGGCTAAGATTCCACTAAACTTCCTCTGCTGTCTTACCAGGAACAGATGTTCAAAACAGTGCAGAGTGTGGTATCGATAGTAACGATGCCACATAGTTTCAAAGGTTGGCACTACGAGAGACGCCGACGACAGCGCCCTCTAGCCGGTGCTGTCGAGTTCTACGAGCTCCGCGACTGCTTCGCCCCATTTCATCAGGTGCAGCCAGCCAGGAAACTTTGCCTCAGTTTGCTCTCCATACGACGGGTCGAAGACTTCGCATCTGTACAAAGTTATGTATTCTTTCTTGCACCAGTAAACCATTTTTATTCACTACAGTACCGACGTATTTTTCCTGCTCCTTCTCCTACCCACGCGCCGCCTTCCAGTCGGGATATAAAACAGAGTGGGAGATGCAGAGGCTACGAGTTCTTTGGGACGTGGAGGGGTCAGTGGGAACAGTGATGCAAGGAAAACAGAGACTATAAATGGAACTTTACACAGCAAGAGTGAATGGAATTCAGGATTTGACTAGTACTGATTCGTTATGGGGTGTCATTTGCGATATATTTCAATTAGGTACGAACATTTTATTTCAGTTGGCAGGATTATTAGGATATATTAAAGGGGCTGGACAAAAATATGGAAACAACGCTAGAAATGCATGCTTCAACTTAAATGAAGATGCTAGCCAAGATTGCCACGACCTCGAAAGGCACCTGCAATGTTCCAATGCGTTGCCAGCGGCAGTCATAGTTAGAACAGTATTCTGTGTAGATGCGGGTGCAGTATGTAGGAGCTAAGTGAAGTCTAACCTGGGCAAATCGTTGGTGCTCGTATGGTGAGTGTTTCCATAAACAAGACAGCCGAAGAACCTGGTGTTTCAAGAAGCACCGTATCAAAGGTTTATACCGCATACAGGGTAAGCGGAAAAACATATTCGCTACGTCACAACGCCGACAAAAGCTTGTTCACCTTGACGAAAATGACTTATTGATACATAAACAACACGGATTCAGAAAATATCGTTCTTGTGCAACACAGCTAGCTCTTTATTGGTTGGTTGGTTGGTTTGGGGAAAGAGACCAGACAGCGAGGTCATCGGTCTCATCGGATTAGGGAAGGACGGGGAAGGAAGTCGGCCGTGCCCTTTGAAAGGAACCATCCCGGCATTTGCCTGGAGCGATTTAGGGAAATCACGGAAAACCTAAATCAGGGTGGCCGGACGCGGGATTGAACCGTCGTCCTCCCGAATGCGAGTCCAGTGTCTAACCACTGCGCCACCTCGCTCGGTGTAGCTCTTTATTCCCATGAAGTAATGAGTGCTCTCGACAAGAGATCTCAGATCGATTCCATATTCCTAGATTTCCAGAAGGCTTTTGATACCGTTCCTCAAAAGTGACTATTAATCAAATTGCGTGCATACGGAGTATCGCCTCAGTTGTGTGACTGGATTCGTGATTTCCTCTCAGAGAGGTCACAGTTCTTAGTGATAGACGGTAAATCATCGAGTAGAACAGAAGTGCTATCTGGCGTTCCGTAAGGTAGTGTCATCGGCCCTCTGCTGTTCCTGATTTATATAAATGATCTAGGTGATAATCTGAGCAGCCCCCTTAGATTGTTAGCAGATGACGCTGTAATTTACCGTCTAGTAAAATCATCAGACGATCAATTCTAATTACAAAATGATCTAGAGAGAATTTCTGTATGGTGCGAAAAGTGGCAATTGGCACTAAACAAAGAAAAATGCGAGGTCAACCACATGGGTACTAAAGGAAACCTGATAAATTTTGGGTACACGATAAATCGCACAAATCTAGGGGCTGTCAATTCTACTAAATACCTAGGAATTACAATTACGAGCAACTTAAATTGGGAAGACCACGTAGATAATAGTGTGGGGAAGGCGAAACAAAGACTGCGCTTTGTTGGCAGAACACTTAGATGATGCGACAGACACACTAAAGAGACGGACTACATTACACTTGTCCGTCCTCTGCTGGAATATTGCTACGCGGTATGGGATCCTTACCAGGTAGGATTGACGGAGGACATCGAAAAAGTGCAAAGAAGGGCAGCTCGTTTTGTGTTATCGCGCAATAGGGGTGAGAGTGTCAGTGATATGATACGCGAGTTGGGGTGGCAGTCACAGAAACAAAGGCGGTTTTCTTCGCGGCGATATCTATTTACGAAATTTCAATCACCAACTTTCTCTTCCGAATGCGAAAATATTTTGTTGACACCCACCTACGTAGGGAGGAATGACCATCATTCGAGAGTGGAATGATAGAGAAGTAATATGAAAATGGTTCGATGAACCCTCTGCCAGGCACGTAAGTGTGAATTGCAGAGTAATCATGTAGATGTAGATGTAGATGTTGAGTGGTCGTGAAGAAGATCATAGAAGAGAATTTGACGAAAAATAAGAGGACGGCAGCTGCTAAATTCACTGCAGAACTGAATGTCGCACTGGAAAACTGTGTCAGCACCAAAATGACACGAATGGAGCTCCATAAGCAGTAAATTACAGAACGGGAAATAACTGCAAAACCACTCAAGCGTAATGCAAATGCCTGCAACAGGAAAGTTTGGTGCTGAAGCCATAAAACCTGGAATGGAAAGAAATACAAGAGAGTCATTTGGTCGGATGAGTCTTGTTTCACATTAATCGCAACTTCTGGCAGAGTTTATGCCCCAAGAGTGAAACATGATGGATGTTCTGTGATGATTTGGGCTGCCATATCGTGGTTTTCCACGGTCCGCTCGATTACTCTCCAAGGCAGCGTTACTAATAAGGATTATGTGACCCTTTCGGCCGATCAGACCCAATTCATGATACAACGTCTGTTGCACAATTGTAATTGTGTATTGCAAGGCGATAGAACCCCTGTGCATGCAGCTCGCATCGTTCAGGACTTGTGAGCACTATGACGAAACTTTGCCCCCTCCTTGGCTAACACTGCCTTCCATATCCAGTATTACTGAGGCTTTGTGGACTGCTTTCGAGAGAAAGGCGTGTGATCGCTATCCAGTCCGCCCTCGTTACCTTAAGTGCCACCATTTTGCAGGAACAATAGTATAAGAGTCTCTTGAAAACCATACAGGACCTCATAGGATGCAGGCTTTCACGACTGATATAGCTGATATTTGTACTAGTATTATGTGCATTAGGCAAGTTCAAAAGAATAATTCCCTGTCTAATGTTTGACTATCCACTTGTTATGTCCCAGAACAGTGTATCAGGTGGACACTAACAATTCTTCCAAGTTATACCTTTGCTCCCAGAAGCTGAATCGCCTTTTAGGGGAAATGCTGAGGGAGTTGCGGCAAATGCGGAAGTTTTTGCAGCATGGAGGAACGACTGAGCGCCCAAGTCTACAAGCGAAGCGTAATGACATCATGGAAGCCGAGGGGAACTGTCATACTAATCACAAAGCAGGGTTTCGTAAGGAAGGTGAGATACAAATGAACAGTAAGTATATAAGTGTTGAACAAGCAGAAAAGAGCCTCTGAAAGACGAAGTTGCTAATGTCTGAAGTCACTAGGAAGAAAAACCAAGATATATGGTGTCATAGCCATCAGACTGCCCCAGAGCGCATGGGAAGCGTCGTCATATGTACTCCACCATTTTCAACAAATGCCTGATTGCTTAATGCTGATTGCTGACTGCCCAGTGGCTATCTGTTTGCAGCTATCCAGTGAGAGGGGAAGCTATGGATGGCGATCCCTGGCATACCTAGCTGTCTTCGATCGTTTATAGAACTATGAGTCTATCAGGAAGTACGCCGCTGCTGCCATCTGTACTGACAACTTCCGAGGCAACACTGATGAGGCACAGAGGCTATTGTCCCACTGCAGGATTTTTAGAGACTTCACCTGTGTGACCTGGATGCTGTCTGTTATCCGCCTTCGAGAGGGAAGGCACTGCAGCTGCTCGTCCTGTTCCTGAGGCTGACATCGTTGCTGCTGGCTCCTGTTTCCTAAATGGGGGCTGAGAGCTGACCCCTGCAAGCCAGCCAGTACTTCAGGTGGATCTGGAGCGAGAATCCTGAGTGTAAATCTTCGACATCAACGAGAGCACCTTGGAGATAGCTACGCAGATCTGGAGGTCGCCGGATTTCACGGGTCGACGGTTGCCCGATAACGTACTGTGAGTCGAGCACACACTGGCTTTCTGCTACTAACGATGCGCTGCTCCGCAGGCCCAGCCGTTGCACAGAGCTTTCGGGGACACTCCTGTATTACTGCCTAATAAATGTCTTATTGTCAATGATGGTTCTTTGGCGCTCTCGAGCGTAACTGGGTCCTCACCACTGCATCCCGTCAGGCTCTCTTCTGACGATAGTAGGAGTCTGGGACCAGACTCCTATACAATGCTGGAGATATCATCAGATGCTTTAACATCTCAGAAAGCCAAACTGTTTATTTGTACCCACGCAACGTTCAGTACTGTGAGTATGTGGTTTTTTTTTGTCAAGTTGCGCAATGGATTGATCAAACAAGTACCCTTTGGCTCCTGCAAGAAACAATTTCCACCTCACACTACTACAGAAGTCATACAGACGCTCCTAATGTACCAACAAGAACTGCTTGAAAAACATTCAGGAACCAAATATCTTCTGGAGTCGTCCGCTGTAAGGAAAAGACACAAAAATATTCTACGAGGTGCATTCAAGTTCTAAGGCCTCCGATTTTTTTTCTAATTAACTACTCACCCGAAATCGATGAAACTGGCGTTACTTCTCGACGTAGTCGCCCTGCAGACGTACACATTTTTCATAACTCTGACGCCATGATTCCATGGCAGCGGCGAAGGCTTCTTTAGGAGTCTGTTTTGACCACTGGAAAATCGCTGAGGCAATAGCAGCACGGCTGGTGAATGTGCGGCCACGGAGAGTGTCTTTCATTGTTGGAAAAAGCCGAAAGTCACTAGGAGCCAGGTCATGTGAGTAGGGAGCATGAGGAATCACTTCAAAGTTGTTATCACGAAGAAACTGTTGCGTAACGTTAGCTCGATGTGCGGGTGCGTTGTCTTGGTGAAACAGCACACGCGCAGCCCTTCCCGGACGTTTTTGTTGCAGTGCAGGAAGGAATTTGTTCTTCAAAACATTTTCGTAGGATGCACCTGTTACCGTAGTGCCCTTTGGAACGCAATGGGTAAGGATTACGCCCTCGCTGTCCCAGAACATGGACACCATCATTTTTTCAGCACTGGCGGTTACCCAAAATTTTTTTGATGGCGGTGAATCTGTGTGCTTCCATTGAGCTGACTGACGCTTTGTTTCTGGATTGAAAAATGGCATGCACGTCTCATCCATTGTCACAACCGACGAAAAGAAAGTCCCATTCATGCTGTCGTTACGTGTCAACATTGCTTGGCAACATGCCACATGGGCAGCCATGTGGTCGTCCGTCAGCATTCGTGGCACCCACCTGGATGACACTTTTCGCATTTTCAGGTCACCATGCAGGATTGTGTGCACAGAACCCACAGAAATGCCAACTCTGGAGGCGATCTGTTCAACAGTCATTCGGCGATCCCCCAAAACAATTCTCTCCACTTTCTCGATCATGTCGTCAGACCAGCTTGTGCGAGCCAGAGGTTGCTTCGGTTTGTTGTCACACGATGTTCTGCCTTCATTAAACTGTCGCACCCACGAACGCACTTTAGACACATCCATAATTCCATCACCACATGTCTCCTTCAACTGTCGATGAATTTCAATTGGTTTCACACCACGCAAATTCAGGAAACAAATGATTGCACACTGTTCAAGTAAGGAAAACGTCGGCATTTTAAGTATTTAAAACAGTTCTCATTCTCGCTGCTATCGGTAAAATTCCATCTGCCGTACGGTGCTGCCATCTCTGGGACGTATTGACAATGAACACGGCCTCATTTTGAAATAATGCGCATGTTTCTGTCTCCTTCCAGTCCGGAGAAAAAAAATCGGAGGCCTTAGAACTTGAATGTACCTCGTATATCCTTACATAACTAGTGGATTACTTGGGTACTGGAGTACTGCTAGTTAGTGTAAGAAAAACATTAAACGAACGAAAAATATTATTTGTTGCATAAAAATTCTGAGAAATCAAGTGAAACTTTTTCTTATGAAATAATACATTTCCAGGTTCTTTTTGGAACAGTAGATTGCCTCTTATGGATAGGAATGCTATTAATTTACAAAGTATGGAAAGGTTCTTTTCTCCCTTTTCTTTAAGAATGTTATTTACTCAGCAGAACAGCTGAGAGCCGCACCTACACAACTTGAATAACTTCTCTAGATACGGTCAAGGCTGTCTCATGAGAAATGTAATGGAGAGTACTGTTATGGAGGACAGATGGGGCTCGGATATGCTTAGCGCACAATACTGTGAGCTGCGACGACTGCTGCCTGTGTCGCTCGCTGCTGACAAATAACACAACTATCTCTTTCTATCTGGATTGACCTTCGCCAATCAAACTCTCCCTAGCCTTGATCAAGTCGAGGACTCCTATGTGCCCCTAGGCTAATTATTGGCATGGTACACCGGTCAGATAACCAGTCCACCGCAATGCCTCTCAATATTCGCTCGCTGGCGTTTAACTAGTACTCTCTGTCCATGTTCACACCGCATAATAAGTGTGGCGGCCAACACAGTGAACAACAGTGAATTTCGAGTGACTCAATCTATATCCATACTCCGCAAGCCACCTGACGGTGTGTGGCGGAGGGTACCTTGAGTACCTCTATCGGTTCTCCCTTCTATCCCAGTCTCGTATTGTTCGTGGAAAGAAGGATTGTTGGTATGCCTCTGTGTGGGCTCTAATCTCTCTGATTTTATCCTCATGGTTTCTTTGTGAGATATACGTAGGAGGGAGCAATATACCGCTCGACTCCTCGGTGAAGGTATGTTCTCGAAACTTCAACAAAAGCCCGTACAGAGCTACTGAGCGTCTCTCCTGCAGAGTCTTCCACTGGAGTTTATCTATCATCTCCATAACGCTTTCACAATTACTAAATGATCCTGTAACAAAGCACGCTGCTCTCCATTGGATCTTCTCTCTCTCTTCTATCAACCCTATCTGGTACAGATCCCACACTGCTGAGCAGTACTCCAGCAGTGGGCTAACAAGCGTACTGTAACCTACTTCCTTTGTTTTCGGATTGCATTTCCTTAGGATTCTTCCAATGAATCTCAGTCTGTCATCTGCTTTACCGATGATCAACTTTATATGATAACTCCATTTTAAATCACTCGTAATGAGTACTCCCAGATAATTTATGGAATTAACTGTTTCCAGTTGCTGACCTGCTATATTGTAGCTAAATGATAAGGGATCTTTCTTTCTATGTATTCGCAGCACATTACACTTGTCTACATTTAGATTCAATTGCCATTCCCTGCACCATGCGTCAATTCGCTGCAGATCCTCCTGCATTTCAGTACAATTTTCCATTGTTACAACCTCTCAATATACCACAGCATCATCCGCAAAAAGTGTATCACTCCAGTTCGCTAACGACAGAGATGCTCTCCCAGTGAAGTACTGAGGAGAGACTTGGTTCCTCGCTCTTTGCATACACATATGAGTGCACTCGCTCTCATTATGCATTCCTGCTCCAAGAGCGACAATGGAACAGCCCCTTTTTTCTGGAAAAGTTGCAAGGGTGTATCATTTACTGTCTTTCCTCACTCCTCTAACTCTTTGCGTCAGAAATATTCTGCCAGTCAGCGTTGCTCTTTTAAATGGGAGAATGACATTTCGTTTAAGTCGACAAATGTGGAAAGATGTAGCATGTCGGTTGGGCGTATACTGTCCTCCTGTGAGAACTCCATAACTACACAGTCGGTCCATCAAAAAATGCGTCTTCTGGGCACTCCCACACAATGTAGCAGAATTTGCTTTAAAGTCGAACACGGGGGTTATTATCCTTTCACTCTGACAAAAGCTGTCCTCTCGCTGGGCAGTCGTTCCAACTGAAGTAGCTGTGCCCCGACCCACCCCTCTGAAGGGACAGGCCTGCCAGCGGGCCGGCCGCCACCCTAGAACGAAAATTCCTGTGGCTGTCATGTTGAGTACGCCAGCCTCGACTTTTTCAACCTCAGTGCGCACTTGCGATTTACTTATTAGATTTGCATATTGCTTACATGAATTCATACAAAATTGACTCTACCGTGTCGAGTTTGGGTTAGAATGAAGCGTCTTGATGTGCAGAATACGATTGTGAGGACGGAATATGTAAGAAATGAAGGTCAGGAGACCACACCACCTTACAGTATGCGTCGCCAGCAGACCGCTGCTAAGATCGTGGGGTTACAACGTTGTACACAATGGAGCCTGTAATGGAGCAGAGTTCATTCATTTTATTTAGCACCAAGGCCCACAACTTGAAATTGTTTTTGTGCTTTTATATTTCTATGACCTCTCTGTACATACTAGCGTAGCAATCATTGGATTGTGCCACAGTGTCAGAGAAAGGGATTTCATGGTTTTATCATCTTAGTCTGTAATCTGCTACTATTTATTTAATCGTTTTGCCTGGACGACTATTGCTCTTGTGTCTAAAGGTGAGTGTTAATGCTTCTTTTTGTAGTTCCTATGTGCACTTGGCAGCAAGTGTAAGGGGTTTTATATATTCGTACTCTGCTGCAGCAAGTGGTGGGCGTAACTCATCTGCAGATTTCAAATATTTGTGCACATTTTCGGTTGGTTTAAACACTGTATCAATGCCATGTTTTCTAAGTACTGTGCTGATGCGATCTCTGAAAGCTTTTACAAATAGAAGGAAAACTTGCTCTTTAGTTGATTCTTTTGCAAGAGAAGTTCTAGACCTTTTAGAATGTAGTGCCGTTTTTTTCCAAAGGCCGCTCTTAAATGATCGAGCTCGTCTTTCAGGTACTAAAAGGATCTGTGAACCACAGACCGATAAATTGGCGGTTGCAGGTCAAGCACTAGGATTGGGAAATCACCAAAGTCATTTTCTTGACACTGTGGTTTTAGCAAGATTTAATAATTGCTACGGCCGGCCGGAGTGGCCGTGCGGTTCTAGGCGCTACAGTCTGGAGCCGAGCGACCGCTCCGGTCGCAGGTTCGAATCCTGCCTCGGGCATGGATGTGTGTGATGTCCTTAGGTTAGTTAGGTTTAATTAGTTCTAAGTTCTGGGCGACTGGTGACCTCAGAAGTTAAGTCGCATAGTGCTCAGAGCCATTTGAACCATTTTGAACCAATAATTGCTACGCTAGAATGTGCAGACGGATAGAAGTACAAAAGCACAAACCAATTTCAGCAGAAGAGAAGAAGAATTGAAATTAGACAAGGTGTGGGCCTTAGTTCTGAAAGAAACAAACAGCACCCACTCTTCCCTACTACAAGCTCCATAGCGTACGTCAGTGGCGATTATGTGATCTTAGGCAGCAGTCTCATGACGTTACAAACAGAGCGTTGCATGGATAAAAATTAACAATTCGGATTGCTGAGCTAAACTGAGTCTGCAACACCTTCCTGAGTCGTTAAATCATCTGGTGATGTCTCCAGCACTGGAAGACGAAACGTGAAATAGACAATTATGCCTAAAGCCCATAATGCAAATACCAGCATACCATATACATACAGGACCTGTATTTATCCATTGCGAGTCGACTGGATGCTGTTTTCAATGCAACGATTTTCTTACACCATATTAGGCATGGTAATACGTTGTTTGTTTGGTTTTTATACATTTTCATCCGTTCTCTGCAGACTAATTTAGGATAGGATAAAGGAGTGAGATGGTAAGTTTGGTAGGTGACGGTAATGAAGTCTGTGGCTGGACTTAAATCTTGTCTTTGTAGTAGAGTTTTGCTGTCTCGCTTGGCTAAGGTGTTGGCGATAAGTATTTTATGGGGAATACTTGGTAAGCGATGAGTAAAGATGTTGGTTGGTCAGAGTCATAGTGTAGTTGCTGCATGATGCCCTATATGAGGTGCAATCAGTCGTGTGATGTGAAGAGGCTGATAAACTTAAGGTCCCTTCATTGAGCTCACTCAAAAAATGACCGTTAAGAGTCTGTGACAGTTTATCGTGGTCATTGTCACTCTGCACTTGCCTTCTAACCATGGATGAAGTGATCACGTAGGCTCAATTGCAGTTAAAGTAGATAACAGACTTCGGCTCGTAGGTAGGATATTTGGATAGTGTATGAAGGAGACTGCTTACAAAACACTTGTGCGACACTTTTTAGAACATTGCTCAAGCATGTGGGGGCTATACCAGATAGGAGTAACAGGGGTGTTTAATGTATAGGAAGAAGGACAGTGCGAATGACCACAGGTTCGTGTGATGTACAGAACAGCGTCTTGGAAGTGCAGGAAAAACCTGACTTGGCAGACGCTTGAAGATGACGCTAACTTAATAAGCTTCATCAGCCATGCACTTCACAGTGGTCCGCAAAGTATGGACATAGATGTATAGGGTGGGCGAGAAATAGCTCCCTAGTTTTAAATGTCCAGAAGTTTCGTGAATGTTGATATTTATTAATGTACGTTGTTGTGTTTTGTTACAGGATCCCTGAGAATATCTTGACCGTCCGCAGCATCTTCTTACAATGGGCGACTAGTTGGCAGGAAAGTAAACTTTACAAGAGCTCGTCCAGGTCACTTCGCGGATTGAAGTGTGGTGATCTGTAGCCCTTATTCAACGATGGTGGCTCATGGTCCTCACGTCAAACTCGATGCTAAGACTATTGGGAATTGTCGCACCAAGTTAATGACAGCTGAGTCAGTTGTAGATAAACCACGAGGAGGACGACTTCCGGTGGCGCGATCTCCATAAAATGTGGGGATAGTGAGGGACATCTTCACGTGCAGTCCAGGTACGTCAACACTCCAGGCAGCTCCTGAGAGTGGAATCAGCAGGCACACAATGCATGTTGCGTTAAAGAAGGACCTCATCTGGAATCCTTGGAAACCCCATTATGTTCAGGAGTTATCTTTGGAGGATGAAATATGGGAAAATCACGCTGTCACGGCATAACGATTGGCGGTATTTGTCAAGAACATCATTTGGAGGGGTGAGGCTGTGTTTCAAATTTGGTGATTCATCAGTCGACACAACTGCCATTATTGGGCAGAAACAAATCCAGGGATGACAGCTGAAAAATCACAAAGTCGGCCGAAACTGACAATCAGATACGGTGTGACTGCAGATAGTCTCATTGATCCGTTCATATTGCGAGACACCATGAACAGCAACCGGTATTGCCAGATGCTGAGTGAATGCTACTGGTATCACAGTGGGACAAGGTTGTGGGGGTCCTCTTTCAGCATTACTGAACACTACCTCATTTTGCCTGCATCGTTAGTGACTGGCTGATACGGCGAGGATCCCTTGAACGGCCTCCGAGAAGCCACGACCTCACCCCTTGTGACCTGCTTGTGTGGCTGGGCCAAAGAAAAGGTGTACCGAAAAAACCCCACGCACTCTGGATGAATTAGAGGAGAGGCTCAGAGTTGTCCTCGGACATGTGCCTGTGACATTCCTGCAGAAATCGATTGATGGTATTCGTACACGTTTATATCGTTTGGTCGTCAGCCCAGGAGCATACGTGGAATTGTAGCCTAAAAATAATATTACAGCCACTGCCCACAGTGACGTTGGATGCTGCCTGGTGGCGTTGTGGGCACGTGAGGCGGTAAGAAAAGTGTGTAAGCGGAGTAGACACTGAGGGGGATCACCCTAGCGAAGATATGAGCTGCAGATGGGGAAATCCATAAAGATAAACAACTTTGATAAAGGGCAATTATTGTTATGCAGAGCCTGCGAGCGAGTATTCCGAAAACGGTGAAGCTGTTCGAGTGTTCACATGCTACTGACGTGAGCAACTGCGGCAGGAAGTGGAAGAAGAGTAAACTACCACTAGACGCTTAATGATTGGACGTCCACGGCTCTTCATAGAACGTGAGGTTCGGAGGCTTGGCTGCTCTGTAAAGTAGGATAAATGGTGATCTGTGGCATCTCAGCCGAAAGAGCTCAATGCCGTTGCACGCACAAATGTTTCGGAGCAACCGTTCATCATGCATTGTTGAACATCGTGCTCTGCAACAGACCACTCCTATGTGTTCAAATGCTGACCCAACAACATCGACATAACGATTGCCGTGGGCACGGGACTATCGGGATTCGACCGTCGATCAATGGAAACGTGTCAGCTCTTTGGATGGACCACATGCCAGTCTTCACAAACTGCGTCATCGAGACAGGCTGGTGGGAGCAGTATTATGCTATGGGAGACATTGTGCTGCACTCGCATGGGACCTGTGGTAGTAATCGAAGACACGTTTGGAGCCTCCACCTACATCCGCTCATGCTTGGTGTCTTCCTCGTCATCTTTCAGCAGTATAGTTGTCCGTGTCTCGGAGCCAGAATCGTGCTATAGTGATATGAGGAGAATTATAGTGAACTCACGTTGATGTCTTGGCGACCAAATTCGCCTGATGAAAATCCTGTGGAACCCATCTGGGTCATCGCCGCGTACGCATATCAGCTGCCCGTTATTTACGCGAATTACATGACCTGTGTGTAGACAACTAATGCCACATACCTCCACAAACCTACCAAAGAACTGTCGGATCCCTGATAGGCTGAATCAGTGATGCATTTCGTTCCAAAGGTGGACAAACAAACTAATAGGCAGGCTGTCAAATGTTTTGGCTCATCAGTATATTCTCATGGTCCTGATAGCCGACTGAAATTTGTTTCGTGTGCAAATATTCATTAATACAAATTTATGCACGTAATGTCCGCCTCGATAGCTGAATGGTCAGCGTGACGGACTGTCGTCCTAAGGGCCTGGGTTCGATTCCTGGCTGGGTCGGAGATTTTCTCCGCTCAGGGACTGGGTGTTGTGCTGTCTTCATCATCATTTCATCCCCATCCGACGCGCAGGTCGCCCACTGTGGCGTCGAATGTCATAAGACATGCACCAAGGTGGCCGGACCTACCCCGTAAGAGGCCTCCCGGCCAATGACGCCGAACGCTCGTCAACTACGTAGATGCAGTGGCATACTGGCAGGTGAAGGTAAGGTCTTGCGTTGCTCACGCCACGAGGACTCATTCCACAGTTGAGTATGCAGGTTAGCAGGCTCACGCGGCGCTCCGAGCAAGATCCGTGGTCTGTGGCCGCCTGTTCGAGCGGGATTATCCATAAAAGCGAGTCGAGCCTAGCGGGGTATACGTGGGTACACTAGCCGGATTGGTGTGGGGTCGCAGCTGGTCGTGCTTCTCCGCTGCAGCTGAGGCGGCGCTGTAATTCGGCAAGGAAAGCGACGCGACGGCCGATTACCGCGTGTCGCTCCCATGAAGTCGTGTGGCCGCCGTGTAAACACGACCGTCCGCTGCATATTCATGGCTCAATTATTGCCGATTATTCATACTAATCGGCGCGCGCGTGGGTGGCAGTGCGGCTGCTGCGGACTGGGAGGGGGGGGGGGGCAAAGAGGAAAGTGGTGGGGGAAGGGGTGGGGGAACCGAGTGGGCAACGGCGCACTCCGCGGCCCCTCCGGATGCGACGATAATTGAAGCGTGTGCAAAATTTAATTTCCATATAGAGTTACCACTAATTCCATCGGGCTTTTGCCGTCACATCTTAAATGAGACGTGATGATTCTACAAATCAAAATCATTATAAAATTTGCAGCACGCGCGCGGGGAGAGTAATTAGCATCCGTCGGGTTACAATCCAGATTTCGTATAAAGTGAATAATTCGGCCGGCAGCAGAGAGAAATGAGCAAATTCGATGGCGTAGGGTGCAAATTTTCTAGATGCGGAATGCGGTTTGCAGGAACCGTTGTGTCCGTAGGTTATCCCGACAGTGATGAAATGCCCGTTTTCAGGCTCGGTCGGTCAATTCGCATGACAGTAATGGCTTTGGAGAGACATTTTTGGTACGCAGAACCAACTTACCGAGTTTCGCCTAAATGATCCAACATTTGTTTCGGTATTAAATTTTTAGGTTAGCCTATCAGTTATTACTGTCTGTTATGTTGGAAGAAATGAGAGAAGCTCATGGAGATTATTTTATTTCCGTGCGCGCCAGAGCTGCCAGATCAGCTTTTTTAGAACTAACTCTGGCTCCTTTTTATTACGATTTAGCTGGCAAATGAGTGAATTAGCTGGGTCCTCAAGTACGGCTTTTTTCACAATCATTTGGCTTCTTTTTCCCTTGGCAGTAGGGCAGCAGTAAAATTGATTAAGGAAAATTATTTACTATGAACTAAGATGTGAAAACTTATTTCAATATTCCCTGAAAATGTGTTATTACATAGGATTAAAAAGCACTATAAAGCAAACTAAAGCTTTGTTGTTGTGTGTTATGGGACCGTCAGCGTACACACACAAAGGTCAAAAACGTAACTACGAAAAAGAAACAGCTGTACGCCTTACTCGAAACGTTGTTACAGCACAGCCGACATCAGTAAAGTGTCACACCTTCAAATAATGCAGGAAGCTGTGGTAAGCAAAGCAGACATTGATTTACGCAGGAAGAATCAGAAGTCACATGCTTCACAGTTATAACAATGTCCCAGTGACAGAGCTGACGAGAGGAACAGCGAACTACTTTTCAAAGGAATAGCTTGCTACGTGCACGAAGTCATGTAACGTTACAGTGCTGTACTCTGAAGATTTTTCTGCAAGTAATAGCAGAAAGTTTATATTTTTATTGTGAGAAAAAGAAAGTTACAGGAATGAAACTGACACGAAGATCTTTATTTAAATTAATTTTTGCGTCAAAATATCGAGGTTTTTAAAAATGGGTCGATATTTTATATGAATATTACAAAAGTAAAATCTGAAATTGTTATATCTGCATTCGAAATACTAGTGCATCCAGAAATCATTTACCTAATGAGATTCATACGGGACCGCTCAAAATTTTTTATTCTGTTGTGGTTTTCTCCTCAGCTAATAAAGCCATTAAAATGAAACGTCGTACATGCATTTAAGATGTGATACAAATCCCGTGGAACAGTTATTTTCTGGAGTTGTTTTAAACTGAATTACATACCTGATATGAGTAAGTATGAGCAAATTGTATTTCCAAGAACTTGAATCCAAAGTAAATAAAGGAGAGAGAGAGAGAGAGAGAGAGAGAGAGAGGAAGGGGGGGGGGGCAAGAGAATCCATAAAAATAATATCAGCGTTGGTTACATTTTGCCCTGTATGTGTATAAACATTGATTAAATCGTTCTTTATACTCTTGGCGTTGTCTAAAAATATCTATCTTATTGTATTTTCGTTCGCTTCCCTCTCCCAATTAAGTACATTAAAAAGCCTAATTATTGCAAAAATAAGACTGTACAGTAATATACCTTGTTTGATATCAGCTTTTTTTCTGGCTTTTTTGTGGATACATGTAGATTATTTCGTTTTGGAGAGGTGGCAACACTGCAGTGCACTGTTCGTGTATCGTTTCAAGAAGACTGACAAAGGAAGACCGACTGCCGAACAGAGCTTTAAAACTGTCCTATTTCTTCATGAAACGGAATTGGTTTCGTGCACATTTTAAAATTCGATGTTCGCCCTCATTAAAAAAAATATATATATAGACTCTACGAAACAGTTGATAGTGATGGTCTAGTGCTTGAAAGGAAGCACGAAAGTTCTGCCAATGTGTGTTCACAGAATGACGAAGCTGTCAGAGGAGTGTTACAAAGAACCCCAAGCAAATCAACAATAAAATCAGCAGCACACGCTGGGATTTCTAGGCGACCTGTACAGCGAAATTTAAAACCTGATTTGCCCTTATATCCGTACAAAATAACTGTTGTCTAAATTAACGACGGACAACAAACATCGAAGAATGGAATTCGCTGAATAGGTTGTGAATCCAGGCGTATTGACGAACAATGTTCGATTTTCGGATGAGGCACGTTTTCACCTTGATGACTTTGTTAATGAACAAAATGTGTGATTTTCGTCCTCCGAGAATCCAAATTCCAAAAGTGCATCATAAAAAAAAGTGTATCACCCTCCATTATACGGGCCGCTATCTCGGGTCACGAGATAAAAGCGCCATTCTTTTTTTAACGTAACAGTGAACAGTGAAGTAACCATGCTGCGTAATAATTTTGTTGCTCAGCTTCTCTGGAAGTAGTTTCAGTCAGAAAACCAGTGGTATACGCAGGATGGAGTCAAGTCACACGCAGCTAATGCTGTCTTAGACTACTTGCATGAAACTTTCAAGACAAATGTCATTTTAGACAGATTTCCTAATCGTGTCGCATGTGGACAAAACTGGCCCGCGAACAGTCATGATTTGAATCAGTGTGATTTTTTTCCTTTGGGATTTTCTTAAGGGATAGATTCTCCCTAAATACACTCCTGGAAATTGAAATAAGAACACCGTGAATTCATTGTCCCAGGAAGGGGAAACTTTATTGACACATTCCTGGGGTCAGATACATCACATGATCACACTGACAGAACCACAGGCACATTGACACAGGCAACAGAGCATGCACAATGTCGGCACTAGTACAGTGTATATCCACCTTTCGCAGCAATGCAGGCTGCTATTCTCCCATGGAGACGATCGTAGAGATGCTGGATGTAGTCCTGTGGAATGGCTTGCCATGCCATTTCCACCTGGCACCTCAGTTGGACCAGCGTTCGTGCTGGACGTGCAGACCGCGTGAGACGACGCTTCATCCAGTCCCAAACATGCTCAATGGGGGACAGATCCGGAGATCTTGCTGGCCAGGGTAGTTGACTTACACCTTCTCGAGCACGTTGGGTGGCACGGGATACATGCGGACGTGCATTGTCCTGTTGGAACAGCAAGTTCCCTTGCCGGTCTAGGAATGGTAGAACGATGGGTTCGATGACGGTTTGGATGTACCGTGCACTATTCAGTGTCCCCTCGACGATCACCAGTGGTGTGCGGCCAGTGTAGGAGATCTCTCCCCACACCATGATGCCGGGTGTTGGGCCTGTGTGCCTCGGTCGTATGCAGTCCTGATTGTGGCGCTCACCTGCACGGCGCCAAACACGCATACGACCATCATTGGCACCAAGGCAGAAGCGACTCTCATCGCTGAAGACGACACGTCTCCATTCGTCCCTCCATTCACGCCTGTCGCGACACCACTGGAGGCGGGCTGCACGATGTTGGCGCGTGAGCGGAAGACGGCCTAACGGTGTGCGGGACCGTAGCCCAGCTTCATGGAGACGGTTGCGAATGGTCCTCGCCGATACCCCAGGAGCAACAGTGTCCCTAATTTGCTGGGAAGTGGCGGTGCGGTCCCCTACGGCACTGCGTAGGATCCTATGGTCTTGGCGTGCATCCGTGCGTCGCTGCGGTCCGGTCCCAGGTCGACGGGCACGTGCACCTTCCGCCGACCACTGGCGACAACATCGATGTACTGTGGAGACCTCACGCCCCACGTGTTGAGCAATTCGGCGGTACGTACACCCGGCCTCCCGCATGCCCACTATACGCCCTCGCTCAAAGTCCGTCAACTGCACATACGGTTCACGTCCACGCTGTCGCGGCATGCTACTGCGATGGAGCTCCGTATGCCACGGCAAACTGGCTGACACTGACGGCGGCGGTGCACAAATGCTGCGCAGCTAGCGCCATTCGACGGCCAACACCGCGGTTCCTGGTGTGTCCGCTGTGCTGTGCGTGTGATCATTACTTGTACAGCCCTCTCGCAGTGTCCGGAGCAAGTATGGTGGGTCTGACACACCGGTGTCAATGTGTTCTTTTTTCCATTTCCAGGAGTGTATCTTCGCACAATGATGGGACTGCAAGTGATGATAATTGAGGTGTGCAACGAGATAAGCAGAACATAATCTTCAGTTATATTGTTAACTCCTATTTTACATTACGTATTTCGACTGAAATAGTTTTTTTTTTTTTTTTTACAGAAACAAGTGTTTGATCATTTCGTGCGGCATTACATTCCCGCCTAGCTCGCGTGACTTTGTTGTGATTACCTACGAAAAGTAACTGTTCTTCCTTTCGAGTATCTCGATTTACATCCATAGTAGCAAAAATTATTCACCATTTATGTTACTAATAAATACAAAAACAAGAAAAATGATGCAATATTAAAATGTCGGTCTTAGAACAAAACGTACCCGTTCTGCCACCGCTGGAGTTCCAGCATCAAAATCAGGAGCGATTTTCTCCAACAACTCTTGTTTATTCATCCTATGCAGAACATCTTTTTGTCCACTTTCTTTCCCTTTGATGACATTTTAAACTCTCACCAAGTGGGGGCAATACAGTACTGTACTGTACAACACAGTGTAATTTGATAACTGACACCGTGTCAAGAGCTGCGTAAGGCGGTTGGCTGAATTTAAATTTAATGATTGTTGTCGTCGATTGTCGCCGTTATTACTTCCAGGATATCGAATACTCTACAGCTGCTGTTCTAAAAAAATGATCCGGCTGAACTGGATATGCAGATTAATGAGGACTCGATAAGCGAGGTTCCACTGTACTATGATCGGAAATCTATCCTTCCTACAGAACCGTGGTTTACGTACACAACTAACACCCATCATAAAGATGCGTTCCATCACGACAGATTCCGCAGTCACCTCTACAGGATAGATAGCAGACGCTCCTCAGTTCATTCCAATGATTGAACGGCAGTGACGATGAGATTAAGAGAATCAAGAGGTGTCGACCGGCCGCCCCTTCCTCCTCAGGACTCCGCTCATCCGACTGCAGTCAGCTTTCGAGATCTTGGGGACGCTACTTCTCAGTTGGCCCCATTCCATCCCGCCATTACGAAAAACTTCCTGTCAGTACCGGAAACCGAATCTGAGTCCTGCACATTGCAATGAAACATGGTGCTGCCTCCCTTACGAATGATTTAAATCACCTATTCTTCTCGTGTAAACGGTTTGGTGGTGAATAAGTCGCATTAAAATATCAAATTTTCGGACTTCTCTTAACCATAAAAAGCCGTGGATCGTTCGAACAAAAAAATCGTGTCCAACAGTTGGCAGAAAGTACAGGTCATTCCAGTCTTCAAAATGGTAGCTGAAGTGTCACAGAACTTCCGTCCAATATATTTGACATCTATATATTGTAGAATCTTTGAAAACATTCTGAGCCCTGAATGGTGGTATGTCTGCGTAAGCAGAAGAAACTAACGATCACAGTACGAAGACAATTAATTGGACTGTTCAATTACCCAAAACAAATTCTCCAAGTACAACACCCATACAAAATAGTGATCCATCTTTGAATCACAACTACATACAAGAATAATATAGAAAACAACAGCAAAAATTTCCTACTAGTCTCCGCAAGAGACTTCTCCGATATACTGAACCTAATCCAGAGATCAGCGAGAAGATCGAAGCTGGGCTGCCGAGGCGGCAGCTATCCACGTCTGCTGGCGGTCGATGAACTGCCGATGTGCGTTTTTTTTTCCTTTATTGTAATTTTAATCACCTATACAGGCGGGCTGGCAGCAGCACATTACGCTGCTCTTCAGCCTTAAGTAGAACAAAAACATGACATAGAGGTGATACAGACAATACAAAAAACGGCGGGCAAAAAATGGAGATACAAAAAAACAATAAACATGAAGCCGTTCACGTTGGACGATAAAAACACTAACACTTGTGGACACGGCGCACAAAACACGGAGAACGGCGATGGCACATGTGAACAGTGGAGTCGTAACTGCACGAAACACAAAATGAAGCACACACACGAGATACTGATGTTGATGATCTCTGGCGCGCGAATGTTCACTATGCGTGTGCGAGTCCGGGGACCTGCCAAGAGAGGTGGAGGAGGAAGGGGAGTGGGAGAGCGAGAGGGGAGAGCAGAGATGCCATGGGCAGGGGAGAAAGGGGGGAGGGAGGAAGGGGGAGGGGAAACCCAGGGGAAGAGGGGTGGAGGGAGGGGACGTGGGAAAAGGAAAGAGAAGGGAAGGGAAGGGAAGGGAGGGAGGGTGCCCAAAGGAAAGGACACCGGAAGTGGGGGGTGGGGCAGGGTCAAAGTTGATAGGAGGGGTAGATGGAGGGGAGGAGGACATCATCAGGGAGGGGGAGCTGGCGGAAGCCACCTTGGGAGAGGGTAAGGAGGGTGGAGAGATGGAGACCAGGTGGGACGTGCGAATACAGGCGCGGCAGCGGGCGGGGGTGGGAGAGGATCGGGGAGACGAGCGGGTGAGGAGGATCGAGTTTGCGGGAGGTGTAGAGGATCCGTATCCTTTCAAGGAAAAGGAGGAGGTGGGGGAAGGGGATGAGATTGTACAGGATCCGCATGGGGGGAGGGGAGACGGATGCGATAGGCGAGGCGGAGAGCATAACATTCAAGGATTTGGAGGGATTTATAAAAGGTAGGGGGGGCGGAGATCCAAGCTGGATGGGCATAACAAAGGATAGGGCGGATGAGGGACTTATAGGTGTGGAGGATGGTGGAGGGGTCCAGACCCCACGTATGGCCGGAGAGGAGCTTGAGGAGACTGAGGCGGGAGCGTGCCTTGGCTTGGATTATCCGGAGGTGGGGAGGCCAGGAGAGGCGACGGTCGAGGGTGACGCCAAGGTACTTAAGGGTGGGAGTGAGGGCGATAGGATGGCCATAGATGGTGAGATAGAATCAAGGAGGCGGAAGGAAGGGGTGGTTTTGCCTACAATGATCGCCTGGGTTTTGGAGGGATGCCGATGTGCGGCTGAGCGCCGGCTTTTAAAGCGCTTAGGCGGATGAGTACCTCGGACCTATTTTCCATCACGTCCTTTGGCGTGTGAAAGTAGTTCCGGGATCTGAAGCGAACTCTTCCTTATGTTTATGTGGGCCGGTAATGGCCCCTGGTGGCCGCTGGTGTCTTTGCAGTGTTGTTGTTGTTATTGTTGTTGCTGTTGTGGCCGTTAATCAATATTGCCTGTCGGTTGTGTAGTGCTTCGGTGTGCCTGCAAGTGGGCAACCCGCGGCTGCAGGCTGTCAGTTTGGTTGCTGATACCCTAGGCGCCGTGATGTCTGGTGAAGAAGGCCACAGCAAAAGGTAATATGATATCTTGTATGGAATCAACTCACACGTGCCAATCAGCATGGCTACTAGAAACATCTATCACATGAAATCTAGTTCGCAATTTTCTCACATGATGTCTTGAATGCTATGGATGAAGGCAGTCAGGTAGATGCAGTATTTATTGATTTCCGTAAAGCGTTTGGCACAGTACCAGACCTGTGATTATTATTGAAAGTATGATCACATGGCGCATCAAACGAAATTTATAGCTAGACTGAGTATTTATTGGGAAGGACGACGCTGCATGTTATCTTGGAAGGAGAGGAGTATACAGATATACAGGGTGGTTTTTTCCACCATGTAGGGATTGATCGATGAGAGGATACGGAGCAAAAAAGGTCTAATGAATTATCCAGAAATGCATGGTTTCCGAGCTAGAGACCATTTATTGAATCATCTATTGCTACAGAGACTGCGGGCTAACACGCGCTTTACCATGCAGCCGCAGTTACAGTATGTGTAGAAAATGGCTTCTATGTGCCTCAACGCACGTGTGTACGCGCCGTAGCGTGTTCTGTCTCACAGTTTCACATCGACCAGGCTGCATCTAACAGTGTCAAAGGCAGCATGAATACGCTGCTCCAGTGTCTCCACATCGGGAATGGGGTCTGCATACATGGTACTTTTGAGATGACTCCATAAGGAGAAATCGCACGGGTTGAGAACCTGTGAACGAGCAGGCCATGCAACTGGACCTCCTCGTCCGATTCATCGACCAAGGAAGACACGATTGAGAGGTGTCCGGACGTTAAAAGAGAAGTTGGCTGGAGCATCGTCTTGTAGCAGGCACATAACCCTTTGAATCATCAATGGCACTTCTTCCAGCAGGGCGAGGCAAAGCCACCCGCAAGAAACGCCGATAGTGCTGGTCTGTTAGTCGACGTGGAAGGAAGACTGGTTCCAAAACACGGTGGCCAATTATCCCGGCCCACACATTCCGGCTGCACCGATGCTGATGATTCGCTGTCATCATACCCTGGTGGTTCTGCATACTATCCCACAGATACCGATCCGCAAAAGGTGGCCTCATCTGTGAATAGGATGGATGACACAAATCCCGGAATCGTGGTTACCTGTTGAAGAAACCAGTGACAAAACTTCTCCCGATTTGGAAGTCTGTCGCTAGTAAGTCCTGCACACGCTGTAAATGATAAGGGTAATAACAATTGTCACGGGGAATGTTCCATACGGTCATCTGGCTTAGCCTGTACTGGCGGCCCAACTGCCTGGCACTGACACGGCCGTCGCCTTCCACAGTGTTAATCACATTTTCCTCCAAGTTTGGTCTCCGAACATTTTGGATACGTCCTTCTCGATTTCCGGCTTCCTGGAACGACCCTATCTCAGACAAACGGCGAAACACAATTGCAAATATTGAATGCTGTGGTTGTTGTCGGCGGGGATAGGTATCTTGATACAACCTTGCTGCCTGCCGCCGATTGCCATTTGCGTTTCCGTAAGTCGACACCAATCCGGCAAGCTCTCGATTCGAATAAGGAAGCATTGCGTACAACGCTGTGTCGCATCCATTACAAGGTGAATTAGCAAGAGAAGCGAATCGGACACAACATTATCATTTACTGCGGTTGGAGAGGGTGCTAGGGCATGACGTATGAGGAACAGTACCACCCTTCAGGAGGAAATGATGCATTCTGTAACTGTGGCTGCGTGGTATAGCGGCGCATTTTAGACCGCAGTCTCTGTAACAAAGTACGACTGAATAAATGGTCTCTAGCATGGAAAAAATGCTTTTCCGGATATAAGGTCATTTCACATTTCTTGTTCCATATCGTCTCATCGATTAATTTCTAGAGTTTGTAAGCGGTGGAATAAATCACTCTGTAGAAGTAAATTCGTTTCCCTGAGGGAGGTGTGTGGCCCATGCTGTTTGTATTGTATATTAATGATCTTGCAGACAACATTAATGGTGGCCTCAGACTTTTCGAAGATGACATAGTTATTCTTCCGTGCTCCATAGGTGAATAGCACGGGGAGAAGTCCTCATAACTTAACAGTAATTTGCAGAGTATGGGCATTGCTAATATTTATGATCACACTTCTGACACCAATGTTAATATATATGATCCCGTTTCTGGTCACCATTGTTAATGTATACGGGAACAGGGAAGGGGGGGAGAAGGTTGTTACATATGCCTCGTGACGACAGTGTGCAGGAGGTCGAGTGGTCAGGATTTGAGAGTGGGCATCCAGGGCTGCCGTTAAATGACAGAACAGGAAATTAGGTACAATAAAGAGGATATATTTCAATGTACGGTGTAGAAGGGGCTCGCCTATGGTCGGAAGTTACCAGGTTTAGGCCAGTCCAGGAGGTCGAACAATTAACTGAAATGGGCAGCGGAAGGGGAAGTGGTTCACGTTAACTTACGTTGGGGGCCGGTCGTGAAAAGCAGAGCCAGAGGCTCTGCCTTTCGAAAAGACGTCTGTTCTGCTCGAGGTCTGATTACAAGAGAGAGAGAGGCAACTGTGTTCCGAACCGCAGAACACTCCAGCGTCCACACACATTACCTGTATCCCACGCACGCTATTGGCTAAAACCAATGGCGTGAATTCGCTAGCAGTTTCAGCAGAGGGCTCAGGGCGTCTCTTGTCAGCAGCTTTAACTGGACAGAACTGCCTCAGCTTTGAAAGACAGGAAACTTGTGTCACGTAGGCATAGCGAAAGTTGCTCTGGGAGAAATCTTGTGAAGATTTCACTGAGCCTTTAAAACAAATTTTTTGATCAATTCCCTAAAATATTCCTTGACTGGCTGCCACCATGTACAACATAGATGACGATGCAAAACAAAACTGAAACACCGATGTCCTCACATCAGAAAACGCTGTTGGTGCTATTGTTGTGGTCTTCTGTCCGAAGACTGATTCGGTGCAGCTCTCCATGCAAGCATATCCCGTTCAAGCTTCTTCATCTCTGCATACCTACCGCAATGTATATTTATTTGAACCTGCTTGGTGTGTTCAAGCTTTGCTCTGCCTCTACAATTTTTGCTCCACGCTTCTCTCAAATACCAAACTGAAAAGTCCTGGATGCCTCAGAATGTGTCCTATTGATCGATCTCTTCCTTTCGTCTAGTTGTGCCATAAATTTAAGTTCTCCCTAATTCGATTCAGTACCTTCACGTTAGTTACGTGATCTACCAATCTAATCATCAGCATTTTTTTTGCAGCACCACATTTCAAAAGCTTCTATCCTCTTCTTGCCTGAACTGCTTATCATCGATGTTTCAGTTTCGTACAAGGCTACAGTTCTGACAAATTCTTTCATAAAAGACTTCCTGACACTTAAATCTATAATCGATATTAACAAATTCCCCTTTTTCAGGTATAATTTTCTCGCTAGTGCCAGTCTGCATATTACTCATATATGCTCTTTACTTCGGACATTATCAGTTATTTTGCTGCCCAAATAGTACACCCTGCTACTCATAGTGTCTCGTCTCTAAACTGATTCCCTCAGAATCACCTTATGTAATTTGACTGCATTCCATTATCCTTGTTTTACGTCCGTTAATGTTCATCTTACACTGAACAGCCAAAGAAACAGGTACACCTGCCTAACATCGTGTAGGGCCCCCCTCGAGTACGCAGAAAAGTGCCGCAACACGACGTGGCATAGATTCGACTAATGTTTGAAGTAGTGCTGGAGGAAACTGACACCATGAATCCTGCAGGGCCGTCCATAAATTCGTAAGAGTACGAGAGGGTGGCGATCACTTTTGAAAAGCACCTTGCAAGGCATCCCAGATATGCACAATATATTGATGTCTGAGGAGTTTGGTGGGCGTCGGAAGTGTTTAAACTCAGAAGACTGCTCCTGGAGCCACTCTGTAGCAATTCTGGACTTGTGGGGTGTCGCATTGTCCTGTTGGGATTGCCCACGTTTGTCGGAATGCACAGTGGACATGAATGGCTGCAGGTGATTTGACCGTAATGTTACGTACGTTTCACCTGCCATAGTCATATCTAGACGTATCAGGGGTCTCATATCACAGTCCCCTACTGACATGCAGGGTCCATGGATTCATGAAGTTGTCTCCATACCCGTTCACGTCCATCCGCTCGACACAACATGAAAGGTGACTCGTCCGACCAGGCAACATGTTTCCAACAGTACAACGTCGGTGTTGGCGGGCCAAGCCGAGGCGTAAATCTTTGTGTCGTTCAGTCATCAAGGGCACATGAGTAGGCCTTAGGCTCCGAAAGTCCATATCGATGATGTTTAGTTGAATGGTTCGCCCGCTGACACTTGTTAATGACACAGCACTGAAATCTACAGCAATTTGCGGAAGGGCTGCACTTCTGTCACGTTTAACGATTCTCTTTAGTCGTCGCTGGTCCCTTTCTTGCAGGATCTTTTTCCAGCCTCACGATTTCGGAGATTTGATGGTTTACTTGATTCCTGATATTCACGGTACACCCGTGAAATGGTCTTGCAGAAAAATCGCCACTTCATTGCTACCTCGAAGACGCTGTGTCCCATCGCTCGTGCGCCGACTATAACATCACGTTGAAGCTCACTTAAATCTTGATAACCTGCCATTGTAGCAGCAGTAACCGATCAAACAACTGCGCCAGACACATTTTGTCTTATATAGGCGTTGCCGACTGCGGCGCCATGTTCTGTCTGTTTACATATCTCTGTATTTTAATACACATGCCTATACCAGTTTCTTTGGCGTTTCAGTGTATATCATCCTTTCAATACGCTGCTCATTCCGTTGAGCTGCTATTCCAAGCCCTTTGTTCTCTCTGACAGATGTACAATGTCGTCGGAAAATGTCAAAGTTTTTATTTCTTCTCCCTGGGTATGAAGTCCTACTTCAAAGCGCGGCTCCCCCCGTCGGAGGTTCGAGTCCTTCCTCGGGCATGGGTGTGCGTGCTGTCCTTAGCGTAAGTTAGTTGATGTTAGATTAAGTAGTGTGTAAGCCTAGGGACCGATGACCTCAGCAGTTTGGTCCCATAGGAACTTACCACAAATTTCCACATTTTCGTACTCCAAACTTTTCTTTGGTTTCTTTTAGTGCTTGTTCAGTGTAGAGATTGAGTAACCTCGCGGACAAGCTACAAACCTGTCTCTCTCCCTTCTCAACCACAGCTTCCCTTTCATGCCTCTCGACTCTTATAACTGCCCTCTGGTTTCAGTACAAGTTGTAAGTAGCCTTTCGCTCCCTGTATTTTAGCCCTGTTACCTTCATTATTTCAAAGAAAGTTCCAGTCAACATTGTCAAAAGTTTTCTCTAAGTTGCAAATTCTGTATACGTAAAATTTATGGATGTCTATCTTATTGTATGGACCAGGGACGTCTGCTGATGATGTAGGGTATGAGAAAAAGTACCACCACAGCTGTATCTTGAGAATGTCTTTCTTCTATCACACGATTAGATTCGGCGGCACATTAACGCCATCCTTAGGCCCCACCACTGCCAAAAGAATATTTGATTTCCTAGGCGTGCCAAGACATTCTCAAGATACCACTGTGATGGTACTTTTATTCTATAAACGTAGGTTTGGCTTTCCTTAACATAGTTTCTAAGGTAAGTTGTAGCGTCAGTATTGCCTCATGTGATCCTACATTCCGACATACTATTCACATCTGTCAGAACTTGCATTATTTGGAACCGGAAGTATTACGTTCTTCCCAATTCTGACAAGGAAATATCACGAACCTGATCTAATATTTTAAGGACAAAAAGGCACACTAAAAAGATATCAGCCCCAGCAATCGATAGCGTGCAGAATTTACCACCATAATTCTGACTATATGCAGTTATGATATTCTGAATGTACAGCTTTCAAATCTTCGCCAGCACCGATTGTCTGTCATTCGCTCCGCCACAATGCAGCCTCCTAATGCCCGAAAGCGAAGTACTGTACAGAGGAGTGGCAACCAACACCTTCCTATTCACGGGATGGCTATGCTTCTCAATTGCTAAATGTGTATAAGAACTGGATATATATCCTAATCTCCCACTTCCTCCTCTCTATGACCACTCCTTTTGCAAGGAGCTGGTTGTAGTTACCCTACTTGCAAGAGGCGCTTGTTGTTGATCAGTATCGAGAATCAAGGTAATGAAGGAACAAAATCGTAGAACGTAGAGCTAATTTATGGGACTATATGGCTATATGTAGTGACGGAAAAAAATCGCAACACCAAAAAATAATTAATGTAGAATAATGAAATTACAGGAATAAATTTATCTAGGTAATATATTTAAGTGATTAACACTGCAAGGCATGTGATAAGCCATTACAAAAGTGAAATGCTGGTACATTAAAACGGGTGTAACAGCCAGAATGTCGAATGCAAGCATGCAAACGTTCTAGACTGGAGGTAGATCTGTTGATCGATCAGGCCAAAGCGATATGTCGACACTCTGTAAGCATGCTGGGTTACAACAGCATTACCCTGTTGGAAAATACTCCATGAATGCCGTTCATAAATGGGAGCACAATAGGTCTAATCACTAGACTGACGTATAGTTTTGCAGTCAGGGTACGTGGGATAACCACGGAAGTGCTCTTGGTGTGGTGCGAAATCAAATACCAGACCGTATGTCCAGGTGTAGGTTCAGTGTGTCTAGCACGCAGACAGGTTGGTTGCAGGCCCTCAACTGTCCTCCTCCTAATCAACATACAACCATAAATGGCACCGAGGCAGAATAAGCTTTCATCACAAAATACAACCTGCCTCCACCCTGCCATATAGTGAGCTATCGCTTGATACCACTGAAACCGCAAACGGCGGTGGTTTGGGGTCAGTGGAAAGCACGCTACGGGGCGTCTAGCTCGGAGCTGTCCTTAAAGGAACCGATTTATAACAGTGCTGCTCAGATTTTTGCTGCAGATGTAGTACGATGCGTCAGAGCCATACGCCAAACACGATGGTCTTATCTCTCGGTAGTGCCACGTGGCCGTCCGGGCCCTGTCTCCTTACGACCGTACATTGTCGTGACCATCGCTGCCAGTAACCATGTACAGTGGTTACAATCCTGCCACGTCTTTCTGCAGTATCGCAGAAGGAACATCCAGCTTCTTGTAGCCCTTTTCACGACCTCGTTCAGTCACAGCTGTAAGTAGGCTGTTTAGGTTTTTATGTTGGTAACGCCACGTAGCGCTCTGTATGAAAATCACTGACTCTGCTGTGTGCAGTCTGTGGCTGGTTGACATTGTTGAAATATTCGCTATTGTAGAGTTGGGCAGATGGATGTGAACAGCGCGTAGCGTTGCGCAGTTGGAGGTGAGCCGCCAGCAGTGTTGGATGTAGGGAGAGAGATGGCGGAGTTTTGAGAGCGGATGATCTGGACGTGTGTCCATCAGAAAGAGTAAATTTGTAAGACTGGAAGCCATGAACTGATATATATGAGCACTATTAAGGTAAATACATTGTTTGTTCTCTATCAAAATCTTTCATTTGCTAAGTATGCCTATCAGTAGTTAGTGCCTTCAGTAGTTAGAATCTTTTATTTAGCTGGCAGTGTTGGCGCTTGCTGTATTGCAGTAGTTCGAGCAACGAGGATTTTTGTGAGGTAAGTGATTCATGAAAGGTATAGGTTATTGTTAATCAGGGCCATTCTTTTGTAGGGATTATTGAAAGTCAGATTGCGTTGCGCTAAAAATATTGTGTGTGAGTTTAGTGAATGTCTGAGTACGTTCAGTTTTGCTCAGCTGTTTGAAAATCAAATAACGTAGAGGTTTATCAGCACAGTCATTCAAAAATTTTTCTAAGGGGGATGTTTCACAGCAAGGTGTCGATCATGGCATGTTTTTCGCCTTTATGGCATTCGTGACTAATATAAACTCACCATGTCCAATCTCAAAGGTAAGTATACTCACGATCGTTACAGTGT
Organism: Schistocerca serialis cubense; assembly: GCF_023864345.2. Classification (NCBI taxonomy): domain Eukaryota; kingdom Metazoa; phylum Arthropoda; class Insecta; order Orthoptera; family Acrididae; genus Schistocerca; species Schistocerca serialis. The sequence continues at coordinate 145,495,846 of NC_064641.1, read as the reverse complement.
GCATTTAAAGCAAACTTTATTTGTATCCTCAGACGCTACTAGCATCAGTCTGATGCGATTGGCGCGAAATTTGAATAGAAACAGTCTTTCAGAGGTAGAAAAACGCTTACTAACTTTATGTCACACAATTCGTTCTTGGTGTTGCGATTTCCTTCCGACAGCTTTGGGTAAATATGGTTATGTGGGAGTGTGCTGCCAATCAATCCACTGAATGTATACAGATTTGTAACAATATTCAGCTGTAAATAAATTTATGTATTTATTTCCATTGTGTTAATCAGTTTTTCTACCGAGCGAGGTGGCGTATCGGTTAGTCGGCAGCCTCGAATGTGGGAGAACAATGGTTTGAAGACCCGTCTGGCCATCCACATTTGGGTTTCTGCGATTTCTCTAAATCACTTTAGGCAAATGCAAGGATGTTTCCTATCGAGGTGCATGACCTGTTTCCTTCCTCATCCTTCGCCAATCCAGGCTTGTGCTACGTCTCCAATGACCTCTTCGTCGATGAGACGTTGAATCATGGTCTCTCTTCTTCAGTTTTCCAAACCATTATATTCATTTTACAGTAGCCGTAGTTCCTATGGCGTGGTGACTGATTATATGCAATTGTTTTAGTCTTCCTAAGGAGAACAAACACTGAAAAGGTTGAACCAGTAAGTAAAAACGGAAGAATTTCGTCGATAAAAATATTTGAGAGAGCGATAAATTGCTAATGTGCTATAAATGAAACTGAAAATTCGAAGATTTACAGGTATCTTTGTCTCTGGTGTGCTAGAAGGCCATTTTGGATTGTCGCCACAGTATGATTTATTAAAACAGAGATTCGGCAATAAGATAAAGGACGGAACCAAAGCTAAAAATAGCGGGCGTTATCTCGTCTTTTGCTAAAAGAAAAAAAAGAGTACCTGAATCATGACATTTGTCGCAAACAAGCAAGAAGTCCTTGCTTATTCAAAGTTTTAAGCCATTTCATTCCATATGTCGAATGCAAATTATTGAGATGCCTGTGGAACGCCTGTACAAAATCCAAGGAACTTTTGAACAAGATCTGTGTTTATTAGCGACGTAATTATATTCATAGTCTGCAGAGCACTTGGACAAAACCTTACGCAGCGCCAACGTTACATTGTTGTTTGAGTCACCTTATGTTGCCATAAAAAAATTCTGTTCTGCGCATCTGAATGCGCGCTACATAGATATTCCTGCTCTGCAGTGTGCATGCAGGTAGAAAAGAAGGGAGATGGCGTTATAGACTTACGCTGTACATTGATTTGAAGCGGGAATGGGCGGGGCCTGCGGTCATCTTAAACAGCCCAAAATATTAGCAGACTACAGCTTACGATTGCTTCTTGTTCAATATTTCTGTCATTTGCACGCAGAAAATGTTTTAAATACTAAAAATGATAGTGCTTATGCAAACAACGTAGTGTTACGAAGGCAATCTCGAACGTTTATCTGTTACTGAATGTGTACTTCCTCTAGTAATACGACACATGTGGACTCGTTAAAGTAACTTGTTTTTTTGCAGCTATATTCCGGACAACCAGAAAGAGACGGAAGTGACGTGAAAAGCATGTTTTCGTAATCCACTTGATTCCACTTTTACTGTATTTGTATCGATAGCAAATGAAACTGGAACTCCGAAACCAACACTTGTTTTCTTACTGGTGTCGGTACTGCTTCTTGTTCGTTACATTTTCAGCTTTCAACACACATACACAATATTTTTAGTGTTCAAGTTTGGAAAAAACTTACCTAAGTGTCCTTCGCTAGCCCATAATCGTGTGCAACGAGGAAAGAAGCAAGGCTTGCTATCGTATCTTGTACATGTCAACAAAGTGAATGACTATTGAAATTTCGAAGAAACAGAGCTGCATAGATGTATACCTCCACGCAGAAAAGAGTTCTTGGTTTATTAGGTTGTCAGTGCATTAGTATGAGTGTAGTTTACCAATCTTCTTTCTTATGATGCGCGATTCACTGTGTGACCAATAATAGAAATTTACAGGATTAAAAAACAATATACTTTTTTTAAACATCTTCCAGCATTGTGGAAGGTAATAAATGCGATTAAGGAAATGGTCTCAAAAACTCTTGAGATCCCTCAAAATGTATGTTATGCTTTAATATGTATGTAAGAAACTTTCTAGTAATGATAACCTAACCTGCGTGAGATGAAGGCCTACCTTATTTGCTTTTTTCCCCCGGAATATTTCTCGCCAGTAACTCGGTCAGTTTTTCAGGAATACCAGAACATAGCAGAATTGGATTGTACGTCTACTTTGATCATCATCTTGATTTTACTTTTGAATTTCATTTTGAGGTTTTCAAAGTATATAATCCTATACCATTCTTTGTGACATACCAATAGTTACTTACTTAATTAGTTCCATGTATCATTTGCAAAATAAATCGTAATGACATTGAACGAATCATTCCACATTGACATCAATTCTTTGGAAATATGCCTCCGTACTGATCATTTCTTAGTTTTTACGTTTTTTTAATCATAGTGAGACATACGTTACTCAGTAATTCCCACTCATCACAATTTACATAATACAGTAATACTCTACCGCGGAATAGGCGGAGTTGTCAAAGAGAAATGTTTTCAGTTCAGTATCAAATTATACTTCCCTGTGTATCAGGCATTTTGTATCAATGCGTAAGTCATCAGAGCTTTTGGCTGCATCTTTGTAAACCCCTGTTCGTGCTATAGCCGACCTTGATGTGGCGTAATGAATATAATTTTTCCTTCTGGTATTGTAATTATGTACTTCATTGTTCCTGTTGAAGTGCAGTGCATTATATACAACAAACTTCATGAGGGAGTAACATACCGAGCACAAGGCAGGCTCATAAATTTTTAGACAAAGCCTCTTTCAGAAAGAAAGCAAAGCACATGTACAATTCATACAATCATTCACACAAAAGCGCACATGACCGCTGTCTCCGGTTGTTCTAGTCGGAACCTTTAAGGGTGGAGGAAATGTGAGCAATGAATAATAATTATCTGCGAAAGGAATTTAGGGCATGAGATGCTGCCCCAACAATCAGCGCATTTACGTAGCCGTGTGTTGTGCGGGGACGAGACTCTTGATACAGTATGGCTCGGATGTCGAAGCGTTTCCGGTTTGGAAGGCAATGAAAAACACAGGAAAGATTAGAGAGACCGGACACTGAGTAGAGTAAGGCAAATCTAAAGTCAAATGACAGATATAAAACCAGTACAATAAAAATAGACAGTGCAACAATAATTCATGTGTAAAAAAGAAAATATTGCTTTAACGGCAGCACTTACGAATGAAATGTGATTCCTTTAAACTTTAGATTAAGGTCGTATCGATTAGTACACCTGTAAATAACGCAAGCTGACATTTGTATGAGACAGCAATGTCAAAGCACCCAACACTGTCGAAAATGGGCACGGACTCGTCATACTGACGTCACGGGGAAGTATCACCGCGGTGAACTATGTAGTTATGAACGTGGTGAACTATGTAGGTATGCATGCAATGAACCTAATGTTTTGGGCTAGCTAAGATGACGGACACCGGCTCTAAGTTTGTGATGTAATGACACCTCCCTTCTTTTTTTTATCTCCATTATAGTATGCCCGCAGCTCATGGTCTTCCGATGGCGTTCTCGCTTCCCGCGCACGGGGTCCCGGGTTCGATTCCCGGCGGGGTCAGGGATTTTTCCTGCCTCGAGATGACTGGGTGTTGTTGGGTCGTCTTCATCATCATCGTTCATCCCCATTACGGTCGGAAGAAGACAATGGCACACCACCTCCGCTAGGACCTTGCCTAGTACGACGGTGCGGGTCTCCCGCATCTTTCCCTACGCTCCTCGGAGTGTGGGATCTCATCATCATCATTATAGTAAGGCGAGTATAGAGACTCTTTGGTGTTGCTTTCTCATGAATCGCAGGACGAAATATTAAGCTATGGACGAGAAAAAAGAAGTTATACATTACAAATAAAGTCCACTGGATCTTGAAACACTGTTTTATGAATACAGTGACATATACATGACTAAAAATGATATGCTACAACAAACATTTGGTGGGCACAACTAAGCCGATATGGAACGCCGCAGAGCGTAAATCCAAGTTTCAATTCTTTGCTGCCGAGGGGAAATGTGATTAAATGAAAAATAAAGAAGAACAAAGTAAGATACTAAGTATGACAATGTTATTAGCTAAAGTGTGGTAAAAAGATCGAAGTATTGGCATTACAAGCTCATTTTAACCCGTAAGTTAAATTATTGTGCCTTGTGTGTTTTGAATGTTATAGATCAAATCTTTACGCATTTTTATAAGTAATATAGACAATTTTTGGTGTCCTTAAAGTCTGGTACAATCATTCAACTTTGCTCATTGCAGGGTGCAGCTTAATACACAAGTTAGATCAGTAGCGCAAATATGCGACCTCTATGTATTTTTTTGCTATTATGGGACGATAAAGCTATAAAAGCAGTCCCACATGTGTTTCGTACTATCGCAGAACAAATCTTTACCTGTTCTGATAAATAATACAGACGGTTTTATTGTGGTACAAACATCGAATTTTCCTTCATGGTCAGAGATTTGTTTGAAACCTTCCCCATCACTCTCTTTGATATAAGCAAAGAAGCAGTATTTATGAAGCTAATGTGTTTCGTTAGGAACATTTGGAAGTGATAATTACGAAGATACACATTTTAAATGGTACATTACATTAAAAACATCGTCAATACACACCATTTTAGCACGGTTCGTTATGTGCCATAATATGAGATGTTGGTGAATCAACATACTATAGATATTGGTATTAAGGAACTATAGTCTGTAAACCTTTTTAGGTAGCCTCAACACCAAGTCTAGATCTTTGAATGTTGCAGCTTTCTTCGATTTCAGTTTTTAGAAACCGGTGTAACGTAATCACGGGTAGATCTCAAATAAAAAGTAATAAAAAAGCTATGTTAACCAACCGATGACGTTGTTTATGTTTTTCTTCATGTATTATCTTCTTCACCCCTAAAATGGTGCTGGATCATGTGTTGAACGTTCGTTTTTGTACCACCAGGAACATAACATCATTTAACCATTGGTAAAGTATCTACTTTTATTCCATTATCTGCTTACCATATTATTTTAGACACATGTGTCTTGTATTAATATATACAACGATGATACAGACGGTTTAGATGTGGAAATGACATTGTTGCACTTAATTTCAGAGGCAAATTTCATGTTTTAGACGCGAAATGTATCTTAATCGCTTGTTGTTGTTGTTGTGCTCTTCAGTCCTGAGACTGGTTTGATGCAGCTCTCCATGCTACCCTATCCTGTGCAAGCTTCTTTGTCTCCTAGTACTTACTGCAACCCACATCCTTCTGAATCTGCTTAATGTATTCATCTTTTGGTCTCCCTCTACAATTTTTACACTCCACGCTGCCCTCCAATGCTAAATTTGTGATCCCTTGATGCCTCAGAACATGTCCTACTAACCGGTCCCTTCTTTTTGTCAAGTTGTGCCACATACTCCTCTTCTCCCCAATTCTATTCAATACTTCATCATTAGTTACGTGATCTACCCATCTAATCTTCAGCATTCTTCTGTAGCACCACATTTCGAAAGCTTCTATTCTCTTCTTGTCCAAACTATTTATCGTCCATGTTTCACTTCCATACATGGCTACACTCCATACAAATACTTTCAGAAACGACTTCCTGACACTTAAATCTATACTCGATGATAACAAATTTCTCTTCTTCAGAAACGCTTTCCTTGCCATTGCCAGTCTACATTTTATATTTTCTCTACTTCGACCATCATCAGTTATATTGCTCCCCAAATAGCAAAACTCCTTTACTACTTTAAGTGTCTCATTTCCTAATCTAATTCCCTCAGCATCACCCGACTTAATTCGACTACATTCCATTATCCTCGTTTTGCTTTTGTTGATGTTCATCTTATATCCTCCTTTCAAGACACTGTCCGTTCCGTTCAACTGATCTTCCAAGTCCTTTGCTGTCTCTGACAGAATTACAATGTCACCGGCTAACTTCAAAGTTTTTATTTCTTCTCCATGGATTTTAATACCTACTCCGAATTTTTCTTTTGTTTCCTTTACTGCTTGCTCAATATACAGATTGAATAACATCTCACTCCCTTCCCAACGACTGCTTCCCCTTCATGCCCCTCGACTCTTATAACTGTCATCTGGTTTCTGTACAAATTGTAAATAGCCTTTCGCTCCCTGTATTTTACCCCCTGCCACCTTTAGAATTTGAAAGAGAGTATTCCAGTCGACATTGTCAAAAGCTTTCTCTAAGTCTACGAATGCTAGAAACGTAGGCTTACCTTTCCTTAATCTTTCTTCTAAGGTAAGTCGTAAGGTCAGTATTGCCTCGCGTGTTCCAATATTTCTACGGAATCCAAACTGATCTTCACCGAGGTCGGCTTCTACCAGTTTTTCCATTCGTCTGTAAAGAATTCGCGTTAGTATTTTGCAGCTGTGACTTATTAATCTGATAGTTCGGTAGTTTTCACATCTGTCAACACCTGCTTTCTTTGGGATTGGAATTATTATATTCTTCTTGAAGTCTGAGGGTATTTGGCCTGTCTCATACATCTTGCTCACCAGATGGTAGAGTCTTAATCGGTAAATTACACAATAATTGCACTCCTCCAGTAGCTGACACATTATTTTAGCTAACACTTGTTTTTTTTTACAGTTACAGAACTATCATACAAAAAATTTTGATATGGAAATATTTTATTTGGTGCTCCATTGTGCTTTGCACCGTGCTTGGTAGAAAGATCAAAGTTTGCTCCAGTGCATGTAAACCTGTAAGATATGTATTGTCACGTGTATTTTGATAAATAATAAACATTTTAGAAGTAGAAATACTGCAATTTACACCAATATTGGATAGATCTTTATGTATTCTTGATAGATAATTGAAATCGTTCAGAATATTTTGAGTCTAGTATCAATTTATGCAGTTCATGTCATTCTGATACTTCTGAACATGGCACCAAAATTTGTGCAGTTCAGGTGGTTCGCATACTTTTGAACGTATCGATTAATAAGAAATTCAGATCGTTCAGATGGTTTTGAACAAGGTGCCAATTACAGAATTCATTTGGTTCAGGCTCTTTAGAACACGACACCTTAGTGATCACCGTTCAACTGAGCTAGTTCCGCCATCTTGGATTTTTATAATTTCGAGCCATTTTAAACTGTACTAGTTATGCCACCTGCCGTTTTTAGATTTCCCTCCGCCATGACGTTAAGGATTCTGTTAGCTTATATTGTGATGTCACAGCCCTTCCCCTGCTCTAGGCAGCCTCCACATGAGATTTCACGTGATCGAGGTCAGCGACAGTATTTGAGGTCAAAAGTGTTCTGGAGTATCTGTAGTGAGGTTCTGGTTTCTAAAGGCCGTTGACGCTATCTAACTTGATGGAAATTAAGAGCCCCAGGTGCCTCCAAAGGCTGTAGAGCCGGCTCTTATTACCACACCCCTTATGGTTTGACCATTCTACAGTCCAAATTAATCGGTGCGCAAATTGTTGCTTCCCAAGCGTGGACTCTACGTTTATAAATTGCCCGCGAGAAACAGGATATTGGGCGCTGTAATGACATTTGGCGTGGGGTAAACGTCAGCCCTAACCAACCTGCTCTGGTCAACTTCCACCCTGGTTACTGCAGACGTGTATTCTTAAAATGTATTTCATGCAAAGGTACATACGATCTTGAGGCTAAAGTAGCGGACGACACGTATTCATGTTGCGAAATGCGTCGTGTAGTTTGACTCTCTGAATGGACTTCAAGCTATACAGAACGTTTATCTAAAAGAACAAACGTAATTTCCCATTTAGTCAGCATAGACTGGGGAAGATGGTATTGTTCTGCTGAATAGCTATACAAAAAATATGTGGTAATAATGAAGCTGAACCTGGCATGCTCCTAGACGTTTCTTCCTCACCATTGATGGGAAAAGGAGTGGTCGAAAATGATGGACGATAAACTGCAGCTGGTAAAGCCATTCTCTTTTTCCCACCTGAATTCTAAGATGACAAAGAATGGGTTGCATCCTGTAGACCCTGCGCTTATTCCTCCAGCGAGCAGATCAAGAAGGGTCAAGAAGGGTCAATAGCTTCTGGAGTGTAGATCTCTGTAATTTATACTTTAAGTGTATTTTGTGCAGGTGTCGCCCCAAAGCTCGTAAATATTTAAAGGAAGTCGTTTCAAAGTAACACCGTGAGCTACTAATAAAAAATCTATTTCCTGCGAGTTTCAATCTACCTAACATAAGCACATAATGACGTTTTCTGATTTATTATTATTAATGAAACCACAGCGATAATGATGCCATATGAGCTGATATAGCGGTTGCTTGATTGTGATCAGAAATAATTTGCTAAATAATTAGTTTCTTTATCAGATGCACATAATATTACATAAATTTTCTTTAAACAACATTTTATATTCAGACGGGTGGACCGATACTAATTTACCAGCAGATGTGTGCTCCACGTTAGCAGTTGGCAAGGCAATTGTGGTACGCATATTAACATTCTGATACTATGTAATTTCCTCTCTAAATTATTTTAGGTATAGTGGAGCAACTTCTTTATTTGTTTGTGTTTGGTTCCTGAACTGCCGTCACAACTTCTTCACATTTAATATTAGCTTTGGCCCTATTTTTCGATCATAATTTTACCATGTTTTGAGTATGATCGGTATCTGCAACTGTCACTCGAACATGTACGTTCTATAGAGTTGGTAATGATGAAGTGTGTGAATGGGATTGTGACTTGGAGAGAGGGTATTGTGAGGTGTCAGTCGTGCTGTTTTGCATACCTCTGGATGCTAAACTCCGATCTCTGGTGATCTACAGGGAAGGGAAGCATTTCATATGGTCATGAAAGTCAACTGAAGAAAATGATAATGTCACACAATGGAAACTTCTTTTTGAATGATAATAATATGGGTTGCCCAATTAAATATGACAATATGTGCACCACACCAGGAAAATAGGCGTTAATGAGAGGAGGGATCATCTAATATAGAACAAACAAGTGTTTACTATAACAGTCAGATTTATCGTCGTAAAGTAAAACACATGAGTTACCCACAGAGCTGAACAACTGAATATTAGATACTGGACAATGGGTTGTTAATGATCAACTGTAATCTTTTCGCAGACGGGCGGATATGATACATGCAAAGCTGTGCAGCTAATACATTGACAGCCAGTGGCCAGCTTCAGACGAGATTACAGTGCCTTTATGACAAGCTTCCCAACAGAATCAGTGCGTACATCTGGTGCAGAGGAGTTGCAACGTCATATTGATAGGTGGACTCGTGACTCGATGTTTTAATCTTTGAAATAAAATCACATATCCTCTGAAACCATGCAGTTTCAATTCTTTTCCTCCTCCATCTGTGCACGCTTCATTTTTTTTTTTTTGGTCGTGCAGTGTACACCTCTGCTAACCAGGATAATATCTTTCACTGAAGCTAGCGAAGGCTCGTAAACACCGATTTACGCATATTATACGAATGCATGGTGTTTGTCGTATCGGACATATCTGAAAGAACAGACACCACACATTCATAGAACTGATTCGCTTCGATGGGAATTGAATCCACAACCTTCAGTATGGTTGCACATTTATGTTCGACCTGTCCTGGGAATCTAAAATTAGCGAGCACACAGGACGTGGACGGAGACTGCAGATAGATGGCTGTAGCTGGGAGTGCGGGTCAGCCGGGAAGTGCGCCGAGACAGTCTGCGCATTTGCGGTAAGCACTGTATATGGGTGGCACAGTGGTTAACGCAACTGTCTATTAAGCAGGAGATCACGGGTTCGAGACTCGGTCTGTCACATTTTCACTCGTCGCTGCTGATTCCGCTTGAAGTCCCGATGCAGATGGTACAGTGCACACAGAACACCATGACTGGCAGATGCGCAGATGGCAGTGAATGCAAAAAAAAAAAAAAACCTAAATAACCTAAGGACATCACACACATCCATGCCCGAGGCAGGATTCGAACCTGCGACCGTAGCGGTCTCGCGGTTCCAGACTGCAGCGCCTAGAACCGCACAGTGAATGCATGGAAAGAGTGATAGTGGTGGGGGCTGTGGGCAGGCGCTGGAGGGGAAATGCTGAGCACTCGAGGGGAAGCGCCACTCTAAACTGAAGCCTACACTCACAATTTTTGTAAATATTAAGCAAGGCCTCTCCACACCCAGACAATTCAAAAGGATCTGTTACCTCTTCTTTAGTTAGTGTCTAAAACGAATTCCATCGACAATGCATCGGTTTATTTTGGCCTGGTTTGTTAACCTTTTGTGACTTTCACAGAGGTGTCATGAGTGGCTCATTTTGAGTTAAATCTACACATTTCTGTTGTTGCCATGTTAGAATTGCTTCTTTTGCCAAAAGTCAGCAGTGTTTAAAAAGTCTCATCTCACTATCTTGTTGTGCAGACATAACTGCGAGAGAATTTTGAAATGGTGGTTTATTAAGTTTATTAAGTGAAAAACTGAGGAAAAGTAAGGTCAGCATCTTATGATAAAGCACATCCTCATTTCAAAATAAACGTGTAATGACTTCATCTACTTTGTTCCAAACCCACAGCATTTCTCATTTCGCCAGCTGTCGATGGCCCTTAAAAATTACGTTTTCATTGGAAAAGTCTGTAGTTAGTGGAATAAGACGGTAGATAATGAAGTTATGCATGATAATAGTGAAGCAAAATACTCTCCTTTTTGCATGCCATCATTTGCCAAAATCTCATTTCGGTATCTCAAACCGTTTATGAAATATGAGGAATGTTGTGGATATTTTGGAAATGTTGCAGATTTATTGTTAGGTCTTATGGGACCAAACTGCTGAGGCCATCGGTCCATAAGCCTAAACACTGCTTAATCTAACTTAAACTAACTTACTCTGGACAACAAACACCAATACCCGACGAAGGACTCTAACCTCCGACGGGGGGAGCTGCACGGACCGTGACAAGGCCCCCTTGACAGCGTGGCTACCCCGCGCGGCCTGTGGATGTTTCACTCTGGCTTTATCGAGACTGGTGACAGAAACACCCACCCAAGTCTAAAGAAAAATTCAATATGTTAGCTAAAATACGCAGCAACATATAATGTAATATGCACCAAACGCGAAATCATAGCGACCCCTATTTTTCATTGCAAACTTTTCTGAATTTCGCGCAGTGAGTTACTTCCACGAAAATATTACAGTAATTATGACCATTAACGAAATGATGGGCACATCGTAATGAACCTGACAAAGCTACAAGTAAAGCAAAAATGAAATGTTTACAGCGAATCGTTGTTGTAAAATCGTTTGAGAACTGCAGGGCGTGCGACTCGATTCTGTCATCAGTGACCGGCCCAAAGCTGGCAGATACTGTCGGTCTGCCTTTCCAGATAAACGAATGAACTCGCCCAGCACTTTGGACGAAAACTGGTGACCGTGCATCGGCCACTGTGTCTTTTGCGACCTGTATTATTAATTCATTTCCCTTCTTTTCCTTTCCTTTCTGCCCCCTGCGCCTTCGATTTACATAACATCCATATTTATGTCGCAAACAGCTCGTTTGTTGAGCCATGTTTACCTTTTTGACTTCTATTATTCTATACTTCCGCACATGCCTGTTTTTACAGTTGTATACCCTGTATACCAGTGTCCAACTCTGTGGGCACATTGGTCTGAGCTGAAGATCTGCCTCACTTTACCTGTCGGACTGGAGGTACTTTCTTGTGTTACAATTAGCGATTATCAGCATGCAAGGCAAAGTGCGGATAGAGCTCTTCCACATAATTATCTTTGTAACAGGATTACAAAATTTGACACGTTGCCTGAAACTGTGAGGAGCGAGTTGGTTACTCGGACAGGACGAGAGGACAGCGCTCTTAAACGCTCCATAAATTAAGACCGAAGTGTCTGCAGGGGCTGGAAGGGAACCGGGGTGGGCAGGTAGGTCCGGAGCTGCGCGAGTACCTGGTTCCCCCAAGACATACTGGCTGGCGGTTGAAATATGACGCCATTGGAATTTCATTACTCGCGCTTTTCTCAGGCGCCAGCCCGCCCTAAGTCGCGGGGTTACAGGCGGCCTCTTCTTGCGCTGAAATATATTGACGGCGGAATTCATTAAAACGGCAGCGGCAGCGCCACGCAAGGTGAGCCGCGCCGGCCCGCGGTCGCCGGAATTTAATCTACTTGTAAGCACGCCCGCCAGGGGCGCTGGCTCCGCAGCCGCCGCCGCCGCCGCCGCCGCCGCCGCCGCCGCCTCTGCCGTAATCGCCCCCTCTCCTGATTTCCTTAGCGTCCGCGTCTAACTAGGATGTTAAGGAGGCTTGCGCTCTCTTACCTGCGTGCTCGGCCCGGCGCTCCTTCCGCTGCAAGGAATGCGCAGCGTCCCCGCCGGAAACTTTTCGTCCGTGTGTGTCCCACACGCTATTAGTCATTAAGGTACGATTACAGGGGACATAAAAATTGCCTGTTGCCGACAGTATATGGGCCGGTTTCCACATAGAGCACCATGTTCAGACTGGACTTCGACTGTGCACTTGCCGAGTAGCGCAGCGTGCTCTCCCACATAACATATCGTGTGCGAGCTCTGATCAGTCACCAATGGCACCAACAGACGAGGATATTTTTGTGGCTCTCGGGACTTATATAGTTTTATTGAGAAGAAAACAAGAGTGGGAAAGAAATAAACGGCTTACTGGGTTCACTCTACATTCAGAGATAGAGAAGAAGAGGAAGAATTCCACACGTAGGCTCGCTGATGATCCTGTTAAGTATTAGAATGAGTTCTGGATGCTGCTGAACAAGTATTACATGGTTCTCGTCTATGTTTATGAAAACCACAAAAAAGTCTTCTTTTCTTCTCTGGCACTTGGGGTGGTTGCCAGGGCTCACTCCTGGTTCTTACAAAATCAGACATCTACATCTACATCTACATCCATACTCCGCAAGACACCTGACGGTGTGTGGCGGAGGGTACCTTGAGTACCTCTATCGGTTCTCTCTTCTATTCCAGTTTCGTATTGTTCGTGGAAAGAAGGACTGTCGGTATGCCTCTGTATGGGCTCTAATCTTCCTGATTTTATCCCCATGGCCTCTTCGCGAGATATACGTAGGAGGGAGCAATATACTGCTTGACTCTTCGGTGAAGGTATGTCCTCGAAACTTCAACAAAAGCCCGTACCGAGATACTGAGCGTCTCTCCTGCAGAGTCTTCCACTGGAGTTTATCTATCATCTCCGTAACGCTTTCGCGATTACTAAATGATCCTGTAACGAAGCGCGCTGCTCTCCGTTGGATCTTCTCTATCTCTTCTATCAACCCTATCTGGTACGATGCAGTTTCAGATTGTTATCAGCGCTGCCCGGCCACATCGAATATCTGTTTATCTGTCCAGCACAGCTTAATGTTGTAGAACTAATACGAGAGGAAATACTGAAATCCACAAAGGAGGGACCTAACTCATCAGACTCGTTTCCTTCTCCATTTACATCATATAGGGATGAATGAGATTTTCACTCTGCAGCGGAGTGTGCGTTGATAGGAAACTTCCTGGCAGGTTAAAACTGTGTGCCGGATCGAGACTCGAACTCGAGACCTTTGCCTTTCGCGGGCAAGTGCTCTACCATTTGTTCGCTTTCGTTCGTTGCACCTGCTCGGGGCGGACGTCGTAAGACACCCATTTTAGTTGGTCGTTGATGGATTAACTCAGTTATTTATTACAGAGGGCAGCTAACCCTCTGACCGAACACGCTGAGCTACCGTGCCGGCACCATCTGAGCTATCCAAGTACGATTCACGCCCCGCCCTCACAGTTCTACTTCCGCCAGTACCTCGTCTCCTTTCCTCCAGGAGTGCTAGTTCTGCAAGGTTCGCAGGAGAGCTTCTGTGAAGTTTGGAAAGTAGGAGGCGAGGTACTGGAGGAAGTAAAGCTGTGAGGACGGGGCGTGAGTCGTGCTTGGGTACTCGGATGGTAGAGCACTTGCCCGCAAAAGGCAAAGGTCCCGAATTCGATTCTCGGTCCGGCACACAATTTTAATCTGCCAGGAAGTTTCATCATGTAGGGAACTTTGATCGTCGGTAAAAAGCTCACGGTTTTAATGGAAAGGAATTAAAAGCTGAATTTCATCTTCCAGTCTACATTTCTTCTTTGGAACCTGCCAGATGTGGCTTTTGCGTCTAGCAAGAGCTCGAATAAAATACGACCTCAGTAGCGTCCATTTGCTTCCGCATTCATCACCTACAGGCAAGGAAAATTACAGCTGAATGTGAGAAATATTATCACTGTTACCTTCAGCAAGTACGAGGGCCACTACAAAAGAAATGCAGACTATTTTTGTAAAAATACAGTTTTCATTCTGCATGTGTGAAAGTTTTACAGTGTGTAGATACATCCTTCTCGCTTGTTTTCAAACTTAGTTCAACCTGTTCCCGTGAGTGGCGCCGTCACAGCATGTGTTCAAGATGGCTGCTACACTTCACGTTCGTCAGAAGCAACGTGCTGTCATAGAATTCCTGTACTGTGTAAACGAGACAATGGGAAATATCCACAACAGGTTGAAAAAGGTGTATGGATATGCTGCTGTCGATCGCAGTACAGTTAGTCGGTGGGTTAGCAGGTTACGTGATGAAAGCGGGCATGGCAATATTGAGGATTGTCCTCGCAGCGGCAGGCCTCGTACTGCACACACTCCAGACAATGTGCAGAGAGTTAACGAATTTGTGACTGCTGACAGACGCATCACAGTGAACGAATTGTCACGCTACGTTGGGATAGGGGAAGGAAGTGTTTGCAGAATACTGAAAGTGTTGGCGTTAAAAAAAATTTGTGCCAGGTGAGTTCCCAGGGTATTGACAGTGGCTCACAAAGAAACAAGAAAAACGGTATGAAGCGAACTTTTGGAATAGTACGAGAATGGTGGAGATGAATTTCTTGGAAGAATTGTGACAGGTGATGAAACATGGCTCCATAATTTTTTCACCAGAGACGAAGAGGCAATCAATGGAGTGGCATCATGCAAATTCACCCAAGAAAAAAAAAATTCAAAACCACAACTTCTGCTGGAAAAGTTATGCCTACGGTATTTTTCGATTCTGAAGGGCTTTTGCTTGTGGACATCATGCCAAGTGGGACCACCATAAATTCTGATGCATATGTGACGACACTGAAGAAATTTCAAGCTCGACTGAGTCGTGTTCGATCACATCGGCAAAAGCAGGATGTTTTGCTGTTGCCCGACTATGCACGGCCACATGTAAGTAAAAAAAAACCATGGAAGCGATCACAAAACTCGGATGGACAACACTGAAACACCCGCCTTACAGTCCTGACCTGGCTCCATGTGAGTATCATCTCTTTGGGAAACTGAAAGACTCTTCGTGGAACAAGGCTTGAAGATGATGACTCCCTTGTGTACGCTGCCAAACTGTGGCTCCAACAGGTTGATCCAGAGTTTTACCGTGCGGGTATACAGGCGCTGGTTCCAAGATGGCGTAGGGCAGTTGAGAGGGATGTAAATTATGTGGAGAAATGAAAATATTGTTCCTAAAGGATGTATCTACACTCTGTAAAACTTTTAAACATGTAGAATAAAAGCTGGATTAAAAAAAAAAATAGTGTGCATTTCTTTTGGAGTGATCCTCGTATAACAAAAAGTAACACGGACAAAACCTGTATTTACTGGATTTGTTAAGCTTCTCACCGATCTCCCTCTATATATTGTCTTTAACAAAAGTACTGTCGTAGTCTTTATCCGGCACATCGTGGAGTTCTGGATGCTGCTGAACAAGTATTACCAGCTACTCTCCCATGTTTACGAAAAATTCTCAGAGGCTAGTGTGAGGTCAGACAGGACACGTGTATTCGAGAGAGATTCGTGGGAGATCGGGCAAAGTCGGAAAGAGCCGAACACCAAACGACTGCCAACAGGCAGGCCTCGATGTAGTTTTCACGTGACGCACTGTGTACCCGCTGCGCATCTGTCACCTGTCGTGGAATCTCTCTCCTGACGGATAGCCTACAGCACGACAGGCGCACGTCGTGGATACAGCAGCGACACAGCAGGCTACGTGGAAATGGGGTACTTGACACCTTTGCAAAGTGAGTATGACGAGTTCAGTAGTTATCTCATTCTTCAAGACGTACCGGTAGTCGGAGCACAGTCGAAACACAGTCTGAACACGGTACTCAATGAGTAAACCGGCCCCATCCCGACAGCATCGTCTGGCAACGTTGCATGCACACGAATTGCAACCACATGTACTACAACATTACCGTCCACTGTTGCCCGGCAACGTTTGCGGCAATACATCTCCGGGCCAGAAGTGTTTACACAGGACCACGCTTACCTTAAAATGGACAAACACGAGCAGGTGGAAGTGAGTGCGGCTCTCCTGTTTTTACTTCACACAAGGAATAACACTGGAAAAAATATAATTTTAAAATTTTCATAAAATTAACCTTTATTACCACAGTAAGCAACGAATACACGAAGACATTGACAGAAAGTAAACATTCCGATGGTTTCACTTTGAAAACACTACGACATTCAGTTTTCAATCATCCATCTTTTTACGTGATCTACACTCACGAAAAAAGTCGCAACACAAAGGACTTGTGAGACATAAACGAAACTAGGTAGGCAGGTTGGCGGTAGTAACGCCGCAATGAGGATGCACATCAGGTTTCTTTTAAATATACGTTGTAACGGTTGTGAGCGTTAGTAACCCTTGAGATTGGACGTGTTGTGTTGATGTCAGTCAAGAATACCTTTAAGGTGACAAAGATGCCATTTTTAACACCTTACTGAGTCAACGAGGTCCTGTGGTTGGGCTACAGCCGGCCGCAGTGGTCGAGCGGTTCTAGGCGCTACGGTCCAGAACCGCGCTGCTGCTACTGTCTCAGGTGCGAATCCTGCCTCAGGCATGGATGTGTGTGATGTCGTGAGGTTAGTTAGGTTTAAGTAGTTCCAAGTCTAGGGGACTGATGACCTCCGATGTTAAGTCCCGTAGTGCTTAGAGCCATTTGAACCATTTTTGAAAGTTGGGCTACGATAAGCTGAATATTACTTCTTTGATATTGCTGAAGGACTTGGCTAGAATGTAGCCACTGGAGATGATTGCCGGTAGAAATGGTCATGAGAATATACGGTCGCAAGAAGACCGGGCTCCGGATGGGCAAAGGGCTCTTACGAATTCGGAGTATGGCCCTGGATCATCATACTCCATCTGGAGCAGCAAATTGAGCAGCAGTTGCCACCACAACGACACAACGAACTGTTACAGATTGGTTACTTCGAGGACATCTCCGAGCCAGACGTCCTGTAGTGTGCATTCCACTCACCCCAAATCACCTCCGACTTCAGTGGTATCAAGCAAGAGCTCATTGGATTAAAGGATTGAGGTCTCTTGTGTTTGCAGATGAAAGCTTCTTTAGCCTAGGTGTCAATGATGACCCTGTGCTGTTTATGAGGAGACCACTCGAGGGCTTGCAACCAACCTGTCTGCATGCTAAATACACTGGACCTCACCTGGAGTCGGTCTGAGGTGCGATTTTGTATGACAGCAGGAGCGCTCTGCAGTTATCCCACGCACCCTGACTGCAGATTTGTTTCTTCAGTCTGGTGATTCAACCTCTTGTGCTGTCATTCATGAACAGTATTCTAGGAGGCGTTTTCCAACAGGATGACGCCCGCGCACCGCTATTTAGCCCAAAATGCTCTGCAGAATGTCGACATGTTGCCTTGGCCTTCTCGATAGCCAGATTTGTCTCCAGTGGATCACATATGGGACATCATCGGTCGACAACTCCAGAGTTATTCACAAACAGCATTAACCGGATCTGCATTGACCGACCAAGTGCAACGTGCGTGGAACTTCATCCCACCACAAACTTACATCCGACACCTGTACAACACAATGCATGCACGCTTGCATTCAACATTCTGGTAGTTATATCAGTATTAATGTAGCAGCGTTTCACGTTTGGAATGGCTGTGATCTTGCAATGTTAATCACTTAAATATGTTACCTAGACAAACGTATTCCCGAAAATTTCATTACTCTACGTCAATTATTTCATGATGCTGCGATTTTTTCCGTTAGTGTATTTGAAAGCGATTTGGCATTTTTCCTAGACAGAATCCCACATCTCGAAACTTCCATGCACTCATAACGCCTAAAACGAACTATTGTCCTAAATAACAGGGGAAAAGAGACCTAAAATTTATTGAATTCATATCAAAAGTACTATTTCTTTTACTTTCTTGTATTTTAATGCCCCATCTGGGGAAGGCTAGCAGCAGCATATGCGCTACTCTTCAGCCAAAATACATTAATTATACAACAGACGAGATTTAAAATTACAAAGGAGAAAATATGGCGTGCATAAATATAAAGAGGGGGAACACAAGGGAAGAGAACAGACAAAAAGGGGGCGACTGTAAAATGGAGATAAAAATCTTAAAAAAGTATTGCACACGAAAAACCTTACGCTGGGACAATTAAAAGAACACAAGCTGGTGCATAAAAGGATGGACGGCGTAGCACATGACGATCACTGACAGTAACACTATGTACAAGTCACACAATTAAAATCACAGTTCTGGACGCACAGGAGAACAGCACCAAACGCAACACTGATGTAGCACACCGATGACGATGAGCGAACACAGGATCTGCCAGGGGCATGGAGATGAGGAAGAAGGGAAGAAGGAAGGGAGGGGCGGAGAGGGGGAGACGGGCTGGGGAGGGAAGGACGTGGGAGGGACACAGTTCAGGAGGGAGTGCAGGGACTCAGGGGGGGGGGGAGGAGGAAAATCCGCTCTGGGAGAAGGAGGGGAGAGGAAAAGGGGGCCGTGGGGAGGGGAATCAAAGGTACGTACTGCCCCAGTGATTTCCTTTGGAAACACTCATGAATGCAATAACACAAACTCAAATTTACATTATTCTAACTTAAGCTATACTTATTTTCACTGTCAATGATCTGTTGAATATGATCGATATACATTAAAAAAAAGTATGCCACAATCTCCTGCAGCCACGTAGCACAATACCCGCTCCAAAAGTTGCTTTGACTACTGTTAAGTGACTGCTACAATGCACTACCATCGTAGAAATACCTCAGTGTACCATTAGATGTCTCTGTTTTGCAATAGCATCGGTAGTTTCATGCGAAAGGCGCTGATAATTCAAAACAAAATTAATAACATGGTGGATTGAGGCAGAAGTTACCGGCGCTTGAAGGTTAAAGTAGACGGAGTGTTTCGGGAAATTCAAATCGTTAACTGATGCTGGATACATACCTCTTCAGAATTTTACCAGAACTCGGAAAACGACGTCGAGTTTCTCATATAGGCAACTGGTCCGACAATTGTTAAAACGGATACAAATATGAGGGAGTGTATAACAGTTGCAACGTGACCAGCGATCACCCTTTGATTTTTAGCTGCTGGTGATCCGTACACAAGTTCAATGTACCTTTTTAGAAGTCATTATTCATCATCAATCCTCTTGGTACCAGAGCAATGCAATGGTTTGGTAACAAAACTGAAGGATTTCATTAAGATAAGTTTGAAACAGAATACAGTTTTTTTATTCAGTGTCATACACCACTGTGTACACTTTCTTGCTGCAGAAACGTTTCGACATAGTGTGTAACTCATGGCATCAGATGCAAACATCTGAATGAAGAGCCGCCTGCGCTTCCACTTTCCCTAAACAACGTTTTTGCCTCGCATTTGACATAAGCTAAAAAACGTAGGAATTTTTTTGAATGGATTATGAAAAGTAATTTCGAATCTCATCGGCAATAGCCTGCCAACTGTCCTTTTTCAGATTTCGATATTTAGATACATTGTTTTCAGAATCCCGTAGTTATAGTCGTAGGCGAATCGCATTTATGAAATTCATCGTTCTGTCGTTTGTCCATTTCTCCGCTCCTATACAAAATAAACCCATAACAACTAATAGAACAGGTGGGTACATGTACGCATGCAAACTTTCGAAGAAAAGCGAAGCGATATTGTTTTCGCTCAGACGCAGACTGCAGCTCTGCTGGTGAGAGAAATAGGAAACAAATGGAAAAGCGAAAAGGCTGTATTTACAGACACGAACAGAGACAGATATTACTGTACAGTACGAAATATTCTCTACCATTGGCCGGCCGAAGTGGCCGTGCGGTTAAAGGCGCTGCAGCCTGGAACCGCAAGACCGCTACGGTCGCAGGTTCGAATCCTGCCTCGGGCATGGATGTTTGTGATGTCCTTAGGTTAGTTAGGTTTAACTAGTTCTAAGTTCTAGGGGACTAATGACCTCAGCAGTTGAGTCCCATAGTGCTCAGAGCCATCTCTACCATTCTTGGAGAATACCGGGAACCCCTCAGCAATACGTCAGCAACTACCAGCAACAACATGCAACATCAGCAGTATTGCCTGGCCTTACCGGAAAATTACCGTGTGTCAGTGCCACATTGGAGCAATGTTGACGTCAACGCTACTCGGCCAAATATTGTCGTAAAATGTGGCCCGTGTGAATGAACCTTTGCAAATTGCGGCACCATGATGGTGGCATTCCACAAACGTCAAACTGATGTGAAGCGCATACATGCGTAACCCCACATTGTAGGGGCAAGATTGCTCAAGGGATTCCTCATCGAAAAATATTTAAATGTCGCTCATTCATGAGAAGGAGAAAAGTCCACCAGCATATTCCAGAACTGAGCAGCAACAGGTTAGTGAACTGTCATGACAGCAATTTATTGTTCTGCGATATTGCTGCTCACGTTGTCCCGGATCCCACAAGAGTCATGCATATGGAATCGACGTGTTTAGTATGGGCATACTCGACGCCACACAAGCTTCCAACGGCCACATGTGAATAGAGCTTGAGAGGACGAATATATTGTTCACCCGGCTGTGCAGGATTGTACAGCCACATTGCATACCTCAAATCAGGAAATGGGCTTAGTGACAGTAAGACAAGTAACAGCGTCTGGAGCAGCAGCACGGCGCTCATTGCTGTGGATTCCTCTGGCGGTAATAGTGCATGGGAGGCCTATGACCATAATGTAAATTGCGAACACTTCTTATACACTGCTGTAACGGGTTGCTTAAAAACAACAGATCCCCTGCTGATAAATAAATTATATTTTTTAATCATTTCGATCCACAGAACATCACATAAAAATGCCTTTATATATAGCGTTACATGTGTACACTGTACATCGTCAACAACAGAGCGCGCGCATACGCACACACGCACGCACACACGTACGCACGCAAACACGCACGCACGCATATTCATGCAGCCGGCCGCGGTGGTCTAGCGGTTCTGGCGCTGCAGTCCGGAACCGCGGGACTGCTACGGTCGCAGGTTCGAATCCTGCCTCGGGCATGGGTGTGTGTGATGTCCTTAGGTTAGTTAGGTTTAAGTAGTTCTAAGTTCTAGGGGACTTATGACCTAAGATGTTGAGTCCCATAGTGCTCAGAGCCATTTGAACCATATTCATGCAAACAGCTCGAACACAGATGACCACCGTCTCAGGCTGCTGAGGCGAGACTGCAAGCAACGGTGCGTGACAGGGAAGCAA
The DNA here is from genome assembly GCF_023864345.2 of Schistocerca serialis cubense. NCBI lineage: Eukaryota > Metazoa > Arthropoda > Insecta > Orthoptera > Acrididae > Schistocerca > Schistocerca serialis. Next base: position 145,474,206 of record NC_064641.1, on the reverse strand, counting down.
TCTGGATGGTGTGGGTAAAGAGGCCAGGGTGGGGACAGGGAGAGATAGTAGTCTAGGGTTGGGAGATGATAAAAGTGCTGCTTGTGGGAGTGTACAGGGACGAGGTATAGAGAGGCAGGGCAGCTAGGGGCGGTCAGGAGGTCAGACAGAGAGGGGGGAGAAGAAGGAGGAAGGTAGTGGAAAAGGAGAGAAGTAAGAAGTACTGAGTGTTTATGCCTGGGGGCCTCAATTCAACAGGCTCAAGAGGCTACTGCAGCAGCCATTGAGGGAACAGGGTGCAACCTGCTGCAGATCGTGGCGCAGGTTGGAATGAATTATGCCTGTTGTCTGGGCTCCGAAGACGTTCTTGGGTCATTTCAGCGACTGGCAGAGGAGGTTGAGAAGACCAGACTTGCTCGTGGAGTTTCAACGAAGCTCACAATTTGCAGCGTTGTCCCCAGAACTGATCGTGGTCCCTTGGTTCTGAGTCGAGAGGAAGGACTGAATCACAGACTTCGAAAGTTCTGTGACAAGTTAGGCTGCGACTTCCTGGACTTGTGCCATAATGTTGAGGGCTGTAGTTTCCCCGTAAATAGGCCAGTTGTGCACTACACATCAGAGGCTGCTACTCAGGTAGCTGACTGTGTGTGGGGTGCACACCAGGTTTTAGATTAGATGACTCTCCATCCAATTCAGATAACGATGGCTGTAGGAAATCCAGAAGTATCAGTGTAAGACCGAACGAAATGCCCCCCACAGGCGAGAGTATTGAAATCCGAATGGTAAACTGCCAAAGCATTCGGAACAACGAACCACAGTTTGAAGCGCTAATGAAAAGCCATGAAGCTCACATAATAGTAGGTAAAAAAAGCTGGTTGAAACCTGAAATTGACAGCAGTGAGGTTTTTAGGGAAAATTTAAGTGTACATCGAAAGGCTAGGCAAATAGGAAATGGAGGTGGTGTATTTGTCGTAGTAGACAAACTCAAATCCACCAAGTCAGAGACTGAAACAAAGTGTTTGGGCGAGACTCAGTATCAGGGGTGGTGTGAGTTAACGAGCACTTCGCTCTCATTTAAGTATATGGCCGAAAGAGACAGCCTTCCAGGAATTGTGAAACGAATCCTGTCGCCCAGGACCGTGTGCCACAAAGAGCGCAGATTCGCCACGAGATGGGGAAAGTCCACAGGCGTCTGTTCTGCTGAACGAGGCCAGGCTGATCAGGCCTAAGCTCTGTAGTGTGCGAGTGAGACAGACAAGAACCTACATCATAGGGAAACCCCGTAGGAGCTGTTTGCGACCAGGGAGGCGTAGCAGTCTTAAATATGGCGGACCTAAGATCGGCGATAAAGGGAAACATTTATGAAAAGTATTTAAATCCATAGTAATCCAGGGAATGAGGCCACAGTGATTTTAATCTAACAACTTTCTTAAATTTTCATAGTGATCCCAATAAAACTTGAATATTGATCATATCTACGATAGTTTAGGATTTACTGTTAAAGTGAAATCAACAAGTTTTGTAACAAAGACCCGAATTCTAAAAGCCGGCCGGTGTGACCGAGCGGTTCTAGGCGCTTCAGTCTGGAACCGCTCGACCGCTACGGTCGCAGGTTCGAATCCTGCCTCGGGCATGGATGTGTGTGATGTCCTTAGGTTAGATAGCTTTAAATAGTGCTAAGTTCTAGGGGACTGATGACCTCAGATGTTAAGTCCCATAGTGCTCAGAGCCATTTGAACCAATTTTGTTTTGAATTCTATAATCTGAACGCTTTGGTCGATCTTAACGATCGACACTTCATATAAAAGCGAATCATTAAAATGACAAATGTTGTAAATATCAACTATGTAACTTTATTTGTTTAAAATAAATGTAAATTAAAATTATCAGTATTTTCAGTTAAGCATCAGATCATCATTTCCTCCACGCAAAACACACAGAACGATGACAGCATGACACTTTATTGAATCATTAGGTAATAGAATATTTGTTCTAAAGTTTAGTGCATAATACTTACTTTTGTTCTTTATTTATTTATTTATTTATCTATAAGAAAGCACATTGGCGCAAGGCTATTGGCAGTGACATTCAAAGTTAAGAAGGAAACTGTATCGGTTTTATGTATAAGAATTTAACGTTTATTATGTAGTGGATATTATTGTTACATTATTTAGAGCGTGAAAGTGGTCAATTATTTAAATATATTAAAATGTAAAATAATGTAGGATAAGCTGTAGCCAATCAGATGGACGGCTTCAGGGAAGGGAACTGCACTAGTCAGTTGAGCGACGATGTTCGGCACGCAAGAGAAGCGGCCGGAGACGGACAGGAGGACAGTTCGGCTTGAGACGCGAAAGCGGACAATCGGTCTTAGGTAGCTAGGCAGTGAAACGGCTTATAAAATTTTGCTTTGTGTGGTATCGTGGGACTTAGTCTCTGAGCGGTGAGCAGCCGCGCACCTGGTGTGAATAACTTTTCGCGTAAACAACGAGGTGGAGTATTGGACTTTTATTCCGCAGTTAGATTGTGAATGATCGAACTCTGTCAAATAGATACGCACTCGAGTGTAACAGTAACCTAAATAGACCACTTTCGCTATTAATTTGCTTTCTGAATAAACATGATTCTAACCAAATCGCAACTGTGTAGCCTACATCATTTATGGGTCGTTAATTTAATTCCTGATATTATTATTAATGTTATTATATGTTATATTAACTTCGTATGTGTCATAAAATTTCTCGAATTTGTCATCAGCCAGACAATTTAACCAAAGGGTCACTAGTGTAATTTAGGGCGTGTAATGCGACACGTGCGGTTAAAACCCTAGACGAGTTTGGGCCAAGACAATTCCACGAAGAGAAACCACATGTGACCCCGAACATCTTCGGGATGTTAGCTCGCAGTTAGCATAAAATGATAATTGGATCCTCCTATCACCCACCAGATTCTTCTCTTTATGCAACCGAAAACTTCAGAGTAAAAGCTCAGTTCACTTGTATGTAAATTCCCCAGCTATACCGTAATCAGTGGAGACTTTAATCTTCCAACAATTATTTGGCAAAATTACAGTTTTATTAGTGATGGGCGTGATAAGACAACCTGCGAAACTACTAAATGCCTTCTCTGAAAACTACCTGGAACAGATAGTTAGGAACCCCACTCATGATGGAAATATATTCGATCTAATGGCAACAAATAGACGTGACCTCTTTTAGGATGCCCATGTTGAGTCTGACCATGATGCGGTTGTGGCAACAATGCTCACCGAAGTAGAAAGGACAACAAAAACAAGCAGAAATATATATTTGTTCAGTAAACTAGATAAAAAATCAATAATGTCTCATCTCAGTGAGGAACTTGAAACTTTCAGCACAGATCAGGAGCATGCAGAGAAGCTCTGGCTCAAGCTTAAAAGAATAGTTGACTATGCACTGGACAGATATGTACCCAGTAGAACAGCTCATAATGGGAGGGAACCTCCATGGCATACAGTCACTGTAAAGAAACTTCTAAAGAAACAGAGATTACTGCATAATAGATGTAAAACAAAGCTTAGGGCTATAGATAGGGAGATGCTTATGGAAGGCGTTTGGCTGTCAAGAGAGCAATGCGTAATGCCTTAAATGACTACCGTAGCAGAATATTGTCAAGTTACATTTCACAAAAGCCAAAGAAATTCTGGTCGTATGGAAAGACTGTTAGCGGTACCAGTCACTAGCGAATGAGACAGAAAATTAAATTGAGGGAGCAAATTTGATTCTCGTATCACTGAAAATATGAATGAAACAAGTGTTAGTCTCAGTGGTGTTCAGAAACAGCTGAAATCGTTAAAATTGAACGAAGCCCTAAGCCCCGAAGGAATCCCTATGAGATACTGCACTGAATTTGCAGCTGAGTTAGCCCCTCTTCTCACTATAATCTATGTAGATCCCTCAGACAACAAACAGTACCCAGTTCTTGGAAAAAGGCACAGGTCACACCCGTCTACAAGAAGCATAGTGAAAGTGATCCACAAAACTACCGTGCAATATCCTTGCATAGATTTGTTGTAGAATCTTAAAACATATTCTCAGCTGAAACATAATAAGGTATCTTGAACAGAATGACCTCCTCATTACTAACCAGCACGGTTTTCGAAAACATCGATCATGTGAAATCCACCTCGCACTTTTCTCACATGACGTACTGGAAGCTTTGGATCATGTCATTTAGGTAAATGCAGTGTTTCTTGATTTCCCACTGCACCTACGCTTATTGTCAAAATTTGATCATATGGGGTATCAGGTGAAATTTGACTGCATTGAGGACTTTTTGGTAGGGAGGACGCAGCATGTTATCTTGGATGGAGACTCGTCGTCAGACGTAGAAGTAACTGCGGGTGTGTCCCACGGAAGTGTGTTGGGAGCATTGCTGTTCATGTTGTATAGTAATAACCTTGCAAACAATATTAATAGTAAAACCAGGCTTATTGTAGATGATGCAGTTATTTATAATGAAGTTATGTTTGGGAGAAGCTGCATAAATAGTCAGCCAGATCTTGGTAAGATTTCAACATTGTGCAGAGATTAGCAACTTGCTCTAAATGTTCAGAAATGTAAAATTGTGCACTTCACAAAACGAAAAATGTAGTATCCTACGAGTATAATATTGGTGAGTCACTGTTGGTGTCGGCCCACTCATACAAATACCTACGTGTAACTCTTTGTAGGGATATGAAATGGCATGATCACATAGGTTCAGTCGTGGTTAAACAGGTGGTAGACTTCGGTTTATTGGTAGAATACTGGGGAAGTTCGACAAAGGAGATTTCCTACAAATCACTCGTGTGACCCATCCTAGAATATTGGTCAAGTTGCCGGCCGCGGTGGTCTCGCGGTTCTAGGCGCGCAGTCCGGAACCGTGCGACTGCTACGGTCGCAGGTTCGAATCCTGCCTCGGGCATGGATGTGTGTGATGTCCTTAGGTTAGTTAGGTTTAAGTAGTTCTAAGTTCTAGGGGACTGATGACCTCAGATGTTAAGTCCCATAGTGCTCAGAGGCATTTGAACTATTTTTTGTTGGCATGTTTCTTTAATCCATGGGAGAGTGTCACAGATGTACGGAAGGAAATGGAATGGCAGACGCTTGAAGATAGGCGTGAACCATCCCGAGAAAGTCTATTAACAAATTTTCAAGAACCGGCTTTAAATGATTACTCTAGGGATGTACTACAATGCCACACGTATCGCTCACACAGGGATCGTGAGGATAAGATTAGAATAATTATTGCATGCACAGAGACATTCAAACAATCATTATTCGCGCGCTGGATATGTGAATGGAACAGGAAGAAACTAATAAATGGTACAATGGAACGCACCCTCTGCCATGCACGTCACGGTGGCTTGCGGAGTATAGATGTAGATTAAGATGTACATGCAGATGAATATTCAAAGCGCTGTAGACAACGGCGCTCAGATTTAGTGCAGGAAGGCATCTGTCGCCGTCCTGTACTGCCAAATAGCGAAAAAAATACGAGCTTACACAGTATCGGAGCAGATTAGCGACTGGATTTAAGACTTCGTTGCACACACAACTCAATATGTCGCTGTTAATGGAACAAAATCGACAGAATGTAATTCCCGGAATCCCCTGAGGAAGTGTGATAGGACATTACTGTTTACACTCTATATGTAAATGATCTAGCAGAAAGCGTCAGATGCTCTTTAAGGCTGTTCGCAGATGATGCGGTTGTCTATAACAAAGTAGCAACGCCAGAAAACAGTAACGATTTGCAGAATACCCTTCAGAGAATTGTCGAATGGTGCAATGTCTAGGAGTTAATCGCGAACGTAAGTAAATGTAACATATTGCACATACATGGGAAATAAATCCACTAATCTACAGCCACGACATTGATGACAAAGTACTGGAAACAGTATCTACCGCAAAATATCTGGGAGTAACTATCCAGAGCGGCCATAAGTGGGATGACCACATAAAACAAATAGTGTAAAAGTGGATGCCAGACTCAGATTCATAGTAAGAATCTGTAACAGAGCATTAAGTGGAAGGGCCGGGGGTGAGGAGGTACTTGCGGAGTGACATGTAGATGTAGATGTAAATTGAGGCTGTAGTACTTTAGTCACCGATAGCTACACTACGGTGAGACTGAGCTACTACTGCGTTAAATGTAGGGAGTTTCGAGTCAGTTTATAATTTTACAATGTGAGAGCCTCACTCCGAAGACCTTCATTTTGAAGTCATGAATAGTTTATCTCAAAAATCATCATGAGGTGTTATGTATTACCTTCAATAATTCTGTGTATTACCTTCAATAGTTCTGTGTATTACATTCAGTAGTTCTGTTCTATGCTAACCAGTTTCACAAGATTCACTGAGTACTTAAGTGATTTATTCTCAGTCCCCCCCCCCCTTGCCCCCCGGACCCCTGACTCTATGTTAGATTTATCAGATTTGCTTTCACACAGGTTGTGATAATTAAATGTTTATTAACTCTAGCAATACCAAGATATTTAACATAATGCGCCTCACCAAGGAGAGAGGCGTGGTAGGTACTTTATACCCGTAAAAAAAAAAAAAAAAAAAAAAAAAAAAAAAAAAAAAAAAAAAAAAAAAAAAAAATTAAACAAGTGCAATTCGTCAGCTGTTTTTGAAGTATTTTAACAACATACTTTTTAAACAAGTTCTGATGTGTAAGTAGGGTCCAGAACACGAAAAATAGCAATAAAATGCACCTTACGGATTAAACAAACGCAATTCGTTAATTGTTATTGAATTACATTAACAGCATACATTTTAAAGAAGTGCTGGTTGGTAAATAGGGCTGAGAACCCGAAAAATAGCTTGTAGCACAGTCTTGGCAATAAAAATGAATCTTCCGGACTGTGGGATTGTGTACTACCAACAACTTCATGATCACCACAAAAATTTGAAAAATGCAAATTTCGTGCACGTTTGTTGAGTTCTACTCTTAATATACCTTTCAAAGCGATACTGATGTGTTAGTAAGGCCTTGAACCTGGAAACACTGAATATGACGTTCATAGGGGAAAGTGACATCAGCTACTAAGACTTAAATTTTTGGGTTAAGTTTAACTGGCAATATTTAAAACACACATAGAGTCTAGTGAGAATTAATTAAAGACAATAAACTTGTTTTTCAAAATTTTGAAATGTATAGTAACTCACTCTAAAAGCACTCCGTCTCCAGGCCACGAGTGGCCAATCGGGACCATCCGACCGCCGTGTCATCGTTGGTGGAGGATGCATATAGGAGGGGCGTGGGGTCAGCATACCACTCTTCCGGTCGTAAGATGGTATTCTTGACCGAAGTCGCTGCTATTCGGTCGAGTAGCTCCTCAATTGGCATCACGAGGCTGAGTGCACCCCGAAAAATGGCAGCAGCGCATGGCGGCCTGGATGGTCACCCATCCAAGTGCCGACCACGCCCGACACCGCTTAATTTCGGTGAACTCACGGGAACCGGTGTATTCACTGGGGCAAGGCGGTTGCGTAGTAACTCACTAGATAACAAAATTTTCAAAAGGTGGGCATAAAGTGTTCCTCCCCCCCCCCCCCCCCCTCTCTTCCGCCCTTGGTATTGCGAGGGTTAAGAAGTTGCTACAAGTTACCCTGTTATTGTGTCTGAAGAATTAATTAACAGTGAGAGAATCTGAGTGCCATTTTACTTTAATTGTTAATTGGCTAACTTCTGAATTGCAAATAAATCAAAGTAATTAGAATGCGTGCATAAGTTAACAATTTATCGATCCTTTCAAATAAGGTACCATGCCCATCATTAAGGCGTGGCCTTTAAATATGAGTGTGTGTGCTTTGTTTGTCTGAAATCGGAATTCAAGTTCTCGGTGAGTCTCACCTTATCAATATGCATTTCCAGAGAAGAAACAACGCGATTTAAATGGAAGTACTACAGTGCCTTGCGCGCCAGAGAGGCGTCCGTTTGAAATTAGCGCTTACTCCCTAGTGCACTGTTGGCTCTCGCATGGAGTCCGAGAGCAGATCGGTTAATTTGGATGCGGATAGCGGTTGCGGATCGTTGTCGACGGGCCTGCGATATCGAGAGTGGCTTTTGCAGAAGAGGCCAGGCGCGCCTCGACGCTCGGATGCGCCACCACCGCTACCGACGCCTGGCCGGCCGGTGTGGTGTAGTGGGACGTGAAATTGAAGCGTCACCCATCCACCAGTGTCAGCCCAGTTTGCAGGTGAATATAAGTTAATTTAGTTTTTGTTTACGTATTTTTGTAATATTTGAAATGGTTGTGAGTTGTCTAAGGTTTTGTATTTATTTTTTATGTTTCATGTACGGAGAGGGCGGCGCAACGAACGGAGACAGCATCCTCGCTGCCGGGACCAGAGAGAAAATTGCTGGCCACTATACGTCGCGGGTCGACAGCCAAACAGCAATAGAAGATCCTGAAACCGAGTTGTTGCGTCGTGCTTCTAAAAATTGAAAATTAAGAATTTGTAATGTTTCTACGACAATGATATCATAGGAAGTTTAATCTTATTCAAAATGTTAGTTTTGTCTCGTCAAGGCTCAGGTTCACGTCTGTATGTAGGAAGATAATAAACTAGTGGATGCTATTAAAGTTGAAATACGTGTTCCGAGGATTTATTTATGAAGAATTATGTGAATGAATTAATAATATATTTGACAAGATGATTGAATTTTGACAACGTTCATCGCGACTTCGAATCTCAAAAAGTTTATTCAATGTGGTCCTAATATCGATTAAATCATATAACGTGTATCAATATAAATTCTGAGGAGAAACAAACGACATCTAAAAATTGAAAAAGTTTACGCAAACCAATTGGACTGAGACGTAATTCTGCGCATACGACTCAAATGATGTTTTAGTGTTTCGTTCAAGAACCATTCTGAGACAATTTAAAAAGAATATAAATAATTTTGAAGTGGGTTGTAACTGACGTAGGTGACGAAGTCTACACATGGTCATATGTCAAAAGAAAATCGTTTATAAGAAACTTACGTCGTTACACTACACCGTTATTACAAAAACTAAATTAAACCTATATTCACCTGCAAACTGGGCTAACATTGGTGGATGGGTGACGCTTCAATTTCGCGTCCCACTACAGTGGCCGAGCGGTTCTAGGCGCTACAGTCTGGAACCGCGCGACCGCTACGGTCGCAGGTTTTAATCCTGCCTCGGGCATGGATGTGAGTGATGTCCTTAGGTTAGTTAGGTTTAAGTAGTTCTAAGTTCTAGGGGACTGATGACCTCAGAAGTTAAGTCCCATAGTACTCAGAGCCATTTGAACCATTTTTTTTGAACCGACGCCTGGGTTGGCGTCGCCATTGTGTGCCGTCTGCCGGCGGCTCGCGACACATTTGCAACTCTGAATGAACCGCTGGGTTTGTTTGGGCGTGCAGTCGTCTGCCTGTGCATGGGCGTGTGTTCAAGTGTGTGTGTGTGTGTGTGTGAGCGTGTTTGATGGAGCGCTTGGGAGGGGTGAGTGGCCGTATTAAATAACGGGGCGTCAGCGCGCCGGCTACCGGCATATATTAGTACCTAGCGTGAAATATTCCGCCAGCTATACGCAGCCAGTCTATTTTCCGTCCACTGTAACCTTCGGTAAATAAATCTGCGCCTGTTGCAAATGTTTTTCATCGAGCCGGCGCACACTGGGTCGCTGCGCTGCTATTTATTCCAAGCAACTCGACAGGGCAGGTGCAAAATTTCTGTTCAGAGGCTACATTCATTTCGCAATTTTTAAAAGAAAAACAATATTTTTAGCGGCCAGGACTGGATAACATTTACCTTTCGAAAAGAGGAGCGGACTTCAAACAATAAATTACAGATTATTTAATCTGGCCATGCAACTTTTGTTTAATACTGCAGAACACTTCAGTGTGAACAGATACATTTGTTCAGTTTAGTCACCAGTTATCCGTAAATAATGGTCGTAATGTTCTACCATTCCGCTCCTTATCCATGGAGCCATTCGAGAACCGCTGTGTGTACGTTGTCATCGTGCAACACAGAAAATGCAGATAAAGTACCTTCTGCACCATTCAAAATTTTTCGCCATTTAATATTCGTTGATAACTTGTGCTGTACCTCTGAATCTGTAAGCTTTATTATAGAGACTGTATTTAGTATCTAATGTATATAATAGTGTATTTATTTGTGAATGTATATAATTGATTGTAATTACACTCATGGGCATTAAAATTGTTACACCAAGGAGAAATGCAGATGATAAACGGGTATTCATTGGACAAATATATTATACTAGAACTGACATGTGATTACATTTTCACGCAATTTGGGTGCATAGATCCTGATAAATCAGTACGCAGAACAACCACCTCTGGCTGTAATAACGGCCGTGATACGCTTGGGCATTGAGTAAAACAGATCTAGGATGGCGTGTACAGGTACATCTGCCCATGCAGCTTCAACACAATACCACAGTCCATCAAGAGTAGTGACTGGCGTATTGTGACGAGCCAGTTGCTCGGCCACCATTGACCAGACGTTTTCAGTTGGTGAGAGATCGGGAGAATGTGCTGGCCAAGGGCAGTATTCGAACATTTTCTGTATCCAGAAAGGCCCGTACAAGACCTGCAACACTCGGTCGTGCATTATACTGCTGAAATGTAGGGTTTCGCAGGGATCGAATGACGGTGGAGCCACGGGTCGTAACACATCTGAAATGCAACGCCCGCTGTTCAAAGTGCCGTCAGTGCGAACAAGAGGTGACCGAGACTTGTAACTAATGGCACCCCATACCATCTCGCCGGGTGATACGCCAGTATAGCAATGACGAATACACGCTTCCAATGTGCGTTCACCGCGATGTCGCCAAACACGAATGCGACCATCATAATGCTGTAAACAGTACCTGGATTCATCCGAGAAAATGACGTTTTGCGATTCGTGCACCTACATCTACATCTACATGATTACTCTGCAATTCACATTTAAGTGCTTGGCAGAGGGTTCATGGAACCAGAAAAATACTATCTCCCCACTATTCCACTCCCGAACAGCGCGCGGGAAAAACGAGCACCTAAACCTTTCTGTTCGAGCTCTGATTTCTCTTATTTTATTTTGATGATCATTCCTACCTATGTAGTTTGGGCTCAACAAAATATTTTCGCATTCGAAAGAGAAAGTTGGTGACTGAAACTTCGTAAGTAGATCTCACCGCGACGAAAAACGTCTTTGCTTTAATGACGTCCATCCCAACTCGCGTATTGGTTGGTTGGTTTTGGGGAAGGAGACCAGACAGCGTGGTCATCGGTTTCATCGGATAATGGAAGGATGGGGAAGGAAGTCGGCCGTGCCCTTTCAGAAGAACCATCCCGGCATTTGCCTGGAGTGATTTAGGGAAATCACGGAAAACCTAAATCAGGATGGCCGGACGCGGGATTGAACCGTCGTCCTGCCGAATGCGAGTCCAGTGTCTAACCACTGCGCCACCTCGATCGGTCAACTCGCGTATCATATCTGCCACACTCTCTCCCATATTACGTGATAATACAAAACGAGCTGCCCTTTTTTGCACCCTTTCGATGTGCTCCGTCAATCCCACCTGGTAAGGATCCCACACCGCGCAGCAGTATTCTAACAGAGGATGAACGAGTGTAGTGTAAGCTGTCTCTTTAGTGGAATTGTTGCATCTTCTAAGTGTCCTGCCAATGAAACGCAACCTTTGGCTCGCCTTCCCCACAATATCATCTATGTGGTCTTTACAACTGAAGTTGTTCGTAATTTTTACTCCCAGGCACTTAGTTGAATTGACAACCTTGAGAATTGTACTATTTATCGAGTAATCGAATTCCAACGGATTTCTTTTGGAACTCATGTGGATCACCTCACAATTTTCGTTATTTTGCGTCAACTGCCACCTGCCACACCATACAGCAATCATTTCTAAATCGCTTTGCAACTGATACTGGTCTTTGGATGACCATACTAGACGGTAAATTACAGCATCATCTGCGAACAACCTAAGAGAACTGCTCAGACTGTCACCCAGGTCATGTATATAGATCAGGAACAGCAGAGGTCCCAGGACGCTTCCCTGGGGAACACCTGATATCACATCAGTTTTACTCGATGATTTGCCGTCTATTACTACGAACTGTGACCATCCTGACAGGAAATCACGAATTCAGTCGCACAACTGAGACGATAACCCATAGGCCCGCAGCTTGATTAGAAGTCGCTTGTGAGGAACGGTGTCAAAAGCTTTCCGGAAATCTAGAAATACGGAATCAACTTGAGATCCCCTGTCGATAGCGGGCATTACTTCGAGCGAATAAAGAGCTAGCTGGATTGCACAAGAACGATGTTTTCTGAAACCATGCTGATTACGTATCAATAGATCGTTCCCTTCGAGGTGATTCATAATGTTTGAATACAGTATATGCTCCAAAACTCTACTGCAAACCGAAGTCAATGATATGGATCTGTAGTTCGATGGATTACTCCTACTGCCCTTCTTAAACACTGGTGCGACCTGCACAATTCTCCAATCTGTAGGTACAGATCTATCGGTGAGCGAGCTGTTGTATATGATTGCAAAGTAGGGAGCTATTGTATCAGTGTAATCTGAAAGGAACCTAATCGGTATACAATCTGGACCTCAAGACTTGCCCGTATCAAGCGATTTGGGTTGCTTCGCAACCCCTAAGGTATCTACTTCTAAGAAACTCATGAAAGCAGCTGTTCGTGTTTCAAATTCTGGAATATTCCATTCGTCTTCCCTGGTGAAGGAATTTCGGAAAACTGGGTTCAATAACTCCGCTTTAGTGGCACAGTCGTCGGTAACAGTACCATCGGCACTGCGCAGCGAAGGTACCGACTGCGTCTTGCCGCTTGTGTACTTTACATACGACCAGAATTTCTTCGGATTTTCCATCAAATTTCGAGACAATGTTTCGTTGTGGAACCTATTAAAGGCATCTCGCATTGAAGTCCGTGCCAAATTTCGCGCGTCTGTAAATTTTAGCCAATCTTCGGGATTTCGCGTTCTCCTGAACTTCGCATCCTTTTTCCGTTGCCTCTGCAACAGCGTTCGGATCTGTTTTGTGTACCATGGGGGATCAGTTCCTTCTCTTACCAATTTATGAGGTATGAATCTCTCAATTGCTATTGCTACTATATCTTTGAATTTGAGCTACATCTCGTCTACATTTGCATAGTCAGTTCGAAAGGAATGGAGAATGTCTCTTAGGAAGGCTTCTAGTGACACTTCATCCGCTTTTTTAAATAAAATTACTTTGCGTTTGTTTCTGGTGGATTTCGAAGAAACGGTATTGAGCCTAGCTACAACGACCTTGTGATCACTAATCCCTGTATCAGTCATGATGCTCTCTATTAGCTCTGGATTGTTTGTGGCTAAGAGGCCAAGTGTGTTTTCGCAACCATTTACAATTCGCGTGGGTTCGTGGACTAACTGCTCGAAATAATTTTCGGAGACAGCATTTAGGACAATCTCGGAAGATGTTTTCTGCCTACCACAGGCTTTGAACAAGTATTTTTGCCAACATATCGAGGGAAGGTTGAAGTCCCCACCAACTATAACCGTATGAGTGGGGTATTTATTCGTTACGAGACTCAAATTTTCTCTGAACTGTTCAGCAACTATATCATCGGTGTCTGGGTGTCGTTGAGTACACCATCGCAGGTGCTCCTGTCTGTAATGTAGCGTCATGCATGCTGCTGCAGACGTCGTCGAACTGTTCGTGCAGATGATTGTTGTCTTGCAAACGTCCCCATCTGTTCACTCAGGGATCGAGACGTGGCTGTACGATCCGTTACAGCCATGCGGATAAGATTCCTGTCATCTCGGTTGCTAGTGATACGAGGCCGTTGAGATCCAGCACGACGTTCTGTATTACCCTCCTGAACCCACCGATTCCATTTTCTGCTAACAGTCATTGGATCTCGTCCAACGCGAGCAGCAATGTCGCGATACTATAAACCGCAATCGCCATACGCTACAATCCGACCTTTATCAAAGTCGGAAACGTGATTGTACGCATTTCTCCTCCTTACACGAGGCATCACAACAACGTTTCACCAGGCAACGCCGGTCAACTGCTGTTTGTGTATGAGAAATCGTTTGGAAACTTTCCTCATGTCAGCACGTTGTAGGTGTCGCCACCGGCGCCAACATTGTGTGAATGCTCTGAAAAGCTAATAATTTGCATATCACAGCATCTTCTTCCTGCCGGTTACATTTCGCGTCTGTAGCACATCATCTTCGTGGTGTAGCAATTTTAATGGCCAGTAGTGTATAATGTAAATAGTGTGAATTGCTGGGCGACATCCAAGGGGACTTGATTTACATGTATAGATGGCAACGACGAAATAGCATTAGCTGTGTCGTTGTTTATCGTTGTGAATGGAGAGTCTCTGTTACGCTGCTAGGAGAGAGGGAGCAGAGCAACTTGAGTGATGAAAGAGAGCGGTGTGTTTATTGGATGCTCCCGCAGATGCGGTATGCTGCTATGATCGCTCCAGTGTAGGCGCACCTACTTTGTGAACTCGCGAGTATTAAGAGCACGGTAGGACTGGACAGGCGTAGGAAGCTGCAATTCTAACTGTTTCCTGTCCCGTAATTATCCGTGGCTCTGCAGAGGACTCATGGCTCTCAACCAGCGACAGCAACAGCAGTAGCTCAGCATTGCAATCGGCTACATTCTTCGTTGTCCACACAGCTACAACATCGTAAGACTATTAACTGACAGAGTATAACTAATATTATACAGGTATTATCCAGTGGCGTTTATTTCACAAAATTTGAATAACGTTCTTAAATAATAACCTGCAATAGTTAAAACTTGTTGGCCACCTGTGTTGTCATTGTTCTCAGACATGCGTTTCCTTTGCACGCAGTCACGGAGTGTCGTCAAAATACGAAAATTGATTAACATTTTACTGCCAGTTTTGATGTTATATAATGACCAGTTTCATTTTAAATTTTGCTGCGTGAGTAATCAGTATTGTATTGCATAACAGAGGCTTAACGGATTTGCAGTTTTGAGTGTTAACTTCACTCACTCAAAGTAACGTAAAATTTCGCTGGCAAAACTAATAAGTAAAGATACAGCACAAATTAAGTGTGCGCAATTTCGTTTATACTGCAGTTAGCTTCGCGAGTGACTTATGCTAAAAGTAAAATCAGTTGCTCATTTGCTTGAAGTAAATTCAGTTCAGAATTTAAATAATTGAAAGTAAATTACTTGCCTTTTTCGAAATTTTGCGTAAAGTTACGCTGAGGTTACTAAAAATCATTTTTTACCAATTTTTACCTAACTAAGTTTGAGTTACAACCATTCATTTATTTAACCATCAGCTTCATTTAACTTCGCTTCCAAGATTTAGTTTTCCAGATCAAGCAGCTGTAAACAAAGTACTTTCTGATTCTTTCAGTTCCTAGTGAACTGTTGCGTTGTGGAAAAGTGACAACTTTCTGCTGCCACGCCAGTGATACTTACTTAATTTTCTCTGCCATTACCTTTCTAAACATTCTGGATATTCATTGCCCTAGTGGGCTGGCGATCGTTTAATTATCCTTTTTTTTCTAAACAGTATTTTTTTGTATTAAATATTTTTGCACTAGATTTTCACCCATTTCGAAATTATTATCAGTATTTAGATTAGGTTCAGAATAGATTCTTCCCTGAGAAGGATCTATTGTAGACCTTCCCCCCTGCTAACCGGTATTATTTGCCTTCGGTAACGATAGCCTCACTCACTGTAAAATTTCATTAGGCATACGCGAACACAGTCAGTAGGCCGATTACTAAGAGAGAGGTCACAATTGCCGGAAAATAGCTGTGATTGCTGCCAGTCATTTTCTCGATTGCCAGGACAATGTTGCATGTGGTTGATATCGATGGCGTTTCTTCCCTATCAGCGTTAGCCAAATCTGTGGGGCCTAGGGTCAAATTGTGGACGCCATTCCACTACGGCTGGACACAATATCGCATTTGCTCCACACACTGCCCGAATTTCACGATAAATCTTTGTGCAATTTAGTCGCTTTGCCCACAAGAGTCATACTGCCCCACGTACATGAGCTCTTGACTACGTTTCCCGTTCTCGATCCACTTCAACGCACTCCGTGATACTCCTGTTATCCGTACCGCAGCTGAGATTGTGCCACTCCTGCTGCACAATCGTCTTAGCGTGGGGTCACACGTGTGACTTGCATTTTGAATTGATTGGCGACTCCATGCCGTGTTGTGCGCACCACGACCAAATAATGGATAGAATTGGAAAGAAAATCAGCATTGGCCGTATTTTGTTGTTTTATTGTCAGCATTTGAATTGTTACTTAGTGGCATTTTTCGTATTATTACTATTTCTTATACACTCCTGGAAATTGAAATAAGAACACCGTGAATTCATTGTCCCAGGAAGGGGAAACTTTATTGACACATTCCTGGGGTCAGATACATCACATGATCACACTGACAGAACCACAGGCACATAGACACAGGCAACAGAGCATGCACAATGTCGGCACTAGTACAGTGTATATCCACCTTTCGCAGCAATGCAGGCTGCTATTCTCCCATGGAGACGATCGTAGAGATGCTGGATGTAGTCCTGTGGAACGGCTTGCCATGCCATTTCCACCTGGCGCCTCAGTTGGACCAGCGTTCGTGCTGGACGTGCAGACCGCGTGAGACGACGCTTCATCCAGTCCCAAACATGCTCAATGGGGGACAGATCCGGAGATCTTGCTGGCCAGGGTAGTTGACTTACACCTTCTAGAGCACGTTGGGTGGCACGGGATACATGCGGACGTGCATTGTCCTGTTGGAACAGCAAGTTCCCTTGCCGGTCTAGGAATGGTAGAACGATGGGTTCGATGACGGTTTGGATGTACCGTGCACTATTCAGTGTCCCCTCGACGATCACCAGTGGTGTACGGCCAGTGTAGGAGATCGCTCCCCACACCATGATGCCGAGTGTTGGCCCTGTGTGCCTCTCTCGCAGTGTCCGGAGCAAGTATGGTGGGTCTGACACACCGGTGTCAATGTGTTTTTTTTTTCCATTTCCAGGAGTGTATATTTGACTCCTCACTCTTAACGTAATATTTTACGTAAGTCAAGAACGATATACTTCTAACTTCCCACGCCAAATTGTGGGTGCTGTGTTTTACATTAAGCAACCTTGTATGTATTATAACCATTGTTATAATAATGTTAGCTTGTCCCAAGGGACAAACGAGATGTACTCATCATGCCGGTTAAATACGATAACAAAATTGTTTGTCTACACCTTCAAAACTTTTTTTGTAATGAATACTGTGTTTCACGGCATTTTCATTATTACGTAATGGCATCTTCGTACTATTACTATTTTTATATATTTGACTCCCTAGACTTAACGTAATAGTTTACGTAAATCACGAACGTTGTACTTCTAACTTCCCATGCCAGATGGTAGGTACTATGTTTTTTTTAAACCTGTGTTATACCCCATTTCACGTTATTCATACATTATTCTTTTTCCTTTTCTTTTTCTCTTTTACTTGTCCTGCACTCTGACAACTTATTATAGATCTGTTTTATGTTTGGTTTTTTTAAAAAAGAATACGCCAGTGTATTTTAGATGTTTCCTTCCCCCTTCGTCTGCTATGTTTTTTACGTACATTTTAAATTTGAATTACTTCATAACTCACAAATGCACAAGAGGTATGATGTGTTAATATCTTGCAAAACCAGTAATATTAAGTCTTCACGTGACACATGTCACTTAGAGGGCGTTCCAAACCCTGTCACTCCGAGGTCTGCTGTACAAATGCATGTAAACAGCGGCCTCAGTTTATGTGATCGCTCTAAGCTTGTCGTTATAGCTTGATACCAGTACCTACTAATTTTAATTGTATATTACAGGTATGTTCCTATCAACTGTTATGTTCATACGCAGGTGTAGTTGTGATTTTCGGTTTTATACTCTCTGATCGTTATGTGAAAATTTTTTAACTTCTAGCACTGAGGATGGTCACTAAGTGACCGAAAATCGATTTGGCTGACAGTAAAACAACAAAACACGGCCAATGCAAATAATAATAATAATAATAATAATGAAGTTAACCGACACCTCATGTTCTGTTATTACCAAGCAACAAACTTAGGAACCAACACAACTGGATACATAGCACAAGTATACACAACATTTATTACCAGATACCCAGAATTAAAATTTTTAACAGAACAATGACTAGCTGATCAGATCCGTGTAATAATCAAAAATAACAGGATACCCCAGTCAGAATTAGAAAACATCAAACAACAAGTACAACAAATACTGGAACAAAATAATGTGCAACCAGAAGAAGAAGAAAATACAGTAATTGACTCAAACATCCCAGAGCAAACAAACAAAGAACACCATGCATCAATTAAACAATCAGAGGAAAACGAAATCTTAAGACAGCCACCAGAGCAAGCACAAATAGAACATGAAGTGACACACATGTTAGATATACAAGAAAAATTTCAGCTAACATATATAGAATACAAAGACACAAATACAGACATTACACCATTCTTGCATAGACCACCAAATAACCCACAAGTCGAAACAACAATAACTACTATCAACAGAATCATACACAACAAAATAAATGAAAATGCAACTATGGAAGAGTTACAACTACTGGTTTATATAGGAGCACTCACTACACTAAATATACACACTAGGCAGAGATCAGAACAAACCAACACACAGAAGAAACCCATAAAACCAGCATGGCAACACAGGCTACAGATCAGAATAGAAAAACTGAGAAAAGACATTGGACAGATAACACAGTTTATAAGAAATGAAATATCAGACAAAAAACGAAAAAGGTTAGGTAAAATCTCACAACAAGAAGCGATAGAGCAATTAGATGAAAAGAAGCAGAAATTACAAACATTGGACAAACGTCTTAGAAGATAAAAAAAAAGTGAAAATCGAAGGAAACAAAACCAAACATTCAACACAA
Organism: Schistocerca serialis cubense; assembly: GCF_023864345.2. NCBI lineage: Eukaryota > Metazoa > Arthropoda > Insecta > Orthoptera > Acrididae > Schistocerca > Schistocerca serialis. Next base: position 145,455,211 of record NC_064641.1, on the reverse strand, counting down.
ACCAAAAGAAATTTTATCAGACAATAGATAACACACACATTAAAATAGACAACCCGCCAAACATAAAAGACATGGAACAATTCTGGAGCAACATATCTTCAAACCCAGTACAACATAACAGACATGCACGGTGGATACAAGCAGAAACTGACTCATACAAGATGATACCACAAATGCCTGAAGTGATAATTTTGCAAAAATGAAGTCACCCGAGCAATTAACTCTACACACAATTGGAAATCCCCTGGAAATGATAAAATAGCAAATTTCTGGCTAAAGAAGTTCACCTCAACACATTCACATCAAACTAAATTATTTAACAATTACATTGCAGACCCATACACATTCCCTGATACACTTACACATGGAATAACTTATCTGAAACCTAAAGAACCAGCAGACACAGCAAACCCAGCAAAATATCGCCCCATAACATGCCTACCAACAATATACAAAATATTAACTTCAGTCAATACACAGAAATTAATGACACATACAACACAAAACAAAATTATAAATGAAGAACAAAACGGCTGCTGCAAAGGAGCACATGGATGTAAAGAGCAAGTGATAATAGATACAGAGGTGACATATCAAGCTAAAACTAAACAAAGGTCACTGCGCTACGCATACATTGATTACCAAAAAGCTTTTGATAGTGTACCCCACTCATGGTTACTACAGATATTGGAAATATACAAAGGAGATCCTAAATTAATACAGTTCCTAAACATAGTAATGAAAAATTGGAAAACCACACTTAATATCCAAACAAATTCAAATAATATCACATTACAGCCAATACAGATTAAGTGTGGAATACACCAAGGAGACTCATTAAGTCCTTTCTGGTTCTGCCTTCCTCTGAACCCACTATTCAACATGCTAAATAATACAAATTATGGATATAATATTACTGGAACATACCCACACAAAATAACACATTTGCTATACATGGATGATCGAAAACTACTGGCAGCAACAAATCAACAACTCAACCAATTACTAAAGATAACAGAAGTATTCAGCAATGATATAAATATGGCTTTTGGAACAGACAAATGTAAGAAAAATAGCATAGTCAAGGGAAAACACACTAAACAAGAAGATTACATATTGGATAACCACGGCGACTGCATAGAAGCGATGGAAAAAACAGATGCCTATAAATATCTAGGATACAGACAAAAAATAGGAATAGATAATTCAAATATTAAAGAAGAACTAAAAGAGAAATATAGACAAAGACTAACAAAAATACTGAAAACAGAATTGACAGCAAGAAACAAGACAAAAGCTATAAATACTTATGCTATACCAATATTGACCTACTAATTTTGAGTAGTGAAATGGAGTAACACAGACCTAGGAGCACTCAATACACTTGCACAATCACAATGCCACAAATGTAGAATACATCACATACATTCAGCAACAGAAAGATTCACATTAAGCAGGAAGGATGGAGGAAGGGGATTTATCGACATAAAAAACCTACATTATGGACAGGTTGACAATTTAAGAAAATTCTTTCTAGAACGAGCAGAAACTAGCAAAATACACAAAGCAATCACTCATATAAATACATCGGCTACACCATTGCAATTTCATAACCACTCCTACAACCCTTTAGATCACATAACATCAACAGATTTGAAGAAAGTAAATTGGAAAAAGAAAACACTACATGGCAAGCACCCGTATCATCTAACACAGCCACACATCGATCAAGACGCATCCAACAGATGGCTAAGAAAAGGCAATATATACAGTGAGATGGAAGGATTAATGATTGCAATACAGGATCAAACAATAAACAGCAGATATTACAGCAAGCATATTATTAAAGATCCCAATACCACAACAGATAAATGCAGACTTTGCAAACAACAAATAGAAACAGTAGATCACATCACAAGCGGATGTACAATACTAGCAAATACAGAATACCCCAGAAGACATGACAATGTAGCAAAAATAATACATCAACAACTTGCCATACAACATAAACTAATAAAACAACACGTTCCCACATACAAAGATGCACCACAAAATGTGCTGGAGAATAATGACTACAAATTATACTGGAACAGAACCATTATAACAGATAAAACAACACCACATAACAAACCTGACATCATACTCACCAATTAAAAGAAGAAATTAACACAACTAATCGAAATATCCATACCCAATACAACAAATATACATAAGAAAACAGAAGAAAAAATTGAAAAATACATCCAACTGGCTGAGGAAGTCAAGGACATGTGGCATCAGGATAAAGTTGACATTATACCAATTATACTATCAACTACAGGAGTCATACCACACAATATCCACCAGTACATCAACGCAATACAGCTACATCCAAACGTATATATACAACTACAGAAATCTGTAATTATTGATACATGTTCAATTACCCGAAAGTTCCTAAATGCAATGTGACATATACCGTACAGTTAAAAGGATGTCATGCTTGATCAAGGTCTGCGTCACTTTCCATTTTTGGCCAGACGTAACGTCTGAGAATAGAAAGAATAATATATAAATAATAAAATAATAAATTATGATGTAATAAGATATAATAAAGTAAAATATAATATAATAATATATATTATAATACCATAAAATTATAATATAATAATATATAATAAAAACTATAATATAATGTAATAATACTTCTATGAAAAGTTGAAGGTATTTCAGATGGGGTGAAGAGTTGGAATACAATTCTACTTTATCGGTAAGTCTGAAAAGCTCTTGTTCGTACAAAACTGCAACTGCTATTACGTGCTACAGAATCCATAAACCACTCTGAATGTGCAGCTGGAGAGTCTTATGACGACCTACGTGTAAGATATTTGTAATTTAATATCAGTCGGGACGGCGTAAGACAAATAATGAGCATCGTTGATCTCGGTGTTCAGTTAAAGGCGTCCCTCTGCTGTTGGTGATGTATCTCGCGCATAGCGCAGTACCACCACTCTGGCGACGTCGCTTAAAAGGTCCCGAGTCCCGCCGCTTTTCGTCTACTTTGTCTGCCGGCGCTGTTGTATGTGGGTGCCGGCGGTATTTCTTGAGACGATCATAATTCTCGACATTATTCTCCGCGTATTATTGCGCGAGAGCTCCTCGGATGATTGCGTTACTGAAATATCTTACCGTCTTAGACATTTGAATGTAAGAGGGGCATAACTCAGCTAACCAAGCCAAGCTGGATGGGAGGGGTAGGGAGGGGGGTTTAAAGGGAAGGGAGAAGACGCCGCGGGTTGGAGAAAGCTGGCGGTGACTGAGGGAAGCAGAGGAGAGGACGTGGCTACACACACTGCGTGTAGAGTGGGAAAAAGAATGGGAACGAAGAAAGCAAGGTGTGGGGCAGAAGCGAGGCGAGAAATTCGCCGCGCCAGTCCGGGGCCACTGAAATTAGGAGGTGGATAAACGAGATACACAATAACACGCATCGCCCACTTTATATACGCCGGGCAATGATCACGTCAGTATAACCTAAGAATTTACGGAAGGTCATTTCATATACACGCCAGCTCTATATCATTACGCGCGGGTCCTCTGAGGGATATTGCATTCCTGGGAGGGGGATCCCAGCCCCTGCATCGCCGCAACCCGCGCGTCGCTAGCTCTGCCTGCCGGCGCACGCACCACGCGTTGCTCTGAAACCGCGCGCCCGCAGGTCGTACCAGTGTATCACTTTGCTCCGCGCCGACGCGCCCTTTTAATCAGCGTCGGCAGTCTCCGCAGTTTGTAACGGTTTACCTGGCACGTGGGCAGCCTCGACACGGCACTCGTACTTACTTGTTCGTCCGGTAAAGGTGACCACGGGGCTCGTAGCGAAAAACAAATACTCCCTGCAGAATTTTTAAGACTCGCTGGCCGCTTATACCTCTACAACGTATGACGTTGTTTTACAACCAGCTGTATCGTCATAAGGATTTTGTTTTGACGTCTTTACTCGCTTATAGTAGAAGTCTTTATATCTGTACGTGTGCTATGCAAATACAGTGCGTATCAAAAAGAATCATCCGATTTGGCACGTCTATATTTCTGAAACTAATAAATACATATTTTGTTTTTTGATGAACAGGAAACTCAAAAAGTTCTTTTTCATACATTTTCATGGTTGTTCAATATGCTCTCCTTGAGATGCACGACATATGTCAACGCGGTATTTAAATTGTTGCCACATTGCAGCGACGATGTCTTGAGTTACGGTTTCCACAACTGCTATTATGTGATGTCTCAGTTCATTCATTGTTTTTGGCAATGCAGACACAGCAAGAGTCTTTTATAACCCTACAAGAAATAATCACATACAGTCAGGCCAGTAATGCAAGGCTGAATCATTTGGTCCAATGCCACCAATTCATTTTCGGTAATCCTTTGATTTAAAAATTCCCGCAGTTCTAGATGCCAGTGTGGCGGTGCCCCATTCTGTTGGTAATGAAGTCGTTCGAACCAGTATAAAACTGTGTGAAAAGAAAGTTCTCAAGCGTATCGAGAGATGTGCTTCCAGTAAAAGTGTTCTCGGCAAAGAAAAATGGACCATACACCTTTCCTATGCGCGAAGCACATTAATTTTTAGAGAGTCTCCCTCATGTTGTACACATTCGTGTGGTTGTTCCGTACCCCATAATCCCACATTATGACGGTTCGCCTTTCCATTTAAATGGGATGTTGCCTCTTCACTAAACACTAAGGCCGGTATTACACTATCAAATTGTTTTCAAAGATTTGATGAAAGATATGATCAAATATTCGTCAAATTTATTTGACAAAAATCTTTGACGTGGCGCTAAAAAGGGGTATTACACCGTCATCATATTTTTCATCAAAGTTAAAGATGGCTGACAACAACAACTTGTTATTAACTGCAGCATTTGCATGTACCACAATTGCACTGTGTGCACATGTGGAAGAGAAACGGGGAAGAAAAGGAAACGTACGTGGGTGAAGCCGTGGGCTATACGACGAGGCGATAAAAGCATTCAATAAATGTTCAATACACTTTATGTGCATTAAGAACTATTTTTGTTTTATAAACAAATCAACTACATTTTGTGTCCCATATCTCACGGCTAATGACCTCCGCAATATTTTTATAGCTCTCCAATCTTCTTAATCTATTTTTGTATTCAGGGTGCCTCACGTTGTAAAGCGCCTCATCAGCTTCATACATCTCTATTAATTTTGTAGTCGACGGTACCCACCAATTGTATTTACAGGCTATGTTTATAAACACACTACAGATGACAGAACGCTGAAGCGACGCTAGCGCTCCACGTGGTAACATTTCACATTTCATTAAACAGAAGACAAGCGACTTTTATAGTCAAATCTACAGCGAGGCCCTAGATTTGATCAAATTTATTTGACGACAGACGAGATTTGACAAAATGCCCTATTATACCATCGAACTTCTTTGACATAAATATTTGACATATCAGCTTTGACAAAGAAATTTGATAGTGTAATACCGGCCTAAGCGTGGAAGAAGACTGTCATCCTTCATCTTGCCACGAACGAAATTAGAGAACTCCACACTTGTCGATTGGCACCTTCACGAAGAGCTTGCAGTAGCTGAATTTTGTATGGTTTCGTGTGTAAACGTCGACGCAACACACGCCAGATGGACATCGGGGGCCTGTTGAGCTATCAAGTAGCATGGCGAACGGGTTTCTGCGGACTCCTCGTGACACTATGGTGGATGCGTTCGACGTCTGTGTCAGATACTTGGAGGCCGCTCGGCTATTTGCCTTTACACAAACAACCAGTTTCTCAGAATTGTTCATGCCATCTTCTAATGCTCTGTGCTTTAGGAGGATCCACAGCACGCCTAGTACGAAAGTCACGCTGAACAGGGCCGGTCGGGGTGGCCGAGCGATTCTAGGCGCCACAGTTTGGAGCCGAGCGACCACTACGGCCGCAGGCTCGAATCCTGCCTCGGGCATGTATGTGTGTTATGTCCGTAGGTTAGTTAGGATTAAGTAGTTCTAAGTTCTAGGGGACTGATGACCTCAGAAGTTAAGTCCCATAGTGCTCAGAGCCATTTGAACCACGCTGAACAGTTATTACCGACCCGCTCTGCGCAAAACGCAGAACACCAAACGCTTTCTTTTGTTCCGACACTTTTTTTACTAGAACTGAAGTGGGCGCACACTGCTGATACCTACCGGGAACCATGTAAAACTCGAGAGTTTTCCCATTCCATCAGTACGTTGTTCACGCACATATCTCAAATAACTTAATAGTTATGATTTTTTAAAAGTCGGATGATTCTTTCTGGTACACCCCGTACTTACGTTATGCAAATATCTCTCCATATACAAGGCATATATTCTTATGCATAGCTGAAAAGTTGTTCTCCTCGGACCACTCTGTCGCTGCAATATTAAATATTTCACTGGGTATTTTCGGAACGATTGAAGACATAGATAAAGGTTGTCCGTTAAGTGATATTACTGCTGTACGTACAATGAATTAATTTTTTTATGCACAAAGATAATAAAACAAACACGTTTCATTCAGATGTAACTTTCTGTTTTTTTAAAACGGCTTCTTCAAGTTATTTACAGCACAAAATATAGTAACTTATTCCTGAAACTCAACTTAACTGCAATAGGTATAGATGTACTACCAAAAGCGACGTATCAAAATTTGTGGAGGATCAGGATTGGAATGCGGATTTCCCGCTTATTACGAGCGGTGGCCTTACAACTCATGCTGTCCGAGCAGCTTCCGTGACCTACGTCATCACTCAGATTATTAACTATTTACCCACACTGGCATATCTCGTTGTACCCCTGCATGTTTTAGAATCAAAACAATGAGAAGTCACAGAGTATCGTTGTGATTTTCATCGCAGACCCATATTCGCCTTATACGTTTTTTTATCTGATAACGAACTACGGTCTCAAATATTGTCATTTATTCCTGAAATTCAACTTAACTGTAACAGGAATAGATGTACTATCTGGATTTCCCGCTTATCGCGAGGGGTCGCCTTAAGATTTAGGCTATCCGAGCACACTCACCAGACCGAACCAAACATGTACACTACTGGCCATTAAAATTGCTACACCATGAAGATGACGTGCTACAGACGTAAAATTTAACCGACAGGAAGAAGATGCTGTGTTATGCAAATGATTAGCTTTTCAGACCATTCACACAAGGTTGGCGCCGGTAGCGACACCTACAACGTGCTGACATGAGGAAAGTTTCCAACCGATTTCTGATACACAAACAGCAGTTGACCTGCGTTGCCTGGTGAAACGTTGTTGTGATGCCTCGTGTAAGGAGGAGAAGTGCGCACCATCACGTTTCCGACTTTGATAAAGGTCGGATTGTAGCCTATCGCGATTGCGGTTTATCGTACCACGACATTGCTGCTCGCGTTGGACGAGATCCAATGACTGTTAGCAGAGTGTGGAATCGCTGGGTTCAGGAGGGTAATACAGAACGCCGTGCTGGATCCCAACGGCCTCGTATCACTAGCAGTCGAGATTACAGGCATCTTATCCGCATGGCTGTAACGGACCGTGCAACCACGTCTCGATCCCTGAGTCAACAGATGGGGACAATTGCAAGACAACAATCATCTGCACGAACAGTTCGACGACGTTTGCAGCAGCATATGGAGTATCAGCTCGGAGACCATGGCTTTGGTTACCCTTGACGCTGCATCACAGACAGGAGCACCTGCGATGGTGTACTCAACGACGAACCTGGGTGCACGAATGGCAAAACGTCATTTTTTCGGATGAATCCAGGTTCTGTTTAGAGCATCATGATGGTCGCATCCGTGTTTGGTGACATCGCGGTGAACGCACATTGGAAGCGTGTATTCTTCATCGCCATACTAGCGTATCACCCGGCGTGATGATATGGGGTGCCATTGGTTACACGTCTCGGTCACCACTTGTTGTTCGCATTGACGGGACTTTGAACAGTGGACGTTACATTTCAGATGTGTTACGACCCGTGGCTGTACCCTTCAGCCGGCCGCGGTGGTCTAGCGGTTCTAGGCGCTCAGTCCGGAACCGCGCGACTGCTACGGTCGCAGGTTCGAATCCTGCCTCGGGCATGGATTTGTGTGATGTCCTTAGGTTAGTTAGGTTTAAGTAGTTCTAAGTTCTAGGGGACTGATGACCACAGACGTTAAGTCCCATAGTGCTCAGAGCCATTTTTTTGTACCCTTCATTCGATCCCTGCGAAACCCTACATTTCAGCAGGATAATGCACGACCGCATGCTGCCATGGTCAGCACATTCTCCAGATCTCTCACCAATTGAAAAAGTCTGATCAATGGTGGCTGAGCAACTGGCTCGTCACAATACGACAGTCACTACTCTTGATGAGTGTTAAAGCTGCATGGGCTGCTGTATCTGTACACGCCATCCAAGTTCTGTTTGACTCAATGCCCAGGCGTATCAAGGCTGTTATTATGGCCAGAGGTGTTTGTTCTGGGTACTGATTTCTCAGAATTTATGCTCCCAAATTGCGTGAAAATGTAATCACATGTCAGTTCTAGTATAATATATCTGTCCAATGAATACCCGTTTATCGTCTGCATTTCTTCTTGGTGTAGCAATTTTAATGGCCAGTAGTGTATCTGTCACACACCTATCTACCTTTTCTTATCTATTATAATTTCATGTGCGAGTGTTGGTAAATGAATTACGAGTAATAATCCTTGAGGAGAAATAGATAGGTGTGTGACATTCAGAGATTTGGGTCGGTCCAAGGACTGTGCTCGGATAGCCTAAGTGGCGAGGTAACCGCTCGCTATAAGCTGGAAATCCTGGTTGGAGACCCAGCTTGGCACAAATTTTCAAGTTTCACTTTAGGCAGTATATCTACACCTATTACAGTTACGTTGAACTTCAGTAATCAATTGCAAATTAATGCGTCCATCTTACGCTCTTATGACGGCTAGAAGTGTCTGGCGTCCTCTGTAGGTATCACCGTGTACCGTATTTAACGGCGGGCATAGCATAAATGTTTGCACAGATACGTTATTAAGTCTTCAGTGGCGGTATAGGTACCATTCTCTATTTGATCGACATCATACAAGATACCAGTGAACTCTCACTCTTCTTTGTTCAACGTCAGCTATATGATGGCTTGGTCCACATCACATTCGAACGCCCTTAGAAGCTTTCGGAACCGTAGGAAGGTTGCGTGCATCTCTGGCAGTTGATCTGGTGTAGATCCTAGGATGTCATTCAATGACGTGAAGTGTGGTTCGTATGATAACACATTGAATACGGCTCTACATTTGATACTTCCATTGTTGCGTTTCTTGACGATATGACGTGGCAGTTAGTACGTTTCCAAACGTATAGTGCTCTGATCCCTCCGAATATAGTTTTTATATTTCCTCATGATTAATAAGCTTCAATTCTTCATTCTCCTGCAACCTGTTTTGGAACGAGCGAAGACGTACTTTAGCAGTAGTAAGCTTCTGGAGGAAAGAATATCCGTCTTTCGAAGCAGACATACAACTCAGGAGCCACTTTTCATGCAGGATGACAGTGTTGTCTATGGGTGCCAATACTAGCTCTTGATGCTTCCTTCTGCTATTTGTTTCCAAGTCCCAAAAATATCTCATTGAACTTACCCTGAATGAAACTGGATGTTGTCTAGTTAACTGCAGCGCCCTACAAACCAATCATCATCATCATTAAGGCGGAGCTCACCATCTGCAGCATCGTCGATAGAACTGACTGTGGTCCTTTGGTGCAGAGCCGAGTGGAGGGTCTGAATCAGAGGCTCAGGTGGTTCTGTGGCCGTGTAGGCTGCAGATTTCTTGACTTGCGCCATCGGGTGGTGGGTTTCCGGGTTCCGCTTAATAGGACAAGAGTCCACTACACACAGGAGGCAGCTACACGGGTAGCGGGGGCTGTGTAGAAGGGACTGGGCGGTTTTTTTAGGTTAGAGGGTCTCAGGTAACCACCAGTCTAAAGTGGGCAGGTACAACACAGTAAGGTAGTTGTAGAAACGATTGGTGTTGTAGTTGTAAACTGTCGCAGTTGTGTTGGGAAAGAACCAGAGCTCCAAGCCATAATAGAAGCTCAAATATTTGTAGGTACAGAGAGTTGAGTAAAGCCGGAAATAAGTTCAGCCGAAATTTTTTCAAACGATCTAACAGTGTTCAGAAAGGATAGATTAAATACAGTTGGTGGTGGAGTATTTATTGCTGTCAGAGGCAGTTTGCCTTGTAGCGAAATTAAAGTAGATAGTTCACGTGAAATAGTATGGGTAGAGGTTATACCTGACAATCGGACTAAACTGTTAATTGGATCGTTTTACCGACCCCCCGACTCAGAAGACATAGGTACTGAACAGTTCAATGAAAACTTGAGTCTCATTTCAAATAAGTACCCCGCTCATACAATTATAATCGGTGGTGACTTCAATCTACCCTCGATATGCTGGAAAAATTATACGTTAAAAGCCTGCGGCAGGCATAAAACATCATCGGAAATTGTACTGAATGCTCTCTCAGAAAATTATTTTGAACAATTATTTCATGAGCCCACTCGAAGCGTTAATGGTTGCGAAAGCATACTTGACCTTTTATCAACAAATAATCCTGGACAAATAGTGAGTGTTGTGACGAATACAGGGATTAAGGACCACAAGGCAGTTGCTGCTAGGCTGAATACCGTAACATATACAACCATCAAAAAGAAACGCAAAGTATATCTATTTAAAAAAGCTGATGAAAATGATCTTAACGCCTTTTTAAGAGACAGTCTTCACTCCTTCCTATCTGATCATGTAAGTGCCGAAAAGTTGTGGAATGGTTTCAAACAGATAGTATCGGGTGCAATTGAGAGATATATACCACATATATTAATAATTGATGGTAATGATCCCCCATGGTACACAAAACGGGTCAGATCGTTGTTGCAGAAGAAACGAAAAAAAGCATGCCAAATTTAAAAGAACGCAAAATCCCCAAGATTGGCAAAGTTTTACAGAAGTTCGAAATATAGTGCGTACTTCAATGCGAGATGCTTTTAATAATTTCCACAACGAAATTCTGTGTCGAAATCTGGCAGAAAACCCAAATAGATTCTGGTCATACATAAAGTACACCATTGGAAAGACGCAATCAATACCTTCACTGAGCGATAACAACGGTGAAGTCACTGATGACAGTGCCGCTCGTGCGGTAGCGTTCTCGCTTCCCACGCCCGGGTTCCCGGGTTCGATTTCCGGCGGGGTCAGGGATTTTCTGTGCCTTGTGATGGCTGGGTGTTGTGTGATGTCCTTAGGTTAGTTAGGTTTAAGTAGTTCTAAGTTCTAGAGGACTGATGACCTAAGATGTTAAGTCCCATAGTGATCAGAGCCATTTGACAGTGCCGCTAAAGCAGAGTTATTCAACACGGTTTTCCGAAACTCCTTCAGCAAAGAAGACGAAGTAAATATTCCTCAATTCCAAACAAGAACAACTGCCAAGATGAGAAACATAGAAGTAGATATTCTCGGTGTAACAAAGCAGCTTAAATCACTTAATAAAGGCAAGGCCTCCGGGCCAGATTGTATACCAGTCAGGTTCCTCTCAGTGTGTGCTGATAAAATAGCCCCATATTTAGCAATTACATACAACCACTCGCTCACAGAAAGATCCGTACCTAATGACTGGAAAATTGCTCAAGTCACACCAATGCCCAAAAAGGTAAGTAGGAGTAATCCGCTGAATTACAGGCCTATATCACTAACGTCGATTTGCAGTAGGGTTTTAGAACATGTACTGTATTCGAACATTATGAAGTACCTCGAAGAAAACGATTTATTGACGTACAGTCAGCACGGATTCAGAAAATATAATTCTTGTGAAACACAAGTAGCTCTTTATACTCATTAAGTAATAAGTGCTGTTGACAGGGGATGTCAAATTGATCCCATATTTTCAGATTTCCAGAAGGCTTTTGACACCGTTCCTCACAAGCGTCTTCTAACCAAACTGCGTGCCTACGGAGTATCGCCTCAGTTGTGCGACAGGATTCGTGATTTCCTGTCAGAAAGGTCACAGTTCGTAGTAATAGACGGAAAGTCATCGAATAAAACTGAAGTAATATCCGACGTTCCCCAAGGAAGTGTTATAGGCCCTCTATTGTTCCTGATCTATATCAACGCCATAGGAGACAATCTGAGGAGCCGTCTTAGATTGTTTGCAGATGATGCTGTCATTTGCCGTCTTGTAAAGTCATAAGATGATCAAAACGACTTGCAAAATGATTTAGATAAGATATCTGTATGGTGCGAAAAGTGGCAGTTGACCCTAAATAAGGAAAAGTACTAAAAGAAATCAGCTAAATTTCGATTACGCGACAAGTCACACACATCTGGGGGCTGTAAATTCAACTAAATACTTAGAGATTACAATTACAAATAACCTAAATTGGAACGATCACATAGATGATATTGTGGGTAGAGCAAAACATGGACTGCGATTCATTGGCAGAACACTTAAAAGGTGCAACAGGTCTACCAAAGAGACTGCTTACACTACGCTTGTCCGCCCTATTCTGGAGTATTGCTGTGCGGTCTGGGATCCGCATCAGGTGGGACTGACGGATGACATCGAAAAAGTACAAAGAAGAGCAGCTCGTTTTGTATTATCGCGAAATAGGGGAGATAGCGTCACAGACATGATACGTGAATTGGAGTGGCAATCATTAAAAGAAAAGTGTTTTTCGTTGCGACGGGATCTTCTCATGAAGTTTCAGTCAACAGTTTTCTCCTCCGATTGTGAAAACATTCTGTTGGCACCCACCTACGTAGGGAGAAATGATCATCATTATAAAATGAGAGAAATTAGGGCTTGCCCAGAAAAATTTAAGTGTTCGTTATTCCCGCGTGCCGTTCGAGAGTGGAACGGTAGAGAGACTGCTTGAAGGTGGTTCATTGAACCCTCTGCCAGGGACTTCTACATCTACATCTTCATCCATACTCCGCAAGCCACCTGACGGTGTGTGGCGGAGGGTACCTTGAGTACCTCTATCGGTTCTCCCTTCTATTCCAGTCTCGTATTGTTCGTGGAAAGAAGGATTGTCGGTATGCTTCTGTGTGGGCTCTAATCTCTCTGATTTTATCCTCATGGTCTCCTCGCGAGATATACGTAGGAGGGAGAAATATACCGCTTGACTCCTCAGTGAGGGTGTGTTCTCGAAACTTCAACAAAAGCCCGTACCGAGCTACTGAGCGTCTCTCCTGCAGAGTCTTCCACTGTAGTTTATCTATCATCTCCGTAACGCTTTCGCGATTACTAAATGATCCTGTAACGAAGCGCGCTGCTCTCCGTTGGATCTTCTCTATCTCTTCTATCAACCGTATCTGTACGGATCCCACACTGCTGAGCAGTATTCAAGCAGTGGGCGAACAAGCGTACTGTAACCTACTTCCTTTGTTTTCGGATTGCATTTCCTTAGGATTCTTCAAATGAATATCAGTCTGGCATCTGCATTACCGACGATCAACTTTATATGATCATTCCATTTTAAACCACTCCTAATGCGTACTCCCAGGTAATTTATGGAATTAATTGCTTCCAGTTGCTGACCTGCTATATTGTAGATAAATGAAATGAGATCTTTCTTTCTATGTATTCGCAGCACATTACACTTGTCTACATTGAGATTCAATTGCCATTCCCTGCACCATGCGTCAATTCGCTCAGATCCTCCTGCATTTCAGTACAATTTTCCATTGTTACAACCTCTCGATATACCACAGCATCATTCGCAAAAAGCCTCAGTGAACTCCCGATGTCATTCACAAGGTCATTTATGTATATTGTGAATAGCAATGGTCCTACGACACTCCCCTGCGGCACACCTGAAATCACTCTTACTTCGGAAGACTTCTCTCCATTGAGAATGACATGCTGCGTTCTGTTATCTAGGAACTCTTCAATCCAATCACACAATTGGTCTGATAGTCCATATGCTCTTACTTTGTTCATTAAACGACTGTGGGGTACTGTATCGAACGCCTTGCGGAAGTCAAGAAACACGGAATCTACCTGGGAACTCGTGTCTATGGCCCTCTGAGTCTCGTGGACGAATAGCGCGAGCTGGGTTACACACGATCGTCTTTTTCGAAACCCATGCTGATTCCTACAGCGTAGATTTCTAGTCTCTAGAAAAGTGATTATACTCGAACATAATACGTGTTCCAGAATTCTACAACTGATCGACGTTAGAGATATAGGTCTATAGTTCTGCACATCTGTTCGACGTCCCTTCTTGAAAACAGGGATGATTTGTGCCCTTTTCCAATCCTTTGGAACGCTACGCTCTTCTAGAGACCTACGGTACACCGCTGCAAGAAGGGGGGCAAGTTTCTTCGCGTACTCTGTGTAAAATCGAATTGGTATCCCATCAGGTCCAGCCGCCTTTCCTCTTTTGAGCGATTTTAATTGTTTCTCTATCCCTCTGTCGTCTATTTCGATATCTACCATTTTGTCATTTGTGCGACAATCTAGAGAAGGAACTACAGTGCAGTCTTCCTTTGTGAAACAGCTTTGGAAAAAGGCATTTAGTATTTCGGCCTTTAGTCTGTCATTCTCTGTTTCGGTACCATTTTGGTCGCAGAGTGTCTGGACATTTTGTTTTGATTCACCTACCGCTTTGACATAAGACCAAAATTTCTTTCGATTTTCTGCCAAGTCAGTACATAGAACTTTACTTTCGAATTCATTGAACGCCTCTCGCGTAGTCCTTCTCACACTACATTTCGCTTCGCGTAATTTTTGTTTGTCCGCAAGGCTTTGGCTATGTTTATGTTTGCTGTGAAGTTCCCTTTGCTTCCGCAGCAGTTTTCTACATCACGTAGATGTAGATAATCATCATCAAGCGGTCTGGAGCTATCTGAAGCTGGAAGTAATGATTCTGATCGTGTCCACTGTAGTGAAGATGCTGCTGGAGATCGAGATGTGATCGTCACACTTACATTTCTCACTGGATGCCTTTCCCCGCTTGACTTTCATCCTGGCCACGTCTAACGCATAAGAAATAACGGTATCTGTTCTATCATGAGAACTTGCAATTTGTGGACAAAGTAAATCCAGTGCCCCTATTCTTGGCAGCACACTCGAAAAGGATCTGAATTTTGTGATTTCCTCTTTTTGGCACTCTTAATTTTAAATTTGCCTTGAAAAGCAGATACCGCGGGAAACATCTCTTCCTTTAGAGACTCCACAAGGTAGGTGAGGTTGCATTCTTGAATATTTCGTGTTATTACGTGGACAAGCCGGTGTCTGCAAATTTCTTCTGAGAATGTACATAGCAATTTGAGGGTGGAAATTCTCCTATAAATATCCAAATATTGTGTAGTGGTAGTTGGGCTTGGGTACGCTTATGATTCCCAATATAGGAATTAATACCCAATACAGAAGCGTTAAGGTTCTCTACGGAAGGTGGCTTTGGATCATCGTGTTCTTATCGCTGTAACTGGATTTCGAAATCTGCGCCGCCTGCTCACATGTGTCAACTCTAACAACAATCCCATCGACGAAATCCTTGGGTTCTTCATCTAGATATCCACCGAGAAAACGTGTTTATTAGCAAATGATGACGTCGGATTCTCGTTTGTGGACGCTTTAAATTGCTCCTACAATCGAGGTCTTGTTTCTGTCTCACCTGAGAATGAGTGCAGTACGATGGTAGGCAACTTGAAGTCTGTGTAGGCATGCTGGTGAGCTGCTGAGGTTGACAAATCAGCATCTGCAGTATCTGCATCCCAGGAACCTGTTCCTCGTAAAAGCCAGTTAACGTTGCACTCTTCTGTATAGGGCCTATTCCTCGCAAGCTTCTGTCATCAAGGAAATCCTGTAATGAAATGCAGAAAATTTATTTCACACCATCCATCACGGCGTCACCTAACATCACACACACACACACACACACACACACACACAATCACACATAAAGAAAGAGAGAGAGAGAAGGGGTCAGAGAGGTAGCAGCGCAATCTACTTTCTACTTAGAAGCCGGCCGTGGTGGGAGAGCGGTTCTAGGCGCTACAGTCCGGAACCGCGAGACCGCTACGGTCGCAGGTGCGAATCCTGCCTCGGGCATCGATGTGGGTGATGTCCTTAGGTTAGTTATGTTTAAGTAGTTCTAAGTTCTAGGGGACGGATGACCTCAGTCCCATAGTTCTGAGAGCCATTTTTTTCTACTTAAAAATTACAAGAGTTGGTGTAACTGTGACGTTTCATTCCCCAAAAGATCTAATCTTGACAGGAAAATACATTAAATAACTAAATAAGAAACAACAAAAATTTTATTAAGTATGTTGTCTGTTCTACTCAAGAAATATTCTGAGTGTTCGCTACTATTAGCAAGAAGGGCTATGATACGTGCCAATTTTAGCATTTTATCCGTTAACCTTTTTCGTCTCCGGAAATTTTCTTCCACTTTCTTCATTATGTCTTCGCCGAAAAACCAGACAACAGTGCAGACCACTTGCAAAATTACCGTTTTGATCTTACACCTCTGCTACGCCAGCTGCGTACTATATGTAATAGATTACACAGTTTTGTACTTCGTAGCCAATATTTTCTGCATTTTGAACATTTTTCACCTTAAATTGAAAAAACGATTTATATGAGCCCACAATTGCTATGAAGAATTTATTTTATACTAACTGACAAACCCAGCATATCCTAGGTATTCATTTTGCCATTTCTCTATTAGAAACGAAAACAAAAGAAATGAATTGTGTTTGTAGTGAAGTGTCGAAAAAATTTCGTTTCCATGTATTCGTGAAAACACATTTGAAATTATGAAACAGTCGTACGAAGAAATATGCTTAATGTACAAATGTGTAAGTACGTTATCCATATTAAGAAACATGATCCCGGACAGTTTCTGTACGCTGAGTGCAACCGCTTCGCGTGTCTACAACACGATTTTTTAAACATCTCTATGGCAACACCTCTTCATAGCTCTTTCTGGCCATCGTTTTCGCCTACAGCCGTTTGCGCTTCGCAGTTGAAGGCTGGTAAAAGTACTGCCAGTGTCAGGGATTGCCTTGCGGTGACAGCTGTGGGAATCTCTCAGTATTAAAGAATAAATGTATTAAAACTTCATGCATGATGCGGCATTTTTTCACGTATCTCAATGTTTACCACGTCATATCTCAGGAACTACGAGTTGTAAAATGATATATCTGTGTAGGTACATTCAGCGGCATATGGGAATACCTTCAGCGAAATATGTTGCAAATAGAATTAATAGCTAAGAAGTAATAAAGTTAAGCGTCTTGCAAGATGCGGCAGTTATTCACACATCTCAGTGTTTATGACGCCATTCTGTTGGTCTATGTGTCATACAGTGATATAATTTGGCAGGCGCATTTAGTGTTATCTACATCTACATCTGCATCTAGATTGATACTCTTCAAATCACATTTAAGAGCCTCGCAGAGGGTTCATTGAACTACCTTCACAATCATTCTCTATTATTCCTGTCTCGCACAGCTCGTGGAAAGAGCGAATGCCTATATATTTCCATGCGAGCTCTGATCACCCTTATTTTATTATGATTATCGTCCCCCCCCCTGCCCCCCCCCCCCCCCCCTGTAGGTCGGCGTCAGCAAAATATTTTCGTGTTTGGAGGAGAAAGTTGGTGATTGAAATTTCTTGAGAAGATTCCGCCGCAACGAAAAACGCCCTTGTTTTAATTATGTCCACCCCAAATCCTGTATCATATCAGTGACACTCTCTCCCCCATTTCTCGATAGTGCAAAACGTGCTACTATTCTCTGAACTTTCTCGATGTTCTAAATTAACCCTGTCTGGTAAGGATCCCAGACAGCGCAGCAGTACTCCAAAAGACGACGGACAAGCATAGTGTGGGTAGTCTTTACTAGATATGTTACACTTTCGAAGTGTTCTGACAATAAACAGCAATCCTTGGTTTGCCTTTCCCATTACATTTTCTATGTGTTCTTTCCAATTTAAGTTGTTCGTAATCGTAATTCCTAGTATTTAGATGAATTTACGGCTTCTAGATTTGACTGATTTATCATGTAACCGAAGTTTAACGGATTCCTTTTAGCACTTATGTAAATGACTTCGCACTTTGCCAATTTTCGCACGATAAAGATAACTTTTCTAAATCGTTTTGAAATTCGTTTTGATTTTCTGATGACTTTGCTGGACGACAAACGACAGCATCTCCAGCAAACAACCTAAGACGGCTGATCAGATAGTCTCCTAAATCGTTTATATAGACAAGGGACAGAAGAGGGCCTATAACTCTGCCTTGGGGAACGCCAGAAATCACTTCTGTTTCACTCTTTGACAGTTACTACGAACTTTGACCTCTCTGACAGGAAATCACGAATCCAGTCACACAACTGAGACGCAATTTCACTACGAGCCGCTTGTGTTGTGGAGTGTCAAAAGCGTTCTGCACACTGTCTGAAAAATGAGTTGCGAGCAGAGTTAGTTGTAACGAAGTAATAAATTAAAACATAAAAATACATACAAACATACGCTTTTATAATATATAGAAACGTGCCGTCATAAAGTTTAAGTATTGGCATAACGAGAGCGGTGAGATAATTATGACGATTGCAAATTTTACGCTTAGCAGGAGTGCAGCACCGTCAGGGGAAGTTCCCCTTTACCGGGGCCGTGTGCGCCTATCTACGGAGCGGCACAGCATTACGAGCTCGTGCTAAATGCAGGCTGACAGCGGAGCTAAACTGCGCGCGTCACGCCAAAGTTCATTTCAGCACAAGCCATTACCAGCTGCGCCGCTACATGTGTCCATTTCTGCACAGTGTTGGTGCCAAATAGAGCGACTTTTTTTACTATGAAGATACCTGGCGTAAAAATTATTCACGCCCTTCGTTAAAAGGTCAATAACAATTTTAATGTAAACATTTGTGTTTTCTGGTGGTTCGTCACAGAGTCCATGCGTTTCATTTGATTTCTCACGCGCATCACCTTTGTATCTGTATTGCACTGAAAAATATCCCACCGAGAGAGGTAGCGCAGTGGTTAGACACTGGACTCGCATTCGGGAGGACGATGATTCAATCCCGCGTCCGGCCATCCTGATTTAGGTTTTCCGTGATTTCCCTAAATCGCTCCAGGCAAATGCCGGGATGGTTCCTTTCAAAGGGCACGGCCGACTTCCTTCCCCGTCCTTCCCTAATCTGATGAGACCGATGACCTCGCTGTCTGGTCTCCTTCCCCAAAACAACCCAACCCCCCCCAAAATATCTCCAGAATAGCGCAAATATCGAAGGCATGCACTTTGTGTTTTATTTAGAGGCAAGCTTGTTCCACACTCTCACAGTACTTCCAGCTGACAGCGATAATGCCCATTTTACCCTTCGCCTTGAAGCTTGCATTCTGCAGTGCTCAGTTCCGACTAGGGCCTGTTAATTGTGCAGTAACAATAGCTGTACATCCTGCCGTGATCGTGTTGGGCGACATTTTGATCTATACCTGTGTAGCAACAGGTCTGCATTTATTGCATACCGTAATGTACGCTTACCAAATAAGCTGAATACACTTTTCTAAAAGTGTACGTGTTTCTTAAATGGTTGTCGCATTATTGTGTTGTTCTAACCACCGCCACCTCCAATAAAGGCAGCTGTTTTTTTCCTTTATTGTTATTTCATTCTCCCCCGCCCTCCTGTAGGCGGGTGTTGAGGGGAGGGGCTGGCAGTGGCACAAATAACCCTCTCATCAGCTAGTACAACTTAACACTAACTTATATGCTACAAAAAAGGAAACACGTGTACTATGAATGCAAAATAAGTTGTAAAGGAGAGATGAATGGGAGGCATATAAATGATATAATGCTGTCTTCATGAATTGCTTAAAAACAGCACAGTTAAAAACACTTGAGAAATACTGGAAGAACACTAAACACTTGAAACAACACTTCAAAAACACTGCAGTCGGCAGAAAATACACTGACCACTAAAACCTGCCCTCGGACGATGGACTGTAGATGAAAAGTAGAGCGTCTCTTGAGGACGGTAGGGGTGTGGTGGTGATGGAGATGGAGGACTGGTAAGAAGTGGTGATGAGACAAGTTGTGGGGGACAAAGAGAGATTGGCAACTGGTATTGTGAGCTATAGATTGGAGAGAAATGGAGGTGGGGAGCAAGGAAGGAGAGAAGGACGAGATGTGGTAGGGGAAGACAACGAGGAAGCAACCACGGGGGGATAGAGAGGGTAGGATGGATTCAGGTGTATGTCTAAGTCGAGTTCGTGGTCTGGGAGAGGGAAACGGTTGAGGACGGGGAGGGTGTGCAGGTGAAGGGCTGGTGCGACGTGTAGGTAGATGCGTGGCAGCGCACTAGGATTGGAAAGGAGAGGGAACACAATAGTGTTGTTGGAGTCGAGTTTATGGGTGGTGCAGGTTATACGGAGGTGTTCAGTGTGAGTGAGGAGAGATGAGAATTGAATGAGTTGGTAAGCGATCCTTGTGGGGTAAGTTACACGTAAGTGGATGCGGAAAACGAGGAATTGAGCTTAGCATTCGAGGCCCTGGTGGGACTTACAGAACTTAGCAGGGCCGGAGATCCATGCAACATCTGTATAGCAAAGGATGGGGCAGGTCAGGGATTTGTGCGTATGAAGGACAGTGGAAGTGTGCAGTCCCCATGTTCTGACGGTTAGTAGTTTTAGTATTCTTCGTCTACTGTAGGCTTTCCGTTGGATCATTAGTAGGTGAGATTTGCAAATTGGATGTCAGTTGAAGGTTAGTACAAGGAAGTTAAGTTAGCTGGATGGGACGGTCGTAAATGGAGACGAAAGGTGCGGGTAGTGCGTCTTATAATTATTGCCTGGGTTCCGGAAGGGTTAAGCTTAGGGAGACATTGGCTACACCAGGAGGTAAACTGATTGAGGTGGATTTGGAGGGACCATTACAGACAGCTACAGCCCGCTACGTTGCTGTAAAGAATAATGAAATATCTAGGTCGTTGTCCATTTTGTATCCACCATTGCAACGGTTGAACTTATACTGCATATGTGCGCCTCTGTCTTTGATTATTCTCTCTCAGACTACCACTGAGTGAGCAACTGTGAAGTAAGAGGGGGTGAAGCCCCACGTGGGGTGAAAATTGTAAGAGGTCCGAGCAGATGTAATTTCGATGTATTGCTCATGCGCTGCCTGCGATATGCAAGGTATAAGAGAATCGCTGACCAGAGAGTAGTGTTGACTCAGTACGAACTGTGTAGCTGTAGCAGTAAGTTGTTGCTAGTCTGCGCTAGTCTGCGCTTGTGTGGAGTCTGCTCTGCTCTGGTCTGGTGTATCGTGTTGGCTGGCTGGTCGCGGTGCAGCGATGCCGGAGCCTGAGTATTATTGTATAAGGTAAAAAGCAGCCTCGCGCATATCTAGTAATGTTATGTGAACTCCGATGTAAATGTTTTAAAAATGTCCTAATAATAATCTTTGTGATATAAAGTAATTTTTCTTTTTACAAGCATTCATTTCAATTTAAAGAATTTACTAATTTCTCCAATCCATGATCATTCCGATTGTTGCAAAAGAAAAATCAGTTGCTTCCATTCATAAATGACAAATCTATCGGCCAGCATTGCACAGAGCTGTGCCGGAAAAAGGCTATTGTAAGAGCAGATAGTTGGCGACTTTATTGAGGTAAGAATTTTTGCTTTTTTATTCAGAATGATCTTACAGGGCCATGACGCAGCACTGCTGTCGTCCAAAATTTACCAGGTTACTGAATTTATTTTTTATTACGAGGTTTAGGAAGTTTTAAGTTTCGAGCTTACATTAAATGGGAAACAAATTTTGTGTGGAGGTTAAATGTGAATGAATTTCTGTGGGGAGGTTATAAATGGGAACCAATTTTGTTCTGAGGTTATACTAAAATTAGAATCATATTATAATCATTATTATTATATATACAATTATTTGTGGGGAGGTTACAAAATCGGGCATCGACTTTCTGAAATGACTGACATCGATTCATGAGTAGACCAATTGATGGCACGTTTGTCTTATTGTAACTTTTTTTTCCATGGAAGTTCACCTTGGCTGGTCACTCCAGAGGTGCGAAAATGATGTACATCTGTCTTTTACTACTTGCATGTAAATTTTCGGATATACTTGAACGTTGTACAACACAGGATTTGAAAAGAAGAATCAACGAATTACTTGTTGACACTTCTGCATTTAAACTTCGCTTCTGCGAGAGAAGAATTGCTACAGTTAGTCCTAAAAATAAAAGTGGCACATTTGTCAGAAAATGTCGAAATGGGCTGAATTCCTGTAGCTCCAACAATATGACGACAATTCTTCAGTAATAATCCCCACAAATATCACATTCAACCAACACTGCATGGGATTTGCCTCACCCAAGAATATAATTCCACTGTGTAAAATAAAAATTTTGGGGAAATGTTCTGCCATCGTTGCTTCTAATGTCGACACCCAGAACTGTACGAATGGAAGAAAACTGCATGGGATAAGAATAACTTGCTATTGAGAGGGAAAGACGTGCTGAAGAAAGAGAAGAGCGTGCTATAGAAACAAAACGACGTAAGCTAAATTTCATTACATGAACTACAAAAAAAAAAAAAAAAAAAAAAAAAAAACCAAGAAAGTAGGTCAAACAGCCAGTTGATTACTCGTCAGATTTAGATTCAGACTTATCATCATGACAGAAACTCAGTTACAGATATGGACTTACTGTTTAACGAAGAAGTACCCGAAGAAGAGGAAGAGCCTGGTACCTCAAACAAGCATCAGATTTCTCTGTAGACAAAAACTTATTCCGTTTCAAGCGTTTTTAATATGGGGTCATCCTTTTTTATTCACGTTTAACTAAGCTGGACCAAAGACCCGTACTGGGGAAATGTCTACCACTCGTTGACCGCAATTCTGTAAAAACTGAAAATTGCGGGTCTTCACCCCCACGTATTAAATAATGGCTTTCAGAATAACCGTTAAACCCGTTTTATGCCAGCTATCATGTTTCTGTCGATAGAGTGACAAACTAGTAACAGCAGCAGTTCTAGTTACTACGCATGGCTACTGGCCACCTGGGGAAAATCATGCTAAAATAACCTGGCAATACTCTTGCCCGGTTTGACTCAACTCTGGCGTCTCTCAGGTAAGCGTGACCACGAAATCAATGCTGTCCCTTTGTGCGCTTGCGAAGTATGAAATGATGACTGCACTACAATCTGGTTCAAACGCTAGATAACGAAAATACAATGTGACTGTAGTTTATTACGCAACCCGAAAGTATTACTTCAAGGAGACGTATTTAGTGGGACTGTTCTTATATCATACTTACGATGATTCATTGCACTCAAAGTGAAAACAGTTTCAATTTTCAGACGTAAACCATAAAAATGAATAAAATTTCGGTTTACTTGATAGATTAATTATTGCATGGACCTGTATCGAAATAAAAATTAATGCACATCATTTAACATTTTGAAAGGCGTCTGCTGTTACCAAGAACACTTTTCACGTCGCGAATTTATGAGTGAGACGATAGGCACTTGTCCGTCTCAGAAGATTGTAACCACCTATCTTCTGCTGGGGTAGTACATCCCTGGGTGGAAACTACAAGTTCTGTCTTGACGGGTCCTGCGAGCTTCGACTCGAGCCATCCAATAAGGAAGCTAGGCAGAAGAATTCGTTTTCACGAGACGTTGTGACCGGCACACAAAGATGCTCTCTTCTATCTGCTACCGTGATGACTTTGTGCATATTTGACAAGTAGTAATGTAATAGAGGGTAATTGAACGCACTTTGTGTCTACATTTTTATAATGCTACCCTTGATTATTTTCGTAAAATTAAAGGATATTTTTATAAAACGGTATCTGAAGAACTTATGTGGAAAGTAGAAACAAACCTTTAATAACAATAATAACTTATGTGGCATAGAAATTTGGAGAAGTTGAGGAATGCGAACGCTTAGACTACATACGCGGCCATGTGTACGCATATTGTCGTGTAAGTGTGTGCATTTCCCCAAAGCATTTATTTTCTTTAGTTTCAATTCAGCATTTATATTTTACAAATTGTTCTTTACAGTAATCAGAAATAAACGTTTTCGTGTCCTCCGTATGTTGTGCATAACTGATGCCACCATTCGCCACATTTGGCCCTACCCTTATCGTCACAATACTCGTTACATCCTGGACAGACGTAAACATTCTTCTTTGAGAACCTTCAACATCGCAGCGCGTCAGCAATCGTTAGTTAATGTATTAAAAAAACTAGAAACCCGCCTCGATTGCGTATCCACTCCTTGCACAATAAGAGCGATAAACTTTCCCAATCAGGAGTATACAAAATGACATGCGGGGATTGTCCAAAATTTTATATCGGGCAAACGGGACGAGCTCTGGGTCTCAGGTATAAAGAGCATATTCCTACTAGAAGCGGTGACTGTACTAAGGGCTCTACTTATGCGGAACACCTTGTGCAACGGCGCCGAGCCCTCCAGTTAATATCGAGTTACTTCATGCCAAGGTTAAGGGCTTAAAACTGGATGTTTTGGAAGAAATGCAGATCTTTAAGCATCTGCAACATGACAAAGACAATATCCTTAACTACCAACTCCTACTAAGAAACAGAAAATTTTTTTGAAAGTTGCGCACCTTTAATTTGTTCTTCATACTTGTAAATCTGATGATCTGGGGATTTTCACATGCGTGCGCTGATTGGCGAGCGCGGTTGGTCAAGCTGTTCACCTTTTTTCTTTTTTCCTCATTTCCTTTTACGATGAAGGTCATTTTAGCCCGTTGAACACCTCACGTTTTATCCCGATATCTTTATTACCACGACGTCTTTAGATTACGTCCTCTCAGCCCCCCCCCCCCCCCCCCCCCCCCCGGCTAACTATTGGCTTTAGGAATAGTTTTGAAGAGTTACTCCTGTTGTCATAGGTAGCTTCATATATGTTTCTTTCCTAGCATAAGCAACCGTGTGCGGTTATTTTTAGGCTTCATCTCCTATTCAGCTTGTGACTTATTCTGTCCGTTCTATTTTTTGATATACGTTGATCCACGGTTGGAAATACAAGGGCCATTTAGCCACGACCCATGTATAAACTTTCACGTACTCGTATGCGCATGCGCATCAAAGTAACTTGCCTTGCCTTGCGCATGTGCATAGGTAGCGGGTCGGGCGTGTATGTGAGCGACAATTTGTAGCTGCAGTTTATGGCGGGTCACGGCCCATCGAACATAGGCCGGTGTGAGGTGGAGGTTACACCATTAAGTTAAGTAGTGGTTTAGACTTTGTACACATGTACTGTTTGTGTTTTTCCCTTTTATTCGTTTATAAATGTATAGCTGTGGTGTTCTTTTAATCATTACAAAGGTCCTCTTAGGCACTTGTGGGTTTTATTGTTCTGAAGAAGGTGTAGTTATCTACGCCTAAACCTAGGTTAATACTAGGTGCTTTTTACGCAATCGAGGCGGGTTTCTAGTTTTTTAATATTCTTCTTTGAGGTTCTGTTCCGTTCAGATGTGTTTGGTCGAAATTGTCAGTGTTGTGAAGTTAAGCTCTCTTGGTTCCTGCTCGTTTTTTCGCTTTTCTCGTCGTCTCGATCTGTTGAGGATTTGTCTTGGTGAGCAGTTTTGCCGATTTTGCCTTCGAGCTTTCTCCCTCTTTCTTTTCTTCTTGCTCGCGTAACTTTTGCTTGATCTCAAGGATTTGTTGATGAGGGAAGAAATTGGAACCTCCGATTTCTGTCCACTTCGTTTCCTTCTGTTAAGGTCTCGACATTTAGGGAGGGGTATTCGAAATGAAATGGTGAGACTGCAGATTGATTTTTTGACCACTGGTAGCTGATGCCGTCTTTCTTGATAATTTCTTCTGCTTCTTTCTCCGTTTGGTTACCTTCATCACCACAGTATCGTTGGAGTGTGTGCATCTTACAGATTCATATAGATCTTTCACCGCTGGCAGGTCGAATTCCGTTGTTTCGACTCGTAGGTAATATTCTTCCGTGAAGACACCCTGATTGTAAGGAGAAATCCTGTGTTACGGAAAGTAGCTACAGCTTTCCCAGTAATTGCCACTCTTTCAAAAGCTGCGATGAATAGATCGGACATTTCCACATGAGCAACAGCTCTCTCTGGATTGCTTCAATGTCATATCTGTACTTCCGCAAATAATTTCTGGAATGGGCCAAATATGACTTTATCCAACGGTCGTTACGCATCAGAGATGTTTAAAATAATAGATACAACACTGTGGGTATAATTTAAGTCTTTATTCAAAAGTAATCTACATCTACATAGATACTCCGCAATCCACCGTACGCTGTGTGGCGGATGGTACCCTGTACCACTACTTGTCAATTTCTTTCCTGTTCTACTCGCAAATAGTGCGAGGGGAAAACGACTGTCTATATGCCTCTGTATGAGCCCTAATTTCTCGTATCTTATCTTCGTGGCCCTTACGCGCAATGTATGTTGGCGGTAGTAAAATCGTTCGGTAGTCAGCTTCCCTAAATTTTCTTAATAGTGTTTCTCGAGAACAAAGTCGTCTACCCTCCACGGATTCCCATTTGAGTTCCACAAGCATCTGCGGAAAATTTGCGTGTTGTTCGAACCTACCGGTTACAAATTTAGCAGCCCGCCTCTCAATTGCTTCGATGTCTTCCTTCAACCCGACATTGTACGAATTCCAAACACTCCAGCAGTACTCAAGAATCGGTCGCACCAGCTTCCTATATGCGGTCTCCTTTACAGGTGAACCACTCTTTCCTAAAATTCTCCGAATAATCGGAAGTCGACCATTCCCTGCCCTACCACAGTTCACAGATGCCTCATACCGCTTTGCAACGTTACCCCCAGATATTTAAACGATTTGACTATGTAAATCAGAACACCAACAATACCGTATCTGAACATTACAGTTTTGATCTTCCTACTCGTCAGCATTAAATTACATTTTTCCAGATTTAGAGCTAGTTGCCCTTCATCACACCAACTGGATATTTTCTCCAAGTCGTCCTGTATCTTCCTACAGTCACTCAGCTACGATATCTTACCGTACACCATGACATCATCAGCAGACAACCGCAGACTGCTGTCCGCATATCATTTATGTATACAGAGAACAACAGCGGTCCTGTCACACTTCCCTGGGGCACTCCTGACGATACTCTTGCCTCTGATGAACGCTCGCCGTCGAGGACAACACACTGGGTTCTGTTATTTAATAAGCCTTCGAGCCGCTCACATATTCTGTGAACTTATTCTGTATGCTCGTACCTTCGTTAACAGCGTCAATGGGGTACCGTGTGAAATGCTTTCCGGAAATCTAGAAATATGGAATATGCCTGTTGCCCTTCATCCGTAGTGCTCTGTATGTCATGTGAGAAAAGAGCAAGCTGAGTTTCGCACGAGCAATGCTTTCTAAAACCAAGCTGATTCATGGGCATAAGATTCTCAGTCTCAAGAAAGTTTATTATATTCGAACTGAGAATATGAACAAGGATTCTGCAGCAAACTGAAGTTAGGGATATTGGTCTGCAATTTTTCGGGTGTGTTCTTCTGCCCTTCTGATATACTGGAATCACCTGCGTTTTTTTTCCAGTCGCTTGGGCCTTTGTGCTGGGCAAGAGATTCACGATAAATTCAAGTTAGGTAAGGGGCCAATGCCGGAGAGTATTCTTTGTAAAATTGACCATCCAGACCTGGTGATTTATTTGCTTTCAAATCTTTCAATTCTTTCTCTACGCCAGGTATGCTTATTTCTACGTCGTCCATAGGGGAGTCTGCCCGATGGTCAAATGAAAAATGTTTGATTCTCCTGGGTGAACGATTTCTTGAACGTGAATTTTAAAACTTCGGCTTTCGTTTTGCTATCTTCAACTGCCACACCAGACTGGTCAAGGGACTGAATCGAAGCCTTATAGGCGCTTAGCGATTTTACGTAAGACTAGAATTTTCTCGCGTTCTCTGACAGGTCCTTTGCTAGGGTGTGAAGGTGTTAGCTGTCGCATGCTTCGCCCATAGATCTTTTCACAGACGCGCGAATTGTGCGGTACCTGTGATTTTGAGATAATGGAGAGTTAGATTTATTTCCGCAATGCTTTTGACAGTTGTGTTTTTTCGTCGGAAGCGTTATTTGCACTTTCAGCTTATTTAGAACATGTGGAGATCAATATCCACTTTTCATACACTCATCCAAGGTTTCAAGAGATTTGTGTTGTGTTCTTCTACTCGTAAACAATGTTTCAGGCATTAATACTATACGGTCTAGTGATATTAGTGTGACCACCACCTACGTTCGACGTCAACGTGCAGTAACCATTTACAGTCGGCAAGTGGCAGCACTGGCAGTGGAGGGTATATAGCCGGCCACTGTGGCCGAGCGGTTCTAGGCGCTTCAGTCTGGAACCGCGCCACCGCTACGGTCGGAGGTTCGAATCCTGCTTCGGGCATGGATGTGTGTGATGTCCTTAGGTTGGTTAGGTTTAAGTAGTTCTAAATTCTAGAGGACTCATGACGTCAGATGTTAAGTCCCATAGTGCTCCGAGCCATTTGAACCATTTGAGGGTATATAAATCGTGTGGGGAGAGGGGGGGAATGGGGACACGGGAAATGGTGTAGTCGTCGTCTAAATGCGGAAACGGAGCGATTTATCTGCCAAGATCATGATAACTGCCTTTCGGGCCAAGGGTGGAAGCATTCCGGCATGGCAAAATAGCGCTGCTCAAAGCCGGCCACGAGGCTGTGGTGCATAGATGATAGGGGTGAACGACGGCTTCGTAGATGGGCACTAGCGAATAAGCGTACAGCTGTTGAGCAGCTGACCGCCTAGATGAACCAAAGGGCTGTCAACAGTGTCTTGCCAGCTACGGTTCAGCGAACGATGCTGACGACTGGGTCATGCATCCATACTGAGTGCTGTTCATCGGCGACGAAGGCTTCGATTTGCACTCCAATACCGCAACTGAACTGGGCGTCCACGGAGTGGCGAGAGGAGGCCTTTCCGGATGAATCACGTTTTATGTTCCTTTGGACAAACGGCCAACAAACCCGCCAGATGAGCCTTGAGCGCTAATGCGCTGCTTCCTGGACTCGGGTATGTGCGCTGGCCTAGGATCGAATCCACTCGGTGGATTAACGAGGTGGGCCAGTGTGCCGGTCAGCCTGAATGTTGTTTTTAGGCCGTTTTCCACATCCCACTAGGTGAATACCGGGCTGGTCCCCACGTCGCGCCTCAGTTACATGACTCGCAAACATTTGAAACACGTTCGCACTATTTCATGATTTACACAAGATGCAGTCAACTAGCATACACTGATTCTGTCCCGAGGCGGGGGGGTTACAGGTTACAGGGTGGCAGCAGGAAGGGCATCCGGCCACCCCTTCAAATTAACCTTACGAAATACGATTGTAACCACACCGACCCTTCGAAACCCGCGGGATAAAGCCGCAAGTGAAAGAAAGAAAGAAAGAAAGGACAGACGGCCGACACCCTGCAAAAATCGTCGGTAGGGTCCTGGCCAGAGGAGGGAGAGTTATGGTCTGAGGAACGTTTTCGTGGCATTACCAGAACGATCCCGTCATTATGGGAGGCACAGTGGATCAACAAAAGTATCCATCTATCCTTGGGGACAAAGTCCAACCCTGTATGCAGTTTGTTTTTCATCGATGCGATGGCGTCTACCAGCTGGACAATGCAACGTGTCGCGCAGCTCGCAGTGTACGTGCGTGGTTCAGGTTGCGTTTACTGTACCCCCTTGGCCACCTTATCCCCGGATTAAAACCCAATCGAGAGAACCTGTGGAAACACATCGATCGGACTGTTCGCGCCACGCGTGCTCAACCGGGGAACTTAGCACATCTGGCCACGCCACTGGAGTCGGCATGGTTCCACATCCCTGTCGTTACCTTCCAGAACCTCATTGACTCTCTTCCTTTCAGTCTCGCTGCGGTCCGGGGTGCAAAATTTGTCTATTCAGGTGTTTGACATGTGGTCACATTAATGCGACGGGCAGCGTAATATGTAGTGAGGTTCTTTTGTTTGTTGTGTGCGGTGATAATGTAAGGACTCGTGGTCCAGTGGATTTCATGTGTGCAAAAATATGTTATCTTGCACTCAAATATTAATTATTATGTTACGTTGAGTATGAATGCGATTTTTACTACCTTATTATCACTTTCCCTGCTATTTGTGCAAGTTAACCTTCCACGTCTTCCACACTTCCACATGTGAGTTCAGTATACAATTATTACCAGCAACTTACCTCATTTGAATGGTGAACGCATTTTACGTCCGTATATTGAATAGGATTGGGGAGAAGAGAAGTTTGTGGCACAACTTGACCAGAAGAAGGGATCGGTTGGTAGGACATGTCCTGAGGCATCAAGGGATCACAAATTTAGCATTGGAGGGCAGCGTGGAGGGTAAAAATCGTAGAGGGAGACCAAGAGATGAATACACTAAGCAGATTCAGAAGGATGTAGGTTGCAGTAGGTACTGGGAGATGAAGGAGCCTGCACAGGATAGATTAGCATGGAGAGCTGCATCAAACCAGTCTCAGGACTGAATACCACAACAAGAACCACTTCGAATGGAGTGCAGCCAATAGATTCACACTCACTCTCAGTTTATGAGGAAACAATTTTAACACAATCAAAATAAGTGTGGTAAGTTGCGAGGACGTGGTCCTTAAGCGAACACATGTACAGAATGGCCTAGCCAGAAGGGTGGGTGAAAGGATAGTCTTTGGACTCAGAGCTAATAATAAGAAGGTGTAATTGACACCAAAGTGGTTTACTGGAAAAATGAATACGGAGGCCCAACATTGGGGGAGTCCTGACGGAAAACTACAGGCTCTTAAGAGCGGTCCGACTTGAGTTGAGTCCTTAACCGATAGAGCAAGCTGTCTCCCCTACCCGCAGTGCTGATGCAGCACTGTCAGCGCTGATGTTGCGCCGGTTTCCGGACTACCGATCAGCTCCTCCCCCCCCCTCCCCCCCGAATCACATCGGGTGGGGTCTAGCTAAAGCGGGTGTGGGAGGGTGTTTGCTATATCGGTTAAGGACCTCAATTCGCGGCGGACCGCTCATAAGAGCCGGTAGTTTTCCGTCATGCCTCTGCCTATGTAAGGCCTCCTGTACATTTTTTCCCAATAAATCACTTTTGTGTCAGTTATACCTTCTTCTTATTACCCCTGAATGCAAAGAGTATCCTGTCACCCACCCTCCTGGCTTGGCCATTCTATACATGTGTCCGTTTAAGAACCACTTCCTCGAAACTTACCGCATTTACGAGGGTTGGAACTTTAATAGTGTCAACTATTTATTTACAGCTCGTACAAAGTTTTACTGACCTTCAAAGTATTCTCCAGCATTGTGTATAACCCGATGCGAGCGATGTGGAAGTCGTAGGACACTCTTAGCAGTGCCAGTTGTGTTGACAGTTCGAGCGGCGCGGTCTGTTGTCCGACGAATTTGTAGCAGTTCTGAAGCGAATGCCGTGAAGTGTTTCCTTCAGTTTAAAAATCGAGTTCATTTTTGGAACACAACCTACGACTAGCTTAGAGACAGGACCTGACCATCATTTTGCAGGACAAAGTTCAAGCAAGTGCAGTGCAAGCTGTTATTTATTTGTATGACTGATGGGGCTGCTAAGTGCTATACCATCTACTGCACTCCCCTGACTTAAGCCCCCTTGAGTTCAACTCGATTTCTAAACTGAAGGGAACACTTCACGGCATTCGCTTCAGAACTGCTTCAAATTCGTTGGGCAAATGAGATAAGTTGCTCCCAGATGTTGATGCAGTGAACAGCTGCAAGCAGCTGTTCCGATACTTTGCCTGCTATAGCTAGGCAAATTAAAAAGAGTCAGAAGAATGCAAGAATTCCAATTTATAAGCCCCCTTTGCGAAGGCTCCTTCAAAATATTACAATCAACTCCGCCAGTCAGTGCAGAATTACAGCTCACCTATGTTCAGACTTAATGTGCGTTGTTCTGCGATGTGGTTAGTTTTCGAGGGGCACGGTACAGAGTAGAGTTTTCATTAGTCCAGTCGAATAATAGGGCTATGATCTAGTAACAATTTTGCAGCGTTTTCCATTGCACATGGAATTATTGTCATTCATTTCTTTTTTTAGTGATGATCCATTGTACTACGTGTTCCAAGTACAGATGATTGTGTGCACTATTGCAACAGTGATTGTTTTGAGGTGAAGTAACCATAATTTGTAGCTTATAAGGTTTGTTCCTAACCCCGTGAAACTACTAATTTTATCTTTCAGAATACTATTACTTTCGTTCTATCGTGTGTACGTTGTAATCTTTTTCGAGCTACAACACAAGTTCTCTGTTTTCAGAAAGAATCGGTGTGTGCACGACAATTGCACGGTAGCAATAAGGTCCAAAATTCCGTGAACAAAAAGCTTGATTTTTCAAGGGGTCGTACCTGAAATTCTGTGATTACAGAGGAAAGGGGTCAAGTGTTTTGGATAGCCCTTGCCCTAGCGTCCGTTTCTATCTACCTGTGGAAAGAGGGGGGACCCTGTAGGTATCCTACAGTACAGAATCAAAATTGAAACATTACACACTTTCTCCAGTCCAGGCAAATTGAGCAAATCTGTTGGTTCTTTTGCATTAAGTGTGGTCTAGCGTGGACCTTAGGCGACTGGCAAAAGCACCATCTGTTCATGTGGGATTCCTAAGAAAACTGCAAAAAAAGAAAAGTCTTCGGTCGTTATTTGCACCGCGGACCGCAATTACCTAAAAAACTAACGATGGCAAATGGCTCAGATTTTAAATATATATATTGTGTAGACATTTATCTGGGAATAACATTTTTTTCGCTTTCGAAAATCTTTATCCATTAGTAAGATACACCCGAAAATACATGATTTTTGGATACCAAAAGTACCAGTTATGGGGATGGCCACTTCTATGAATTCTATTCGTGGCAAATGGTCGGAATTTTTACCAAATGTCTTCAGATGGGATTCTCGGAGAACATTGAAACATTGCTTGGTATCATTATCCGTTACCAAAATCAAAAGGTGCAAAGTTACTGTACTGATGTGTTTCATGTCACTGGACGCGCAGAATTCGCCATGATTGAATCAACGTGAAAGACTTAAAATATCATGAAATACCATGGTCGTACAAAATGAAATTATCAACTCGACTCGAAAACATTTACATGCTTTTCATGCAACGATTTTGAAAATGGTCGGTTCTGCCCTAGATTACTTTTTAAAATTGGGTCATTATTCAGATGAAAATTAAATGCAATTGTTAACAATTTTAAAGCATATTTTTAATTATGGTGATGTCTGTGCAAAATTTACTTGCATTTTAGATATGCTCTTAACCATAATAACGGACATAGATGAGCTGATCTTTGCACGAAATTTTCATCACACGCAAATATTTTGTCATCGTACTTCTAGCGGGTATTCAAATATGGCCAAAATCATACTGTAGCGACAAAAAACTGGCTATAAAAGGTTATAACATGCCTGAAAAGAACGTAATATGACTGTCAACAATTTTGTAAAACTGGAAAGACTACAATATTTCAAAGAAAATTTTTTACTCTTTCAAGACACAAATCATAAGCTGGGCAATCTCGGTGAATTGCGATCGATGAGCAAAGTAACTATAAAAAACCAGAAGCAACCACATTTGTGTTAAGCTGATATTTTGGGCACTTATTTGTTTGTGTCAAAGTATGTAAATGTGTTGAAATATATAAATGAACTGTCAAAACGATACTGACCTATAGAATTCGTTTTCTACAAATAGCACACAATGCTGAAGCGAGAAAAAGAAGCGAACCAGTGGAAAAAAATGCTCTTGTGGGAGCACAAAAAAGTTGCATATGTTCCTCTTTAAAAGGCCCTGACAGAAAAGTGGGGAACCTATCGTCGGCTTCCTTCTCAAAAATTTTGGCGTATGGACATATTCGCGCTTTTTTACGCTGACAGGCTGTGACGGTGGAAGAGAAAGAGAGAGGATACAGTGGTAGTGGGTGGGAGAAAGTGACAGTGCAAGATAAAGAGATAAGAATGAAGACAACTGCAGCGGGAGCCAAAGAGAGAGGAGATAATGACGGTAATAAACTCAGTGGAAATAAAAGAGAAAGGGAGATGGATGGAGACAGTAGCAAGGAATGAAAAGAGAGAGGAGACAGTGGAAATGAAAATGAGAGGTAAGTGGAGACTATACATAGGCTTGAGGGACTTCTTGGACCCCGACCCTCTCCCCTCACCCGCCCCCCTCCCCCCCCCCAGCCCAGACCGACATACTTTCGCACTTAGGAATACGGAAAGGCGCACTTTGGACTGAAATTTGAAAAAAAAATGGTTATAGGTGAAAAACGTAGCTGTACCTACAGAATTTTTCAGCTGCTGAGGTGTGGTAAAAGACAGTGGCAGTGGGAAAGAAAGACAAAAGGAGTCAGTGGAAGTGAGAGAGGAGACAGCGTCAATGGGAGAGAAAGCAACAAGTGCAGACAGTGACAGCCAAAGAGAGGAGATAACATGTCTGCCAGTCACCGGTTTTGGAATGCGTCCACTTGTGTCAATTTTCCCTCATTTCCCTGTAACCACGTGTTGAAGTTTCACATTCAAGACCCTGAGAAATCTCTTCCCAAGGACATACATGCAGGAGAGACATTGGTAGTTGAAGAGAAAGAGGGCAGACTGTAAGTGAGAAAGAAAGAGACAGCAGCAATGAGGGAGAAAAAGAATGGGACAAAGACATGGGCTTAGGACAGAGTGAGACTGTGAAAGTGATAGAGAAGGTGGCAGTGATAAAGAAGAACGAGAAAAAGGGATGACGAAAGTGTCAGTGAGAGAAAGACGGACAGGAGGAAGTGCCCTGGGAGAAAAAGGAGACAGTGGGAGAGAGACAGACATACACTATGTGATCAAAAGTATTCGGACACCCCAAAAACAACCTATTTCGTATTACATGGATTGTGCTGCCCCTACTGCTAGGTACTCAGGTACTCCCTATCAACGATCTTAGTAGTCATTAGACATCGTGAGAGAGCAGAATGGGGCGCTCCGGGGAACTCAACGGATTTCGAACGTGGTCAGGCGATTGGATGTCACTTGTATCATACTATACGTCTGTAAGCGAGATTTACACATTCCTAAACATCCCTAGGAGCACTGTCGTTTATGTCAGATTTACCCGCCATTCAAAGCAGTCTGTGATCATTCGGACCACCTTCCTTTGTATACAATCGATATTCACTATTAAACAATGGGAAATCCAGGTTGAAATAATGACAGTGTTATGAAAACGACAGAAAGTACTCACCATGTAGAGAAGATGTTCAGTCGAGAGCAGGCACAACAAAAAGAATGCTCAACAAGTGAGCTTACGGCCAAAAGGTCTTCTTCTGAATTAGACCACATACACACGCACACCTTTCATGCAAAAGCAACTCACACACACACATGACCACTGTGTGTGGCTACTGAGGCTGGACTGTGAGTAACAGCACATGATGGAGGAGGATAAATGGATGTTGGGAGTAAGGAGGAGGTTGGGGTGAGTAGAGGGATGGGATAGAGGGGTAGATGGGGACGGTAAAGCGCTACTTGTGGGAACATACAGCGACATTTTGGGGACAGGGTAGGGCAGCTAGCTGCAGTCGAGAGGAGAGCAGAAAAGAAGAGAAATGGAGGAGGGGAAAAACTGTGAGCGTATTGGTGGAATATCAAACTGTGTAGTGATGGAGTGGGAGCTGGGAAGGGGATGGGTGGGTGTAGGACAGGGACAAACGAAGGTTGAGGCCAGGGGGGTTACTGAAACTAGGATATATTGCAGTGAGAGTTCCCATCAGGGCGGTTGAGAAATGTTGAGTTTGGTAGGAAGGATACAGATGGGCCAGGCTGTCAAGCAGTCGTTGAAGAACGTTGTGTTGGACAGCATGCTCACAACTGTGTGGCCATGCTGTCTCCCAGCCAGTTTGTCGGTGGTCACTCATGTGAACAGACAGCTTGTCAGTTGTCGCCCACTTACATCCCACACAGTGGTTGCAGCTTAGCTTGTAGAACACATGACTGCTTGCACAGGCAACCTTGCATTTGACAGGATAGGTGACGCTTGTGATCAAACTGGAGTAGGTGGTGGCGGTGGGATGTATGGGAAGGTCTTCCAGCTCGGTGGTTCAAATTTTCTTTTGGGCACAAAACTGAATTACTTATAAAGGATTATTCTTGTTATTAATTCATAAAACTGTAATAATGATTGCATCAGTTATCTCTTATAGCATTTTTTTCAAATACTGTCATTAACATGTGACACAATATAGTGGAGGTTATAGCTCGTGAATGAATGTATGAACAATATCTTCCTCACATAGTCCACCAAAACACATACTTTGAACCATGCATCAATGACTGTAAAATTGATACATATACGTCACATATTCTTAAACAGCTCCTGAAAATGCGTTCTTCGAATAGTTCCCACAATTTACCAGAAATTGCTAGATTATTTATTTTATAGCAGCTAAACAAACTAATTGACAGCGCAACACACCAGTAAGGATTTAAAGGCTATTACGTTGCTACAGAGTCTACACTGTATTATTATTATTATTATTGTCATTAGTGGCAGTGGTCAGGCACAAAGCATGGTCAGCTTGAAGTCTTCCTGCTGCCGTCGGTTCAGAAGTAAGGAGTCCAGCAATCATTTACAAACAGTATGTGTAGTGCACGCGTTTTAAGTTGATTGATTTTAAATGAGGGTACAGGGTGAAGCAAGTGTTGCTAGGGAGAGGAGTGATACGCAGGAAGCATGTTCTGTAACAAGTGTCTTCCCTCAATGTGGAGTGTTGGTTTATTTTCTAAGGAGGAACTGCATGTAGCAGTGACTGTACACTGAAAATTGCTTCATCATTGTGACGCTACTACCTGATTGCCCCCAGGTGTAACGGTCTCAGAAAGGTTGGGGGAACTATTGTGCGAGAGGAAGCCACAGAGGGTAAACACTGTATGGGGAAGACAGAGATTGAAATAAATCCAATACATAAAATAATTGACGACGTTAGACGTAAGCGCAACTCTTGAGATGATGAAACCAGTAGAAGACATGTTTCGCACAAAAAGCAGCAAAAGTCTGATGACCGCAAAGAAAGCCATGAAGATAGATACTAACTGTATCCCGCCCTGAGCTCGGGTGACTGAGCGACGGTGCGGAGAGAGAGTAGGACAGTGTCGGCGATTGCGGAGGTGGTGGGGAGGGGGTGAGATGGGAGTGAGGGGTGGATTGAGCTGCTGGGGGCGGCGTCACGGTAGGCCGGAGCGGCACGCGGGCCCGGAGTAGTGTCAGCGTTAACTTACTGCTGCTGACTGGGACGCCGCTCAGCCGTGAAATTGAACCGGCGTCAACAAGGAATTGAGGGCCGCTCATATCATCAAGGCCCGCGCCTTCCCGATACGTTATTATAACACGGCGAGGCGGTGCGCCTAGCGGGCGAAGCTCTCATCCACCACCACCAGGAGAGCGATGTATGGCCCGCCGTGAAAAGCAATCTAACGTCACCTACTTTATTCTGCGTCTGTCGTTTGTCCCGCAAAGGAAGCGCTGGAAATCTGGATCCGAGGGCGACGCCTCTTCATTCCTCTTAGGTTCGTGCACGTGTCAAGCTAGGTGTGACCTTTAGAAAGGTGTGTAGCTTTGGGTGACCTAAAAGCTTCTGAAATTTCTTGACGACTTTTTCAGCTGAAAACAAAATTTAATATTTCCAGTTTGGTGTAATGAACATACTTAACATGGCTTTTTTTACTTAACAAATCCATTTATTTGGGCAGTACTGTAAATCGAGACTACTGTAGACAGAAAGGAGCTATGATGTCATCCTCTACACGGTTGGTTGGTTGATCTGGGGGAGGGGACCAAACAGAGAGGTTATCGGTCCCATCGGATTAGGGAATGATGGAGGAGATATCGGCCGTACCCTTCCAAAGGAACCATCCCGGCATTTGCCTGGAGCGATTTAGGGAAATCTCGGAAAATCTAAATCACGATAGCCAAATGCGCGTCCAGTGTCCTCTACATGACTACGTCTACATGACTACTTTGCAATTCACACTTAAGTGCCGGACATACTCTCCACAAAGCTGATTACTTTCTTTTATAAGAACATAGATTGACTGCCCCATTACCCGTTTCAATACATGTTAATTCTACGTGATATCGCACATTAACAAAAATTGTTCCAGGAACATGGTGACTGCTACAGGTGACTATCATCAGGCCAACATCCATATCTGCATCTCCAAAGGCTTTCTACAAGACATTGAATTTAAGGGATGACCTAAACTGCCTGATATTGTTCTCAGCATTCCTCCATTACACATACAATGAGGGCAGCAGAATTGCGGCACAGTTTATTTCATATATACTTGTAAGCTGACTCCATTTCCATGCCTTATCTTAAATATCCAAATATGTCTTCAGAAGCAAGCCTGAAGAAATCCCTTTGTTCACATGAAGTAGAGACCCAACAAGCGATTTCTAACGCCATCTGACTGACATTTTAAGAGGAATGGACCATACTGAACTTTAATTATAGCTTACTTTGATCAAAGGAAGGAACAGTTGACGTGAATGGATATTTAAATGAGTTATATGATCACGCTCACTTGTCATACGTTCATAGTCTGATTTCAACAAGGTGTAGAGAGCACATCTTGTAGGCAAGTTAAGTGCCGTGAACAGTCATGGCTCAATCAACTTTCTTCTTGCTGGAAGTCGGAAACCTGCCAATGCACAGCTATCTCGTTGTACATAATACAGTGTACAGCAGGCCCTCTCGGAATCTCTGTATGGTGACTTACACTCTCCCCCGTAAAGCGTGCAAGTGAATGCCAAAACTTTCTGCTAATTGCAGTTTTGAGAAATATCTGTACTGTATGTGCAGTCTGTAAAATGCTGAATAGGTCGATGAGGAAAAAGTTGTTGACTGGAAGTAAACTGACTGTATTATTGCACTATCACGATTTTCGGACATTGTCCTCATCAGATATCCTGGAACAATATGTTACACATAGACAGGAAAGGTACATGTTGTATTAGTGACTATCATAAGCAGTCTGCACTCATCAGTCTGCTTACAGTAGTTACTACTACGACACGTAACTTTTATGCCCACGTGTAACAAATTGTTCCAGCATATATGATGATGGCAATGTCCGAACCGCGTAATACTGTAGTAATAAAGTCAGCTTGTTTCCAGTCAATGACTTTTTCCTCAGCGACCTGTTCAGCATTTTGCAGGCTACACATGTTTTACAACATAGTTGCATACCTTCTTCGTGACTTTATATTACAACTATGTCACACACACACACACACACACACACACACACACACATATACATATATATATATATACACTCCTGGAAATGGAAAAAAGAACACATTGACACCGGTGTGTCAGACCCACCATACTTGCTCCGGACACTGCGAGAGGGCTGTACAAGCAATGATCACATGCACGGCACAGCGGACACACCAGGAACCGCGGTGTTGGCCGTCGAATGGCGCTAGCTGCGCAGCATTTGTGCACCGCCGCCGTCAGTGTCAGCCAGTTTGCCGTGGCATACGGAGCTCCATCGCAGTCTTTAACACTGGTAGCATGCCGCGACAGCGTGGACGTGAACCGTATGTGCAGTTGACGGACTTTGAGCGAGGGCATATAGTGGGCATGCGGGAGGCCGGTTGGACGTATCACCGAATTGCTCAACACGTGGGGCGTGAGGTCTCCACAGTACATCGATGTTGTCGCCAGTGGTCGGCGGAAGGTGCACGTGCCCGTCGACCTGAGACCGGACCGCAGCGACGCACGGATGCACGCCAAGACCGTAGGATCCTACGCAGTGCCGTAGGGGACCGCACCGCCACTTCCCAGCAAATTAGGGACACTGTTGCTCCCGGGGTATCGGCGAGGACCATTCGCAACCGTCTCCATGAAGCTGGGCTACGGTCCCGCACACCGTTAGGCCGTCTTCCGCTCACGCCCCATCATCGTGCAGCCCGCCTCCAGTGGTGTCGCGACAGGCGTGAATGGAGGGACGAATGGAGACGTGTCGTCTTCAGCGATGAGAGTCGCTTCTGCCTTGGTGCCAATGATGGTCGTATGCGTGTTTGGCGCCGTGCAGGTGAGCGCCACAATCAGGACTGCATACGACCGAGGCACACAGGGCCAACACCCGGCATCATGGTGTGGGGAGCGATCTCCTACACTGGCCGTACACCACTGGTGATCGTCGAGGGGACACTGAATAGTGCACGGTACATCCAAACCGTCATCGAACCCATCGTTCTACCATTCCTAGACCGGCAAGGGAACTTGCTGTTCCAACAGGACAATGCACGTCTGCATGTATCCCGTGCCACCCAACGTGCTCTAGAAAGTGTAAGTCAACTACCCTGGCCAGCAAGATCTCCGGATCTGTCCCCCATTGAGCATGTTTGGGACTGGATGAAGCGTCGTCTCACGCGGTCTGCACGTCCAGCACGAACGCTGATCCAACTGAGGCGCCAGGTGGAAATGGCATGGCAAGCCGTTCCACAGGACTACATCCAGCATCTCTACGATCGTCTCCATGGGAGAATAGCAGCCTGCATTGCTGCGAAAGGTGGATATACACTGTACTAGTGCCGACATTGTGCATGCTCTGTTGCCTGTGTCTATGTGCCTGTGGTTCTGTCAGTGTGATCATGTGATGTATCTGACCCCAGGAATGTGTCAATAAAGTTTCCCCTTCCTGGGACAATGAATTCACGGTGTTCGTATTTCAATTTCCAGGAGTGTATATATATATATATATATATATATATATATATATATATATATATATATACTGCTGTCTGAGTACGAAAAAGACCCTAACGTAAAAGTGAGGAACAAACTGCCTTAATACTCATTCCCCCTTCCTCACCAAAAATTTTGGAATCCGAACATATTTGCACTCTTTTAACACAGAACATAAGTATTTTTACCCGGTCCCTCCTTGTAGTTAAGCCTTCGTACAATATGTGATCAAAAGTATCCAGACACCTGGCTGAAAATTACTTACAAGTTCGTGACATCCTCCATCGGTAATGCTGGAATTCAGTATGGTGTTGGCCCACCCTTAGCCTTGATGACAGCTTCCACTCTCCCAGGCATACATTCAGTCAGGTGCTGGATGGTTTCTTGGGGAATGGTAAACAGTGACAGTGACTGTGAGAGTGACAACCCAATACATAGAACTTGACAATGAAGAAGATGACGGAAAAAGAAACCTTGCAGGTGACAAACTGTGGAGAAAAACAGTCTCTGTAAAAACATAATACAGCAGGAAAACCACACAATGTGGTAAGAAGCCATAATAATAAAAACCCCACTGATGATGCTGCAACTGCAGTGAAACATGTCTGGGACAAAAAACAAAACTGTATTTTGCTGAAGGCGGACCCCACTCAAAAATATATGTCATAGTAATATTTACATTTAGCTGTTGTTGAGGGGGAAGTTTAATGAGAAATGTGAATATAAAGTACAAAGAAGTAAATAAATGTATACACGAGAACGTAGTTCAAATGGCTCTGAACACTATGCGACTTAACTTCTGAGGTCATCAGTCCCCTAGAACATAGAACAACTTAAACCTAACTAACCTAAGGACATCACACACATCCATTCCCGAGGCAGGATTCGAACCATCGACCGTAGCGGTCGCGCGGTTCCAGACTGTAGCACCTAGAACCGCTCGGTCGCTCCGGCCAGCCCGAGAACGTAGTGTTCGCTTCTTACCTGGTACACCACTGAGGGCACGATAACCACCAACTGTATTTTGAGATTTTAATTGCACTTTCTACTTTATGTAAGCTCGTTACGCCGTAGTAGCAATAGATAAACCATACCTTAAGGGGACTATGACAAATATATTTGTTGTTTTGGAAAGCATAATCGTTTAGAAAAAGTCAACTTTTATGACAAGCATAGATAATGGACTACCGCGGTTATTATGTGTGACAATGCTGTATACGATACATCCAGTTAATAAGTACTTTAAAACAAATAAAATGGTATTTGTAATAAGATAATACGAAAAGGGAGTCTGTTATTTGTGATTAATAAGTCAGATTCGTAAAATATAAGTATGAAACTGGGCACCCATGATGCGCTTTTGCATGTGATAGCTAAAATTTTCCACAAATAGAGGCCGGCCGAAGTGGCCGTGCTGTTAAAGGCGCTGCAGTCTGGAACCGCAAGACCGCTACGGTCGCAGGTTCGAATCCTGCCTCGGGCATGGATGTTTGTGAT
The DNA here is from genome assembly GCF_023864345.2 of Schistocerca serialis cubense. Classification (NCBI taxonomy): domain Eukaryota; kingdom Metazoa; phylum Arthropoda; class Insecta; order Orthoptera; family Acrididae; genus Schistocerca; species Schistocerca serialis. Next base: position 145,412,882 of record NC_064641.1, on the reverse strand, counting down.
GTCCTTAGGTTAGTTAGGTTTAAGTAGTTCTAAGTTCTAGGGGACAAATGACCTCAGAAGTTGAGTCCCATAGTGCTCAGAGCCATTTGAACCATTTTTGAACCACAAATAGAAGTTTTAGCGCAAAATCGGTATGCAGTGACAGACGCCAGTTAAAAAACCTTTCTGACGATAACTTATTTATCGCTGCACGATTAATATATGTTGAGCAAAAGGGATGTTCGTTTGAGAAATAATGTAAATGATTACCACAGCCGGCCGGAGTGGCCGAGCGGTTAAAGGCGCTACAGTCTGGAACCGCACGACCGCTACGTTCGCAGGTTCGAATCCTGCCTCATTCATGGATGTGTGTGATGTCCTTAGGTTAGTTAGGTTTAAGTAGTTCTAAGTTCTAGGGGACTTATGACCACAGCAGTTGAGTCCCATAGTGCTCAGAGCCATTTGAACCATTCTTGATTACCACAAGTTGTGGTAATCCACAACATAATGCGCTAGTAGTAATGTGAGCTACTTAGGAAATTTCGAGGAAATTGCAAGAGAAGTTCTTCTACGCGGTGACGATGTTCTAGTGTGTTGCGACTCTGGGCACGATATGGTGGTGGCCTAGTGGGTAATATTTTTTAGATTTGTATGTCTTTTAACACTGTTCACATTATTTCATATACATTACGTTTCAAAGGTAATACAACGAAAAAATACGTTTATTTTCACGAATATTTTTTGAATTTTCAGTTTTATTTGCCTGTTTACTTATTTTTATTGGCTCAAAATTGGTTCAAATGGCTCTGAGCACTGTGGGACTTAACTTCTGAGGTCATCAGTCCCCTAGAACTTAGAACTACTTAAACCTAACTAACCTAAGAACATCACACACATCCATGCCCGAGGCAGGACTCGAACCTGTGACCGTAGCGGTCGCGTGGTTCCAGACTGTAGCGCCTAGAACCGCTCGGCCACTGCGGTCGGCGATTTTTATTATTACACCGAATATTATGTTTATAATTACCAACATGTAAATGACCACATGGGTAAAGTTTTCCGAAAAAGTTGTGCCTGTGGTGATTTGCGAAATCTTTTATACCTTCAGTTGTGTAAGGAACCAAGAACTGCTTTGCACCCACAAGCTCACACCTGCGGATACAGCGACAGGCCACATTTAGTAGTTAGAATCCACGCACGATAACACGGCTGGTAGATATGCAGTCTGGAGCCTCTTCACACCCACACTCGGACGGTGACCATTCAAAAAGATCTCTCGCCTCTGCTTTGGTTACTATTTAAAAATAATTCCACTGGAAATGCAACAAAGGCAGTGATTTATTTTCATATGCCCAGAATGAGATTTTCACTCTGCAGCAGAGTGTGCGCTGATATGAAACTTCCTGGCAGATTAAAACTGTGTGCCCAACCGAGACTCGAACTCGGGTCTTTGCCTTTCGCGGGCAAGTGCTCTACCATCTGAGCTACCGAAGCACGACTTACGCCCGGTCCTCACAGCTTTACTTCATATCAGCACACACTCCGCTGCAGAGTGAAAATCTCATTCTGGAAACATCCCCCAGGCTGTGGCTAAGCCATGTCTCCGCAGTATCCTTTCTTTCAGGAGTGCTAGTTCTGCAAGGTTCGCAGGAGAGCTTCTGTAAGGTTTGGAAAGTGGGAGACGAGATACTGGCAGAAGTAAAGCTGTGAGGACCGGGCGTGAGTCGTGCTTTGGTAGCTGAGATGGTAGAGCACTTGCCCGCGAAAGGCAAAGGTCCCGAGTTCGAGTCTCGGTCGGGCACACAGTTTTAATCTGCCAGGAAGTTTTATTTTCATGTGGCTTGTTAACCATTTGCAACTCTCATAGAAGCGTCATGACTGGAGAATTTTTTGCCGGAACACAGCGGATTTTACGCAGTATCACCTCAGTAACATGGTGTGCAAACGCAATAGCGAGAGAATGTTGAAACCGTGTTTTATTAAGTTCATTAAATGAGGAACTGAGGAAAAGTGAGGTCAGTAGCTTGTGAAAAAGCACAGCCTCGGTTGAAAAATAAAAGCGTTGCCTCTTCTCTTTTGTTACTCTAAAACCCATAGCACCTCTCGTTTCACCAGCTGTCGATGACCCTTTGAAATTACTTTCTTCCATCGAAATTGTCTGTAGTTAGTGGAATTACACAGTAGAGAATAAAGTATTGCACAATGAACACATGTAAAAATATTCTTTCCTCCCTGTGCTATTATTTTCCAAAATCTCTTTTCGATGGCACTAACCGTTCATGAAATATGAGGATATTGCTGACTTTTCACTCTGGCTTTATCGCTGGCGCCCGCGATCGCAGGTGACTGTGCCACATCAGATCAATTTTCTCGAGATTAGTGACTAGTAGAGACCTCCATCCAAATCTAGAGAAAAAATTTAATATTTTTTATGCAGTAACATGTTTTATGCAGTAATGTTATGTAATATGCACCAAACTCAAGATCACAGCGACTCCTATTTTTTATTGCAAACGTTTTAGAATATCGCGCAGTGTCTTGCTTCCACGTAGATAACGCAGTCACTGTCACTGTTCACGGAATGATGGGCGCATTATCACGAAGCTGACATATAAAGCTATAAGGAAAGCGAAAATGACTTTTTTACTGATTATTTTCTGTAATTTTGTGTGAAAAATTCTGCAGGGAGTGCGTATCAGTTCTGCTATCGCCGACCGGCCAAAAAGGGGGAAACACTGTCGGGCTCCCCTTCCGAACAACCGAATGAACTCGTCCAGCTACAGTCGCAGGTTCGAATTCTGCCTCGGGCATGGATGTGTGTGATGTCGTTAGGTTGGTTAGGTATAAGTAGTTCTAAGTTCTAGGGGACTGATGGCCTCAGATGTTAAGTCCCATAGTGCTCAGAGCCATTTGAACCATTCGAACTCGTCCAGCGGTTTTTACGATAACTGGGCACTGCTCATGGGCCACCATATCCTTCGCTGAGCGATGACTCACTGCTAATGTAGCGAGAACGAAGAGTGTACGTGTGAATATTTTGAAAATCACAAAATTTGCATTTTAACAGAAAAAATGAAGGAGAATTTCGATTATTCTACTACTGCATATAACGAATGTCATGAAGATTCAATGCATAATACACCTGCAAAACGCCAGTTAAAAGACGCGTTGAAGTACTGTGTGAGTCTTCTTCAAGATGCGCACCTTATTGAAGAAGGACTTTATCATAATACAGTCGAAATCTCGAAAGAAAAGATCCTTATTACTGACAAGGATTTTATTCAGTCCGACGAAATGGATGAAGAATGTCTACTGCGTGAAGCTGAAGATTTTTCTGACGGTGAGGATTTTGAGCCAGTCGTAAAGAAGGCAAAAGCCAAATGCAAAGAAAAATAAAAGTAGGGAAACTAGCAAAAGAATACCATCGTGGAATCTACAAATTTTCCGGATAAAAGGATCTCGACGTTTAAAAAGAAAGGACGAATTGGAGAGGTGGGAACAAAACATAAAAACTGAACAGTGATCGATAAGTATTCAATAATATATTCATGGACCATTGACGGCTATGTAGAGTTTCGCAAAAATCATTAGCAAGTAAGTGTCCATTTTTAACAACTTTACCTCTAAATTTTTATATATTGAACAACCGTTCAAAAATGGTTCAAATAGCTCTGAGCACTATGGGACTTAACATCTGAGGTCATCAGTCCCCTAGAACTTAAAACTACTTAAACCTAACTAACCTAAGGACATCACACACATCCATGCCCGAGGCAGGATTCGAACCTGCGAACGTAGCGGTCGCGCGGTTCCAGACTGAAGCGCCTAGAACCGCTCGGCCGCACCGGCCGGCTCAACAACCGTATTTGAACAATAAATTATGGTAGTGGAATGAAACTCTGATTTTACTTTTCAGGTAACAACAAGGACTTACAACAATGGACTTTGGCTGTTGCAGGCCACTTTCACTCGGAGGAATTTATCTTTAAAATATCACTTTCATGGGTTGTAAAATTAGAAAAAACGGCAGAAAATTAGGCAGAAGAAGACCACAACATATACACTGATCACCCAGAACACTATGACCACCTACCTAATAGCCGGTATGTCTACCTCTGGCACCGATAACAGCGGTGACACGTAGCGGCATGGAAGCAGTAACGCCTTGGTAGGCCGCTGGAGGGAGTTGGCACCACATCTGCACATACAAGTCACCCAGTTCCCGTAAATTCCTGGGAGGGGGGGGGGGAAGGGGGGAGATGTGCTCTGAAGCCACGTTCAGTCACAGCCCAGATGTGTTCGTTCGAGTTCAGATCTGGCAAATTGGGTGGGTTGGTGGGGCGGGGGGGGGGGGGGCTCATCTCAATTGGAACTCGCCGCTGCGCTCCTCGAACAAACCCACCACACTCCTGGCCTTGTGCCATGAGGTATTATCTTGCTGAAAATTGCCGCTGCCGTAGGGAAAAATGATCGTCATGAAGGGGTTACGTGGTTTGTCACCAATGTATGATACTCCTTGGCCATCATGGTGCCTTGCATGAGCTCTACCATACCCACAGATGCCCCGGTGGATGTTCCCCAGAGCAGACCTCTGTCCTGCAGTACAGGTGTCAAGGAGCTGTTCCCCTGGAAGTCGACGGATTCGCGACCACCCATCCGCAGGATGAAGGAGGTATCGAGATTCATCAGACCATGTAACGCTCTGCCACTGTGCCACCGTCCAGTGCCAATGGTCACGCCCATTTCAGTCGCAGTTGCCGATGTTGTAGTGTTCACATCAACACATGCAAGGGTCGTCGCTTGCGGAAGCCCATCGTAAGCAGTGTTGGTGCACTGTGTGTTCAGACAAATTTATACTCTGCCCAGCATTAAAGTTCCGTCACAGTTCACCGCCTGCCTTGTCTTACTAGTCTCCCCAGCCTACGACGTCCGACATCTGTAATGATGGGTGGCCACCCACCCAACGACGTCTGTACGTGGTTTCACCTTGGTTTCGCCACGTGTTGAAGACACTCACCACAGCACTCCTCGAACACCGGACAAGTCGTGCAGTTTCCGAAATGCTCATGCGGAGCCTCCGGGCCATCACAATCTGCCCTCGGTGAAACTCAGATAGATGGCGTGCCTTCCCCAGCCTCCACACGGACAGCACGCTCACTGATACTACATGCACCGTGCGTGTCTCTGACTAGCAGTCATTCCTCGCCAGGTGACGCTGCTATCGCCTGGTTGGGTTTATATCGACAGAAGGTCTGTGGTCATAAAATTCTAGCTGATCAATGTATGCGTAACAGGGAATATGTTACTTGGGAAGAAATACGAGAAGCCGCAAGAAAGTTTCAATTTCAGACGAAGGCATTTATCCCAGACATTTGTGTTTAATGTTGAAAGCACTAGTCAGCTTATGACAGAACTCTTGATGAAAAAATTTTAAAATTGTGTTCGCTAAAAGGCGTGATGTGAACAAGGTATCATACTCATACACGGCATAATACCGGATGGCGATGGCTGGCGAATAATTATCGCAAGCGTTTTTCTATTTGCAAGAAGCCACGGCAAAGTTTGACCCAAGGCTTCAAAAAACTGATGAAACGTTAACGAAATGCTTTCCAAATGTAGTCCTTACGATATTTTTTATTATATGGCTACCAGTTTCGGTACTTCAGTGCACCATTTTCAGGGCTTAACTCTTGCCGAGGGGGTTAATTCCAGTCGTATAACAATTCTATCAGAAGTCGACATCTATGTACTGGTTTTCGCAGACTACCCGTAACAACGACGTTGTTGCAAGCAATCTGTGAAAATCAGTTCCTACTCGTAGATGTTGGCCACTGTTGGAATAGTGTATACGATTGGACTTAGCCCCCTCAGCAACAGTTAAGGCATGAGGATGGTGTACTGAAGCACCGAAACTGGTAGCGATGTAATAAATAGCATCGTAAGGACTGCTGCAGGTGTTCCATTTTGTTACATACGTGAACGGCCAAAGTCCCTGAAACCTCCAATCAGAAGGATGGACATACAAAAACGTCCCAAATGTCGTTGTAACAAGTTAAAAAAATGGAGAACTTACCACATTAAACTGGTCTAGCAAGCGTCATGTCTCCTTACGTGGGAAAAGAAAAGTTCTTGGGAATAATAGGTTCTTCTGTGTGAGGGATAGGGGGGAGGGGGAGAGGGTGTTCGAACGAATCCTAGTTTGTACGATGATATATGTACCGATGACGAATGACTAACAGCTTTGGGAGAGCCAACCCTGACAAAACACTACCATCTGGTGAGCAAGATGTATGAGATAGGAGAAATACCCCCAGACTTCAAGAAAAATATAATAAGTCCAATCCCAAAGAAATCAGGTGTTGACAGGTGTGAAAATTACCGTACTATTAGTTAAAATAGTCACAACTGCTAAATACTAGCACGAATTCCTTACAGACGAATGGAAAAACAGGTAGAAACCGATCTTGGGGAAGATCAGTTTGGATTCCGTAGAAATGATGGAACACGTGAGGCAATATTGACCCTACGACAATCTTAGAAGAAAAATTAAGGAAAGCATCTGTAGACTTAGAGAAAGCTTTTGACAATGTTGACTTGAATATTCTCTTTCAAATTCTGAAGGTAGCAGGAGTCAAATACAGGGAACGAAAGGCTATTTACAATTTGTGCAGAAACCAGACGGCAGTTACCAGAATCGAGGGTCATGAAAGGGAAGCAGTGGTTGGGAAGGGAGTGAGATAGGGCTGTAGCCTGCCGCGAAGTTATTCAATCTACATATTCAGAAAACAGTGAAGGAAACAAAAGACAAATTTGGAGGAGGAATTAAAATCCATGGAGAAGAAATAAAAACTTTGAGGTTTGCCGACGACATTGTAATTCTGTCAGAGACAGGAAAGGACCTGGAAGATCAGTTGAATGGAGTGGACAGTGTCTTGAAAGGAGGATAGAAGATTAACATCGACAAAAGCAAAACGAGGATAATGGCATGTAGTCGGATTAAATCAGCTGATGCTGAGGGAATTAGATAAGGAAATGAGACACTTAAAGTAGTAAATGAGTTTTGCTATTTGGGGGACAAAATAGCTGATGATGGTCGAAGTAGAGAGGATTTAAAGTTTAGACTGACAATGGCAAGGAAAGCGTTTCTGAAGAAGAGAAATTTGTTAGCATCGAGCATAGATTTAAGTGTCAGGAAGTCTTTTCTGGAAGTATTTGTATGGAGTGTAGCCATGTATGGAAGTGAGACGTGGACAATAAATAGCTTAGACAAGAAGAGAATAGAGGCTTTCGAAATGTGGAGCTACAGAAGAATGCTGAAGATTAGATGGATAGATAACGTAACCAATGAGGAGGTATTGAATATAATTGGGGGAAGAGGAATAATCTGTGGCACAACTCGACTAGAAGAAGGGATCGATTGGTGGGACACATTCTGAGGCATCAAGGGATCACCGATTTGGTATCGGAGGGCAACTTGGAGGGTAAAAAGCGTAGAGGGAGACCAAGAGATGAATATACTAAGCAGATTCAGAGGGATGTAGGTTGCAGTAGGTACTTGGAGAAGAAGAAGCTTGCACAGGTTAGGGTAGCATGGAGAGCTGCATCAAACCAGTCTCTGGACTGAAGACCGTAACAATAAAAACGACGAATGTCTTAGGACATTCCTTGCCCATGCTGCAAAATTCCATTCATTCGATGAAATAGATGCCGATTTAATTATGTTCTCCGTGTCCATATGTAAAATATCATTCCAGAACTTGTAATGTCGAAAGCACATCCGGCGATTAATCGTACGCTACCATTACATTGTGGCATAGAATACCTCGTTGCACTGTTATGTATAGTTATTTATAGCTTTATTTTTGGATGTTCGGCATGGGATTTCCAACCCTGTCCCTTGTCCTTGATACATGTGTCTGCAGATCGAAGCGTCCGAGTGCAAAACATTTCCGGGTACCTGTACTTTACCCGATTGCAGGTACACCGGATTCCGCGATTCACGACAGGCTTGCATTTTCAGGAAAACTTTATCCGTTTGGTCGTTTATTAGATGATAGTTAAAAACATAATATTTGTTGTAGTAATAAAAAAAAGTAAACAGTAAAATAACACTGGAAATTCAATGAAAGTTCACGAAAATACCTGTGTTCCATTGTTACACTACTTTTAAGATACGATATACACTGATGAGCCAAAACAATGTGACTGCCTGCTTAATAGCTTGTTTGTCCGTCTTTGGAACGAAGTACATCACTGATTCTGCGCATGAGGGATCCGAAAGTTTGTTGGTAGATTCGTGGAGGTATGTGGCATTAGATGTCTACGCGAAGGTCGTGTAATACACGCAAATAACGGGCCGCTGATTTGTGCACGTGGTGATGCGGCCCAATAAGGACCCTGATGAGTTCCATAGGATTTACATTAGGCGAGTTTGGTCGCCGAGATATCCACGAGAGTTCACTGTAATGCTCCTCAATCCATTGTAGCAGTGTCCTGGCTTCGAGACAATGACAATTATACTGCTGGAAGGTGACATCGCGATCGTGGAAGATATCAAGCATGAAGGGATGCAGGTGATTCGCAGCTGTCAGCGTGTCTTCGATTACTGCCACAGGTTCCATGAAAGCGCAGGAGAACGTCTGCCGTAGCATAATACTGCTCCCAACAGCCTGCGTCCTTGGCGCGCAGCACGTTTCGAATCAAAATGGTTCAAATGGTTCTGAGCACTATGGGACTTAACATCTGTGGTCATCAGTCCCCTAGAACTTAGAACTACTTAAACCTAACTAACCTAAGGACATCACACACATCCATGCGCGAGGCAGGATTCGAAACTGCGACCGTAGCAGTCGCGCGGTTCCGGACTGCACGCCTAGAACCGCTAGACCACCGCGGCCGGCCGTTTCGAATCGCCGTTCACCTCTATGACGGCGTGTGTGAAGCCGACCATAGACCTACCATAGCAAAAATGTGATTCACCCGAAGGGCTAATCGTTTACATTTGTCGGCGGTCGAATCTCGATTGTCTCGTGCTCTCTGCAATCGTAACTGACGATGTCGTTGGGTGGACATGTGAACACGTAGGGATGGCGTGCTGCGGAGCTCCAAGTTCAACAATGTATGAGGTACAGTGTGCTCCGAAACACTTGTGTGTGCACCAGCATTGTGCTCTTTCGACAGAGATGCCACAGATCACAATCTGTGCTACTTTACTCAGCAGACAAGCCTCCGAACCTCATGTTCTGTGAAGAGTCTTGGATGTCCAAGCGCCTAGTGGTAGTTATACTGTCCTTCTGCCTCTTTCCGTAGAAGCTCACGACAGCAACACGTGAACAGTTGATCAGCTTTGCCGTTTTCGAGATACTCGTTCACAGGCTTTGCTTAATAATAATCTGCCCTTTTTCAAAGTCGTTTATATCAATGGATTTCCTCATTTGCAGTCGATATCTTCGCTAGGGTGTTCCCCCGTCTCTGTCTGTTCCGCTTACGTACTTGTGCTACCACGTCACGTGCTCGCAACGACACCAGGCGGCATCCAACGTCGTGGTGGGCAGTGGTCATAATGTTTTGGGTTATCAGTGTATATGAAATAATAAGAGTAGACTTGAAAAATTTTTTAATTAAAATAAGACCGGATCTCAATCTAGCGGTCCACCTGCTACGTGGCTTGAACTCCAAGCGCTTGACTGACGCCATCTCGTGCTGAGAGTCGCAGAGCACCGGTACGTCATGGACGCGTAAAACTTCTCTTGCGATTTTCCGAAGTCTACTAAATAGTAGACCTTAGTGCTTGCACATTATTTTGTCCTAGTGGGCTACTAAGTGTGTATAAAGTTAAAAAAGTCTCGAGAGAGATTTTTCAATAAATGAGCTCTGTTGATATCACACATTTATAAGGAAATGAGGAAATTTGATACGGAAGTAAGGAAGATGTTCATGTAAGCTTACAATGTGTATGGAAGTGAAAAGTCGGTCGTTGGAAATCCAGAGAGAAAATTGGAAGCGTGTCAAATGTGGTGTTGTCGGGGAATGTTAACAACTCAGTCGACAGATAACGATTGAAATGAAGAAGAATAACGGAATAGGTGTGGAAATAACTATATGAAAGGCCGTTCCCAGCAGCAGGTTATTAGTGGCAAGTTAGTGGGGCGTACGATACGTCATGCAAGGGTAGTTAATTTTGGCTGTGGAAGCAGCAGAGGGGAAGAGAGTAGTGGTAGACCAAGCAAAGCAGTCAAAGGATTGATGATTGATAGAAAATATCTAGTTCGCTATCCTATAATATATTATAGAGACAGTGCTGCCGATATCGACATGAAATTCGTAGAATTGTGTAAACAGCGAAATAAGGAACAGTTTTCAAATGTCTGCAGTGCAGGGAAACGTTTACGAGGAGCCTATGTGGACGGTAAGTTACTTTTCTCTTCCTTGTCTTCATATTCTTCTTTCTAATTTTAACTATGTGGCCTACTTATTTGTAATTACTTTAATAAATTATTGTGTTACATCGACGTTAGGAATTTGTTGTCTATTACTTTACGGTTGTGATCACTCCTCTACGCCAAACGTTCAAATACATGATTCGGTAAGATTTGTTTTGTTCTTTGTACGTTCCTTGGATCTTATTTGCTTTCACTTCGTTGTAGAACTTCTCTCTAGGTTTAAAAATACTATAAATTCTCTAAGTAAAAAATACTGCTACAATCTTATCACTTAGTTATGTTATTAATTTCATCGCATTATACGAAAAAATGAATACATGCAAATGAACAAAACGGTGATAATATGTATTCCGAAATTCATCTATGAAGTGAAATCATAAATAATTTCAAGTTATTTTTAAAACTGTTCTTATCATCATTAGAGAGGTAGTCAAATATCTTTATGACTGCATACTCAGTCTCTTCCTGGGAAAGAGTAAGAGTTAAGCTTTGGGTAGTGCAGGTAACTGTAGTATTATGTTTATGAACTTTTCTATTATTTTCCAATTGTGGCTTGGTCTCTACAACGAATCTGATAAGAGAGTTTTGCGAGGCGTTTATTAGTATTCCCGGTATCTTAAATTGTTGACGATATGAGGTTGGAAGATGGATACCACATATTATCTGAGGTGCTCGTTCCTAAGCAATGAATACTTTGTGTGGAAGCATGACATTTCATCAGAAAATCATTTCATATGACATTAATGAAGAGAAGTATGACAGGTCTCATGCTTTCATCTCCATAGTCAGAAATTACGTGAGGGGGAAATGTGCACCAAATCAAGAACTGGAGGACAATTATGATAAGTGATTTCCAAGTCAAGCAGTGATTAGTATGCAGTCCCACTAATTTTCAACATTCTGTTTTATCCATTTGCTTTTATGCATGCTCTGTTGTTGTTTGTGATGGTATGTTAAGCATTGTACAGAAGTAAGGTATCTATGCGTTCAATTACGAATCATTATTGTATTCCGTTTACCATACAGACGGATGAAAATATTTTCAGATTTTCGGGAAACGGACGACCATCTTTTCGTGCTGCAGGCAGGCAAGGGAGTATTCAATAGAGAACATGTCATTCAGCGCATTTAACAGAGTAATCTCGAGTGTGTGAGATAAACAGATGACAATGAAAGTCAACTTTTATTGATGGCACGAGAAGCCGAAACAATGACGTTTATTTCGTCGGCCCCATTTAGTCGCAGATTTTTGCTATTTAATCGCTGTCTAGTCATGGCCTCCGTATTAGTTTCGTTTTGTTAGTGCGGCTCAATTGCATTTCCCTATGTGGAACTCGTGACCGTGCAGAGACCTGGCCCGCGTTTTCTGCGGAAATAAGTTGCGACAAGGTGCAGAGAAATGTTCACCAAAGCCCCGATCTTCGGTACGATATTATCGCCGTCGCGGACGGAAAGGATTAAAAGTTCCTCATTATCGAAAAACGTCTTCGTCTTCCGCCCTCGCGAACGGAACTACTCAGAGCACAACTTGGCTATTTACAAAAGTCATTACGCCTTCAACAGTGTCTCATTACTTCATAAATGTTAGCACTAATGATCACTTAAGACTGGCGCTTCTGGACTGGCCTCCATTCACCCCATCCCACTCCCTGTGAAGGAAAAAATTGCTTAAACGCGGGCAAATTTTAGGTCCAGGATGAAAAATGCGTTCAATATAGCCAAGAATTGCGAGACAGATCAGCCGTAACGAGTGGCTGCGGCCCAGGAGAGATGACGTACTAGCACCGGCGCTCGGCGCTTTCTTTAATTAAGCGTGATTAAACACCGAGACGCGTGGTCGCCATAAACAAGCTTCTCTCCTGCTCAGCTCGCAGCCGACGCGGGCTCTTGCATAGAAGAGCAAACGTGTGGGAAAGGTACTGAAACGAACAATAACCAATGTAGTGTTTACAAGAAATAGGGGAAAGCTCTAATCATATACACAAATCAAAAAAAGATTTGCATCACCTCGGTTCCGAGAGTTCCCGGAATCTGTACAGAAAATGGGAATAGAGATCAAAATAAAAGTCATTTCCGTCCTTTTTATTGCTCATGAAAACCACACGTTGCATGTTGTTCCACCATACAGCGAGACTTTCGGACGTGGTGGTCCAGATCGCTCTACATACCGGTGCCTCTAATATCCAGTAGCGCGTCCATGCTTTGGTGCATGCCTGTTTTCGTCGTGGCATACTATCCACAAGTTCACCAAGGTACCTTGCTGCACTAACTGGGCAGTGTGTCTATGGCGTTCAGCCTGACCGGGTTGCCTCCAAACACGTCTCCGACGATTGTCTGGATGAAGGCATATGCGACAGTTATCGGTGAGCAGAACGTGATGCCAGTCCAGAGCGGTCCATTCGGCATGTTGTTGGGCCCATCTGCGTGATGTCATGGTTCCAAGGATGGACCTCGCCATGGACGACGGGAGTGAAGTTGCGCATCATGCAGCCTATTGCGCACAGTTTGTAGTCGTAACATGACGTCCTGTGGCTGCACGAAAAGCATTATTCAAACTTTTGGCGTTGCTGTCAGGGTTCCTCCGAGTCATAATCCATAGGTGGCGGTCATACATTGCACAATTCCTGTCTCTCTGTATCTCCTCCATGTCCGAACAACATCGCTTTGGTTCTCTCCGAGACGCCTGGACGCTACCCTTATTGAGAGAGCCCTTCCTGGCACAAAGCAACAATACGGTCGCGATCGAACCGCGGTACTGACCGTCTAGGCATGGTTGAACTACAGACAACAAGAGCTGTGTACCTCCTTGCTGGCGGAATGACTGGAACTGATCCGCTGTCGGATCCCCTCCGTCTAATAGGCGCTGTTCATGCATGGTTGTTTACATCTTTGGGCGGGTTTAGTGACATCTCTGAACAGTCAAAGGGACAGTGTCTGTGATACAATATCCACAGTCAACGTCTATCATCAGGAGTTCTGGGAACTGGGGTGATGCAAAACTTTTATGGCGTGTGTAGCTTCTTAAGCATTATAGCTGAATGCAGTACAGCTTACTTCAGCCTCAATAGCCATAAGCATGTAGTTCCAATTAAATGTTTTTTATAAGAAATACCAGAAACATTTCTCATACTGTGTAATAATTTCCTATATGCTTAAAGACGTAGAAGAAACTTTGAATTCTCTTACTCTGAGAAATAAAGAGACAGTTTAGGCTTCTGCATTGGCAGCAACAAAATAGTGTAGAATTATGAAGAAAATTTTGGAATTTATGTACTGTAAATCTTTATCTGCCTTCTAAACTGGAGCCGCTTCACGTATGTGCACACATTGAAAAAAAGGGAGTTTTCCATGCTGTAGTGCACGCTTTGTACTGGATGTAACTGCTATATATACAGATATTTTTATATATGGTATCTTGATGTGTACACACTTTAGTGTGTTGGTTGGTTTTCTCTGCGTGGAACAGTCTTCCTGCAACCACGTCGGAAACTTTATCACCTGTTTTCTGCATGGCCGGAACTGTATCACTAAGAGGGCTACACCTGTCAGTATAGACTAACCGTCCTGCGCCGTTGTGTCTACACTTCAACACTTCATCAGCTGCCCAAGGGAAAATAAGCATTAATGACATGCTGTTGGAATATGTACCTCACATTCAGAAAAAAACGGAACACCTTGAACGACTAGAGACAGGACGTTCATATTCACAGGACATGTGCATTACTATGTTCTAGAGAAATGATTAGCGTTTGTATCATGTCGGTCCGCGGGTTCGAGATTGACATCGATATCGCGGCGCAATACCACCCACCGGTAAAATGTGCCTGTGGCTCTCGTTGTCGCTATAAACTGAAGGTAATGCATTAGTGTGACTTGAGCAGACGTGGAGGGAGCCTCGCAGACGTATGCGCGAACTGTACCGTCAAAAGAGTGTGTACTGTTGGTATGAGAGAATGTGATGCATCTACCCAGGAAATTGCTGATCGTGTGCGACAAAGTGTTTCGACAGTGCAACGGGTGTGTGCAGAATCGTTCACAGAAGGCTGCAGAACACGACGAGATAGCTCAAGTCGTACCACTGAGACCAACCCCAATCGATATCTCATCCGAATGGCATTGCAGGACAGATCTGCGTCCTTCTAGGCTCTGGTGTAACAGTGGGACAGTGTAACATGTCGGTCACTACCTGGGGTGACAATCCGTCGCCGCATGGGTTGCATGCGCGTCGTCCAGTTCTCCGCCTACCTTTGACGAATGCGTCTATGATGTATGGAACGACGTCACTGGTGACAGGAGGGGCATTAGATAGTGTTTTTGGAAGAATACAGGTTCTTTCTGTTTGAAAATGATGGCCACATTTTGGTTCGCCACAGACAGGAGAAGCAGCATCAGAGTGACTGTATTTGCACAACATAGGCCCGTTTCACCGGGACACTGGTGACGGTCGCAAGTGATGATCAGCGGTGAACACTCCTGGATCACTGGTGTCCGACACCGCAGGTATTGCCAACTGATTAGTTAGTGAAATGGACTCGTACAGGGGTAGCAACTAAATTTCGCTATCATTTTATGGTCCGAAAAATAAGGTACTAAACTTGAAAAAAGAACATACAAGTTACCAATTTTGTTTTTCTCATCCATGCTCTTCTCATTGAAATCAGGCACAAACTTCGTTATAATTTTTTGCCACGCATTCGTTTTCATCACTTTGTTGCTACAGTCATCGCTTTTCACATCTCAAATAGCAGGACGACTTTCTACTTCACATATAAAATCTCCCGTGTTACGTCAAATCTAAACTTATGGCTACAGTGTATACAGTATAATGTACAATGAATGTTTCGAGTCACTGTTCAGAAATGAATGCCTGTCGGTTGGCAAATCTGCAGCGCTGTATGTGACCTGTGTCCCAGTGCGAACACTCCAATTGAAACTAATGCGTGTCCGGCGGTGACTGCAGTGAACGCAGTGACCTTGTCTGTCACATGTGGCGAGGGTGAGTCACTGCTGGGTCACAGTGGCTCGGTGAGGCAGTGTAGTGTCCTGGTGTGAATGCTTCAGTTCAAACGAATGTATCTCTGTCGGTGACCGTCGCTGATGACCGTCACCAGTGTCCCAGTGTGAAACGGGCCATACACACTGCCAAATCAAGGCCTTATGGTGTGTGTGCTATTGGGTACAATCACAAATCACTATTGGTGCGTGTCCAGTCTTCTGTGACCAGAGTGACCTACGTGAATGACATTCTACGATCTGTAGCCATACCCTTTCTGCACGACATCCCAGACGCCATTTTCCAGTAAGACAATGCACGATCACATGTTGCTGCATGAACACGTGCCTTCTTGGTGTCACAGGATGTCGGCCTTTTGCCCTGGCCCGCCAGATCACCAGACTTATCGCCAATCGAAAATGTGTGGGGTATTGTGAAATAACAGATGCAGCTATGTAACCCAATGCCAACCGCCACAGATGGACTTTAGGACCAGGTGAACGCAGCATCGATGGCTAAACCACAGACGCCATTCGCGCCTTATAAGCGTCTGTGGCACCACGTATGGAACCAGTTATCAAGGCCCATAGTGGACCCTATGCCTACTTGGCAACAGGACACCCGCTGAACCGATTCGACAAAATTGCTAATAACTTCTGCAGAACACACTAATGTACATGCCCAGTGAATGAACGTCCTGTCTTTAGTCGTTCAATCTGTTTTTTTTTTAACATGAGTGTACTTGGAGGCACTAACCATCCTGCGTCTGCATCTATCTACATAATCCCCAAGCAACCATATAGTGCTTGGCGTAAGGTACCGTGTACCACTACTAGTCATTTCCTTTCCGCTCACGAACAGAGCGAGGGAAAAACGACTGTCTATATGCCTTTGCACGAGTCCTAATTCCTCTAATCTTAAGTTCGTGGTCCTTACGCGAAATATACGTTGGCGGCAGTAGAATGGTTATGCGGTCAGCTTCAAATACCGGTTCCCTAAATTTTCCTGGTAGTGTTCAGTCGTGTGAAGTTAGCACCCCTTTTTCGAGAAATATACATTTTTTTCAGAGTTCTTGATAGATATGGCATAGTTCTAGAGTTCTTTGTACAAAATTTCAATAGTTCTGCAGAATATAGCGAAGAAAACAACAAAATTCGAAAAAATTTTCGTATCGAAAACGTTCTTTGGCAATTTCCGCAAAATGTAAATAAGTACAAGAGTTCTGAGCACAGTTCTGAACGGAGCTCCAAGAGTTCTTTCGAAAATCCAAGTAACATTTTTTTGTGCAGCTAATAGTTTACGAGATAATTGCATTTTAATGAGAAAATCTTTTCACTTACTGTGAAGTTAGCACCCTTTTTTTTAGAAATATATATTTTTTTCAGAGTTCTTGATAGATATGGCATAGTTCTGGAGTTCTTTGTACAAAATTTCAATAGTTCTGCAGAATTTAGCGAAGAAAACAACAAAATTCGAAAAAATTTTCGTATCGAAAACATTTTTTGTCAATTTTCGTAAAAATTAAACTTGTACAACAGTTCTGAGGACAGTTCTGAACAGAACCCCAAGAGCTCTATCGAAAATCCCAACAACATTTTTCTATGGCGATAATGGTTTGAGATAAATTGATTTAATATGGGACACACTTTCTTTACGGAAAATATAAATATATTCGTACAACAGTTCTGATGACAGTTCTGGACACCACGTGAAGAGTTCTATCGAAAATCCTAGTGAAATTTTTTTGTGCAGGTAATAGTTTAAGAGGTAATTGCAACTTAATTAAGAATTCCGTAAGAGCTCCTACTGTGAAGCTGGCACCCTTTTTTTCACAAATGTATAGTTTTTTTAGATTTCTTGATAGATATGCCATAGTTCTAGAGTTCTTTGTACAAAATTTCAATAGTTCTGCAGAATTTAGCGACGAAAACAATATTCGAAAAAATTTTCGTATCGAAAATATTCTTTGTCAATTTTCGCAAATTGTAAATAAGTACAACAGTTCTGAGCACAGTTCTGAACAGAACTCCAAGAGTTCTATCGAAAACCCAAGTAACATTTTTTTGCGCAGCTAATAGTTTACGAGATAATTGCAATTTAAGGAGAAAATCTTTTCACTTACTGTGAAGTTGGCACCCTTTTTTTCACAAATGTATACTTTTTTCAGATTTCTTGATAGATATGCCATAGTTCTAGAGTTCTTTGTACAAAATTTCAATAGTTCTACAGAATTTAGCGACGAAAACAATATTCGAAAAAATTTTCGTATCGAAAACATTCTTCGTCAATTTTCGCAAATTGTAAATAAGTACAACAGTCCTGAGCACAGTTCTGAACAGAACTCCAAGAGTTCTATCGAAAAGCCAAGTAACATTTTTTTGTACAGCTAATAGTTTACGAGATAATTGCATTTTAATGAGAAAATCTTTTCACTTACTGTGAAGTTGGCACCCTTTTTTTTAGAAATATATTTTTTTTCAGAGTTCTTGATAGATATGGCATAGTTCTAGAGTTCTTTGTACAAAATTTCAATAGTTCTGCAGAATTTAACGAAGAAAACAACAATACTCGAAAAAAATTTCGTATAGCAAACATTCGTTATTAATTTTCGCAAAAAGTCAATTCGGACAACAGTTCTGAGGGCAGTTCTGAACAGAACCCCAATAGTTCTATAGAATATCCTAATTACAATTTTTTGTGCAGCTAACACATTACGATATAATTGCAATTTAATTAGGGAACCTCTTCACTTACTGTGAAGTTGGAATCCTTTTCTTCAGAAATATATATATATATTCAGAGTTCTTGATAGAAATGTCATAGTTCTAGAGTTATTTGTACAAAATTCGAATAGTCCTGCATAATTTAGCGAAAAAAACAACATTACTCGAAAAATTTTTCGTATCGAATACATTCTTTGTCAATTTTCGCAAAAAGTAAATTCGTACAACAGTTCTGAACAGAACACCAAGAGCTCTATCGAAAATCCTAATAACATCTTTTTGTGGCGATGATAGTTTATACGGTAACTGCTTTGATGTTAGACCCACTTTCTCCACAGGAAAAGTAAATTCGTTCAACAGTTTTGATGAACAGTTCTGGTTAACACGTCAAGACTTCTATCTATAATCATAATAACATTTTTTGTGGTTGTAATAGTTTGTATGGTAATTGATTAATTGTGGGGCACTCTTACTCAAAAAAAATAAATTATGTCTGTTCGTATGCTCTGATGCCAGCTCTGGATAGTATTGTAAGAGTTCTATCGAAAAAACTAGTAACATATTCTGTGCAGGTAATTTTTTACGTAGTAACTGCCATTATTAAGGAATGCTTATGAGCATTTCCCGTGAAGTTTGAACCCCTTTTACGATAAATATAAATTTTTTCACAGTTCTTGATATATATGCAATAGTTCTAGATTTCCCTGCTCAAAACACGAATAGTTCTACAGAATTTCGGGAAGAAAACAATAACACGGCAAAATTTTGGTATGGTAAAAAATTATTTGTCATTTTGGAAAAAATAAATTTGTATAACAGTTCTGTTGGCAGTTCTGGATAGCACCGGAAGAGTTGCATTGAAAATGATAAAAACATTTTTGTGGCGATAATAGTTTATACAATAATTGTTTTAATCTGATAATCACTTTATCTAATATAGCAAAATTCGTAGAATAGTTCTGCTGACAGTTCTGAATATTACCCACAGAGTTCTACCAAAAACTATATGACATTATTTGTGACGATGACATTATATGAGATAATTAATGTGGGACTCACTTTTGTCATGTAAAAGTAATAAATTCGTACAAAAGATCTGACGGCATTTCTTAATACGACCCTAAGAGTTCTACCGACAACTGTAATAACATTTTTTGTGGGGATAACAGTTAATGAGATAATAGCATTTTCGAGAGACCCACTTGGTCTACATTATAATAAATTGGCACAACCCTTTTGCTGCCAGTTCTGGATAGCACCGAAAGAGTTCTTTTAAAAACCCTCATAACATTTTTATGGTGCCAGTAGATTATGAAATAGATTGTGTGTTCACTCTGCAGTGGGTGTGCGCCGATGTGAAACTTACTGGCAGATAAAAACTGTGTGCCGGACCGGGTCTCTAACCCCAGGCTGTGACCAAAGAATATCGTCACAATATCCTTTCGTCCAGGAGTGCTTCTTCTGCAATTTTCGTAGGACAACTTCTACGAAATTGGGAACGCAGGAGATGAAGTACTGCTGGAAGTACAGCTATGAGTACGATCGTAAATTCTCACTTTTATTTTGGAAAACCGAAAATCGAAAACCGGATGTATATTCTACTAAATACAAAAAGTCTAAATGTTCAGCACTATACAAATGCCAGTACACCTTCTTAAGACTGACTGTAGTAACTGTAGGTGGAAGCGTGTGATGTGCACGCTTAGATGATTCAAGGAGAGAAGGCTCGTCAGTGCAAAACAAACAGATGGCTGAGAGAGCAGATACATTCACACGCGCCACTAACCAGATGGTGTCACACCTGTCGAGAATCGCACCAGAGGTACAATGAGCTGTGGTGGAGTGCTGTTGGCGTGGTTACTATGCAACTTACTTGATGGGCATCAATACACCGTTATATTAATGTACAATACTTGAGAAACAATGTCATTCACACACTCCGAGTTCCTTATCACTCAGTACTAGACTAAATTACCGGCCTGGTGATAAGCAGCCTATGTACCTCACCGACTACACATCTTCGTGTTATAAGAAAAAAAAGAGAAAAATACCAAGGGACACAAAATATGAATCCGGATAAACCGGAAATCCGGATTATTGAGGACCAAATAAACGAGGTTCTTATTTACAAATTTCGAACTTCTTATTAACTTTAATACTGTATCCCCTCAACATTATAACACCTCTATCAGTCATGTATTGAATTAGGATTTAAACATACTACTTAGTTCGTTTGTACGATATATTCAGTAAATATACTTACATTTCTATACATTGTAAAGACTTTTAACTCTCGCTGTAGTGTAACTCATCAAACTTCCACACTTCCTTTCTAACTAGAACAAATGATTGCAACAATATTAACGACATCAATTTCAAATTTATTCGTTACACACAGCACATGTTTTTATGTATCCTAGCGGCTGGTGATGTTGCAATATAACTTTCATCCATGAGGGTCCTGGGCATATTTTTAGCTGTTAGTGGGTCCTGGATGTCATGAGAGTTCAAAACAATTACTGTTTTACGTGATAAAATTCATCTGGTTCTTCCTGATTCTAAAAATATACACTTCATGTGTGCCTTTCATTGTTGTATGTATGATTCAGTATCGACGTTAATGCTCTCTTGATGAGATATGAGCCGATTGCTCGTTTTTATCCACTGTGCCCTTTCGTATTTCATTTCAGCGATTGGTTTATTTGTTTATCAACGTAGTAAGTAGTACAAAGCTAATCCAGAATGTAAACTGCACTTAAATTCTGTTTGAACTGTTTAATAGTCAGTGTCCGCTGTCTGAACGTCAAATATCAGATTAATACACTGCGCCTGGTTGCGTTATTTTATAGGAATTTTATTATTTTACGTGGGAAGTACTAGATAATGTTGAAGAAATTCGAAGCATATTGTTCGAAGAGCATAATATTATTCGAAATTTACCTGTACCAATAGGTGCAGCCAAAGCAGCATTTGTGATGCTGTAATTACCTCATAGATAACGATATTTGTCTATTGTAGTTTTGTATTCCAATCAGAATTTTGAGAGCATCAAAGCCTCATTTCAGCGTGAGAGAGGGGTAAAATCAATAGATGATATTGAATTGAAAGCCTTCATCAGTCTCTTGTTTTTAGTTGTTGTTAACAAAAGTAACAGATAAAGCCTGGAAGATCTGTGTGGAACTGATGGTGATGGCATTGAAAAATTTCACCTCGCAAACGAACATAAAACGTTTCAAATTTATTCTGGAGAGCCTTAGATTTTACAGTCGCGCTATTCGTGATGAAAGGAGACAATTAGACAAGCTAACAGCTATTCGGGAAATATTTACTGTGTTTGTACGCAACTGCCACAAATCTTACACCCTTGGAGAAAATGTTACAGTAGGCAAGAAGCTGGAAGGATTCTGTGGAAGGTACAGTTTTCGCCAATATGTATCAATCAAAACAAACGAGTATGGATTCTTAAGTGTGGATTCTTAAGTATTTTACCCGTACAATTTGGAAATATACGCTGTGTTGCAACCAGAAGGATTTACTAACTGAGCAATAAACAATTTGATGTTGTTCTGTGACTGTGTAAACCTATATATCAGTCAGGTCGAAATGTGAAAGCGGACAACTGGTTTACTAGTACTGGAATGATAATAGATCTATGAAGGGAGAGTTTTTCTTTTGTTGGCATGATGAAGAAAAACAAGTGTGGAGATTTCTCTACAGTTTGCTATCAGTAAAAGAAGGGCTGCCCACATTTCCTTTTTTGACTTCCACAAGACTGAACTCTAGTTTCCTCCGTACCTAAAAGGGGAAGTGAGTGATCCAGGCATCACGTTTGCATGAAGATAATTCGATAGATGCTGACATTGTAGATAAACGGAAGCCATCCACCGTAAATTTTAAAATAGCGTTAAGTGTAGTATTTTCACAGCGGATAAGCCGAATGCTTTGTACAACGCTGCAAGAAATGTGCGCCGCTGGTCAATGGTTGTATTTTTGTAATGATCAGTACAGTTGGAATCTATGCACAGGTGATTTATTGTGGCAACAGGAAGAATTGTATCAAAAGGAAAGGGTTCCTGAATCAGCTTTGTTATACAATGTTGTTTTCTTCGCTAAATTCTGCATAACTATTGAAATTTAGTACCGAGAACTCTATAACTATGACTTATCTATCAAGAACTCTGAAAAAAATATATATTTCTGAAAAAAAGGGTGCCAGCTTCACAGTAGGAGCTCTTATGGGGTTCTTAATTAAGTTGCGATTACCTCATAAACTATTACCTGCACTAAAAAATTCTACTAGGAATTTCGATAGAACTCTTCACGTGGTGTCCAGAACTGTCATCAGAACTGTTGTACGAATATATTTATATTTTCTGTAGAGAAAGTGTGTCCCACATTAAATCAATTTATCACAAACTATTATCGCCATAGAAAAATGTTATTAGGATTTTCGATAGAGCTCTTGGGGTTCTGTTCAGAACTGTCCTCAGAACTGTTGTACCAGTTTAATTTTTGCGAAAATTGACAAAAAATGATTTCGATAGAAAAATTTTTTCGAGTATTGTTGTTTTCTTCGCTAAATTCTGCAGAACTATTGAAATTTTGTACAAAGAACTCTAGAACTATGGCATACCTGTCAAGAACTGTGAAAGAAATATACATTTCTGAAGAAAAGGGCGCCAACTTCACAGTAAATGAAAAGATTTTCTCCTTAAATTGCAATTATTTCGTAAACTATTAGCTGCACAAAAAAATTTTAATTGGGTTTTCGATAGAGCTCTTGGAGTTCTGTTCAGAACTGTGCTCAGAACTGTTGTACTTATTTACAATTTGCGAAAATAGACGAAGAATGTTTTCGATACGAAAATTTTTTCGAATATTGTTTACGTCGCTAAATGTTGCAGAACTATTGAAATTTTGTACAAAGAACTCTAGAACTATGGCATATCTATCAAGAAATCTGAAAAAAGTATACATTTGTGAAAAAAAGGGTGCCAACTTCACAGTAAGTGAAAAGATTTTCTCCTTAAATTGCAATTATCTCGTAAACTATTAGCTGCACAAAAAAATGTTAATAGGGTTTTCGATAGAACTCTTGGAGTTCTGTTCAGAACTGTGCTCAGAACTGTTGTACTTATTTACAATCTGCGAAAATTGACGAAGAATGTCTTCGATACGAAAATTTTTTCGAATATTGTTTTCGTCGCCAAATTTTGCAGAACTATTGAAATTTTGTACAAAGAACTCTAGAACTATGGCATATCTATCAAGAAATCTGAAAAAAGTATACATTTGTGAAAAAAAGGGTGCCAACTTCACAGTAAGTGAAAAGATTTTCTCATTAAAATGCAATTATCTCGTAAACTATTAGCTGCACAAAAAAATGTTACTTGGATTTTCGAAAGAACTCTTGGAGCTCTGTTCAGAACTGTGTTCTGAACTGTTGTACTTATTTACATTTTGCGGAAATTGCTAAAGAACGTTTTCGATACGAAAATTTTTTCGAGTATTGTTGTTTTCGTCGCTAAATTCTGCAGAACTACTGAAATTTTGTACAAAGAACTCTAGAACTATGCCATATCTATCAAGAACTCTGAAAAAAATATATCTTTCTGAAAAAAAGGGTGCCAACTTCACAGTAAGTGAAAAGATTTTCTCATTAAAATGTAATTATCTCGTAAACTATTAGCTGCACAAAAAAACGTTACTTGGATTTTCGAAAGAACTCTTGGAGCTCTGTTCAGAACTGTGCTCAGAACTCTTGTACTTGTTTACATTTTGCGGAAATTGCCAAAGAACCTTTTTCGATACGAAAATTTTTTCGAATATTGTTGTTTTCTTCGCTAAATTCTGCAGAACTATTGAAATTTTGTACAAAGAACTCTAGAACTATGCCATATCTATCAAGAACTCTGAAAAAAATGTATATTTCTCGAAAAAGGGGTGCTAACTTCACACGACTTGTTCAGTCGTATATTTTCGAATATTGTTGTTTTCTTCGCTAAATTCTGCAGAACTATTGAAATTTTGTACAAAGAACTCTAGAACTATGCCATATCTATCAAGAACTCTGAAAAAAATGTATATTTCTCGAAAAAGGGGTGCTAACTTCACACGACTGTAGTGTTCGTCGAAAAGATCATCACCCTCCCTCCAGGAATTTCATTTGAGTTCTCGAAGCGTTTCCATAATGTTTGCAAGTCATTCGAATCAAAACTAACAGCCAGCCTCTGAATTACTTCGATGTCTTTTTGTAACAGACGTGGTGCGGATCCCAAACACTCGAGCAGTACTCAAGAACGGGTCTTAGTAGTGACCTATATGATGTTTCTTTTCCAGATGACCCCCAGTTCCCTAAAATTCTCCCAATGAACCGAAGTCCACTATTCACTTTCCCTACCACAATCCTTACATGCTTGTTCCATTTCATGTCGCTTTGCAACGTTACGCCTATATGTTTACTCGACATGACTGTGTCACTGTACTCGAGCATTATGGGTTTGTTTCTCCAACTCATTTGCACTAACTTATATTTTTCTACATGTAGATCTAGCTACCATTTATCTATTTATAAATTTTGTCTAAGGCTTTTTGTATCCTCCTACACTTACACCTGAAGTTGTCCTTCTCTCTGATTAACACTTGTCGTCGAGGACAACATACTCGATTCTGTTACTTAAGAAGTCTTCGAGCCACTCTCATATCTGTGAACCTATTCCATATGCGTGAACCTACGCTAACAATCAGCAATGTGGAACCATTTCAAATACTTTACGGTAATCTACGAATATGGAATCCGCCTGTTGCCCTTCAGCCATAGTTCGCAGTATATCATGTGAGAAAAGGACAAACTGAATTTCCCACGTTTAATACTTTCTAAATGGTTCAAATGGCTCTGAGCACTATGGGACTGAACATCTGTGGTCATCAGTCCCCTAGAACTTAGAACTACTTAAACCTAACTAACCTAAGGACATCACACACATCCATGCCCGATGCAGGATTCGAACCTGCGACCGTAGCAGTCGCGCGGTTCCAGACTGAGCGCCTAGAACCGCTAGACCACCGCGGCCGGCAATACTTTCTAAAACCACGCTGATTTGTGGACAGAATCTATCCCTCTCAAGGAGATGCATTATATTTGAAGTGAGAGTATGTTCAAGGGTTTTGTAGCAAACAGATGTTAAAGATATTAGTCTATAATTTTGAGGGGGCCATTCTGTTACCCAGCTCATAGACAGGAATCACCTGCGCCTTTTTCCAGTCGCTTGGGACATTGTGCTGGGCGAGATATTCGCCATAAATGGCGACTATGTGAGGGTCCAGTGCTTTAGAGTACTCTTTGTAAAACCGAATTAGGATTCCAACAGTCGTTTCTCCACACTAGGGATGCTTATTAGTATGTCCTCCATACGGGAGTCTTTGCGATGGTTAAACGACGGTATGTTTGTACGATTATCCCTCGTGATCCTCGTGCTAAAACATACTACTGCTAATAGCTATAATTGTTAGTCTGCAAATGAGGTAAGTACTGATGTAATGTTGTTCAGTACACCATTCTCAGTCACCAATAGAAATATCTACACTTATATGCGCTCACTCTGTGTACTAGTTTTATTTTGCAGATCTGATGCTTGTAAATGTGAAAATACTCTCAGTTTCTATTCACCCCAGGATTAAATTTACGCATCCGCTCCCTCCCATGAGATGTACAGCGTCTCCAAAGATGCTGTTCGCTGCTGACTGAATAGACATTTCAGAGCTTACAACCCTTGATTCCAATTTTCTGTGGTGCAGCGGTGATCATTTCAAATTAGGCACGTAGCGAAAGACTTTACGGAGAGCAGATGGAAGGCCCCCCCCCCCCCCCCCCCCAGTTTGTCTGGTGAACGGGTTTCAGGGGCTATTTATCGCCGATAAGGATGCTGTGCCAGCTACAGTTGCTTATCCTGTTTCTGGGGATGCCTCTCGACCTGCAGAGTCAGGACATTCACAAATAGTGGGGTTATTGGTAGCTGGGAGCTACATATAAGGCGCTAAGGCACGTGATTAGGCCACTTAGGGATATGGCTGCAAAGGACTCTGTGCATAATTGGGGGGGGGGGGGGGAGGGGAGGTGGTCATCCTAGACTTGAGAAGGGTGTTCTGGATGTCATGCAGAGCTCAGGGCGCAGCCAACTGCAGGTGATGGCTCGTGTCGGTATGGTGTGTATCGCTTTGGATCGCAAGATATTCTTCCTGGTTTCGAATGGCTGTCTGTACTGGGAAAGAGAGCAAACCTTGTTTGAAAGGTAAAGGTCAGGAGCACCATATTTAACATAACAAACAGGACCGACTCGAGACCACTCGCCAGGTTAGCCGAGAGCGCTAATGCGCTGCTTCCTGGACTCGGGTAGGCACACCGGTCCTGGTTCGAATCCACCCGGCATCATAACGATGGATGTGTTTTTAGGTTGTTTTCCACATCCCCCTAGGTGAATACTGGGCTGGTCCCCACGTCCCGTCTCAGTTACACGGCTCGCAGACATCTGAACACATTCCATGGATTACATTAGACACAGACAGTTGGGGTACACTAATTCCGTCCCGGGGGATACGCGGTGGCGGCAGGAAGGGCATCCGGCCACCTTGCCAAATCCGTTTAACCTTGCCGACCCTGCGTCATTGCGGGAAAAAGGCGCAAGCAAAAGAAAGAAAGAAAAAAAGAACAGGATCAATTGATATAGGCGGCAAAAGATTCCTTTACTTACGACATAGGGTGCACAGGCGTCGGGATCCGCTTAATATTACAGGGGTCCACTTCGCTCAGGAGGCCGCTAAACAGGGTGATGGGACTGCAGGAAGTGCAGGAGGCGATATTTTAAGTTAGAGGGTTTGGGAAAAGTGGAAATAGGGATACAGTACTAAAGGGTGCAGGTCAAACGCGGGACTAGACCCAGAAAATATCATTGTTATGGTTGTATACAATCTTAGCTGTGTTGGGAAAGTAACAGTTCCAAGCGCTCGTAGGGAGCAGTTACGCGGATATAGTTACAGATACTGAAAGATGGCTACATCTGGAGATAAATACAGCGGAAATGCTATCCAAGGACTTAACGGCTCAGAAGAAAGATAGATTAAATTCGGTTGGTGGTTCTGCGGTTGGAGATAGTTGGTCTAGTATGAAATTGAAATGTATAGCTGCTGCGAGTTAGTATGGGTAGAGGTTATACTCGACAGGCTGTATCAACTGATAACTGATTCCTTTTACTAGGCAACCAACTCATATGATGGCCCAAGGTAAATTTGATTCTCATTTCGAATAGGTATCCGAATCAGACAATTATAGTTGGTTCAAATGGTTCAAATGGCTCTGAGCACTATGGGTTCAAATGGCTCTAAGCACTATGCGACTTAACTTCTGAGGTCATCAGTCGCCTAGAACTTAGAACTAATGGTTCAAATGGCTCTGAGCACTATGGAACTCAACTGCTGTGGTCATTAGTCCCCTAGAACTTAGAACTACTTAAACCTAACTAACCTAAGGACATCACACACCCCCATGCCCGAGGCAGGATTGGAACCTGCGACCGTAGCAGCAGCGCGGCTCTGGACTGGAGCGCCTAGAACTGCACGGCCACCGCGGCCGGCTTAGAACTAATTAAACCTAACTAACTAACCTAAGGACATCACACACATCCATGCCCGAGGCAGGATTCGAACCTGGGACCGCAGCAGTGGCACGGTTCGAGACTGTAGCACCTAGAACCGCTCGGCCACCCCGGCCAGCCAGTTATAGTTGGTGGTGACCTTATTCTACTCTCTATATATTGGCAAAAATACATGTTTAAAGGTGATGATAGGCATAAAAATTCGTTCGAAATTTTACTAAATACTTGTGAGCAATTAGTTCAGGAGCCCATTCGAAGAGTTAATCGTTGAGATAACATACTGATCATCTTGGAAACAAATAATCCTGAGAAAAAAGAGAGCGTTATGACGGATGCAGGCATTAGTGACCACAAAGTCGTTGTAGCGAGACTGAACACCGTAACAACATCAAAAACCACAAAAAATACGCGCAAAATGTATCTATAAAAAAGGTAGATACAAACTGGCTTTCTGGCTTCCTAAGAGCCAGTCTACATTCCTTCCAAACTAGCTATTCCAGAATAGACGAAATGTGGTTTAAATTTAAAAAAATAGAATCGACAAGAATTGAAGGCCTCATAGTAAGTAAATCAGTAAGAGTCAGAAAAGATCCCCCGTTGCAACCCCCCTAAAAAGGCGCTGTAGGAGAAGCAACAAAAAAGCATGCTAGGTTTAGAAAAATGCTAAAATCCAAGATAGGCGATATTTTAAATAAGTTTGAAATTAAGCGCAGACTTCAATGCGAGATGCTGTTAATAGTTTCAGCGACGAAACTCTGTCTCGAAATCTGGCAGAAAATCCAAAGAGTTTCTGGTTGTTTTTAAAGTATACCTGCGACGAGACACAAATAATATGTACTTTCACATTGTGATTGCAGTGGTAATTTTACAGCTCACATTGCCACTAAACGGGAGTTACTAAGCACGGTTTTCCAAAATATCTTAACCAAAGAAGATGAAGTGAATATCCCAGAGTTTGAATCAAAAGCATCTGACAATATGTGTAACTTAGGAGTAGATATCTTCGTTGTAGCAAAGCTCTTAGATCATTTAATAAAGGCAAGTCTTCCAGTCCAGACTTCACAGCAATTAAATTCCTTCCGGGTTCAAATGGTTCAAATGGCTCTGAGCACTATGGGACTTAACATCTGAGGTCATCAGTCCCCTATAACTTAGAACTACTGAAACTTAACTAACCTAAGGACATCACACACACACATGCCCGAGGCAGGATTCGAACCTGCGACCGTAGCGGTCGCACGGTTCCAGACTGAAGCGCCTGGACCCGCTCGGCCACTCTGGCCGGCTTCCTTCCGGGGTATGCTGAGATCTGTACCTAATGACTGGAAAGTTTCACAGGTCAGACCAATACAAAAGGAAGGAAATAGAAGTTATCCGCTATATTATAGACTCAAATTACTGACATCAATAAGCAATAAGATTTTGGAACGTTCTCTGTGTTCGAACATAACCGATTACTTCGAAGAAAACCATCGACTGAGACACATTATAGCACAGAAAATGCAGATAAAATACTTTCTGCACCTTCCAGAATTTTCGCCATTTAATATACGTTGATAACGTCTACTGTACTTCTGAGTCTGAGTCTGTAACCTTAATTACAGAAACAATTTTTAATACGTAATCGGTGCAATTGTGTATTTATTTCTGACTGTATAATACTGATGGTAATTATAATGAAAATATTGTAAATTATTGGGTGATAGCCAAGGGAATTTTATTTAAATGTATCGGTAGCAACAACGAAATGGCA
Organism: Schistocerca serialis cubense; assembly: GCF_023864345.2. Classification (NCBI taxonomy): domain Eukaryota; kingdom Metazoa; phylum Arthropoda; class Insecta; order Orthoptera; family Acrididae; genus Schistocerca; species Schistocerca serialis. Next base: position 145,383,342 of record NC_064641.1, on the reverse strand, counting down.
GTAGCTGTGCCGTTGTTTATCTTTGCGTATGGAGAGTCTCTGTCGCGTTGCGAGCAGAGAGGAAGTAGGGCAGCTTGAGTGCTGAAAGAGGGCGGAAGTGTGTGTTGGCCGCTCCCGCTGACACGGTGTGCAGCTATGACGTCGCCAATGTAGACGAGCCTGATTTGTTAATCCGCGAGTATTGAGAGGGCGGTAGGAGTGGATAGGTGGAGGAAGCTGCAATTCTAACTATTGCCTGTCCCATAATTATCCGTGGCTCTGGGGTTCTCGAAGAGCAGCAACAGCAGCAGCTCAGAATTGTCACCGGCTATATTCTTCGTCGTCCGCACAGCTACAACATCATAAGACTGTTAACTGACAGATACAGTACTATGTAGGCTTTACCAAGTTGTATTTCTTTCAGAAAGTTTGACTTACTTGAATGATACCTTGCAATAGTTTAAACTTGTAGGGCACCTGTGTTGTTATTGTCCTCAGACCTTATTACCAGGCAGGCACCCTTTCCTTTCCATGTAATCACCGAGCGTCGGAAGAATATTAAAACTGATTAACTATTTAGTGCCAGTTTTGTGTGTTTGCTAATGACCTGTTTCCATCTAAATTTTCTGCCTTAGTAATTGTTAATTCTTGTATTGCATAACAGACGCTTAACCAATTTGCAGTTTTGAGTATTAACTTCATTCACTTAACGTAAAATTTCGCCGCCAAAACGAATACCTAAAGAGACAGGACATACAAAGACTGTACAATTTCATTTAATCTTTATTTAGCTTAGCGAGTGACTTCTGGTGGCTTGGTATGTTTTTTTTCCCCCATTGCTTGTATGGAGATTGTCATTAGCGAAGAACATTACTGTTTGCATGTCTCCCATCGCTTGCGACTCTCATTGTAAATACAAGTTAGGTATTGTCGTTCTTCTTATTTTTAATAAAAACTATTTGTGTGATTTTGCTTGAACTGTTGAATTTTTTTTTGATTTTTTTGGTCATCAGTCTACTGAATGGTTTGATGCGGCCCGCCACGAATTCCTTTCCTGTGCTAATCTCTTCATCTCAGAGTAGCACTTGCAACCTACGTCCTCAATTATTTGCTTGACGTATTCCAATCTCTGTCTTCCTCTACAGTTATTGCCCTCTAAAGCTCCCTCTAGTACCATGGAAGTCATTCCCTCATGTCTTAGCAGATGTCCTATCATCCTGTCCCTTCTCTTTATCAGTGTTTTCCACATATTCCTTTCCTCTCCGATTCTGCGTAGAACCTCCTCATTCCTTAACTTATCAGTCCACCTAATTTTCAACATTCGTCTATAGCACCACATCTCAAATGCTTCGATTCTCTCCTGTTCCGGTTTTCCCACAGTCCATGTTTCACTACCATACAATGCTGTACTCCAGACGTACATCCTCAGAAATTTCTTCCTCAAATTAAGGCCAGCCTTTGATATTAGTAGACTTCTCTTGGCCAGAAATGCCTTTTTTGCCATATCGAGTCTGCTTTTGATGTCCTCCTTGCTCCGTCCGTCATTGGTTATTTTACTGCCTAGGTAGCAGAATTCCTTAACTTCATTGACTTCGTGACCATCAATCCTGATGTTAAGTTTCTCGCTGTTCTCATTTCTACTACTTCTCATTACCTTCGTCTTTCTCCGATTTGCTCTCAAACCATACTGTGTACTCATTAGACTGTTCATTCCGTTCAGCAGATCATTTAATTCTTCCTCACTTTCACTCAGGATAGCAATGTCATCAGCGCATCGTATCATTGATATCCTTTCACCTTGTTTTTTAATTCCACTCATGAACCTTTCTTTTATTTCCATCATTGCTTCCTCGATGTACAGATTGAAGAGTAGGTTCGAAAGGCTACAGCCTTCTCTTACACCCTTCTTAATACGAGCACTTCGTTCTTGATCGTCCACTCTTATTATTCCCCCTTGTTTGTTGTACGTATTGTATATGACCCGTCTCTCCCTATAGCTTACCCCTACTTTTTTCAGAATCTCGAACAGCTTGCACCATTTTATATTGTCGAACGCTTTTCCCAGGTCGACAAATCCCATGAAAGTGTGTTGATTTTTCTTTAGCCTTGCTTCCATTATTAGCCGTAACGTCAGAATTGCCTCTGTCGTCCCTTTACTTTTCCTAAAGCCAAACTGATCGTCACCTAGCGCATTCTCAATTTTCTTTTCCATTCTTCTGTATATTATTCTTGTAAGCAGCTTCGATGCATGAGCTGTTAAGCTGATTGTGCAATAATTCTCGCATTTGTCAGCTCTTGCCGTTTTCGGAATTGTGTAGATGATGCTGTTCCGAAAGTCAGATGGTATATCGCCAGACTCATATATTCTACACGCCAACGTGAATAGTCAAAAAAATGATTCAAATGGCTCTGAGCACTATGGGAATCAACTGCTGTGGTCATAAGTCCCCTAGAACTTAGAACTACTTAAACCTAACTAACCTAAGGACATCACACACATCCATGCCCGAGGCTGGTTCTAGGTGCTACAGTCTGGAACCGCGCGACCGCTGCGGTCGCAGGTTCGAATCCTGCCTCGGGAATGGATGTATATGATGTCCTTAGGTTAGTTAGGTTGAAGTAGTTCTAAGTTCTAGGGGACTGATGACCTCAGAAGGTAAGTCCCATAGTGCTCAGAGCTAATTTGACTCAGTTCCGCACTGTCGCTTGCTGAAAAATGTGTTCGCTTACGGCCTATCAGATGACATATGCGGTTGGATAGGTAGTTTTCTAAGAGACAGGGAGCAGTATGTCGCCCTGAATGGGGTGGCTTCAACAGAAACAAGCGTAACTTCAGGGCAGTGTAATAGATTCGCTGCTTTTTACGATTTACGTAAAAGATCTGTTTGATGGTATTGACAGCGGCATTAGACTGCCGATGATGCTGTAGGAAAGTAGTATCATACGAAAGTTGTGAACAAATCAATGAGGATTTGCAGAAAATAAATGCGTGGTGTAATGACTGGCAGTTATCTCGCAATATTAGTAAGTGTAACCTACTGCGTATAAAAAGGCGAAAATCCCCATTAATGTACGAGTAGAAAATAAATGCCCAGTCTTTGGAAGCGGTAACGTCGTCAAGTATCTGGGTGGGACTATTCGAAATGATCTCAAATGGAGTGATCAGATTACTCAAGTAACGGGTAAGGCGAACTCTAGACTGCAGTTTATTGGTAGAATTCTGAAGCGATGCAGTCCTTCAACAAAGGAAATAGCTTACAATACGTTAGTTAGTTCGTCCAGTCTCAGAGTATTGTTCGTCTGTATGGGACCCTTACCAGTTGGGTCTGATTCAAGAGATTGAGAGGGCCGAAAGAAGAGCGGCAAGATTCGTGACTGATACATTTAGCCATCGCGAGAGCGTTACAAAGCTCATAGAAAGTTTGAAGTGGGACAAATTTGCAGAGAGACGGCGCACTAAACAGAAGGGGCTGCTCACTAAATTCCGAAATCCGATCTTCACCGAGAATGTAGAGCATATATTCTAATCGCGCAATGATAACCATTCAAAGATAAGTGAAATTAGAGCTCGTACTGAGGCGTTCAGGCAGTCGTTTTTCACTCGCGCGATCCGCGCGACTGGAACAGAGAGGGGGGGGGGGATAAAATTTTGGCGCGAATTGTGCCGTCCGCCACACACCGCTTGGTGGCTAGCGGAGTATATATGTAGATGTAGAATCTGCTGTGTCTGGAACTGAAAGATCTGCATTAACTGTGTGGCATCTAACGCTTCCGGCTGTGGCACATGAGCAGGGGGGGGGGGGGGGGGGGACAGGGGGGTCGGATGTTGGAGGTGACAAATGCAAAAAACAGATAAGGCGAGCAAGTAAAATAAGGACAAGCATAGAAAATTTCTGCAACGCCCACCTGAAAACACTGGTTAGCAAAAACAACAAGAAACTGTTAAAACAAATAAGCGCCCCTGCAAAGGAAAGACAAGAGAGAATTAAGGCGCCAGGGTTCGGAGGATACTCGTTGCCATTTGTGAGGTCCTGCCCACTCGTCTCGTGCAGGGTGCCTAAAGAATGCTGCGTTCTCGGAATGCTATACAACAGTTGGGAAGGAAAACATAGGTACAAAGAAGGCAGCTGCGAAGAAACCATGGGTAACAGAAGAAATACTTCAGTTGATTGATGAAAGGAGGAAGTACAAACATGTTCCGGGAAAATCAGGAATACAGAAATACAAGTCGCTGAGGAGTGGAATAAATAGGAAGTGCAGGGAAGCTAGGACGAAATGGCTGCTGGAAAAATGTGAAGACATAGAAAAAGATATGATTGTCGGAAGGACAGACTCAGCATACAGGAAGGTCAAAACAACCTTTGGTGACAATAAAAGCAACGGTGATAACATTAAGAGTGCAACGGTAATTCCACTGTTAAATGCAGAGGAGAGAGCAGATAGGTGGAAAGAATACATTGAAAGCCTCTACGAGGGTGAAGATTTGTCTGATGTGATAGAAGAAGAAACAGGAGTTGATTTAGAAGAGATAGGGGATCCAGTATTAGAATCGGAATTTAAGAGAGCTTTGGAGGACTTACGGTCAAATAAGGCAGAAGGGATACATAACATTCCATCAGAATTTCTAAAATCATTGGGGGAAGTGGCAACAAAACGACCGCTACGGTCGCAGGTTCTGAGTCGAACGCCTTTCGAAAGTCGAGAAATATGGCATAAATCTGGGAGCCGGTACCTAAAGCCTGTTGTATATCATGAACAAAGAGAGCCAGCTGTGTCTCGCATGACCGCTGTTTCCTAAAACCGTGCTGGTAACTGCAGATGAACTTCTCAGAGTCTAGAAAGGTCATTATGTGTGAACACAAAATATGTTCCATGATTCTACAACAAATCAATGTCAGTGAAATTGGCCGGTAGTTATGTGCATGCGATTTTCTACCCTTTTTATAGATTGCTATGATCTGGGCCTTCTTCCAGTCCCGTGGAACTTTCCGCTGTTCCAATGATCTCTGATAGATGATGGATACGAATGGTGCTATATTTGTAGCATAGTCAACATATAATCTTACGTGGATACCGTCTGGGACAGATGCCTTCCTGGAGACTAAGGATCTTAACTGTTTTACAATCCCAGACACACTAAACACCATGTCAGCCATACTTGCGTTTGTTCGATGATTGAAAGGGGGAATGGTGCTGCAGTCCTCTACCGTAAACGAGTTTTTGAAAGCTATATTTAGAATATCGGCCTCCTGTTTATCATCATCAGTTACATTACCCATACTGTCAGCAAGAGAAGGTATTGAATTATTTGTAGCGTTCATATATTTTACGTACGACCAAATTTTGTGGGGTTATTTTTAGAATCTGCAGATGAAATAATGTTTTCAAATTCGTTAAAAGAATCTCTCATTGTCCTTCTAACAGCTGCTTTCATTTCGCATAATTTCTGTTTGTCAGCGGGGCAGTGACTACGTTTAAAACGACTGTGCAAAATTCTCTGCTTTCTCACCAACTTCCTAGTATGTTTGTTGAACCAAGGTGGATCCTTTCCCTCCCCTATATTTTTGCTAGGCACATACTTTTCTAGCACATGGTGGACAATACCTTTAAATTCCGACAAAAGATGCTCAATATCTTTGTGTCCCGCAGTGAATGCTTGGAGCTGACTATGAAGATGTTCATTAATGACACTTTTGAAACTTCCTGGCAGATTAAAACTATGTGCCGGGCCGAGACTCGAACTCGGGACCTTTGCCTTTCGCGTGCAAATGCTCTACCAACTGAGCTACCTAAGCACGACTCACGCCCCGTCCTCACAGCTTTACTTCTGCCAGTATCTCGTCTCCTACCTTCCAAACTTTTCAGAAGCTCTCCTGTCTTTCTAATGACCCTTTTATTTACTTTCCCAAACAAGAAAACTCTACGCTGTTTCTTTGTTTCTGCACTACTCAACACAGTGCAGCAGCTACTGGCCAATGCTGCGCGCCCGACGGAACAAGCACCACCTACAGCAACACCTGCTGCTGTACCGCCTTTTCGACAGTTTTGTGAACAAGACGAGGACTGGCTCGAGTGGTTGTCCCAATTTGAAGCACACGTCACCGTCCACAATGTACCAGCTACTGCGAAAGTTATCAACAGTAGGGAGTGCAGTGTTCCGCCTCATTCAAATAATTTTTTCTAACACCACTCCGAGTAAAATTATGTAGTTACGACCAGGTTATTGCTTCGATAACTCACTATTATGACCAACAAGCGAATGTGGTAGCAGCTAGGTACCAATTCTTTAATTGCAAAAAACGGTCAGAACAAACTTATTGCAAGTGGGTAACACGTTTTCAGGGTACGACAAGAAAATGCAGATTCAAATGTGCCTGCGGTGCTTTATATTCAGATGTTAAGTTGTGTGACGCAATCGTGTACAGTGTACCTGATGTCAAACTCGGAGAACAGATTGTGAAACAGTACAGTACATCATTTCAGCAGGTAGTGCAAATACTACGAGGTGTGTATTTTAAGTAAGTACCGTTTTGAAATTAAAGAAAGACGTGCTAAGATATCTCAATAATTTTATTTCTACATGAAATCCTGTACCTTAATCTACGCACTGACGGCATTACAGTATGATTATTCCTTGTTTACGTAGTGTACTGAGTGTTTAAGATGCCTCCGATAATCGTGAGTCCCGCCGACTGTGAAGTACGGGCTGTTATGAGATTGCTTAGTGTTAAAGGCCTAAAAGCGATCGATATTCATCTTGAGATCTGTGCAGTTTGCGGAGAAAACATTATGAGTGATGGAATGGTAATAAAGTGGGTGAGAGCATTTAAAGATGGCCGCACAAATGTGCATGATGAACAACGAAGTGTTCGTCCTTCGGTCTTTAATGAAAGTTTGGTGCAGGAAGTGGACAATAAGGTGAGAGAAAACAGACGCTTTACGATATCCTCCTTGCGGGATGACTTTCCTAATGTTTCTCGTAGTATTTTGTATGGCATTGTGACCGAGCACTTGAATTACCGAAAATTGTGCTCACGTTGGGTACCGAAAATGTTGACGGATGTGCCCAAAACCAAACGTTTAGACAGTGCATTGACTTTCCTTCAGCGGTACCACAACGACGGTGATGATTTCTTAAGCCAAATTGTTACGGGCGATGAAACATAGGTGGCCTACGTTACACCAGAATCAAAGTAGCAGTCCATGGAAGTTGAGCAAGGGCATCGTTTTGCTGCAAGACAATTCCCGTCTGCATGTGGCGAATCAGACCAAAGATCTAATCACATCTTTTCGATGGGAAACTCTAGATCATCCTACGTACAGCCTCAATCTTGCGCTCAGTGACCACCATCTGTTCCTGCACTTGAAGAAACACCTGGGCGGTCAGCGTCTTCAAGACGATGTCAAAACAGTGGTGATGCAGTGGTTAACAAGTCAGGCGGCAGACTTCTATGAGGAGGGTATTAAAAAACTGGTACAACGTTATGACAAGTGCCTCAATATTGACGGAAATTATGTAGAAAAGTAGATTGAGGTACAGGCTTTCATATAAAAATAAAATTATTGAGATATCTTAGCACGTCTTTTTTTAATTTCAAAACGGTACTTACTTAAAAAACACGCCTCGTAGATCGGTACGATTCCGGTGCCTTGTCGGCTCACACATTTGAGTAGCCAGCTGTTTGTCAGGTTGAGTCCCTTGCTTGCAGTCGCCCAATTTCGGACCGGCGATGTGCATTAACTACGCCGAGTAAACAACCTTTCACAACGCAAAGCAGTGTCTAAAGAGGCGGCTACACAGGTGAATAGAATGTCTTGCCCTAGGTGTTATTCACGGCACAAACGCGAAGACTGCTCCTCCCTACTGCCACTGTGCTACGCTTGTGGTAGGAAAGGACATCTGTAATCCTTATGTTTGCAATGGAAGAAACATAAGAATTCAGCCCACTCATGAAGCTCTCACCATAAGGTCCACGTCATTAATTCAGTATGTTCAAAGACTGCAACAGGCGTTAGCAAATCTAGCAAGCATGCAGTTTCTTCAGTAATACGCCAGTCAAACAAACTTTTTGTTCATTTGCGTGTGAAATTTTAGTTGGAGTCTGAGGCCTCTGTCACATTGCTCAATCGTCACACATATGAACTGTTAGGCTCCCCACGCTTGTCTAAAACTAGCACTTAACTGACGGCTTATAATGGACAAGATATTCCCGTTCTCGGAAAATGTACTTTGCATGCCGTGTACTGCTCGCATACGCGAACAGTGACTTTTACAGAGCTACAATCACGCGATCGTAAGAACTCATTTGGCCTTGATTCTTTTGATTTGTTTGGCTTTAACAGTCACCAAATGTGTTGTCAGTGTCTGTATTCAATGCAAAAGACAGTGTAGCTAGCTTGCTAAAAGAATTCCCGGAACTCTTTTCTGAAGGTTTAGGCAAAGTTAACAATCCTGTTGCACATATCACGCTGTCAAAGTTAGCGTAAGGAGGGCTATGCGTGAAGCGTTCATTGAATTCGAAAGTAAAATTCTATGTACCGACTTGACAGAAAATCCTAGGAAGTTCTGGTCTTACGTTAAATCAGTAAGTGGCTCGAAACAGCATATCCAGACACTACGGGATGATGATGGCATTGAAACAGAGGATGACACGCGTAAAGCTGAAATACTAAACACCTTTTTCCAAAGCTGTTTCACAGAGGAAGACCGCACTGCAGTTCCTTCTCTAAATCCTCGCACAAACGAAAAAATGGCTGACATCGAAATAAGTGTCCAAGGAATAGAAAAGCAACTGGAATCACTCAATAGAGGAAAGTCCACTGGACCTGACGGGATACCAATTCGATTCTACACAGAGTACGCGAAAGAACTTGCCCCCCTTCTAACAGCCGTGTACCGCAAGTCTCTAGAGGAACGGAGGGTTCCAAATGATTGGAAAAGAGCACAGATAGTCCCAGTCTTCAAGAAGGGTCGTCGAGCAGATGCGCAAAACTATAGACCTATATCTCTTACGTCGATCTCTTCTAGAATTTTAGAACATGTTTTTTGCTCGCGTATCATGTCATTTCTGGAAACCCAGAATCTACTATGTAGGCACTTGGTGCACTTGGTGCAGGGAGTGGCAACTGACCCTTAACATAGAAAAATGTAATGTATTGCGAATACATAGAAAGAAGGATCCTTTATTGTATGATTATATGATAGCGGAACAAACACTGGTAGCAGTTACTTCTGTAAAATATCTGGGAGTATGCGTGCGGAACGATTTGAAGTGGAACGATCATATAAAATTAATTGTTGGTAAGGCGGGTACCAGGTTGAGATTCATTGGGAGAGTCCTTAGAAAATGTAGTCCATCAACAAAGGAGGAAGCTTACAAAACACTCGTTCGACCTATACTTGAGTATTGCTCATCAGTGTGGGATCCGTACCAGATCGGGTTGACGGAGGAGATAGAGAAGATCCAAAGAAGAGCGGCGCGTTTCGTCACAGGGTTATTTTGTAACCGTGATAGCGTTACGGAGATGTTTAACAAACTCAAGTGGCAGACTCTGCAAGAGAGGCGCTCTGCATCGCGGTGTAGCTTGCTCGCCAGGTTTCGAGAGGGTGCGTTTCTGGATGAGGTATCGAATATATTGCTTCCCCCTACTTATACCTCTCGAGGAGATCACGAATGTAAAATTAGAGAGATTAGAGCGCGCACGGAGGCTTTCAGACAGTCGTTCTTCCCGCGAACCATACGCGACTGGAACAGGAAAGGGAGGTAATGACAGTGGCACGTAAAGTGCCCTCCGCCACACACCGTTGGGTGGCTTGTGGAGTATCAATGTAGATGTAGATGTAGATGTAGAAAGACAATGCTCAGCCGGAATTTTGCTGTGCCAGAACTGTTCCCATTGCATTACGGGACAAAGTCGCTGCTGAACTTAAAGAACTACAAGATAGTGGAGTTATTGGCCCCATATCAGCTAGTCAATGGGCAAGTCTACTGGTTTTGCTCCCCAAACCTTCAGGTCGAATTCACCTCTGTGTTGACTTTAAGTCTACAGTCGACCCATAAGCTGTAATTGATACTTATCTACTGCAACGCCGAGAGAATCTCATGGACAAATTAGGCGCTGTACGCTATTTTCCAAAAACTGATTAGTGCGATGCATATCTTCAAATACCGCTCGATGAAGAATCTCAAAAAGTGTGCGTCGTAAACACTCATATGGGCTTGTTTAAATATTTGCGTTGCCTTTTGGCAGTGTTTCTGCACCTGCCGTTTTATAACGGTATGTGGAACAGCTGACTGCGCAAGTACCAAACTGTTAAAACTATTTGGGCGGTATTGTCGGTGTTGTACACCTGAAGAACATATTGCAAATTTATGTGCTTTGTTTCGTGAGTTGTCGGATGCAGGACTAACATGTAGACTGGAAAAGTGTGATTTTTTTGAACCTGAGTTACAATATCTTGGTCATGTCATACACAGTCAAGGTGAACATCCTCTTCAGTCGCATTTGTTAGCCATGAGATTTACTAGTTCCTCGCAATCTCACAGAATTGCAGTCAGTTTTAGCGTAAATGAACTATTACTCGTATATTCGGCTCATACCTAATGCTGCACAAATCGTAGCTCAATTGGATCGCTTGCGCCGCAAGAATGTCCCCTTTCTTTGGACAGATGAGTGCGAAGCAGCTTTTCAGAAAATTAAAGATGCATTGCTCAGTGATCGATGCTTAGTTCACTTTGATCCTGACAAACCAGTTGTATTGCAAGTTGACGCGTCCTCTCACGGAATCGGCGCAGTGCTTTCGCACAGAATTGGTGATTAAGACAGGCCTATTGCTTTTGCATCAAAAGTGTTGTCCAAAGCTCAGTGTAACTATTCACAAATTGAAAAATAGGCTTTGGCTATTGTGTATGGTCTCACCAAATTTCACAACTACTTGTATGGAAGAAAATTCTACTTACTAACGGATCACAAGCCTTTGCAGTTCTTGTTTCATCCGACGAAACCGGTTCCTGTATGAACTGCCTAAAAATTGCCAAGATGGGCTTTGTTGTTGTCTCAATACCAGTACGAGATTGTGTATCGTCCGACGGCTCAACGTGGTAATGCAGACGTACTTTCACGTCTTCCGATTGGCCTGGATACAGATTTTGACGCTTTTGCTGCATCTTGCTGTCATATAGATGCTCAGGATTCTGGATAGCTTCAGTCTTTTCCGCTGAACTATAAGAAAATGCCACAGGCCACGGAAGCCGATCCACATCCGAATATTTTGCATAGATTCGAACATCTTGGCCTCGTTCCTTGCACAGCATAAAGAACTCTGTAGTGCGCCGATACTTTTCACGTCGGCAAAGCCTCGGTGTACAGAAAGGTGTAATTCTTGTTCAAAATGACAGTGGACAGTCAAGTGTGTTGATACAAAAACCTTTGCAAAAAGAAGTGTTGCAGTTACTTCACCAAGGACACTGGGGGATTGTTCGTACGAAACAGCGAGTCGACACTGTACCTTGCAGGGTATGGACGCCCAAATAGAGTAGATGACGTCACAGTTTCACTCATGTGAAGAAAATCAGTCGGCTCCGCCACAAAAGTTCTCTACTTGACCTAAGTCGCAATCACCATGGCAACTGCACACATAAACTTTTCAGGACCTTTTTGGAACACTCTTTGGTTGGTTGTGGTTGACTCGTACAGCAAGTTTCCTTTTGCTGTGCCAATGAACTCTACAACGTCATGTTGCACAAATCAGGTGATTTCGTGGATTTTTTGCCTCGAAGGTTTACCTGAAGTAATAGTGTCAGACAACGGCCCTTAGTTCACGTCAATTGGATTTTAAACATTCTGTGATCACAATGGCATACAGCATCCAACTTGTGCACCGTTCCATCCACAGTCAAACGGCGAAGCGGAACGTTTTGTCAGAACCTTCAGGCAGCAGATGGACAAACTGTGCTCCACACACACCAGGAATCAAGCTTTGTAACTGTTTCTCGCCTCCTATCGTTCGCACCCACGACATGGACCATCGCCGGCGGAATTGCTTCGTGGCCGCCGCCATCGGACACTGCTCCACCTGCTCCACACGCCTTAGCATCCGGCGCCGATGGAAGACCGCAAGTATCGCTTCGAGCCGCATGATATTGTCTTTCACAGGGTTTTTAGCGGCAGCAGACGGTGGGCACGAGGAGAGATCGTCAGTCGACTTGGCACTTGCATGTATCTTCTTTCAGGTCCAGATGTCTTGCAGCGTCTCCATCAAAATCAACTTCGCCTCTGTCAGGTACACGACTATCTTTCAGTCTCTGTTCCCCCAGACTGACGGATCCAGAGAACGGTCCGGCCGCAGCAGCGGCCAGAGGGTATCATCACGACCCGGGGACGACCCCATGGAGACGGAGCCTCAGCAGTCGCAGCCTTCTTCATCTGGCTCATGGCAGCAGGAGGTGAACGCGTACCCTTCTGGTCGTTTTCCGGGGGACGTTTCTGACAGAGCGCAGGCCAGATGGCGGGGTACGGCCAGAAGCTTGACGTCCCCTGCAGCCACAGCTTCCAGCCCGACGTTGCGCCCACACTCTTGCCTCCTCCGCCGTGGTCACACTTCCTACACCAAGACGGTCCGTCGCTTAACCGGAAATGATCGGCAACAGAAGTGCTGCCTAGCGTTCCTCAAGGAAGTGCTATTGGCTCTCTGCTGCTCCTAATCTAAATAATCGATTTAGGAGACACCCTGAGCAACACTCTTAGATTGTTTGCAGATGACGCTGTCGGCTACGGTCTAGTAGTCAGAAAAACATCAAAATTAACTGTAAAATTATTTAATATATGTATCTTTATGGTACTAGTGGCAATTGACCCTAAGTAACAAAAGGTTTGAGGTCCTCCACATTAATACTAAAAAGTCCGTTACATTCTGGTAACCTGATAAAGCAAACGATTTTAAAGCTTATCGATTCAATTAAATACCGAGGGACTACAATTTCGATCAACATAATTGGAACCACCACCCAGAAAATGTTGTGAGGAAGGCGAACCAAAGACTGCGCTTTATTGCCAGACACTCAGAAGATGTGTCCATCTACCGAAGAGCCTGCCATACATTACGCTTGTCCGTCATCTTGTTAAATGATGCTATGCTACGAGGTATGAGGTCCTTACCAGGTAGGATACGGGGAGGATATCCAAAAAGTTAGAAAGAAAGGCAGCTCGGTTTGTATTTATCGAGAAATATGGGAGAGAATGTCACGGATATGATATGCAAGTTGGAGTGGTAGTCATTAAAACAGAATCGTTTCTCGTTGTGGCGAGATCTTTTCATAACATTTCAATCACCAGCTTTCTCCTTCGAGAGAGAAAATATTTTTTTGACTCCGAATTACATAGGAACAAATTACCACGGTAATAAAATAAGAGAAATAAGAATTCGCACGGAAAGATTCTGGTGTTTATTTTTTTCCAAATGCTATTCGAGGGTGGATTGGTTGAGAATCTTAAAGTGGTTTCATGAACTTCTTGCCAAGAACTTAAGTGTGATTAACAAAGTAGTCATGTAGATGTAGTGCAAACTTTACTCTTCCCCACTTTCCTACATCTGCTTTCCTACATGGTGTTAGACATTTGTGTACTATTCACGTTTGATGTTCACGTGCATACTCCAATTTCAGGCTGAACTGCTGATGCAACATTTCCAGTGTAAGCGTCGATTATGCCTCATTTGTCTCTGACGAACTTCAGCTTGATGCTTTCCATTCTGACAAGTTGCTGCTAATTAAATAGTAGCTTCAGTGGGCATACATCTCATTTTGCAGTAGTACTATGTTAATGTCATTGGAATGTGAGCTTTGCTGAGGTTAAGATACTGCGAACAACACAGAGAAACGTTTGCCCAACAGAAGCTGCGGCAATGAATCAAATTTCTCCGCTTTTCTATGCGTGATTGATCAAATGCGGTCTTTTAGATGTTCAACGGTGTTGGACATTCCATTTTCCTATACAATATTACGAATGCCGACCCAGTCGTGTCACCAGCTTTCTCCTTCGAGAAAGAAAATATTTTTTTGACTCCGAATTACATAGGAACAAATTACCACGGTAATAAAATAGGAGAAATGAGAATTCGCAAGGAAAGATTCTGGTGTTTATTTTTTTCCAAATGCTATTCGAGAGTGGATTGGTTGAGAATCTTAAAGTGGTTTCATGAACTTCTTGCCAAGAACTTAAGTGTGATTAACAAAGTAGTGTAATTATCCGCATTTGGTGTCTGGACACCAACCAGACTGCGAAGTACTGTTGCTGTTACGCCGTTATTTACAGGTGACTTCGACATCCGGCCACAGCTAAGCCCTTGCCGCGCGGGGTAGTCACGCGGTCTGGGGCGTCTTGTCGCGGTCCGCGCGTCTCTCCCCGTCGGAGGTTCGAATCCTTCTTCGGGCATGGGTGTATGTGTCGTCCTTAGCTTAAGTTAGTTTAAATAGTGCGTAAGCTTAGGGACCGGAGTCCTTAGCAGTTTGGCAGACAAATTTCCAAATTTCCTAAGCCCTTCTTTGCTTGTTTTTCCTTCGGAACTTGCAGTATTATTTTGTGAAACGAATATCGTTCAGTGTTTTTGAATCTTAATAGTTGAGATGGTAGACGAGATCTTAATAAACTGAACGCCGGATTCCGTCCCTCGTTCAGGTTCAGAATCTCTGCAACCTAACGCGAAAAGAAATGAGCAGCAAAGAGCCTAGCCGTAAGCGGTAGTCGAACTCTACATTTATACCCCTGTTCTGCAAGTCACGTTACGGTGTTCTTCTAGCGTATTTTGTATACCAGTGTCACTCCCCCCTTTCTGTGATCCAGTTGCTCATTGTTCACAGGAAGAACGATCCCTAGGAAGCCTCTGTTGCCCACCCAGCTAGCCGCGCGGTCTATCGCGCTGCTTCCCAAGTCGGAAGACGCTGTATGCGCCCGGAGGATTAGTGTCGAGGTTCGGTGTGCTGGCCAGCCTGTGGATGGTTTTTAAGGCGGTTTTCCATATACCTCGGCGAATGCGGGCTGGTTCACCATATTCCGCCTCAATTACACTACAACGGCGATAGTTGCACAGTCTCCACATACGTGTACACCATAATTACTATACCACACAAACGTTTGGGCTCAAATGGCTCTGAGCACTATGGGACTCAACTGCTGAGGTCATTAGTCCCCTAGAACTTAGAACTAGTTAAACCTAACTAACCTAAGGACATCACAAACATCCATGCCCGAGGCAGGATTCGAACCTGCGACCGTAGCGGTCTTGCGGTTCCAGACTGCAGCGCCTCTAACCGCACGGCCACTTTGGCCGGCCAAACGTTTGGGATTACACTCTTCTGGTATGAAACATTCCCGTGGGGAGGGGGAGAGGGGCACGGGGGGCCGAACCGCACAAAATAACCCTGGGTTCGGTGTGAGGCGGCGTTGGGGTGGGTGGACTACTGTGGCTTGTTATGAACTACTGAGGGATACGACGGGACGAAGCCTCTCCGTCCTTTCTAGGTCCCTGGTTTAATACACAATACGCAAGCCTCCGTTTGGTCTCTTATGTATCTAATTTTTATGTTATGGTATTTTTTCGAGGTGTACGTAGGAGAAGCAATTTATTGGGTGACTCTTCTTGAACGTACACTCTCAGAACTTAAACGGTAGACCATACCCCTGTCTTCTAGCGTCTGCCGATGGAGATGGTTGAACATCTCAGTGACGCTTTTGCACTTACTAAATGAACCTGATTTTCTGCTGCTTTTCTCTAGATCTTCTCCATTTCCTCTATCTAACCTATGTAGTAGGGATTCCAGACTGACAAGCAAGTATTGGTCGAAAGACAGTTTCTTAAGCTACTTCCTTTGTTGATGAACTACTGAGGATTTTTCCAATGAATCTGTCCAACATCTGCCTTACTGAAGATTAATTTTATGAGATCGTTCCATTTCAAATCACTCCATACCCATACTTCTAGATGCTTTATGGAAGTAACTGCTACCAGCGATTGTTCTGCAATTTTGTAATCGTGCAATGAATAGTCTTTGTGCCTGCGTCTTTGCAATACCTTACGTTTGTTTATGATGGGTGTGCTGGCATAGTCTGAAGCCAGCACACCAGGTGGCAAATAGGTTGTGAGAAGATCGATAGTAGGCGCAAGCAATGCGCCTATCAGGAGAGAGCCCGGAAACAGACTTGCAGGCAACGTGCCGCCAACGCCCTCTCGACCAACAGTATTTAGATTGCCACTGCGGGGCGGAGGCTCCACTCCCTCAACCAGTGAGTCAACGAGTCGAGTCATCAGTCGCAGCCCAGTGGGAATCGCACTCGCAGTTAGCTCAGCCACTAGCTCAGAGTCAGTCAGTAACTAGCGACCAGAGTAGTGTGCATAGCGGGAGTTGCACTTCACCAGTATTGGGGCTAACGTGGACTCTTATGGAAGAGCTTGTATCACATGGACTAGCTTAAGATAAGTAACGTCTTGTGCTCGTTAAAGAACCCTATTTATACACTCCTGGAAATGGAAAAAAGAACACATTGACACCGGTGTGTCAGACCCACCATACTTGCTCCGGACACTGCGAGAGGGCTGTACAAGCAATGATCACACGCACGGCACAGCGGACACACCAGGAACCGCGGTGTTGGCCGTCGAATGGCGCTAGCTGCGCAGCATTTGTGCACCGCCGCCGTCAGTGTCAGCCAGTTTGCCGTGGCTTTCGGAGCTCCATCGCAAACACTGGTAGCATGCCGCGACAGCGTGGACGTGAACCGTATGTGCAGTTGACGGACTTTGAGCGAGGGCGTATAGTGGGCATGCGGGAGGCCGGGTGGACGTACCGCCGAATTGCTCAACACGTGGGGCGTGAGGTCTCCACAGTACATCGATGTTGTCGCCAGTGGTCGGCGGAAGGTGCACGTGCCCGTCGACCTGGGACCGGACCGCAGCGACGCACGGATGCACGCCAAGACCGTAGGATCCTACGCAGTGCCGTAGGGGACCGCACCGCCACTTCCCAGCAAATTAGGGACACTGTTGCTCCTGGGGTATCGGCGAGAACCATTCGCAACCGTCCGAGGCACACAGGGCCAACACCCGGCATCATGGTGTGGGGAGCGATCTCCTACACTGGCCGTACACCACTGGAGATCGTCGAGGGGACACTGAATAGTGCACGGTACATCCAAACCGTCATCGAACCCATCGTTCTACCATTCCTAGACCAGCAAGGGAACTTGCTGTTCCAACAGGACAATGCACGTCCGCATGTATCCCGTGCCACCCAACGTGCTCTAGAAGGTGTAAGTCAACTACCCTGGCCAGCAAGATCTCCGGACCTGTCCCCCATTGAGCATGTTTGGGACTGGATGAAGCGTCGTCTCACGCGGTCTGCACGTCCAGCACGAACGCTGGTCCAACTGAGGCGCCAGGTGGAAATGGCATGGCAAGCCGTTCCACAGGACTACATCCAGCATCTCTACGATCGTCTCCATGGGAGAATAGCAGCCTGCATTGCTGCGAAAGGTGGATATACACTGTACTAGTGCCGACATTGTGCATGCTCTGTTGCCTGTGTCTATGTGCCTGTGGTTCTGTCAGTGTGATCATGTGATGTATCTGACCCCAGGAATGTGTCAATAAAGTTTCCCCTTCCTGGGACAATGAATTCACGGTGTTCTTATTTCAATTTCCAGGAGTGTATATGCGTGCAGTTGTGTTATTGGAAGAGGATACCGGCCACCAAACAACATCCTCTCCCTGCTTCCATGGTACAAGCCTACAGTGACAACGAGACGAAGCAAAAATGATGGTCAAATGCCACTCCCTGCATCAAGCGTCGATTCTCTGCGGCTTTTCCTGCATTTCGCTACAATTCTCTAGCGTCGCATCTTCTCTGCATACCCATACAAGAGCATCCATCATCCGCGATGAAACTTCCACCGTTATCTAATCGGCCATTTTACTGGTTTGTGAAAAGTAATTGTCCCAAGACACTCCCCTGGGGCACACCTGAAGTGACTTTTATGTCTGAAGGCTTCTCTCTGTTCAGAGTGACATGCTGTGTTCAGTTTACTCGAAACTCTTCAATCCAATGAGACAGTTGGTCCGATATTTCGTTGCCCCATACTTTGTTGACTGGGCGACAGTGAGGAACGATATCGGATGCCTGTTGTCTTTGGTTCAAATATAATTTATTTCTCCTTTATCGAATGTAAATGTTATACAGTTATCAACATTTACTAAAAACTGCCCTAGCAAAAATGGACTTATTTGTCGTTTCCAGTCCATTTGTTCTACAAGGACTGCTGTTAGCCTTATATCTCTTGAACACATTATCATTTCATATCTGTTTGTTAAGCTACAGAGCTTAGGATTTCCTGATATGCCTTGTTGAACAACAGTAGGAACAGTGGCAACAGTAGGAACAGTCATAGCTCTTACAATGTTATCGCAGAAGAAGTCTTATTTCGTTTCACATTTTCACATCTCACAACCTATTTACCCTATATCCTCCCAGTACCGACCACAAGTCATAGCGCATTGTGCGGGTGACGAATGTGCACAATAGCAGAGCTCATAGTATCCGAAGAAGCCGACTGGAGCAGTCGTCGCAATATTGTGCCAAAAATGGAAAAAGCAACTGTAGTGAACACCCGAAAGCTTACCATTAATGAATTGACTGTGAGCCATCAATGATTGCCATTTTTCTCTTATAAGCAGGACGTGTCACGCTCTTCAATCCTTCACCAAAAATGTAACAATGTCGATGGAGTCGTTATGAAGTCGCTCAGGCGAGTCGAAAGCATATCAGTTCGACCTCGAGCGTGCAGAGTCGCCACCAGCTTGTCACTTTGTTTGTATCACCTTGCTGCCTACCTTCAGCAACGGCAGGGGTCGAGCCCTTGGGACAATCTGCAGCTGGTGGGCAAGCTGCAGCGAACGGCCGTGGACGCAATGCAGATTTACGCGGATCCCATCCTACCTCGTCTTGTGCCCCGTTTTATGGCCAGCATCTGATCGTACTAGAACACAACAGACAACATTTACTCTAGGTGCAATAAAAGGCGGCTCTCTTTAAATGTGGATAAATCCAAAACCTGTAATAATGAGAAAGGTCACAAGATTAGTGGCATCCTTTAGACATGTAGAGTTCCTGATAAGAATCGATTCGAAGAGCGGGGCACAGATGTGTTGGAAGGCTTCTTGGTAAACCGAAATGCATCCGAATTACGGCACGCAAGCGTGAGCATTTCAGGCTCCAGCCCTTATTAAGTAGGCATGACAGCGGAGAAGGAAAGCATTCGGAGGCCCACTGATAGGAACGTAACAGGTTGTTACCGCTCATATGAAAGCTTAACAGAGATGCAACTTAAATGGGGATCTCTGCAACAAAGATTTTCGCAAATCTCTTTTCGGTAAATTTTGCGAGCCAGTTCCACTAATGCCGTGCTACAATTCGGCTGCCTCCATAGTCTAGAAGGTTAGATATTACAGTGCATACAGAGGCATATAGTCACTGTTCCTTAGCCTGCATTTACAGCGAATTTCTCACCCAGCATGAAGTCTCAAGTATTCAAATACAGATATTTAAACAGGCAGAAATTGGCGCTGCGGTCGACAATGCCTATATAACGCAACAAGTGTCTGGCGCAGTTGTTAGATCGATTACTGCTGCAACAATGGCAGGTTGTAAAGATTTAAGTGAGTTTGAACGTGCGTTATAGTCGGCGCACGAGCGATGGGAGCGGTGGGACACAGCATCTCCGAGGTAGCGATGAAGTGGGGATTTTCCCGTACGACCATTTCACGAATGTTCCGTGAATATAAGAAATCGGTTAAAAACATCAGATCACCGACATCGCTGCGGTCGGAAAAAGATCCTGCAAGAATAGGACCAACAACGACTGAAGAGAATCGTTCAGCGTGACAGAAGTGCACCACTTCTGCAAATTGCTGCAGATATCAATGCTAGGCCACCAACAAGTGTCAGCGTGCGGCCCGTTAAACGAAACATCATCGATATGGGCTTTCGGAGCCGAAGGCCCACTCGTATACCATTGATGATTGCACGACACAAAGCTTTATGCCTCGCCTGGCCCCACCTGGATTGCTGATGACTGGAAACGCGTTGCCTAGTCGTATGTCTCTCGTATAGAATGTATCGAGCGGATGGACGTGCACAGTACGGAGGGAATCTCATGACTGCATGTCAGCAGGGGATTGCTCAAGCTGGTGGAGGCTCTGTAATGGTGTGGGGCGTGTGAAGTTGGAGTAATATGGGACCCTGATACCTTTAGATACGACTCTGACAGATGACACGTACGTAAGCATCCTATCTTATCAGCTGCATCCATTCATGTCCATTGTGCATTCCGAAGGACTTGGGCAATTCTAGCAGGGCAATAGGACACCCAGCCCGTGGAGAATTGCTACAGAGTGGCTCCAGGAGTACTCTTCTCAGCTTAAACACTTCCTCTGGCCACCAAACTCCCCAGACATGAACACTGTTGAGCATGACTGGGATGCCCTGCAACGTGCTATTCAGAAGAGATCTCCACCCTCTCGTACTCTTACGGATTTATGTACAGCCCAGCTTGATTCATAGTGTCATTTCTCTCCATCAATACTTCAGACATTAGTCCATTCCACGTCGTGCTGCGGCATTTCTGCTTGCTCGCGGGGGCCCTACACCATATTAGGCGCGTAAAAAAAAAAAAAAAAATGGAAATGAGCGTTTGCCGTCATTAGCCGGGAGACTCCTCGCGGGGCAGGTCCGGCCGCCTTGGTGCAGGTCTTATTACATTCGCCGGCCGTTATGGCCGAACTGTTCTAGGCGCTTCAGTCTGGAACCGCGCGACCGCTACTGTCGCAGGTTCGAATCCTGCCTTGAGCATGGATATGTGTGATGTCCTTAGGTTAGTTAGGTTTAAGTAGTTCCAAGTTCCAGGCCCCCCCCCCCCCCCCCCATGAACCATGGACCTTGCCGTTGGTGGGGAGGCTTGCGTGCCTCAGCGATACAGATGGCCGTACCGTAGGTGCAACCACAACGGAGGGGTATCTGTTGAGAGGCCAGACAAACATGTGGTTCCTGAAGAGGGGCAGCAGCCTTTTCAGTAGTTGCAAGGGCAACAGTCTGGATGATTGACTGATCTGGCCTTGTAACATTAACCAAAACGGCCTTGCTGTGCTGGTACTGCGAACGGCTGAAAGCAAGGGGAAACTACAGCCGTAATTTTTCCCGAGGACATGCAGCTTTACTGTATGATTAAATGATGATGGCGTCCTCTTGGGTAAAATATTCCGGAGGTAAAATAGTCCCCCATTCGGATCTCCGGGCGGGGACTACTCAAGAGGACGTCGTTATCAGGAGAAAGAAAACTGGCATTCTACGGATCGGAGCTTGGAAGGTCAGATCCCTTAATCGGGCAGGTAGGCTAGAAAATTTAAAAAGGGAAATGGATAGGTTAAAGTTAGATATAGTGGGAATTAGTGAAGTTCGGTGGCAGGAGGAACAAGACTTTTGGTCAGGTGATTACAGGGTTATAAATACAAAATCAAATAGGGGTAATGCAGGAGTAGGTTTAATAGTGAATAAAAAAATAGGAGTGCGGGTTAGCTACTACAAACAGCATAGTGAACGCATTATTGTGGCCAAGATAGACACAAAGCCCATGCCTACTACAGTAGTACAAGTTTATATGCCAACTAGCTCTGCAGATGATGAAGAAATTGATGAAATGTATGACGGGATAAAAGAAATTATTCAGGTAGTGAAGGGAGACGAAAATTTAACAGTCATGGGTGACTGGAATTCGTCAGTAGGAAAAGGGAGAGAAGGAAACATAGTAGGTGAATATGGATTGGGGGGAAGAAATGAAAGAGGAAGCCGCCTTGTAGAATTTTGCACAAGGCATAAGTTAATCATAGCTAACACTTGGTTCAAGAATCGTGAAAGAAGGTTGTATACCTGGAAGAATCCCGGAGATACTAAAAGGTATCAGATTGATTACATAATGGTAAGACAGAGATTTAGGAACCAGGTTTTAAATTGTAAGACATTTCCAGGGGCAGATGTGGATTCTGACCACAATCTATTGGTTATGAACTGCAGATTGAAACTGAAGAAACTGCAAAAAGGAGGGAATTTAAGGAGATGGGACCTGGATAAACTGAAAGAACCAGAGGCTGTACAGAGTTTCAAGAAGAGCATAAGGGAACAATTGACAGGAATGGGGGAAAGAAATACAGTAGAAGAAGAATGGGTAGCTCTGAGGGATAAAGTAGTGAAGGCAGCAGAGGATCAAGTAGGTAAAAAGAGGAGGGCTAATAGAAATCCTTGGGTAACAGAAGAAATATTGAATTTAATTGATGAAAGGAGAAAATACAAAAATGCAGTAAATGAAGCAGGCAAAAAGGAATACAAACGTCTCAAAAATGAGATCGACAGGAAGTGCAAAATGGCTAAGCAGGGATGGCTAGAGGACAAATGTAAGGATGTAGAGGCTTGTCTCACTAGGGGTAAGATAGATACTGCCTACAGGAAAATTAAAGTGACCTTTGGAGAGAAGAGAACCACTTGTATGAATATCAAGAGCTCAGATGGCAACCCAGTTCTAAGCAAAGAAGGGAAGGCGGAAAGGTGGAAGGAGTATATAGAGGGTTTATACAAGGGCGATGTACTTGAGGACAATATTATGGAAATGGAAGAGGATGTAGATGAAGATGAAATAGGAGATAAGATACTGCATGAAGAGTTTGACAGAGCACTGAAAGACCTGAGTCGAAACAAGGCCCCGGGAGTAGACAACATTCCATTAGAACTACTGATGGCCTTGGGAGAGCCAGTCATGACAAAACTCTACCATCTGGTGAGCAAGATGTATGAGACAGACGAAATACCCACAGACTTCAAGAAGAATATAATAATTCCAATCCCAATGAAAGCAGGTGTTGACAGATGTGAAAATCACCGAACTATTAGTTCAAAAAGTCACAGCTGCAAAATACTAACGCGAATTCTTTACAGACGACTGGAAAAACTGGTAGAAGCAGACCTCGGGGAAGATCAGTTTGGATTCCGTAGAAATGTTGGAACACGTGAGGCGATACTAACCTTACGACTCATCTTAGAAAAAAGATTAAGAAAAGGCAAACCTACGTTTCTAGCATTTGTAGACTTAGAGAAAGCTTTTGACAACGTTAACTGGAATACTCTCTTTCAAATTCTGAAGGGAGCGAAAGGCTATTTACAATTTGTACAGAAACCAGATGGCAGTTATAAGAGTCGAGGGACATGAAAGGGAAGCAGTGGTTGGGAAGGGAGTAAGACAGGGTTTTAGCCTCTCCCCGATGTTATTCAATCTGTATATTGAGCAAGCAGTAAAGGAAACAAAAGGAAAATTCGGAGTAGGTATTAAAATCCATGGAGAAGAAATAAAAACTTTGAGGTTCGCCGATGACATTGTAATTCTGTCAGAGACAGCAAAGGACTTGGAAGAGCAGTTGAACGGAATGGACAATGTCTTGAAAGGAGGATATAAGATGAACATCAACAAAAGCAAAACGAGGATAATGGAATGTAGTCAAATTAAATCGGGTGATGATGAGGGGATTAGATTAGGAAATGAGACACTTAAAGTAGTAAAGGAGTTTTGCTATTTAGGGAGTAAAATAACTGATGATGGTCGAAGTAGAGAGGATATAAAATGTAGACTGGCAATGGCAAGGAAATCGTTTCTCAAGAAGAGAAATTTGTTAACATCGAGTATAGATTTAAGTGTCAGGAAGTCGTTTCTGAAAGTATTTGTATGGAGTGTAGCCATGTATGGAAGTGAAACATGGACGATAATCAGTTTGGACAAGAAGAGAATAGAAGCTTTCGAAATGTGGTACTACAGAAGAATGCTGAAGATAAGGTGGGTAGATCACGTAACTAATGAGGAGGTATTGAATAGGGTTGGCGAGAAGAGAAGCTTGTGGCACAACTTGACCAGAAGAAGGGATCGGTTGGTAGGACATGTTTTGAGGCATCAAGGGATCACAAATTTAGCATTGGAGGGCAGCGTGGAGGGTAAAAATCGTAGAGGGAGACCAAGAGATCAATACACTAAGCAGATTCAGAAGGCTGTAGGTTGCAGTACGTACTGGGAGATGAAGAAGCTTGCACAGGATAGAGTCGGATGGAGAGCTGCATCAAACCAGTTTCAGGACTGAAGACCACAACAACAACAAGTCCTAGGGGATTGATGACCTCAGATGTTAAGTTCCATAGTGCTCAGAGCCATTTAAACCATTTTTCTTATTACATTCGACGCCACAGTGGGCGACCTGCGCTCCGGATGGGGGCGAAATGATGAGGACGACAACACAACACCAAGTCCATGAGTGGAGAAAATCTCCGACTGCGCCGGGAATCGAACTCAGGCCCATAGGATGGCAATCCGTCACGCTAACCACTCAGCTATCGGGGCGGACATCAGGCAGGTGTACCAGTTTCTTTGACTTTTTAGTGTAGTATGTTGTGTGGCTTACGTCACATCCCAATACGAACGTGTAGTTTGCAAACAAAGTCAAGTTTATTTACTGAGTACTGAATAGACACCAACAACAATAACCAGAGAGTCTATGTCCAGCGCAGACTATGTCGTTATCTCAAGAGCATTTATGTGTGATTCGTAATAACTGTTGCGGCGCACTCTACATGACTGCCACACGACTCCTTGCCTAGCTCCGTTTCTTAGAGAGGCTGTGTCCATTTGAAAAGCCAGTCACACGTGTGGTGGTACCCGCTAATTGCGAGCTGTAACGCCTCCGAGCCACTACTGACCACGATCGCTGGTGGGGAGGTTAAAAATGTGCCTACCACAGGGGTCTATAAGTCAGTCTCCCATTTTCAGTTCTCTTATAATACGCTTCTGTATTGTGGAAACGTTATCGCTGTATGTTGAGTTAATGCAGAAATAGACAACCTGAGACTGGAATTTAGGACACTATGATACCAGGCAATATTTTCATTACATATTTTTTTTACATCGAAAATGTGGCAAAGAGGTGAGTCAGGTTGGAGCTTCAGTTTTGACTGACCTTTTGGAAGGATATGTTGTATAATACTGTATTTTCACTGCAAAGGCGTATGGTTTACCACTGAGAGAATGAGGACAGCACATGCGGTCAGCTATCACATGGGAGAGAAAGAAAATTGGGATGGTGTCTAATCGATGCTAAAGTTATTGTAGGTACGCTGCGAGCTCTTACTGACAAGACAGCCGGGGAATCATCTGTTGCTTTGTTAAAAAAATCACGCCATCGTCTTCCAGCGTTATGAGAATAGAGAATAGAGAGATCTAATTACGTGCCTCTCATATCACTGCCAATATACTACCACAGATGGCTCGTTATAATTCATGCAGTCCGCCTGCTTAATGCCGGCACGGTAGCTCAGCGTGTTCAGTCAGAGGGTTAGCCCCGAACAAATGCAACGAACAATAACGAAGAAAATGAGATAAAAAAACGGAGTGGTAACGTGCTTGCCTATCATGTAGCTGGCCCACATTCGATTCCCAGCCGGGTTGGAGATTTTCTCCGCTCGTCGACTGCGAGTTGTGTTATTCTCATCATCATCCCATCATCATCAACGCGCAAGTCGCCCAGGTTGGCGCCACCTAACGTAAGACTTACAACTCGGCGACCGAACTTCCTCGAATGGGGCTATCGATGCCACACAATCATTTTTTTTAATCATTCATGGGTACATGAAAGACGTGAGACTGGTTTGTTATTCTTGCTGCATACTACGATTTCTATTTATTCCTCAACTTGGTGAGTACTCGGCAATGCCTCGATACTTATTAACTGACGTGCTCCGCCAGTATGGGTGAAATGTTATCCGGATTGTCACCAAACAACCAACGATACAGAAGACCCTTAGACGCGATACTATTATTTTCAGTTATTTACCGTAAGACCAGTTCATCACCGCATGAGTAGAGGTGCTGGCCATGTTTTATCCCAATATTTACCAGATAGGAAATAATGTGTGTACCAAGATCGGCTGGAACTGCTGCAACATTCCACACCACACACATTCTCACTTCATCCTCACGCCCACTCTGTCGGGTCAGTTATCAGGACTGTGACAGCCTAGCAATCCCACCGGAAGCTGAGGATGAGACACTAATATTGCTCGTTTTCAATTATTTATACATGTTACGTCCTTTACATTCGCACCCAACGCACCCAATCCATAAAGGCACTGGTGAATGTCCACGGGTGTCCATAGGAACCTTCCCTGCGGGAAGATGGGGGGAAGGGGGCGAAGTCTCTACAGTTGCCATTTTTTAATCACATGAGTTGATCAGTTGCGAGACGTTTCATTCCACAAGAACTTAATTTTAAAGGTTGCGATAAAAATTTAATCTAGTCCACAGAATTGATCGTTATTCACTCATATTCGTTATAGTACAAGAGGCGATCAGAAAGTTTTCGCTAGAGTGCTTTGCTGCAGCGCATATCCAACATAGAGCGACTCTGATGCGGGTATGTAAACACCGACATATTGGCAAGGGATTAGTGTGGCATTAGTGCCTTTCCGACGTTCGTGCGCTAGATGAGGAAATGTGAACCATGGCGACGTTATTACGAAATCCTTCCGAACAGGACCAACGTGCTGTTATTCTTTTCTTGGCCGCCGAAGGACAAACACAGGTTGACATCAGTCAGAGAATGAAGACTGTGTATGGAGCAGCATGCCTGTCGATAACCACTGTTGTGGAATGGTGCGCCAAATTCCATGCTGGTCGCGATTCGACACAATATAGCAAATATCGTAACGAAGAAGTTACGCCAACTCAAGTGGCTGATACTTGAGTACCCGTCCTGTAGTCCTGATTTCTTCTCGTGCGATTACGACGCCTTTGGTCCCATAAAAAAGCTTTCAAGGGCCTATGATTTCTGTCGGACGATGATGTACAGCAGGCAGTTATGGACTTCAAGTAACAGGACACGGTATTTCACCAACAGGTATCTTCAACCTAATGTGTTGGTGGATTGCTTTGCTTCGTTGATTACGAAGATTTTGACTGATTGGCATGCCGTTTCTGGACTGTACGGCCTTAGAGGCATTTTGATCGCCCGTTATATTAAGATGAGGTATAAGTTCGCAGAGCCGGCCGGATTGGCCGAGCGGTTCTAGGCGCTACAGTCTGGAACCGCGCGACGGCTACGGTCGCAGGTTCGACTCCTGCCTCGGGCATGGATGTGTGTGATGTCCTTAGGTTAGTTAGGTTTAAGTAGTTCTGAGTTCTAGGGGACTGATGACCTGAGACGTTAAGTCCCATAGTGCTCAGAGCCATTTGAACCATTTAAGTTCGTAGAGTTTTTCGATAAGTTTAATAAACACGACAGATACACGTAACAGAGACTTGAGTCATCAATATGATATTGTCCTTCACCATTTACAACGGTCTGCCAATGCTGCGGTATCTTTTCGATTCCGCGGCTGTAGAAATCACGTGGTTTTAGGCGAAGAACTCCTGTGTACCAAGTTTTATTGATATTGCTCCACGCATTCCAGAGTACCTTGAAAAATGAGGACAGACATATACATACATTCTACCCTGGAACACGAGAAGAACATATACGTACATTCGCACAATGATTCTCACTATAAGCGCGTTCCATATCAGCGACGAGTAAATTTACTGTCCAAATTTTATATCTTGTGTACTGAGCTTTCAGTACTGATTGCAATCGATGCTTTCATGAACCGGGATGTGGAAAAGTCACCAAAGATTTTTTTGGTTCCATTTCACTTTCTTCTTGTCCTCCCCGGAAAAAGTCTTTTCTTCCCTCCCAGTTATTTTAATTTGCTTTCTCCTGGCGTCTGCGTGTCTTAAAGCCCTCCCTAGACTCAGGACTGCTCCGGAGAAAGAACGTGTTCCATTAACAGGGATTTGGTGGCCTGTTTTCTGCTCCGGAAGACTTTTCCGATACCGGAGCGCATCTCCCGTCTTCTGTTCACTGTCCGCCTCCGCTCCAGGCCGTAAACTAAATTTTGAAATTACGTAGTTCCTTTAGCAACAGGAGATAAACCTCGAGGATTATGCGAATTATTAATTAGTTTGAGTACAACATTCGACCGGCCGTCGTTTTTAAAAATTCTGATAACCAATGAAAAACAGGTTGGGAGAAACTGAACGAGTTGCTTGCGCTGATTTCTGGTCTGTCAAAACTTCTACTTGTGACCTTTAAACTCGTTCTCATAGAGGAAACAGCAGCACAACACTTGACTTAAACTCTTGTGCTGTTTTCCCTTTAGTTTACATGTATTGTGGCAGTGCCCCAACATAATTATCCATGCTGCAGGTTCTACGAATTACATGATGATGACGATCATGATGAGGAAAAACTGCACTGAACCATTTTTCAGTAACACTCTGTGACATTTCCGGCCACAGCGATCATTTTAAATTCAGTAAATTTATACCACGGACACCTGATGTTATACCTCTTTATTTTCTGTGGACTGTAACGGGCATTGTGGAGTATACTACTACTGTATCATTAGAAGGGGATATTATCGCAAGAATAAATGCTGCAACTGAAATATTGAGTGTTATATCACACATGTTTCTCCATGAGGTACATTCTGCGATGAAGTTTATAATCATTACGTCCAAACCCTTCAAAAATTTGATAGCCCACAGCGCTCAAACCATGATTTCCGCATATGAGTTTACAGTTTCGCTCAACATATCAAACGTTTCACAGTCGCAGCCAGCGCATACACCTTGTGCTGATGCCTAATAGGTTGTATAACGAATTAGGATGCGAAGTACTACTTGAAGAAACTTTGATGCCTTCACTTCGTTCCCCCACAAGTCCCACACTAGGCATTTCCGGTGAGTTATTTTCACTTGATAAATGACTAGTTTGTCGTCCCGGAAACGTACTAAGCGTTATCGTGCTTTGTTCTCTATAAACCTAGTATATGAGTGCAAACATTTTAAACATTATCGTGCGTAGGAGGGTGGTTTGAAAAGTTCTCGAAATGGAACAAAAAGAAACGACTTACATCAGTGAAACTTTTTTTTTTATTGTAGTCTCCCTGTGCACTAATGCACTTTGCCCAGCAACGTTCCAATGTCTTTACATCATCTCGAAAATTAGATTCCCCCAGACCTGCAAAGTACCCGTCAGCTTCGTCTGCCAGTTCTTCGTTTGAGGAGAATTTCCGTCAACCAGGAAAAAATTTGAGCTCGGAGAAAAGGTGGAAGTCTGACGGAGCCACATCAGGCATATAAGGCGGGTATATATGGCAACAATTTGTATCTTAGCTCATGTATATTTGCCATGGCAAAAAGACTTGTCTGTGGGTGTGTATTGTCTTGATGAAAGATGACAGTTTTCCTTGGCAAAGCAGGCCTTTTTTGACGTATTTTTTGCTGTCGCTGCCCAAAGAGGTTAGCTTAGGAATGTGATGTAATTTTTTGGGTAGTGGTAAGATAATATACCAGTTGAATCGCTTTCTTAGACCAAAAACTAACGACATGATGTTTTCGGCCGACCGTATTGCCTTTGATTTCTTTGGTGGTGTTGGCGGTGAATCAACATGTTTACACTCCTTTGACTGTCGTTTCGTCCCTGCGGTATAGTAGTGGACACATGTTTCATCTGTGGTCACAAACCGACGCAAAAAGTCTTGTTGTTTCTCTGAAAATGGATCAATCATTGTTCGGACATTTCCATTCTGGTGCGTTATCATTAAGAGTCGCGGCACCCATCCAGCAGATAATTTTCTCATATGCAGTTTTACTGTAGTACTGCCCGTTCAGACGACATCTCTACGGCTTCGGAAATTTCTAGCACTTTCAGTCGACGATCCCCCATGACAATTTTAAGCACTTTGCCATAATTCCTAGCGTAGTGGAACATCTTGGCCGACCACTGCGGAGATCTATCGAAGCTGTCTAGACCAAATTTAAACTCGTTTGTCCACTTGTCCACAGCTGAATAGGAAGGAGCGGAATCCCCCAGTGCGTTCTGAAAATCAGCAAGAACTTCTTTGCCTTCATACCGTTCTTGATTAAGTGTTTAATCACTGCTCGAATGTCGATTTTTTCCGTCTCTTTATTCAGGAATAACAAAGAGGCATCCGCACCACAGATCTCTACCCAGAGCACTAATGCTTCACGTGTTTGCTGATAAAGGATGATCTGTTATTAAGCGGGAACCTCGTTGCGCTAGCACTGATACCTGGTGGCGATTCCTCGAAATTTTCAAACAGCTCTCGTATCGTAGAGACTTGCACTGATGATACAACACATTATGACCACTTGTATAGTAGCGTGTTAGTCCTTCTTTGGAACGAGAAACAGCAGCAATCTGCACGGTATAGATTCAACGTGTTTTCGGAGGTATGTGGCATCACATGTCTTCGCGCACATCAGACAATTCCCGTAAATTACGGGCCGGTGGTCTCTGGGCGCTAAACTGGTGCACGTTAGCATCTCTGATGTCTTCCATACGATTGAGATCGAGTGAATTCACCATCATGGTCTTCAAACCATTGTAGCACGAATCTAGCCTTGTGCACGGACAGTTATCCTACTGGAAGATGACACCACAAATGACGAAGACAGTGAACATGAAGGTATGCAGGTGGTTAGCAGTAATATTCAAGTAGTCCACAGCTGTCATGGTGCCGTCTGGTGCTTGCAAAACTATATTTCCTTGTACATTTCCTACTTAATCACTAAATAATAAAAGCTTCCACAAACTTAGCAGCACGTATTCACAAATACACAGAAAGAAAATTGTTCATATTAATATTATAAATGAGAAAGTAACTCTTTCTGTTACACTGTCACGACTAAGCCGCTGAAGCGTTCTTGTGACATGTGGATGGAGATAGCTTGAACGCTGAGGAAGAACATAGGCCTCTTTATAAAGTGTGTAAAAACAACATATTTATTGAATTGAAGAATATAACACGCAATATGGGACAATAATCTCTGAAAAAGGTATTTACTCTATGATTTTCGAACTTAATTATATTTGTGAAAATGCGTTTGTTGCTTCATATGTTCTGGTTAATAAAAATGGTTCAAATGGCTCTAAGCAATGTGAGACTTAACATCTGAGGTCATCAGTCCCCTAGACTTAGAACTACTTAAACCTAACTAACCTAAGGACATCACACACATCCATGCCCGACGCAGGATTTGAGCATGCGAGCGTAGCAGCAGCGCATTTCCGGACTGAAGGGCCTAGAACCGCTCGGTCACAGCGGCCGGCTCTGGTTAATACGATTCGACGCAAATCATCTTCGTGTTTAATCCCTGCTTCTACACTAATATGTCCAAAGCCCGTCGCATTTTACACATTGATCGTCACACGTTTCTTACAGCTGCCGATACACCTGAACTCACAATGACGATGTCATTTAAAGACTGATCGACATATAAAGAGACGTCCTACATTTACATGTGGAACGTGGTAGGCTTTTGGTGAGCCTGGATTTGACTATGACCTATAAATTGACTATGTTAATCATAAAATAATCATCTTAGGAGGACGGATAAAAAATGTAGGCACTATAATGCATTAAAATGGGAGGAATAAACGGTTGGTATGTGTTGCTCTGGTGGCAAAATCTCCCTTCTTGAACTAAATCAGCCGGTAGAACCCCTATAAACTCTACATATGTACGAATCTAATGAATTGACACATCTTTTAAATATTATTAGAAAATATAATGCATGCTTTCAGATTCGACACATAGGAAAATGACACAAACACATTCATTATGTACCTACATACCGGCACTGGATAACTTTTTACACATATGTTTTTACACCACTATATGCACAGACATTTGTACATTACTTACTTACACGCTCACCATCACGCATCATAATAACAATGCTGATATGCGAGCGCAGTCGCGTGTAGAGCAAGTGAATGATCTAAGGGAAAAGACAACCTAACTGTATACTGTCGTCTGTTATTATTTGTTTCTTCATATTAGTCAGTGATTGTGATAATTGCATTGGTATGATTTGTGGGTTCTGGTGATTAAATAAATGCAGGACAGAAAGAAAGTCAGCACTGGTCTTAATGCCATCTGTCTTTTCATTTTTGGATCATTTCAGATCTAGGTTTCAGCTGACAGTGCAGCTACACTAAAGACCCAAAGAAACTGGTACACCTGCTTAATATCGTGTAGGGCCCCCGCGAGCACTCAGAAGTGCCACAAAACGACGTTGCATCGACTCGACTAACGTTTGAAGCAGTGATGGAGGGAACTGACACAATGAATCCTGCATGGTTGTCCATAAATCCTTAAGAGTACGAGGGGGTGGAGACCTCTTATGAGCAGCACATAGCAATGCATCCCACATATGCACAATAATCTTCATTTCTGGGAAATTTGGTGACCAAAGGAAGTGTTTAAACTGAGAAGAGTGTTCCTGGAGCCACTCTGTAGCAATACTGGACGTATGGGGTGTCGCATTGTCCTGCTGGAATTGACCAAGTCCGTCGCAATGCACAATGGAGATGAATAGATGCAGATGATCAGACAGGATGCTTACGTGCGTGTGACCTGTCAGAGTCGTATCTAGACGTATCAGGGGTCCCATATCACTCCAGCTGCACACGCCGCATACCATAACAGAGCCTCCACCAGCTTGAACAGTCCCCTGCTGACATGCAGGATCCATGGATTCAAGTGGTTGTCTCCATACTAGTACATGTCCATCCGCTCGATACAATTTGAAAGGAGACTGTTCGACCAGGCAATATGTTTCCAGTCATCAATAGTCCAACGTCGGTGTTGAAGGGTCCAGGCGAGGCTTAAAGCTTTGTGTCTTTCAGTCATAGAGGGTACACAAGTGGGCCTTCCTCTTCGAAAGCCCATATCGATTATGTTTCGTTGAATGTTTCCCATGCTGACACTTACTGATGGCCCAGCACTGAAATTTGCAGCAATTTGCGGAAGGGTTGCACTTCTGTCACGTTGAACGATTCTCTTCAGTCGTCGTTGGTCCCGTTCTTGCAGGATCTTTTTCCGGCCGCAGTGATGTTGGAGATTTGATGTTTTACTGGATTTCTGATATTCACGGTACGCTCGTGAAATGGTCATACTATAACTCTGAAATGCTGTGTTCCATAGCTTGTGCCCCTACTATGACCCCACGTTCAAATTCACTTAAACCTTGATAACCTGTCATTGTAACAGTAGTAACCGATCTAACAACTGCGCCAGACACTTGTCGTCGTATATAGGCGTTGCCGACAGCAGATCCGTATTCTGCCTGTTTACATGTCTCTATATTTCAATACGCTTGCCTATACCAGTTTCTTTGGCGCTTCAGTGTATTATCAGTGTATTATAAGTGATACGTGACTACTTACAATGCAGAGATGATCGATGCACTGACAGCTGAAATCCAGATCTGAAAAAAAGAGAGAGACGGCATTACGACCGACGCAGACCTTCGTTCTGTCCTGGATTACATCGCAGTGGTGGGACACAATCATTCCCATGGAATCGAACACGACTAAATGAATATGTTTTCCAGAACATCGTTCCTTCGCTTGTCAGCATTTCCCACGTGCCACCTAACGGCACTCTGCTGATCGTTACGTCCCTTTTAGTTCAATAGTACCATTTTTTCCTTAGTAGTTCATTACTCAGAGGAGAATATAAATGATAACTTTTGAAAGGAATGAGATACAGCGGCGTTAAATTTTTTCATTTTCTTCCTGCTTGTAATTCTCTATAAAATAGCGTTATAAGTTTATATCTCCAACTGAAAATATCTGCACATACTCAGAACTTTATGAAGGGACAGGGATGTATAGTCTAAGAATCGGATGCCATAACAGTTCAGTGGTGTGGCTTGTTGGCTAATATTGCTCAGTGACTGTCATCATTGCAATGATTCCATACTAACGATATAGATAACTTTTCAGGCAGTGAGTGTTCCGAATGTTAACTTTAGATTTTCTTGTCACTCGGAAACACCCCACAAAGTTATATACCTGACTGGCAATATTTCCCCAGTCTACTAATACCCCGTTTTCGGCGTCGCTCTGCAGTTAGTACTTTTGAACGCATTTAGCGTCTTTAGGGCTATTACTAATACCAAAACCTCCAGACGATAGACAGTTAGATCGGATATCAAACGTTACATGTCGATAGAGTATCAACCAGAACACTGATATAGTGTGTGCTATGCGCTGTCGTCCATGTCAACGTACGTAAATTTCAAGTAATAACTGTCCAAAGGAGCACAGGAAAGCCATAACTGTGAGCATCTGTCGTGTAGAGTTCCTATGGGGAAGTCAGTAGAGAGTTAGTTTGTCGTATCCAGTGTCCCTCGTTCGAGTCCTTGCCTTTCCAGTTTTTCTACTGTAGTACGTGTGAAACTGTTATATGAGACAAAATGTTCCTGACATGTAAAAGGACCATTCGGAGTTTACATCGCTGTTCTATTGGCAGTCCACTTTCAGTATGTTTATGTGAGAGAAGGAAGCCTATAGAGTACATCTGCAACAAAAACAACAGCAATAATAATAATAATAATAATAATAGTAATAAAAGTAAGAATAATAAAAATAATAATACTAATAATAAACAACATAATAACAATAATAATAATAATAAGTACATAACGTTCAGGAATCCATATAAACACCACCGCCACACACACATTGTCATTCATAGCCTCATGTATGAAGCAAATTATTTTCGTACACCAAACTCATTTGATGAATATCATATTTGCACAGCCAACGAGTAGACTGCCAAATGGAAGCTTGTGCCCAAAACCGTGTCTGATGTACGGTTCTGCTGACATCTAGCAGACAATTATTATTATTATTATTATTGTAATTGTTATTATTACTGTTAATACTTGCCCACGTACGATGCAATTGTTTCTTTATTGTTCAGCTGAGACTGTTTAGGTTTATTCCGTGAAACTGTAAATTTACTCTATGGGTTTGCTACTTTCAAATAAACGAAGTGGAAGTGGACTGCCAACAGAAAATCGCTGTAAACTCCGAACAGTCCTTTTACTTGGCAGGAACATGTCTCATACAGCTGTTTTATGCATACTACAGCAGAAAAACTGGAATGACCAGGGTTCGGAAGCAGGACCGTTTTTACGACAAACTAACGCTCTACCGACTTTGTCATGCGAGTTCTAAACGACTGTCCCTCACAGTTAAGATTTACCTGTGCTCCTTAGATCGAGTGTTACTTACTACTTAACATTTACCTACCTTCTCTAGGACGACAGCACAGAGTACAGACTATATCGGAGTTCTGGTTGATACTCTATCGATATACAACGTCTGCTATCGATATGGCTCTGCGATACATGGCGGTTTGGGTGTCAGCTTTTCCGCTGAAACCTCTCTGGTAAAAAACCTGCGTGACCAACTGAGACCTTTCCAGCTACGCGGAATTTTCATAGTTTCTGTTACATACATACAGAGATTGTAGAGACAAAATTTAAGATCAGAACGCACGTCTGGGAACGGTTCGTATCCACGTTTCCAGGAATAAAAAACTATCTAACGCTTTTAAATTTCGTCCTAAAATTAATGACTGCGATATAGTTAGCTAATGGCAAACAGTGCCTTCATTGCACGATATGAGTCTCAGTTGTAACTGCCGATACATTCCTCAAAAATATCTGGTGTGGCGTCAAACATTCCTGCTGCAGCCATAAACTACATAACCCAGGTAATGAGGCCTCGTAAACAGGACTCCACATGTAGCCCATAAAGATCAAAGGAGTCAATGAGCGCAGTCTTAGTAGCTAAGTAAGTGGTTCTTCTCGAGTAGTCGCTCTTTTCCTGCAAATGATCAGAGACCAACATAAACAGTTTCTGGAATTATTATTTTACACGAGTGTTCTTGTGTGGCATTTGTAAATATTTTTCGTTCTACACATTTAACTGCTGTATAATATATTACAGTGTTTTGTAAGATATTGCTAATTATTCAGTTGTAGAATATCATGATGCCTAAAATCCTGCATGTTTTTAAAGCTAATTATATAACATGCGGACGGCGAAGCCACACCACAATCGACCGTGCACCATCTTATATCAGGGAACATGTGGTATTTACAAATGAACTGTGTTTCGTAAATGTTTTAACAATTTTGCGGTCTAGAAAATGTAAATTTGTATTAGTTGGCAATAGCTTCAGTTTCAAAAGGTACACTCACGTTCAGAAAAAAAACACCTTGAACGACTAGAGGTAGGACGTTCGTATTCACAGTACATGTACATTTATGTTCTGCAGAAATGAGTACAATTTGAACCTTGTCGCCCCGCGGGACAACATAGATATCGCGGCGCAACACCATCTACCGGTAAAATGTGGCTGTAGCTCTCGTTGTTGCTACAAACCTAAGGCAATGGATCAGTGACTCGCAGATAGGCGAGGGAACCGTACAGTCAGATCAGTGAGTTTGAAAGAGCGCGCACTGTTGGCATGAGTGAATGTCATATGACCATCGCGGAAACTGCTGCTCGTGTAGGACGAAGTGTTTCAGCAGTGCAACGTTTTTGTGCAGAATGGTTCACGGAAGACTAGGAAGGTCAAGTCACACCACTCAGACATCTCCCCCCCCTCCTCCCCCCTCTCACCCCGAGAAGATCGGCACCTCATCTGAATGGCATTGGAGGACAGATCTACGTCTTCCTTGACTCTGGCGCAACAGTGGAACAGTGTAACTCATCGTACACTATCATGGGTGACAGTCCGTCGCCTTTACGTACGTGTCGTCCACTTCTCCGCCTACCTCTGACGAATGCGAGGAAACATGCTAGACGGCACTGCGGACAGGAATGGCATTAAACAATGTTTTCGGACGAATCCAGGATCTGGTCACATTTTTGTTCGCCACACATCACATCACAGGAGCGGCATCACCGTGGCTACATTCGCACAAGACATGCAGTGCCAACGCAGAGCCTAATGGTGTGGGGTGCTATTGGGTACAACCAGAAATCATAGTTGGTGCATGTCCAGAGTGTTGTGACTTGGCAAGACAGCCAAGCCACTAGGAGGAAGCCGAAAGGCACGCGTTTAAGCTCACGCAGGCTGGCGTGAGGTCTGGAACAGTTAAAGGAGTTGAGTCTAGTAAATAAAGTATAGGAGCTTCTGAATACTTAACTTTAATCCATAATTGGTGAACATCGGTCTGACGGTACATGCTTCACAAGATAAATAGCAAATGATAATGGCGCCTTGCTAGGTCGTAGCAAATGACGTAGCTGAAGGCTATGCTAACTATCGTCTCGGCAAATGAGAGCGTAATTTGTCAGTGAACCATCGCTAGCAAAGTCGGCTGTACAACTGGGGCGAGTGCTAGGAAGTGTCTCTAGACCTGCCGTGTGGCGGCGCTCGGTCTGCAATCACTGACAGTGGCGACACGCGGGTCCGACGTATACTAACGGACCGCGGCCGATTTAAAGGCTACTACCTAGCAAGTGTGGTGTCTGGCGGTGACACCACACAGAGCACTGTGACCAGTATGACCTACGTGAATGACACCCTGGGATCCGTAGCCATGCGCTTTCTGCCCAACACCCAGGACGCCACTTTTCAGCAAGACATAGCACGACCACATGTTCTGCACGAACGCAAGGTTTGGTGTCAAAGGATGTCAGCTTTTTGCCCTGGCCCGCCAGATCACCAAACTTGTCACCAATCGAAAATGTGTGTGATATGATGAAATTACGGGTGCAGCGCTTCGAAACAATGCCAACCACCACAGACGAACCTTGGAAACAGGTGAATGCAACATAGATGGCTATACCACACGACGCCATCTGCGGCCTATACGGGTCGATACCATTACGCACGTTATCAGGGCCCATGGCGGCAACACGACACATGCTGAACCGAAGTGACTAAAATGCTAATCATTTCTGCAGAACATACTAATGTACATGTCCTGTGAATGTGAATGTCGTATCTCCAGTCGTTCAAGGTAATCTGTTTTCTTCTGAAGATGAGTGTATCTAACACGTGTGGTCTTTGATAATACACTCCTGGATATTGAAATAAGAACACCGTGAATTCATTGTCCCAGGAAGGGGAAACTTTATTGACACATTCCTGGGGTCAGATACATCACATGATCACACTGACAGAACCACAGGCACATAGACACAGGCAACAGAGCATGCGCAATGTCGGCACTAGTACAGTGTATATCCACCTTTCGCAGCAATGCAGGCTGCTATTCTCCCATGGAGACGATCGTAGAGATGCTGGATGTAGTCCTGTGGAACGGCTTGCCATGCCATTTCCACCTGCCGCCTCAGTTGGACCAGCGTTCGTGCTGGACGTGCAGACCGCGTGAGACGACGCTTCATCCAGTCCCAAACATGCTCAATGGGGGATAGATCCGGAGATCTTGCTGGCCAGGGTAGTTGACTTACACCTTCTAGAGCACGTTGGGTGGCACGGGATACATGCGGACGTGCATTGTCCTGTTGGAACAGCAAGTTCCCTTGCCGGTCTAGGAATGGTAGAACGATGGGTTCGATGACGGATAGGATGTACCGTGCACTATTCAGTGTCCCCTCGACGATCACCAGTGGTGTACGGCCAGTGTAGGAGATCGCTCCCCGCACCATGATGCCGGGTGTTGGCCCTGTGTGCCTCGGTCGTATGCAGTCCTGATTGTGGCGCTCACCTGCACGGCGCCAAACACGCATACGACCATCATTGGCACCAAGGCAGAAGCGACTCTCATCGCTGAAGACGACACGTCTCCATTCGTCCCTCCATTCACGCCTGTCGCGACACCACTGGAGGCGGGCTGCACGATGTTGGGGCGTGAGTGGAAGACGGCCTAACGGTGTGCGGGACCGTAGCCCAGCTTCATGGAGACGGTTGCGAATGGTCCTCGCCGATACCCCAGGAGCAACAGTGTCCCTAATTTGCTGGGAAGTGACGGTGCGGTCCCCTACGGCACTGCGTAGGATCCTACGGTCTTGGCGTGCATCCGTGCGTCGCTGCGGTCTGGTCCCAGGTCGATGGGCACGTGCACCTTCCGCCGACCACTGGCGACAACATCGATGTACTGTGGAGACCTCACGCCCCACGTGTTGAGCAATTCGGCGGTACGTCCACCCGGCCTCCCGCATGCCCACTATACGCCCTCGCTCAAAGTCCGTCAACTGCACATACGGTTCACGTCCACGCTGTCGCGGCATGCTACCAGTGTTTGCGATGGAGCTCCGTATGCCACGGCAAACTGGCTGACACTGACGGCGGCGGTGCACAAATGCTGCGCAGCTAGCGCCATTCGACGGCCAACACCGCGGTTCCTGGTGTGTCCGCTGTGCCGTGCGTGTGATCATTGCTTGTACAGCCCTCTCGCAGTGTCCGGAGCAAGTATGGTGGGTCTGACACACCGGTGTCAATGTGTTCTTTTTTCCATTTCCAGGAGTGTACTTCAACGAATATAATGTAACAGATGGACTGTTAAACTCGGTACCGATAAGATTTTCTCGAATACAATAATCTTAAATTTCAGTAGGACATTTATTCCTAGGTACAGTCATGCTCATAAGTATCCGAACGACCTCAATTGCATTTTGCCTGATTCGCATACAACCCACATAAAGGAGCTGTCTAGCAGGTCCTCTAATTGCTCCTTAGTACAGTCGTTTGACTATTGAAAATGGTTCCAACAAGTCACCACTAGGAAACACTACTCTGTATCGCAATAACTCTAGATGTAAAGTAATACTACGATACTACAAATATCAGGGAACACCTTATCACAGGTAAGACTGTCCTCAAGGCTTCTAAGCTCACATTTATCACAATAAATGACATACCTGAAATGTTACCACTCTCATTATTACGTCAGATAGGTAATGCACGTAGTAAGTTCGTAGTATTCATGATTTCCTCTTCAAAGTAACATACCGTATTTAACACAAAATGACATTAACAATTTAAGTTATTCACGAGCAGCAAATTGAGAATATGTATGAACTTCAAATGACACGACGAACCGTCTCGTTCTGCATATGGCTTCAAACCCAGGTCAAGCGGACTAAGCAAAGATTTCGTGACTGACGGAAACTAACATTCATTCCTGATTAGGCATACAGAGAGTGATATACCTCGATTTTAGACAGTATCAATTAGCAAATACCAACTTTAAATTACATAACGCAAACATTTTTAACGGACCCGAATTCCTACCCAGCACCTATTGTCCCTGTTAACGAACTACGAGAGATGTTAAATATAGCTTCTTAACATGTAACTTATTTGAAATGCCGTGAGGTAAGGCTTTGTGTTGGACAGGGATTCGAACCCAGGACCTAATCGGATAGATATCGAAGCACAATCAACTCTGACGTATCGCATTTTCTCGGCAGCAGCTAGATGTTTTAACTGAAATGACGAGACGAAACATTAATTTTTTCCTTCCCAGGACTCCAACCTGGCACCTATCGCTGTTATATTCTAGAGAAAACGAACGTTAAATATGAGTTTGTTGCACCAGCAGCGACATGTGAGCATGTTTGAACTAGAAATAATATGACGAAGAGTTCAGTGCTGACTGGGAATAGAGCCCCACACATATCGTTGTTGACTACACGCAAAGAGACGTCAGCTACCGAATTTTTCTCCACCAGCAACTCGGAATAACATCTTGAACTTACAGTGACCTCGCAAATAGTTCTGTGTCTCACTGGGAGTCAAAAACGACAAATATCGTTAGTGTTGACAACGAAGGCTATTTGCAGATGACACGGTTGTCTACAAGAAAGTAGCAACATCAGAAGACTCGTACGTACTCTAGGAGGACCTGCAGAGGATTAATGCATGGTGCGACAGCTGGCAGCTTTCCCTAAACGTAGATAAATGTAATATAATGCGCATACATAGGGGCAGAAATCCATTCCAGTACGATTATGCCATAGGTGGTAAATCATTGGAAGCGGTAACGACCGTAAAATACTTAGGAGTTACTATCCGGAGCGATCTGAAGTGGAATGATCACATAAAACAAATAGTGGGAAAAGCAGGCGCCAGGTTGAGATTCATAGGAAGAATTCTAAGAAAATGTGACTCATCGACGAAAGAAGTAGCTTACAAAACGCTTGTTCGTCCGATTCTTGAGTATTGCTCATCAGTATGGGACCCTTACCAGGTTGGATTAATAGAAGAGATAGACATGATACAGCGAAAAGCAGCGCGATTCGTCATGGGGACATTTAGTCAGCGCGAGAGCGTTACGGAGATGCTGAACAAGCTCCAGTGGCGGACACTTCAAGAAAGGCGTTACGCAATACGGAGAGGTTTATTATCGAAATTACGAGAGAGCACATTCCGGGAAGAGATGGGCAACATATTACTACCGCCCACATATATCTCGCGTAATGATCACAACGAAAAGATCCGAGAAATTAGAGCAAATACGGAGACTTACAAGCAGTCGTTCTTCCCACGCACAATTCGTGAATGGAACAGGGAAGGGGGGATCAGATAGTGGTACAATAAGTACCCTCCGCCACACACCGTAAGGTGGCTCGCGGAGTATAGATGTAGATGTAGATGTACATTAAAAATCGAAATTATTATCCGCCAGCAGATAAGTGTTCTCCTGCTAGATCTTGATAATACATAATGTAATCCTTAGTGCCGGGCGAGGATTCGAAGCCATTCACGCGCAGTATGTGGAGATGTTGAGGAATCTGCAGTTTTTAACAAACAACAAATTGTAGCCGAGCTGTATTGTCACGAAGGGAACAAATTCCGCGTTAAGGGCTGTCTGAGTTGCATTCCCAGTTCAGAACCAATTTTTATCGACATCCAGAAGATAAGACAAAAGATGGAATAAGTGTCCTGTGATCCTACATAGCGTTTGTTTCGTCACTAGAAATAAATAACTAGTATAAGAAAGATTACTGGTGACAGAGTTTCTACATGTCGCCACTCCAGACTTTATTGTGGCTCAACCTAACGTCTACTTGGTAGTGAAGGAGTATCATTTTTAATGTGAATTTCAGACCACAATGCCATTATATCTTCTTTACTATGTGTAGCCAGAAGAGAATGGAATCTGTCTCTCCCTATTTAAAATCAGTCACCGAAAATGGAATCGAACCCAGACCATACACAGATGAACCTCACGTCAGCCCAACAGACCACTAAACCCTTTGCTGAGGGGCTCGTTTTTCTATCATAATGCCGTTGTGCCACACTGGCTGAGAATTATGACACACAGGCTCCCTGTACCAATTTGCAGCATGTTCAGTAAATTCATTTACTTGGTTGACCGAATCACCATGAACTAGCTGCCTCGGCTACCCAGTGCATACATTCAACTTTATTTTGTAATCACCAAAAGAAAATCACGTAACTGCAACCAACACGGAAATGCCAACAGTGTAGGATGCAGAAATTTAAATAGGAAGTGTTCCTTTCCACTTGAGCTACTCTATTGCGCTATCTGTTTGTTGAAATCGTCGTGCAGTGCAAAAGAAAGGGTATAACTGTTTGTCTCCCATAAGTATTGACCTTGCCATATGCGTTATCCCACAGCGCTGTGAAATGCAGAAGTTCTGGAGGAGTTGTTCTTGACTTCTGGAGCTGTTACAGCTATGTGGCGGCTGGTAGCATAATGATAAGCGTCGTGTGGGGTAGACAATATGTCGCGAGTTCGAGTACATTCACTCTTATATTTTTTTAAAGGCAAATCTGCTGTCTGCTAAAGTTAGCGATCTAATGGAATTTGTAACATAATTCCCTTCATTTCTCAACCGAAAATAGTCGTATGTGGAAAAAGGGCTAACTTCTGCGACATATTGTTCATTTCAGGTTTAACAGACAACCAGATAGTATATGCATCTCGAAACTTTTGTATTATGTATGGGTAGAGCGCATCGCGCCAAAATACGTCAGAAAAGTATTTTCTACATTAGCTGTCGTCTGGTAGTGGCATTTTATTCTTCTTCAAACCTTGTTTGAGAGCTTTAACTCGGAACAAGTTTTCTACATGCATGTAATCAATAAACTGCATCTGTATTTTCAGACTGTTATAGATATCATCAGAGAATTCGCATATATCGTTGATGATTAATTTCTCTCTCGTGTTTACTATTGTTTTATCAACATTAAAGGAAACCTTAAGAAAATTGTGAACTGTATTATAAAAAATGTAATAAAACTACCCACGATAACCTTACGACGAAAGTCTGTTTTAATAAAACTGAGTATCTGTACACAAGCGTGCCTCTATCGACACGAATTGGTAAAATACTACTCACTTAGATTTTGATTGGGTTTGTGTTTAATTGGTATGCTGTGTCATACTCAAGATGTATGCAAATGTGGCATTTCATAAATAAAGTTATGTATTCCTAGAAACCCAAAATTGGCTTGTCAGCAGCGGAAAGAGGCGTTACCTGTTGTGCAGCATTGTAAGTTTTTCACCATTGCACTATGAACCAAAAGTATTTTCTTGCGATTTCCTTATCGATGTTTGATGTGACTGTTTGTAGCTCTTTCACAGAAGGGATAAAAACGCTACACTCAGTGAGACTGGAACTGTTACCCACAGCACGCTCTGATTCACAGGTCAGCACGTTACCACAGAGCTGACGAATAAGTATGTGTCTTTTCTTCCTCTTACTAGACCAATAGTGGCTAGAACTCGTAAACCGCTTTTTGAAGGACGAGATTACTTGCGATTTCCACGTGGAACGACTTTCCTGGGCTGAAAACCGTAAATTTACAATCTTTTGTTACACCTCAAGCGATAATAACTCAGATTATTCAATGGAAATGACAGGTAAAATCAAGTGAAATTTGAGGCTTAATTCCGTACACACCAGAAGGTAACTCGTCGATCACAGAGTTGTCAAACATACATTGCCTTGTTGCCAAATCTCAGTTACAATACCAGCGGGAAGAAGACGAACCGATGTGATCTTACAGCGGGAAGTGACCATAGCTGGTGTATCCAAGTCGCGGCTGCTATGGCCTGGAACACTTAATCCGTCTGATTCGCATTTCTGTAACTAGATTTAGGGACTGGAGTGTAGTTACTAATAATACTCAGAACTGACTGCAAACTAAGCATCATAAATCAGTAACTCTCATAGTTGTTTTTATATTTCTTTCGTAGGTGTACTCAAAACTAAGAAATTCATTCACAGACGTTTTCGTGCCTCGCCGATAGTCGAGCACAAGAAACAAATAAAAAAAAAGAAATGTGTGTGTGTGTGTGTGTGTGTGT
Source organism: Schistocerca serialis cubense (assembly GCF_023864345.2). Lineage (NCBI taxonomy): Eukaryota > Metazoa > Arthropoda > Insecta > Orthoptera > Acrididae > Schistocerca > Schistocerca serialis. The sequence continues at coordinate 145,339,056 of NC_064641.1, read as the reverse complement.
GACAGAGAGAGAGAGAGAGAGAAATCAAAAAGAATGAGAGAGAGAGAGAGAGAGAGAGAGAGAGAGAGAGAGAGAGAGAGTAAAAAATTATAAAGGAATTGAATCATGGTATGTAAAGAAATCATTCATTAAAATGACACATTCCACATCATTACTAAATATCGTATTCAAGATCTATGAAACAAGAATTAATTTAATGTAATCTAATCTAATTCTATCATATTGATGAATAGCCATGATGAGTGATGAATTACCGAAATTTTTGCTAATACCAGTAACCAAATCTAAACTTGAAAATAGAAGACGACAGTTTTTGTAATAGACCGGGACTTTTATCAAGTCTCTTTCGTCCCTGTTAACTAACCACAAAAACTGTCTGATATACCTCTATTCTGAAGTAACAAAGTGTGCATGCATTTAAAGATGAAGTGCATGATGTGAAGTTCTGTGACGGAGATACGAACCCAACAGGTAATCGGATTGTTAAATAAGTAAAATCAAATGTTTCGTATCGGTTTTTCTTACCAGCTGCTAGGTGTTTGAATCTAAAATAAGGATACAAACTTTTGTGCCTAAGCGGCAATCGAACTGCACACCTACCGTGCATCCACGAATATAGCTTAAGTATCAGTTGCTTACTCACCAATAGTAAGATGTGTGCGTGTTTGACCAGAAATAACGACACCTACTGCGATTGTCGGCAACACATGAACAGACATAAAAATGTACGTTAATTTTCATTAACAGTCCGGTGCACACGTGATAGGGCTTGAAAGGAAATTGTGAATATTTTTGTACTGGATCAGGATTCGGACCCACATACTTACCTTTGGAGGAGACCTAGAGAAGATTGCAGTCTTGAGAAAAGGAACGAAATGATTGAACTATAATTTTCCGAGAGATTCAGATCCTCGAAAGAGGAGATACGAATTCGAATCACAGTCAGGCACCAAATTTTTCAACGTCTCTACTTCAATCAAGTACAAGCAAAGTAAGAGCCCTGTTCCTTTAAAGGGCTATCGGTTCATCAAATAAAATAAAATTTTCTAATGTAAGTAAGTTTACTGGCGACTATATTTCTGTTTACCATGACTTTCGCTCTGTCATTTCCCAACGTAAACCCGCTCTGCCCAGTTGGTAATGAAAGAACGTGATGTTTAATGCGGATTCTGGATTATAACGTCTTTCTCTTGATGTTACCAAGGGTAAAGTAAATCTGTGCCTCTTAAAAGTAAATGCCTGAACCCACGCATTACTCCTGTGATAGTTCGTTCCGCCATACCATTGTGGCCTCATTTCCCAGCCCCAGGTGTGTGCTGAACAGATGGTGTGCTTAGCTTACAAAATTAGTCACGGTGGAAAAAAACGCGAGTCTATTAAATGGTTAAGTAGAAGTAAGCTTCTGAAGCGGAGATTATGCTACTCTCGTATCTGCAGGATGTAAAGACTCTTCTAGGCATCATAGGCTTGATGTGAAGCCATTTTGAAATTTTCACAAATTCAGCAAATTTCTTTGTTCGAGAAAATCCACTGGGAAGGGTGAAGTTACTGGATAATTCGATTATTACCGTCGTTATTACTATCATTTTCTTCATACCGCTGCTGGAACACTGTACTTGAAGATCATGTGATGCCTTTTGGTCACTATAGAAGTAGTTTCCCAAGAATAGGTTCTTTCCCTGTCTAGGGAATCCTTTTCATGTTAATATCAAACATCAGAAATTACTCGTAGATTACATTAAAACTAAAGTAATTGATGAAGACGTTAGTTGATAACAAAAACGCAGTTCCTTTCTTCATTTACTTGCGTCTAGAAATGGCTATGGAGTACTTCCAAACCCAAAGGCAAGAGATCTTACTGCCTTGCGATATACGTCGCTGTCAGTTCATCCATATGATTTGGTCGACATGACCTGTTTCAAGTTGTGTGTGACAGACAATGTTTTAGAAAATAATTTGTTTTCCTTTGCAATAAACAGAAAGATTTTCATTCTAAGTATCCAAGTACAAAATTTTCGCAATATTAGTTCAAATTTAATATTCGCTTCTATAATGTAGGAAAGTATTTCACAGTTGCAAAACTCGCATCCGACTCATTGACCTTACACTTAGTCGCTGAGCATAAATTCTAGCTCCGGGTGACACCAGATTAAGCAACCTAATGTAGCGAAGATTGTTTGCCAGTGCTCTTTCTCACCGGAAAATACTTAATTCACTTATTGGGCTCCATAAATACACTGTAACAGCAATTTTTGTGTGTATGCAATGCATACGGATTAGAATTTAGTGGTACTCTCTCTTCCACTTCTGTATACAATATGCCTGACCTAAACGGGCCCTTTATCATTACAGGCCCTGGGCAGTGCAAAATCATTTTGACAACAGCAATGTGCTTATACTGACAGCCTCACTCTTCGTTTTAGCTGATTTTGTAATCATTTAAATAAAACAACATGTCCTTCCAGTGGGAGACATTTCGTCTCCCTTTTCCTTCTGTGAAATTTGTCAGTAAGCTTTTTGCCTTCCAACCAGCGAAATGCAGCAGAGTTCGGCCGGTAAATGATTCACAAACCACGATTTAGTGCCGTTAAGACGATTTATTTAAACGTCACAAGACTGCACATAGGTGTAATCGATTTTGAGGAGCAAAGTGTTTGTTATCTTACTTTTGTGACAGGTGGGCATAAGTGATTTCCAAAGACTTGTTATTGTACTGAAATAATATTTTGTCACAAAGTAACAAGGTAAGTGTTTCATCCGTATATATTTTGCAGGAAACTGTAATCGTGATGGAAGATTATACACCTGAATGTTTGACACAACTGGTAGGAGAAAACTCTGCATATTAACCAAGCCCCGCGCCTCTTCTCCATATCCTCCTATGACACGAGCACGGGATTCTCCTCGCATACCACTACAGAGCTGTTCCTAACACAGCTGAGAATCGGCAACATCGTCACAAACATTAGGCAACACTGTGACAGTGCAGTCACTTCCGCGTATGGTACTGAACTGACTCTCTAAATTCACTTGATATTCCCTTTCCATTTGAATGACTCGTGCTGTATAATCCTCATATAAACGAAGAACTGAGACAGAAAATGTGGTGTCACCGCCAGCCACCACACTTGCTAGGTGGTAGCCTTTAAATCGGCCGCGGTCCGTTAGTATACGTCGGATCCGCGTGTCGCCACTATCAGTGATTGCAGACCGAGCGCCGCCACACGGCGGGTCTAGAGAGACTTCCTAGCACTCGCCCCAGTTGTACAACCGACTTTGCTAGCGATGGTTCACTGACAAAATACGCTCTCAATTGCCGAGACGATAGTTAGCATAGCCTTCAGCTACGTCAATTGCTATGACCTAGCAAGGCGCCATTACCAGTTACTATTGAGATTGTGAATAATGTACCGTCAAGAGCGACGTTCACCATTTATTGATTAATGTTAAGTATTCCACCAGCTACGTCCGTTTTTCTAAAGTCTAATTTCCTTGACCTGTTCCAGACCTCACGCCAGCCTGCGTGAGCTAAAACGCGTGCCTTTCGGCTTCCTCTAATAATACGGTGTTATCTCTCCTGCCAACCCACAACAGAAAATTCAATTTTTTGCCTAAAGAAATGCTATTCTTCACATAAGTGACAACTTTTATTATCTTTCACGATACTTTATGAGGCTGAGCGACAAATACCATGATGAGAGTGGCGCACAGTCAGCAGTGTGTCCGTAGCCCGGTGGTATCGCCCGTGTCTTGGGTCAGAACGGCTCAATCAGTCGTCAGTTGTAATCGTGGTAGAGGCCAGCGTATGCGAGCTTTTTTTTCTGATATATTTTGTGGAGCTGAGAATTTCCAGAAAAAATTCTGTATCGAAATCGGAAGAAAACCTTTAGACATCAAATCCTCTTAATGGTCATAGATCTTAGCTTTCTGACTGCCAAGCTGCTTCGCAATACCAGCGTCTCTGAAGAAATTCGAATTGACCATCAGCGATACGAATTTCAATATTGTTCTTCCCTTAAGACTCACATGCCAGGGTGATAAGTATGAAGGAAATGAACCTCTTGATTACTATAGGGCCTCTACGCAAAAGCAATTAGGAACTCCCTGCAGACATTTGCTAACAGCGGCTCTAGCAACTTACTTTTTCTCTGGGTAGCTTCAAATATGGGCAATTTTGTCGCCTTAAATCCAATTGAATATTTTAAATATCACTTGTGAACAGCGTTCAGTTCTCCATTAATTAAGGTATAGACCTCAAAACAAGCAATTTGCCTGAGTAGCTATAGAGACGGTTTTGATAGATATTAACACAATCTTTTGCATCCATTTACCATAGAGAATCAAAGAAAGAAATCAAACTCATTACATTGCATTTACTCTCTGTGCCTTGACTAACACATATGAATCCATGACAATAATAAAGTATTTGAGGAACCTCCCATGAAAGGAAAAAGAACAGAATTGACGCTTTAATTATAGTGCACTGGATCAGAAACAACGAAATTAATTCTGTGCCACATTGACGTATTGCATTCTAGTGTAATAAAATAATCATCAAATAAAAACGGTTTTGTGCCTCCTTTGCTATCAAGAGTGAAACACAAATCGTAGGCGCTTCAGTCTGGAACCGCGTGACCGCTACGGTCGCAGGTTCGAATCCTGCCTTGGGCATGGATGTGTGTGATGTCCTTAGGTCAGTCAGTTAGGTTTAAGTAGTTCTACGTTCTAGGGGACTGTTGACCACAGATGTTAAGTCCCATAGTGCTCAGAGCCATTTGAACAAATCGTAGACAGATTTTATGGGTCACCACTCAACAACGTTAAAGCATTTTACGTGGTCGAGAGTGCGGAGTGGAGAAGACGCCGGTAGAAAGCGAGACAATGCAGTGCCTCAGCCCCCGCCGGTCGGCAGCAAACGAGTCCCAGAGAACTCAGACGCATGAGGTGTTCAGAGGCAGATGGCCGGCAAAGAAATCTTTCGCTAAAACATTGTTGGACCAAACTGTTATTACCAGTGTGACAGAAAGCGAAATCTATTGTAGATTCGCTTGAATTACACTCATAGCTTCAGCATCGAGAGGAAAGGGGCGATAAAAACTTTGTCGACGTGTGCTTTTAGTTACCAGACGTCGTATTAGCTAGTCTCGCGTTTTACCTCAAGACTACGGTCGTAGTCAAGATTAAAGTACTATGACTGAAGTCAAGACTTCCTCTGCGAAGTGCCGCAGTCTACAATGTTGCCACATCGAGCATATTGCCGGACATAGGATTCTGAGAGGAGCACGACTGTATTGCCCACCTTACGTGAACGACTCGGCGGTCAATTTTTTGCTCTAAGACTGTATCTACAACACATATTGCACGCTGAAGACCCAGAAGAATCAAAAACCAAAAGTAGTTTATGAGAGCAACGTTAACTATACCGTTCGAAGTATTCATAGTATTGTATACGTGTGTGCAAACGCCTTCCAATGCCCACTCAAGGAAGACAAGGATACACAGTCTAGCTTCGATATTATAAATCTTACGTTGATAATCATTTAGAATATTTAGCAGTACTGCACCCATTGGTGTTAAACTCGTTTTCAACCAACGATTCCCACAGTTACAGGAACACTACTTGTGATACCTCATAGACCAAATACTTACACAGCGTGAAACGTCCCCTTTGAACAATTATACACGACTGTGCTTAAACTGACACACAATATTTTGTTAGCGCAACGCAATCTGACTTTCAATAATCCCTACAAAAGAATGGCCCTGACTAACATTAACCTATACGTTTCACAAATCACTTACCTCACAAAAATCTTCGCTACTCAAGCTACTGCAATACAGCGAGCGCCACTACTGCCAGCTAAATAAAAGATTCAAACTACTGAAGGCACTAACTACTGATAGGGATAGTTAGCAAATGAAAGATATTAATAGAGAACAAACAATGTATTTACCTTGATATCATCATATATAAATATAGCAGTTCATGACAAATTTCAAAACTCCGCCATCTCTCTCCCCACATCCACCACTGCTGGCGGCTCACCTCCAACTGCGCAACGCTACGCGCTGTTCACATCCAGCTGCCTAACACTACAATGGCGAGTATTACAACAATGCAAAGCAGCCACAGACTGCACACAGCACAGCCAGTGAATTTCATACAGAGGTGGCGTTACCAATAAAAAAACCTAAACAGCCTACCTACAAGCGCTATCAGACGAAAACATCAACCTGACACAAACTGTGGGAAGTTTGTTTTACAACCTTCGTACCTGGATAAAGAGCATTTCCTATTTGAGATATCTGTGAACGCTGCTGCATAAGACTATTTAAGAAGAAACTAAATTCCTTCAGCTACGCCAATGTTTAAAGGAATCGTATTAACGGCACTAAATCGTGGTTTGTGAATCATTTACCGGCCGAACTCTGCCGCATTTCGCTGGTTGGAAGGCAAAAAGCTTACTGACGAATTTCACAGAAGGAAAAGGGGGACGAAGCGTCTCCCACTGGAAGGACATGTTGTTTTATTTAAATTATTACAAAATCAGGTAAAACGAAAAGTGAGGATGTCAGTATAAGCACATTACTGTTCTCAGTATGATGTAGCACTGCCCAGGGCCTGTAATGATAAAGGGCCAGTTTAGGTCAGGCATATTGTGTACAGAAGTGGAAGAGAGAGCACCACTGAATTCTAATCCGTATGCATTGCATACACAAAGAAATTACTGTTACAGTGTAATTATGGAGCCCAATGGGTGAATTGGGTATTTTCCGGTGAGAAAGAGCACTGGCAAACAGTCTCCGCTACATTAGGCTACTTAATCTGGTGTCACTCTGAGCTAGAATTTATGCTCAGCGACTGAGTGTAAGGTCAATGAGTCGGATGCGAGTTTTGCAACTGTGAAATACTTTCCTACATTATAGAAGCGAATATTAAATTTGAACTAATATTGCGAAAATTTTGTACTTGGATACTTAGAATGAAAATCTTTCTATTTATTGCAAAGGAAAACAAATGATTTTCTAAAACATTGTCTGTCATACACAACTTGAAACACGTCATGTCGACCAAATCATATGGAAGAACTGACAGCGATGTATATCGGAAGGCAGTAAGATCTCCTGCCTTTGGATTTGGCAGCACTCCATAGCCATTTCTAAGCGTAAGTAAATGAAGAAAGGCACAGCGTTTTTGTTATCAAGTAACGTCTTCATCAATTACTTTAGTTTTAATGTAATCTACGAGTAATTGCTGATGTTTGATATTAACCTGAAAAGGATTCCGTAGACAGGGAAGGAGACGTGATGGGCTCGTATCTCTGTCACAGATCTTCACATCATGCTCTTCATCTTTAAATACAGTATATGCACGCTTTGTTACTTCAGAATAGAGGTATATCAGACATCTTTTGTGGTTAGTTAACAGGGACGAAAGGGTCTGGTTTATTACAAAAACTGTCGTCTTCTATTTTCAAGTTTAGATTTGGTTATTGGTATTAGCAAAAATTTCGGTAATTCATCACTCATCATGGCTATTCATCAATTTGATATAATTAGATTACATAAAATTAATTCTTGTGTCATAGATCATGAATACGATATTTCGTAATGATGTGGAATGTGTCATTTTAATGAATGATTTCTTTACGTACCATGATTCAAATTCTTTACAATTTTTTACTCTCTCTCTCACTCTCATTCTTTTTGATTTGTATCTCTCTCTCTCTCTATCACACACACACACACACACATTTCTTTTTTTTATTTGTTTGTTGTGCTCGACTATCGGCGAGGCACGAAAACGTCTGTGAATGAATTTCTTAGTTTTGAGTACACTTACGAAAGAAATATAAAAACAACTATGAGAGTTACTGATTTATGATGCTTAATTTGCAGTCAGTTCTGAGTATTAGTAGTAACTACGCTCCAGTCCCTAAATCTAGTTACAGAAATGCGAATCAGACGCATTACGTGTCCCAGGCCATAGCAGCCGCGACTTGGAGACACCAGCTATGGTCACTTCCCAGCCCGCTGTAAGATCACATCGGTTCGTCTTCTTCCTGCTGGTATTGTAACTGGCAACAAGGCAATGAATGTTTGACAACTCTGTGATCGACGAGTTACCTTCTGGTGTGTACGGAATTAAGCCTCAAATTTCACTTGATTTTACCTGTCATTTCCATTGAATAATCTGAGTTATTATCGCTTGAGGTGTAACAAAAGATTGTAAATTTACGGTTTTCAGCCCAGGAAAGTCGTTCCACGTGGAAATCGCAAGTAATCTCGTCCTTCAAAAAGCGGTTTACGAGTTCTAGCCACTATTGGTCTAGTAAGAGGAAGAAAAGACACATACTTATTCGTCAGCTCTGTGGTAACGTGCTGACCTGTGAATCAGAGCGTGCTGTGGGTAACAGTTCCAGTCTCACTGAGTGTAGCGTTTTTATCCCTTCTGTGAAAGAGCTACAAACAGTCACATCAAACATCGATAAGGAAATCGCAAGAAAATACTTTTGGTTCATAGTGCAATGGTGAAAAACTTACAATGCTGCACAACAGGTAACGCCTCTTTCCGCTGCTGACAAGCCAATTTTGGGTTTCTAGGAATACATAACTTTATTTATGAAATGCCACATTTGCATACATCTTGAGTATGACACAGCATACCAATTAAACACAAACCCAATCAAAATCTAAGTGAGTAGTATTTTACCAATTCGTGTCGATAGAGGCACGCTTGTGTACAGATACTCAGTTTTATTAAAACAGACTTTCGTCGTAAGGTTATCGTGGGTAGTTTTATTACATTTTTTATAATACAGTTCACAATTTTCTTACGTTTTCCTTTAATGTTGTTAAAACAATAGTAAACATGAGAGAGAAATTAATCATCAACGATATATGCGAATTCTCTGATGTTACATATAACAGTCTGAAAATACAGAAGCAGTTTCTCGATTACATGCATGTAGAAAACTTGTTCCGAGTTAAAGCTCTCAAACAAGGTTTGAAGAAGAATAAAATGCCACTACCAGACGACAGCTAATGTAGAAAATACTTTTCTGACGTATTTTGGCACGATGCGCTCTACCCATACATAATACAAAAGTTTCGAGGTGCATATACTGTCTGGCTGTCTGTTAAACCTGAAATGAACAAAATGTCGCAGAAGTTAGCCCTTTTTCCACATACGACTATTTTGGGTTGAGAAGTGAAGGGAATTATGTTACAAGTTCCATTAGATTGCTAACTTTAGCAGACAGCAGATTTGCGGTTAAAGAAATATAGGAGTGAATGTACTCGAACTCGCGACATATTGTCTACCCCACACGACGCTTACCATTATGCTACCAGCCGACACATAGCTGTAACAGCTCCAGAAGTCAAGAACAACTCCTCCAGAACCTCTGCATTTCACAGCGCTGTGGGATAATGCATATGGCAAGGTCAATACTTATGAGAGACAAACAGTTATACCCTTTCTTTTGCACTGCACGACGTTTTCAACAAACAGATAGCGCAATAGAGTAGCTCAAGTGGAAAGGAACACTTCCTATTTAAATTTCTGCATCCTACACTGTTGGCAGTTCCATGTTGGTGGCAGTTACGTGATTTTCTTTTGGTGATTACAAAATGAAGTTGAATGTATGCACTGTGTAGCCAAGACAGCTAGTTCATGGTGATTCGGTCAACCAAGCAAATGAATTTACTGAACATGCTACAAATTGATACAGGGAGCCTGTGTGTCATAATTCTCAGCCAGTGTGGCACAACGGCGTTATGATAGAAAAACGAGCCACTCAGCAGAGGGTCTGGTGGTCTGTTGGGCTGATGTGAGGTTTACCTGTGTATGGTCTGGGTTCGATTCCAACTTCGGTGACTGATTTTAGATAGGGAGAGACAGATTCCCTTCTCTTCTGGCTACACAAAGTAAAGAAGATATAATGGCATTGTGGTCTGAAACTCACATTAAAAATTATATTCCTTCACTACCAAGTAGACGTTAGGCTGAGCCACAATAAAGTCTGGAGTGGCGACATGTAGAAACTCTATCACCAGTAATCTTTCTTATACTAGTTATTTATTTCTAGTGACGAAATAAACGCTATGTGGGATCACAGGACACTTATTCCATCTTTTGTCTTAGCTTCTGTATGTCGATAAAAATTGGTTCTGAACTGGAAATGCAACTCAGATAGTCCTTAACGCTCGGCTACAATTTGTTGTTTGTTAAAAACTGCAGATTCCTCAACATCTCCATATTTTGTGCGTGAATGGGTTCGATTCCTGGCCCGGCACTAAAGATTTCATGATGTATTATCAAGCTCTAGCATGAGAACACCTATCTGCTGGTGGATAATAATTTCGATTTTTAATGTATTTTCATTCGTTGTCAACACTAACGATATTTGTCGTTTTTGACTCCCAGTGAGACACAGAACTATTTGCGAGGTCACTGTAAGTTCAAGATGTTATTCCGAGTTGCTGGTGGAGAAAAATTCGGTAGCTGACGTCTCTTTGTGTGTAGTCAACAACGATATGTGTGGGGCTCTATTCCCAGTCAGCACTGAACTCTTCGTCATATTATTTCTAGTTCAAACATGCTCACATGTCGCTGCTGGTGCAACAAACCCATATTTAACGTTCGTTTTCTCTAGAATATAACAGCGATAGGTGCCAGGTTGGAGTCCTGGGAAGGAAAAAATTAATGTTTCGTCTCGTCATTTCAGTTAAAACATCTAGCTACTGCCGAGTAAATGCGATACGTCACAGTTGATTGTGCTTCGATATCTATCCGATTAGGTCCTGGGTTCGAATCCCTGTCCAACACAAAGCCTTACCTCACGGCATTTCAAATAAGTTACTTGTTAAGAAGATATATTTAACATCTCTCGTAGTTCGTTAACGGGGACAATAGGTGCTGGGTAGGAATTCGGGTCCGTTAAAAATGTTTGCGTTATGTAATTTAAAGTTGGTATTTGCTAATTGATGCCGGCCGGTGTGGCCGTTGCGGTTTAGGCGCTTCAGTCTGGAACCGCGTGATCGCTACGGACGCAGGTTCGAATCCTGCCTCGGGCATGGATGTGTATGATGTCCTTAGGTTAGTTAGGTTTAAGTAGTTCTAAGTTCTAGGGGACTGATGACCACAGATGTTAAGTCTCATAGTGATAGGAGCCATCTGAACCTTTGTTTTGGTAATTGATACTGTGTAAAATCGAGGTGTATCACTCTCTGTATGCCTAATCAGGAATGACTGTTAGTTTCCGTCAGTCACGAAATCTTTGCTTATTCTGCATGACCTGGGTTTGAATCCATATGCAGAACGAGACGGTTCGTTGTGTCATTTGAAGTTCTTACATATTCTCAATTTGCTGCTCGTGAATAACTTACATTTTTAATGTCATTTTGTGTTAAATACGGTATGTTACTTTTAAGAGGAAATCATGAATACTACGAACTTACTACGTGCATTACCTATCTGAAGTAATAATGAGAGTGGTAACATTTCAGGTATGTCATTTATTGTAATAAATGTGAGCTTAGAAGCCTTGAGGACAGTCTTACCTGCGATAAGGTGTTCCCTGATATTTGTGGTATCGTAGTATTACTTTACATCTAGAGTTATTGCGATACAGAGTAGTGTTTTCTAGTGGTGACTTGTTGGAGCCATTTTCAATAGTCAAACGACTGTACTAAGGAGCATTTAGAGGACCTGCTTGATAGCTGCGTTATGTGGGTTGCATGCGAATCAGGCGAAATACAATTCAGGTCGTTCGGATACTTTTGAGCACGACTGTACATGACCGTGTTGTATTGCGGAACACTTTTTCAGATTTGGAAATCCGTACTTTTTGGAATAATTTTTGTAGTTTCAGATAAAGATAGCTCAGCGTAAAAAGTAAAAACCATCTTTTAAAAATGGAATGTGAGAATATCTTAAACCTCCATTACACAGCTGGCTAGAGGTAACCGTCTGAAAAGAGTTCCACTTCTCTCGCCACGTAACGTACATCAATATTAAGTCATACAAGTAAACATTTTATTTACTAAAAGTAAGTCACTCTAGACCATCTAGAAGTGTGTAATCAAAATGTCTAAAATGCTATGTAGCTTTATAAGTACGCATGCTAAGTACTTAATTCCAGGGCATCTTCCATCCAGAATCCGAACATTTTTCAGTAGCCTTCCCAACGACGCACAATTTTTATCTACGGTGCTCGTAAACTTTGAGAGTGTGTGTGAAAAGAAAAGTCACAATTTGGAGCTAAACGACCACCAAAGCCCATGTGGTAATTGTGAAAAGCCTTGTAGGTAGGAATGAGACACAGAAAGAATAGTAAGCGCTTCAGCCACGCCAGAGACAAATCTGGAGACGTTGATAGCGACTGGAGGGAACAAATGAAGTGACGTTAGCTAGATGTCAATATTTAAAGGAGCTCCGTTTGTTCGACACGAAAGATGGCACAAAAGAATGGAAGGAGGAAGAGTCTTTGAGCCCGCAATGTCGTGAATTTCAAGGACGAGCGAAGGATGGAACGGAAGCTGAGAAAAAGAAAATGGGATTCGCAAAGAGGATTACTGTGTGAGCCAGAGGAGCAAAGAAAGCGGATTTCGACGGAAGACCGTGCGGCCACCAACTCAAAGCTTAAGGAGTCCGAATGTACGGAATATAAGAAAAACATCTACATAGACGCTCGCGGCTCCTTCACAGTTTTGGTGTTTACGTTTGAAAAACGGTGACAGCAGCGGTGACCAAGACTGACGTCGGTGATATGAAGGTTCGATTGCGTTCGTAGAAATCCGAAGGAGTAATTATGGGATATGCATTTTCTTGGCAGTCTGCTGTTCTGTCAGTATTTACAGTTTCAGGATCGCACTGCGGGTCTGTTAATATTAAGATTTACAGCTGTCTGCACTTTTACACGAACAGTATCTGATCAAAAGTATCCGGACAACCCTATGTATCGTGCTATTGACCTGCAGACATCAAGAGAGGCAGACCTGGAGATATTGTGTTGTCAGTAGAGGAGCGGTAACAGCAGAGTGGGTCGCTCGAATGTGAACTAGTCATTGGAAATCACTTAAATAACAAATCCATAATCGACATTTCAAACGCTTGAAAACCATCCAAGTTGGTGCCGTGATTGTGGAGTGGAAATGCGCATTAACAAACCCAGCTAGAAGAAGGCCAGCTGGACCTCATACATTGATGACAGGGACTACCGATCACTGCAGAGGGTGGTTGTTAAAAATCATATGAAACCTCTAAAGGAATCATTCGTGTGTTTGAAAGTGTTGTGGCTGTACTCTCTTGTAATGTTTTGTGGTTCCGGGCTGGATGAGGAGAGGGTGGTATGACAGGTGTGTGGCCGGTTTCCTCTCACTACAACACAGAACGCACGCGTGGTTAAAATACACTTTAATACAGGAAGCAACTTAATACTTAACTTCGACAATGTGCAGTCTGAAGTTCTGTGGCTAACAGCAATCAAATAACATGTACTAATTCTTGAATCTTGTTCGTTTCCATATCACAAATATACAGGGTGATTCACGAAGATATTCAAATATTTAGTATATTATTCTACAACTAAAACTAAAGAAAAAAGTTCATCCAAACATAGGTCCGCAAATGTTTGGTTACGGAGTTAGGCTAATAAAAGATTTTGCCTGAAATTTAGCAACTTCGCTAGTATGATGCCATCGCACAACAGTACGAGCTTAAAGTAAAGCACGATTTCCATTTATTTTGTTGTTATTGATCTGGTGAATCTACTAAAACACGTCTCGGACGTGTGTCTGCAGTATTTTTCTAGAAAATCCAGAGAAGCAAAGGCGTAATTTCGTAAAAATTTTAATTTATTAACTACTTTTTACGTTCTTTCAATGAATAATACAGATAACTAACTCGTTTGAAGGCTAGGAAACGACTGAAACAACTCACTAACAGTTGCCAACAATGACATAAACGTTTCTACATTCTTAATGGAAAATAAACAAATTTACATGTATAATAAACTTTGCTTCTCTGGATGTTCCGGGAAACTATTGCAGATACAAGTCTGGGACATATTTCATTAGATTCACCGGACCAATAATAACAAAAGAAATGGAAATTGTGCTTTACTTTAACCTCGTACAGTTTTCCAATGGCTTCTTATTCGCGAAGTTGCTAAATTTCAGGCAAAATCTTTTATTAGCCGTAACCCCGTAACAAAAAATTTGCGGACCTATGTTTATACGAACTTTTTTCTTGTTTTCTACTTGTAGAATAACATATTAAAATATAGGGTGTCCACAATGAGACTCGAACATTTGAACTCATAAAATCTGAGAGGAAACACAATTTATTGACGAACAAATACAGGGAAATCATACTGCAGCTCATCAAGTTTTCATACACAGGTGGACAGTTTAGTACATTTGAACATGGGCGCCACGGGTAGCGCGAAGAATATCAAGTCTATGTAGATGTAGATGTATAATCGATTTCGTGCCATGTGTTGCGGAGCATCTGTTCTGTGACAGAGTTGATGACAATTCTTATGCGCTGTTTCAAGTCTTGCAGGTCCTTTACTGGTGTAGCGTATACCCGGTCTTTCACATAACCCCACAAGAAAAAATCGAGGGGGGTTACGTCGGGCGAATGTGGCGGCCAAGGAATTGGACCTCCATGCGCAAATCCATCGTTGCGGGAATGTGTCATTTAAAAATTTTCGGACATCGAGGCTCCAATGGGGTGGTGCATCGTCCTGTTGAAACATCACATTTGGCTGCAGGTCTGTTATCTGTGACACGGCAAATTGTTCCAACATCTCCAGGTAGATGGCTCCATCCACAGTTGGCTCCTGAAAGAAAAACGGCCTAACAATGCGATTTATCATCAAACCACACCACACATTAACTTTCGGACTGTCGCGCATGTGTTCCCTAGGTGCATGTGGATTTTCGGACCCCCGGATGCGCACATGGTGACGATTGACAGCCCCTGACACGTGAAAGGTTGCCTCGTCAGTAAACATCACGCGTGATAAAAATGTCTCGTCCGCGGCAATGCCATCTAACATGACACATGCAAATTCTTCTCGCTTTGGCCGATCATCAGGCTTGATTTCTTGCACAACCCGCACCTTATATGCGTACAAACGTAATCGCTGATGAAGCATTTTGTGCACTGTTGAGCTGGCCAGTGTGGCCATGCGGTTCTAGGCGCTTCAGTTTGGAACCGCGTGACCGCTACGGTCGCAGGTTCGAATCCTGCCTCGGACATGGATGTTTGTGATGTCCTTAGGTTAGTTAGGTTCAAGTAGTTCTAAGTTCTAGGGGACTGATGACCACAGATGTTAAGTCCCATAGTGCTCAGAGCCATTTGAACCATTTTTTTGCACTGTTGAACGTTTCATACGAAGTTCTTGTGCTGCCTGCCGCACTGAATTCTGTGGACTTTGTTCGAATGACCGCCGCATTTGTTACACATGATTTTCGCTGATCCCAGGCTTACCACCACCATGTCCTTTCGCAACACTCCCAGTAGCCAAAAACTGATCGCACCACTTCTTTATAGTCTTGAACGACGGGGGCGCGTTGTTGTAAACTCGACGAAGGTTTCTTTGCCCTTGGGCCGCCGATTTTGTCTATGCGTACCACCGGACCACTTGTGCACGCTCCTTCATATCCTCCATTTTGCTAAAACAATTGATTGCAGCTCCACTACGGCCACTTGGAGTGTCAGATTTGCACACCACAAACTTGTTGAGTTGCTCTGTCTGCCCCTTCAGGATTTACAGGTCCACCATCTGAAATGAGAAAGATATAGGATATTAAAATGTTGGAGTCTCATTGTGGACACCCTGTATTTGCATATCTTCACCAATCACCCTGTATACAATGAGTAACGTTCGCTCACAGCTACCTAAGTTGCCAGGCGACTGTTATCACTGTGGAAGACCAGAGCACAGAGCTACGTATTGAGGTGCCATGCGAACTGAGTCCCGATGCGACGTACCTAGGTACTGAGTGAGAGATTGAGAAAGCTCGGTCGGCGGCGGCAGCCTATATTCACGCTGCCCAGGGGCGTTGTCGGCGCGTAGCCTGGGGGCGTGTCTTGGTCTTCTCTTGTCACAGGCGCGCTTAGTTCAGCGCCTGCTATACAATGTTTCCTAGTGCCGACGGGTGTGCCGTTGAAGGCGTACGCCATCACAGAATGGTGTACTAGAAGCCCTATTAGCACAATGGCCAAGCAGATCCTCATACGCCAGTTATTTCTGTAGACAGTGCTCAGTGATGCTTGAGGTTGTGTAAAGAGTGACGCCAATGGACGACTGGAAACAAGCGATTTGGAGTGATGAATCCGATGAAAGGGTTTGGGTTTGGGGAATGACTCAAGAACATCACCTGTCCTCATGTGTAGCGTATACAGTGAAGTGCACTGTAAACTTTCCCGGCATAGTAAATATAAATGTCATGTGACTAGGGCCTCCTGTCAGGTAGACTGTTCGCCTCGTGCTAGTCTTTCGATTTGACGCCACTTCGGCGACTTGTGCGTCGATGGCGATGAAACGATGATGATTAGGACAACACAACACCCAGTCCATGAGCAGAGAAAACCTCTGACCCAGCCGGGAATTGAACCTGGGCCCTTACGATAGACATTCTGTCGCGCTGACCACTCAGCTACCGGGGTAGACCCGACATAGTAATTGATGATATTCATATCGGTTCTTCATATGGAACATAACGTCATCTTGGCACAATGTTTCGGTGAATCCTCCTGGGCGCCATCTTCCGGTGAGTAATTGTCTGCATCCCAGTATCAAGTTCACGATGAAAATTGAAAAGTATGGGAAACTTCCGTTTTTAGATGTCTTGGTCTACAAGAGGGATGGTGGGACATTAGGACACAATGTTTATCGCAAGCCCACGCACACAGACCAATATCTTCAAGCATCTAGTTGTTGTCTATCGTACCAACGCAAAGGGATCCAACGTTGGTAAAAAGAGCTTATACCATCTGAAATGCTTGACACGAGAACTGGATCATCTAAAAGCAGTGTTCAAGCAGAAAGGTTATAACGACAATCAGATCTGTCATGCATAAGAGATCGTACCTTCACGGGAACCAACAGAAGATACAAAATGTCGGTGGAGTTCCTATCTTTCACGGGAAATTTATCTTCAAAAATAGGTAGGATTTTAAAGAGATTTGGTATTAAAAGTCTGTTCCGTCCGCCAGCTAAGACTAGAACGCTGCTGGGCTCAGTGAAGGATGATTTGGGTTTGAGGAAGCCTGGTGTCTGCAATATTCCCTGCCATTGCGGGAAAGCCTGTATTGGACAAACGATTCGTATGGTCTAGGATCTATGCGTTCGATCAGACACAAGTGATTGCACCGCGTGGCCTTGTAGGGACTGTATAGTGAAAGCAGCTATTGAAATCCGGCTATCTGACAATGTTGTAAACAGATGTAAGGGGCATCCTTTAAGTAAGAGTTGGAACGTTGTTTTGTTT
This sequence comes from Schistocerca serialis cubense, assembly GCF_023864345.2. NCBI lineage: Eukaryota > Metazoa > Arthropoda > Insecta > Orthoptera > Acrididae > Schistocerca > Schistocerca serialis. Next base: position 145,321,548 of record NC_064641.1, on the reverse strand, counting down.
GACATTAAAACAACAACGATGTTTGTTTCGGTCATCAAAAGGTACCAACAGTGTTTGACATCGATTTATCGTTTCCGCGAGTTTTCACCACCGGTGCGCTGCCGGGCTTTGCGCTAGAGGGCAGCTTTATTCACGCACGCGAAGTGGAACTACAGTCGGAAAATGAAGGAGCCGCCGCTGCGTATTCGATTTCAGTTCCGGCGAGTTAGTGCGACACCCCACTCACCTGAAGATGGCGGCCAGGTGGACCACCGAAATGTTGTGTCACGATGTAAATATCAGTGGAGTGCAATGTTGACGGTGTTACGGTTTGAGAGTGTTTTCGTGGTTAGGGTGTGATCCTCTTATTGCGCTTAAGAAGACGCTCAATGCGGAACGATATACAGACATTTTAAAGCGTTGTGTGTTGCTTGTAGTCGAGGAGCAGTTCGAAGGCGATCTTTGTATCAGCACGACAAAGCAAGCCGTCATTAAGGAGCATCCATGAGGCAATCGTTTGCAGACAATAACATTCCTCAAATGCCAAGGCCTGCCGAAAATCCGAACGTGACACAATAGATGAGTTAGCAAGATCCACTTCGCTCCAGACCCCACTGTCTAACAAGATTACCTTCTGTGATTTCAACTGGTGAGGGCTGCCATTCCATCACAGATACTCAGAAACCTACTGAAACCGCTCTGAGAGTTCAAGCCGTCATAAAGGCGACATCTGGAGACAGCCCACATCAATGTCCAGTAATACGAGTGTCCGGGTAATTTTGATCAGAAAGTCTATGTTTGCACTGTTCTGCAAGTGTACTCCACAAGCCACTGTGCAGTACATGGCTGGGAGCATACGTCGCGCCAATATTATCTATTTTCTCTGCTATTATTATTCCATACATATACTGAGCAAGGGAAAAATAACTGCCTGTATGTCTCTGTACCCTCCTAATCTATGTTACTGAACTCACTTCATGACTGCGCGAGATACACGATGGTAGCTCCATAATCTTCGTACAGTTTTCTTCGAGGAAGATCCTTCTGAACCTGCCCACCAGCGTTCACTGAGAACTATGTCGACTTTCTTTCAATGGTTTCCACTTAAGTACCCGAGCTTTTTTGTTAGAGTTTCCTTTGGGCAATATCGACCTACTATGGTCCTAGAAAAGCGTCTCTAAGTCCATCCGCTGTCTGCTGCTATGCCTGCTTGATAAGGACTCCGAATACTGTATCGGTACTCTACAATTGGTCGCAATACCGTCGTACACGTGATTTCGTTGACGTAGACATACGTTCGCAGAACCCTTCCCGCAAATCTTCTATTCGTCTTCTCTAACATTGGCGGTACGTTAACCTTCAATTTCCTATCGCCACTTACTACTACTCATAAAACCTTTTACTGTGAGGCGTGTTCTAGATGTTCACCACTAGTCGCTTAATCGGTTACTGTCGTCTTCCTTCTGTTTGCTATACACTTTATCGTACATATACCAGCATTTAAAGCGAACTGCCATTCATGACACCACGTGGGAATTTTGTAGTTCCTTTGTAAAAAACAGACATCACGCAGAATGTTAGACCTTATGATCTCCCAACAACTATTCTTCCCTGTACACACGAACGTCTTCAAAGAAGAGTCTTTACTGCTGCTGATACTGTATATGAAGTCGATTTTGTGCACTGAGAACATTAGAAATCCTATTACCTTTCTTTGGAGAACTCGCATGTTATTTTCGCTGTCCAGTATAAGGTAATGGGTTATATTTGTCATACATTCATCACTATCATCATCTACGAAGAAGCACTCTACCTGTGCAACTTGTAACAAAGTAATATTGTGAGATTCAAATGTCAAATGTGTCATCACTAGTTTACCAAAAACTGGGCTCCCATCTCTTTTTTCTGCAGATTTCATTGTAAATTCAGTTACACAGTACAGGAATAATGTCCATTGGACTAACACGTCATACTAAGGTATTTAAAAATTCTATACATTTCCAAATTAGTTCCCAACATATTGAAACATTGCTTGTTCCTTTGAGTGTAAGGGTTTTAGTCATAATAATTAGTTATCCTCTAGATTTCACTTTACAAGCATTGTAATAAATGTCAGAAGGTTCGAATATTTTTCCAAAATAGGGGTAACTGCCCTAGTCAAAAGAGTAGCATCCTGCTATAATGGGTTTGAGGAGCACGACAGTAAATTCACGTTTATGTCTTGGCCACCAAAGTCGCCTGACATAAACCCGATAGAATACGTGTGGGACGCTACATGATGACAGCTCTTCTCCCATAAACATGCGACCCGTGATTTACGAGATTTGCGTGGATTGTACTTGGTGGATATTATTAAAGAACAGCTCCTCATAGAGGTCCAGTATGGACTGGAATTATTATATGCTAACGAAAATTGGTATGTATTCTAATGCGTTAATGCGGAACCGATTTACTCTGAAAAAATGTAAAAAGCTCCAATTTTGGCCACCAGGTGCAAATCTGGCGCTGCGAATGCAGGGAAGTTGTACAGAAACGACTCCATATGTAATGGGTTAGGAAGGGGACGTGGGCAGAAAAGGACAAAAAAATGGTTCAAATGCCTCTGAGCACTGTGGGACTTAACTTCTGAGGTCATCATTCCCATAGAACTTAGAACTACTTAAACCTAACTAACCTAAGGACATCACACACACCCATGCCCGAGGCAGGATTCGAACCTGCGACCGTAGCGGTCGCGCGGTTCCAGACTGTAGCGCCTAGAACCGCTCGACCACCCCGGCCGGCCAGAGAAGGACAAACAAGTGAGAAAGGCATAATGTTGATTTTATTATAAACCGCCGCTTACACAAATTGTTCTATATTAACATCGGCGTCATCGACGAGATACTGCATTCTTAAAACTTTGTCATCAACAGTTGATCGCAGCAGTTCCGGTGGAATCTGACCAACTTATACTGGCCGTCATATCAGGAAGAGATCGAACGTGTTCTTGGTAAACACGTTCTTTTAGATAGTCCCAGAGCCAAAGGATTACATGGATTCAGATCAGCTGAACGCGCAGGCTATGCATCTGGAAAACACTTTCCTGGAAGGTTATACTAAGCAAATTTTTCACTGGGCGAGCGGCTTGAAGTATTGCCCTATCTTGCACGAAAACAGAGGTTTCCACAAAGCTGTGTTCTTCCAAAGCAGGAAACACAAGCTGTACAAGGAGGTCTCGATAACGTGCAGGCGTCACTGTACGGGTGTATTCTCTTCAAAGGAGAACAGACCGAGAATAAAGGTGCTTGTGAATCTACACCACACGGTCACATACGAAAAGTGCAATGGCTCTTCATACATAGCACGCGGTTTAACAATAACCCAATATGAGTATTCAGTGCACCCTGTAGTGTAAAATGTGCCTCATCACATCGTAGAATATTGTCTGGCCACACGTCATCAACTGCTGTCCGTGCCAGAAACCGAAAATTCAGAACGCTGCTGCAGATCGTGAGGTTCCAGTTGGTGTACCATTTGGATCTTGTTCGGGTACTAGCGTAATATAGAGCACATTTTTTCCGTACTGTTGACTATGGGATGGACAATTCTTGTGACACTGTCCGAGACCCATTCTGCATGGTCAGTTACAACAACTTCGTCAGTGGTTTCCACTGTGATAGGACCCATTCCTCTTCCAGCTGCCACACCTAGCTCACCAGTGTTTTCGAATTTCAGTATCATCTTCTTTAAACCATGTAATGACATTGGGTCACTACTCTGACCTTTCAGTCGGCGATACTCACTCAATGCAGCACTGTAACTGCTGCCGTTCACATAAATTAGTTTCAGTGACAGTGCATATCTACATTTACATCTACATCCATACCCCGAAAGCCACATTGACGGTGTGTGGCGGAGGGTACCTTGAGTACCTCTATCGGTTCTCCCTTCTATTCCAGTCTCGTATTGTTCGTGTAAAGAAGGATTGTCGGTATGCTTCTGTGTGGGCTCTAATCTCTCTGATTTTATCCTCATGGTCTCTTCGCGAGATATACGTAGGAGGGAGCAATATACTGTTTGACTCCTCGGTGAAGGTATGTTCTCGAAACTTTAACAAAAGCCCGTACCGAGCTACTGAGCATCTCTCCTGCAGAGTCTTCCACTGGAGTTTATCTATCATCTCCGTAACGCTTTCGCGATTACTAGATGATCCTGTAACGAAGCGCGCTGCTCTCCGTTGGATCTTCTCTATCTCTTCTATCAACCCTATCTGGTACGGATCCCACACTGCTGAGCAGTATTCAAGCAGTGGGCGAACAACTATAACCTACTTCCTTTGTTTTCGGATTGCATTTCCTTAGGATTCTTCCAATCAATCTCAGTCTGGCATCTGCTTTACCGACAATCAACTTTATATGATCATTCCATTTTAAATCACTCCTAATGCCTACTCCCAGATAATTTATGGAATTAATTGCTTCCAGTTGCTGACCTGCTATACTGTAGCTAAATGATGAAGGATATTTCTTACTATGTATTCGCAATACATTATACTTGTCTACATTGAGATTCAATTGCCATTCCCTGCAACATGCGTCAATTCGCTGCAGATCCTCCTGCATTTCAGTACAATTTTCCATTGTTACAACCTCTCGATATACCACAGCATCATTGGCAAAAAGCCTCAGTGAACTTCCGATGTCGTCCACAAGGTCATTTATGTATATTGTGAATAGCAACGGTCCTACGAGACTTCACTGCGGCACACCTGAAATCACTCTTACTTCGGAAGACTTCTCTCTTCACGATATCCATATTGAACACTCACATTATGGCTTTTCAAATGACAGGGTGGATTTCATACCGCCATAGAAACTGTGTACAGCGCCAGATTTGCACCTGGTGGCCAAAACTGGAACGAAATTTTTTCCAGCGTGAATGTGGTTCGCGTTAACGCTTCAGCATGTCTACCACGTTTCGCTGTCATACGATAATTATAGCCCACAATGGCCCTCTGTGAGAAGCTGCACTATAATTATAAACATTCGTTACATAGACAGATGCTGCTACGTATCTCTGGAAACGTGCCAAGGACTTGTCGAATCCATGGCAGGCACAGTCACTGTTGTACAGCGTTGCAAAGTGAGCCCAACACTCTATTAAGCACACCCATCAAGGTGTGTAATTCAGTGAACATAAAACGGGCGCTCATTTCTAGTAACAAATGCGGCAGTTTCTCGCAAGTTGCGGAACGGCGAATGGAAACTGAAGAGTACCAAATAGGTATAGTATCACTACCTATCTTTTAGGCATGCAGATACACGATTGTTGAGAGAATTAAGTCGGATGCCATAAAACGCCAAATAGTGAATATTAGTCTGCTTCTTCCAACTCTTGGTCTGCAACACTGCATGAAGTACAAGGTAAGAGTTACATTTAGCTGAGTATGAAAGCCATGGAAATTAATTCGTTTGTCTTAAGAGAAACATTTATAGTGTTTTGGTCTTAAACAGTATAATGCACTTCTGAAGATATAGCGTTTGGCTGCTGATTGGCCTGCTGGGAAGGGACACCGTAGATATGTTAAACATTTTTGTCATCTGGAAAAACTGAAACCGTATCTGTCCTGCAGCACTGCTGCATTGCAGCACACATTTCAAATCTTTTTTTAATGGGCACCACCTGTCTTTCTCGCAGCATCTGCCTACCGAAAAGCCTCATACGCATTTCCTTTGCCCCTCCCCCCCATCCCTTTTCTCGTTTTCAAAAGTGCGTTTTACCAGTATTTCGCGAATTGCAGGTTGACTGCTGTCGGTATTGTGAATATCGAAGTCTGCGAGTGACCACATTTCGGATACCGCTATACGGAACTGTCTCATCTGACGTGTGAGGACTAGCAAAGCTTACCCGTTTGCATGTGCAATCATCTGTTACTAATATGTTGTGGCAGTAATCAAATAAGCCGGGTAAAATTGTATAGTGCTTAAACGAAGAGTTTTTATTTCTCGGACCGAGATACAAGAACTTAGGGTTGTTCCCGATACAGATGTTTTTGATACCTTTAGCCTCACATTTGTAACAGCGCACCTAGGATATTGCATAGTTTCAGACTAGTGCTTCGTGGTGTTTAAATGTGGTGACAAAATAGGTTTCCGCAGAGTTTGGAGAACAAATATCTTCATATGATCGGATTTCACAGTCTCACAGAATTTTATAAAGGATAATGTGTTGGCTTTAGAGTGTTATTCTGTATTACTTTCTACTGTTGTTGCGACTTCTGCTAACGGTCATTATCGGGAGCTACAATGCAAAAGAAAAGGTGCAAATTATGAAATGAAGAACAAGTTTTCACACAGAATCTGAAGACACATCGCTGATATATGTATACTTAAAAAAAGACGCATCGTGAAGGAATTATCCGAATTGCGCGAAAGTTTGTAACCTCCCGACAGATTTTTTTCGTAACCTCGCAATAAAAATGTGACTAACCTCTCAATAAAATTGTGACTCATATGTAACCTTTCAATAATTAACTGACAGTGAATCTAAACTGGTAAATCTGGACGTCAGCAATGCTGCGTCATGGTCCTGAAAAGTCATTCTGAATAAACTGAAAATTCTTACCTCAATTTTGTCGCCGGATAACGCGTATATATCTGCTCCTGTAAGAAATTTTTCTGGCACTCCCCAGTTCAATGGCCACGAGATTTGTCATGTATAAAAAGAAACAAATGCTTTTTCTTTACGATAGTCGGGATGACCATGGATTGGAGAAATTAGTAAAATCTTTAAATTCAGATGAACGATTGTCAAAAGTTAATTTTATAAGAAAGATTATTATCAAAAGTTTTTTTGTTTAAAAAAAGACATTTACATGGGATTTGATATAACAATAGTACAAAATCAGTTGTTACAAATTACATATGCGCGCGGCTATGAATAGTAATTCTTTGTTTTACCTTATATTACATCGCTCAGGCACCGCCATCGCTCTCCACGACCGGCCCAACCGCCCGACTGTGAGTTACTACTACTACTAATGCCGACACTGCTCTCTGGTCTGCGATTCTATTGTAGTTTACATATCGCAGGCAGCGCGTGAGCAATCCATCGAAGTTACATCTGCTCAAGTGCGCTAGCAGTAAATTCCTTAGTCAAGAACCTCTTTCAAGTTGATATGTCATATACATGAACAGACTGATTATGATTACAGTTTCAGAAAAATTGCATTTTTAGTACAAAGGGTAAGAGCTTCACAAATTGAGGAAGTCAGAACGTGTTGGTCCACCTCTGACCCTTATGAGTGTAGTTATTCAGTTTGGCATTGATTGACAGAGTTGTTGGATGTCCTTTTGAGAGATATCGTGCCAAATTCTATCCAACTGGTGGGTTACATCGTCAAAATCTCGAAATGGTCGGAAGGCCCTGCCCGTAATGCTCCTGAAGTTCTCAGTGTGGTAGGGGTCCGGCGACCTAGCAGGCCAAGGTTGGGTTTGACAAGCACGAAGACAAGCAGTAGAAACTGTCACCGTTTATGGACGGGCATTATCTTGCTGAAATGTAAGCCCAGTATAGGTTGCCATGAAGGGCAAGGAAACGGGGCGTAGAATATCGTTGACGTACTACTGTACAATAAGAGTGCGCCGATAACAACCAAATGGGTCCTGCTTTGAAATGAAATGGCACCGCCAGACTATCGCTCCCGGTTGTCGGGCCGTATGACGGGCGACAATCAGCTTGGTATCCTACCGATGTCCGGGGCGCCTCCAGACAAGTCTTCACTGGTCATCGGGACTCAGCTCGAAGTGGGACTCGTAGACGATTCTATTCCAGTAAATAAGATTCCAAGCCGAAAGCTTGATTGGGGACGCCCCAGACAGTAGTGGGAGACCAACCCGACTCTTGCCTGCACTACGGACCGACAACCAGGAATGATGAACTGGGGGTGCCATTTCATTACACAGTTGGACCAATGGCTCTGAACATTATGGGACTTAACATCTGAGGTCATCAGTCCCCTAGACTTAGAACTACTTAAACCTAACTGATCTAAGGACATCACAAACATCCATGCCCGAGGCAGGATTCGAACCTGCGACCGTAGCGGTAGCGCGGTTCCAGACTGAAGCGCCTAGAACCGCTCGGCCACACCGGTCGGCCAGCTGGACCCCTTTGATTATTATCTATCCGCGGCACCCTTACAGCACAGCAGTACGTCACGATATTCAACGTCCCGTTTTGCTGCTTTTGATGGCAGGCCATACTGTGCTTACATTTCTTGATGATAATGCTCATCCGCAAACGGCGAGAATTTCTATTGCTTGTCTTCGTTCTTACTCAACTCTGCCTTGGCCAAGAAGTTCGCCGGATTTCTCTCCAATTACACTACTGGCTATTAAAATTGCTACACCAAGAAGAAATGCAGATGATAAACGGGTATTAAATTGGACAAATACATTATACTAGAACTGACATGTGATTACATTTTCATGCAATTTGGGTGCATAGATCCCGAGCAATCAGTACCCAGAACAACCACATCTGGCCGTAATAACGGCCTTGATGCCCCTGGCCATTGAGTCAAACAGAGACTGGATGGCGTGTACAGGTACAGCTGCCCATGCAGCTTCAACACGATACCACAGTTCATCAAGAGTAGTGACTGGCATATTGTGACGAGCCAGTTGCTCGGCAACCATTGACCAGGGCAGCAGTCGAAGATTTTCTGTATCCAGAAAGGCCTGTACAGGACCTGCAACATGCGGTCGTGCATTATCCTGCTGAAATGTAGGGTTCGCAGGGATCGAATAAAGGGTAGAGCCATGGCTCGTAACACATCTGAAATGTAACGTCCACTCTTCAAAGTGCCGTCAATGTGAACAAGAGGTGACCGAGACGTGTAACCAATGGCACCCCATACCATCACGCCGGGTGATACGCTTGTATGGCGATGACGAATCACGCGTCCAATATGCGTTCACCGCGATGTCGCCAAACACGGATGCGACCATCATGCTGCTGTAAACAGAACTTGGATTCATCCGTAAAAATGACGTTTTGCCATTCGTGCACCCAGGTTCGTCGTCGAATACGTCTACAGACGTTAAAGTAACCTCTGGCGTGCCACAGGGGAGTGTTATGGGACCATTGCTTTTCACAATATATATAAATGACTTAGTAGATAGTGTCGGAAGTTCCATGCGGCTTTTCGCGGATGATGCTGTAGTATACAGAGAAGTTGCTGCATTAGAAAATTGTAGCGAAATACAGGAAGATCTGCAGCGGATAGGCACTTGGTGCAGGGAGTGGCAACTGACCCTTAACATAGACAAATGTAATGTATTGCGAATACATAGAAAGAAGGATCCTTTATTGTATGATTATATGATAGCGGAACAAACACTGGTAGCAGTTACTTCTGTAAAATATCTGGGAGTATGCGTACGGAACGATTTGAAGTGGAATGATCATATAAAACTAATTGTTGGTAAGGCGGGTACCAGGTTGAGATTCATTGGGAGAGTGCTTAGAAAATGTAGTCCATCAACAAAGGAGGTGGCTTACAAAACACTCGTTCGACCTATACTTGAGTATTGCTCATCAGTGTGGGATCCGTACCAGGTCGGGTTGACGGAGGAGATAGAGAAGATCCAAAGAAGAGCGGCGCGTTTCGTCACTGGGTTATTTGGTAACTGTGATAGCGTTACGGAGATGTTTAATAAACTCAAGTGGCAGACTCTGCAAGAGAGGCGCTCTGCATCGCGGTGTAGCTTGCTCGCCAGGTTTCGAGAGGGTGCGTTTCTGGATGAGGTATCGAATATATTGCTTCCCCCTACTTATACTTCCCGAGGAGATCACGAATGTAAAATTAGAGAGATTAGAGCGCGCACGGAGGCTTTCAGACAGTCGTTCTTCCCGCGAACCATACGCGACTGGAACAGGAAAGGGAGGTAATGACAGTGGCACGTAAAGTGCCCTCCGCCACACACCGTTGGGTGGCTTGCGGAGTATCAATGTAGATGTAGATGTAGATGTAGATGTAGATGTAGATGTAGATCGCAGGCGCTCCTGTCCGTGATGCAGCGTCAAGGGTAACCGCAGCCACGGTGTCCGAGCTGATAGTCCATGCTACTGCAAACGTCGTCGAACTGTTCGTGCAGGTGGTTGTTGTCTTGCAAACGTCCCCATCTGTTGACTCAGGCATCGAGATGTGGCTGCACGATCCGTTACAGTCATGCGGATAAGATGCCTGTCATCTCGACTGGTAGGGATACGAGGCCGTTGGGATCCGCACGGCGTTCCATATTACCCTCCTGAACCCACCAATTCCATATTCTGCTAACAGTCATTGTATCTCGACCAAGGCGAGCAGCAGTGTCGCGATACGATAAACCGCAATCGCGATAGGCTAGAATCTGACCTTTATCAAAGTCGGAAACGGGATGGTACGCATTTCTGCTCCTTACACGAGGCATCACAACAACGTTTCACCAGGCAACGCCGGTCAACTGCTGTTTGTGTATGAGAAATCCGTTGCAAACGTTCCTCATGTCAGCACATTGTAGGTGTCGCCGCCGAAGTCAGTCTTGTGTGACTGCTCTGAAAAGCTTATCATTTGCATATCATAGCATTTTCTTCGTGTCGGTTAAACTTCGCGTCTGTAGCACGTCATCTTCGTGGTGTAGCAGTTTTAATGGCCAGTAGTGTGAGAGCGTTTGAGGAACTATGGGCAGGGCCCTCCAACTATCTCGTGATGTTGACTAGCTAGCTCGCCATTTGGATAGAATTTGACACGATAAACCTCAGGAGGATATTCAACAACTGTATCAGTTAATGTCAAACGAATAATTGCTTGCATAAGCAGCGTAGCTGTACCAACGCTTTATTGGCTTGCTCAGTTGTGAAGCTCTTCCTCTTGCATAAATTATCCAATTTGTCTGAAAATGTAATCATTTGTTTGTCTATGCATTTATGTGACATTTACCGAGTTCGGTCCCTTTCCGATATCATCTTCGCGGTGAGTGTTCCTTTTTTTATCTTAGAGTTTATCTAATTCTGTTCTTCACACCCACAAATAAGCTCGTCAGCATTTGGGAAAAAAATCCTACTAATTAAGTGCTGTTATTTGTTACTATACGTGAGATGTAGATCTACCCCTACATGAAAGAACGCAAAGAGCAGTCAGAACAGTTGTCAGCGTATCCCTTACCTTATAGGGAAGGTACACCCTTTCTTCCGCCACTGGTTTCCTTTGAATTGCAGCATGGCTCATGAGGGGCGACGGGCGTGGTGTGTGTCAATAGTGTGCAGTCTATCGAGTACGGACAAAAAGGGCGTGATTGCCTTAAGTATAATAACGTGGCTAAGATACAGTTAATTAACAGGGGAGAGACAGAACGGTATCGCGAGTGACTCACGCGGAATAATATACCGCGCGGTTATAAATAATGTGCAGCCACTCAGGGAGGTTCAGTGTGGGCTGATATTGTAGTATGATCGCGAAGCTTGGTAGATGTGCTAACGCGTTAATGTGGAATCGCTTTACGCTGGAAAACAAATTAGTTCCAGTTTTGGACACCAGGTGCAAATCAGGCGCTGTACAATGTTTGTATGACGGTATGAGATATACGCTGTCATTTGACAAGTCGTAACGTGAATGAACGGTATGGTTATTGAGAAGAGAGACCGTGCGCTATTAGTGAAACTGTTTTGTGTGAACGACAGCATTTACAGAGCTGCATTGAGAGAGGTCGGCGACTGAAACAGGGGAGGAGAGGCCCGATGTAATTAAACGGTTTAAAGGAGATGATAATGAAATTCGGAAACGCGGGTGAGCTTGGTGTGGCACCTGGAAGAAGGCGTCCTATTATTGTGGAAGTTATTGACGAGGCTACTGTTGCTGCAACTGATCATGCTAGTGTTCGTGCAGAGCCACGGAAATTGTCCATCACACGTTCAAGGGTGCGGAAATTTTTGCGGTCCGTTTCACACTGTTACCCACCCGTAAGAGATCCAGACGAAGCAGCAACTGAAACCTCATGATCCGGCGGCGCGGAGTAGCCGCGCGGTTTGAGGCGTCATGTCACAGACTGCGCGGCCACTTCCGTCGGAGGTTCGAGTCCTTCCTCGGGCAATGTTCTTAGCATAAGTTAGTTTCAGTAGTGTGTAAGTCTAGGGACCGATGACCTAATCAGTTTGATCCCTTAGGAATTCACACACACACACACACACACACACACACACACACACACACACACACACTCATGATCAGCAGCAACGTTCTGAATTTGCTCCTCGGTTTCTGGCACGGATCGAAGTGGATGACATGTGGCCGGGCAATATTGTAAGGCGTGATGAAGCACATTTTACATCACAGGGTGCAGTGAATACACAGAACTGCCGAATTTGGGAACTGTTAAATCGCGTGCTGTGCACGGAGCGCCATTGCACTCGCCGTATGTAACTGTGTGGTGTGAATTCAAAATCACCTTCATCCTCCGTCTGTTCTTCTTTGAAGGGAATACACCCAGAGGGCCTGTCAGGTGTACCGTGACGTTTGCACGTTATCTTTGTACAGCTTTGTAACAGCGCAACTATGTGGAGATCCCTGTTTTCACGCAAGATGGGGCAACGCTTCATGTCGTTCGCCTAGTGAAAGATCTGCCTAATGCAGTCTTCCATGAACGTGCAATCTCATGTGCTTTTCCAGAGGCATGGCCTGCGAGATCACCTGATCTGAGTTAATGTGACTTTTGACTCTCGGGATATGTAAAAGAACGCGTTTACCAACGTTACGTTGAGTATCTACCTGATCAGATTTCCAGTATACACGGACAGGTTGCTCAGATTCCACTGGAACTGCTGCGAGCAACTGTTGATCACGTCAGTTTACAGATGCAGCATCTCGTCGACGGCTCCGATGCTCATACTGAATAAATCACGTATGCAGCGCTTAATAATAAAAACAACATTATGCCTTTCTCGACTGTCTGTCCCTTCATGCCAACATCCATTTCCTTATCCATTATATATGGAAACATTGCTGTACGTCTTTCTTTTATTCATAGCGCCAGATATGCACCTGGTGTGTAATAAATTATTCCTTACTACTGTAGTGTTATCTTGAAGCTGTGAGAAAGGAGGCCAAGCGTTCCAGGGCGCGGAAGCAGAGACGATGCTGTGGGCAGACGAAACTAGGAGAGATATTGTTACATGAAGTGAACAGTAAGGGGAGAGGCCTTGCGAAGACTAGATTAGATTAGATTAGATTAGTACTTGTTCCATAGATCATGAATACGACACTTCGTAATGCTGTGGAACGTGTCAGGTTAATAAAAGGTGTCTGTAGATTAGACAAAATATTACGACACTCAATATTTTTAATTTTTTTATATATTTTTTGTGGGGTTGGGAAATTACCCACTTACTGCATCCAAAAATTCATCTAATGAGTAGAAGGAGTTGCCACTAAGAAATTCTTTTAATTTCCTTTTAAATGCTATATGGCTATCTGTCAGACTTTTGATGCTATTAGCTAAGTGACCAAAGACTTTTGTGGCAGCATAATATACCCCCTTCTGAGCCAAAGTTAGATTTAATCTTGAATAGTGAAGATCATCCTTTCTCCCAGTGTTTTAGCCATGTACACTGCTATTACTTTTGAATTAGTTCGGATTGTTAATAACAAATTTCATAAGTGAATATATATATTGTGAGGCTACAGTGAAGATTTCTAGCTCTTTAAATAAGTGTCTGCAGGATGATCTTGAATGAGCTCCAGCAATTATTCTGATTACACGCTTTTGTGCAATGAACACTCTTTTACTCAATGATGAGTTACCCCAGAATATGATGCCATACGAAAGCAGAGAATGAAAATAGGCGTGGTAAGCTAATTTACTCAGATGTATATCGCCAAAATTTGCAATGACCCTAATAGCATAAGTAGCTGAACTCAAACGTTTCAGCAGATCCTCAGTGTGTTTTTTCCAGTTCAACCCCTCATCAATGCATACACCTAGAAATTTTGAATATTCTACCTTAGCTACCGATTTCTGATCGACGTCTATATTTATTAATGGGGTCATTCCATTTACTGTGTGGAACTGTATATACTGTTTTTGTCAAAGTTTAATGAGAGCCCATTTGCAGAGAACCACTTAATGATTTTCTGGAAAACATAGTTCACAATTTAACCAGTTAATTCTTGTCTGTCGGGTGTGATAGCTATACGTGTATCATCGGCAAAAAGTACCAGCTTTGCAGACGCCCCCAGAGGCGGTCCCAGGGCGTTAGTTACTCTTCAAGGAATTAACATGTAACTTCGTATATCGTCTAGACGCAGTAGTAGGTTGTCACAGTAGAACTTTGTAACCAACAGGCACGTAATAGTGTATAAAGCCAGCTTGATACCAGCCGTGAGAAGAGCAACGTCAGTAGACTCACAAGGGTTATAAAGAGAGCGAAAACGCCAAAAGCTGTTGACCTAGCAGTCCCTACTCCGGGGAGCCCGAGGGGCGGGGCTAAATGACGTATAACAATAATGTTGTAAGCCTTATTTGGCAGAGCAGTTACGTTTAGCTTTCAGCTGAAGAATGTTGATACCAAATAAGGACATAGTTCGTGCAGCTGCATTAACATCCCCGCCTTAGGAGCAGTAGAGGGGACCTAACTAAACCATGATTGGCAGGGACCTGCAAGAGACCTACGGGATTGGCTGGGTGGCTTTAAGTGGAAAAAACAGTGCCCCCACGCGACTCTTTAAAACCCCTAGATTCCGCATTTTGGCAGAGTTCTCAATCAGACGGTCCTGGCGCCGAATCCGTGTCCGTCGACTCCAGCCTCGGTCCAGCTCCGCGTAGTCTGCTCTCTCTCTTGGAGTGCCTCAGTGAACTGTGTCACATTCATTTTGTTTTGTTTTGCAACTAAGGTGTTGCCTTAAGATGCTGCTAGTGTTTGCTACTGTGGTTAGCATCCACTCCTGGGACTTCTGCACTGGCTTCTGTTGTAACAGTGTTATTCATGCTTTTTCTAACCCTAGAACTAGCTTCCAGTGTATTAGTTAGTCCTGTCTGGAATAAACAACTATTGCAAAACCCTGTTTGTCCAAGAGTCTCCACATCGAGTTCCCTACCGAGTCTCACCACCTGCATTTCTAGAAAATGCCTGTACCAGTGTTGGCAAAGATAGAAGAAATCAAGCAAATGCCTTCACTGTGAATTGTCCTTCTGCCTTCTGCTCTGTACCGCTCGGGAGCGCAGACTGACCAGCAACCCCTTTTTCCCTCTCCCACCTATGTCAGGACACGACATGTGTGCAAAATTGAAACTAAGTTTTTTCAGTGTAAATCGGTTCGCCCTAACGCATATCTGCCAAATTTCGCTGCCATACGATAATTACATCCCACACATGACCCCTGTGTGTAGCTGCTCTTTAATCATATCCACGCGATATCTTACGTTCATCATTTCATAAGACTGGAAAAATTATCACTAGTAACTGACTTATGTGTATGAAAGACAGTTTTGCGATTCCAACAGTGCGCTTGTAAAAGCTTGGAATGGTAGTGACTGGTATTTGACAATAAATTTGAAGAGTGTAGTGCAACTTGAATTGCTATAATTCTGCAGTGTTCCAGTCGTTAATAGTACATACCCCGTAATAAAGACTTTGACTGTGGTCGTACTGATTAAGGGCACACGGTCTTTGTTAGAGGCGAATATGACCAACGGAAGTAAGCTCTGCTACTAATTGATCACTCCGAGTGCACAAAATTAATTAAATTGTGTTTACAACTTACTACCAGAGAACTTTCAAAGAGGGTGAAACCCGTTGTACCTGCATGAGAAAGGAATAGCCTGTTTTCTCTGCCTGTGAAGTAACGGCTAACTTCGTCTGGGAAGTGAATGGTATTCATCTTACTTATTGCTTGGAATAGAGTGAATCAATAACTCCGCTGCAGAGCAAAAAACCTCAGTAACTTGTAGTTGATATGCATATCTCCTGACCCAAATGAATTAAGAAATAACTGTGAGAAGGTGCCTAAAGAACAAAAACTCGCAGTGTATTAGCTTTGATACAGAAACAGAAGAAATGAGGCATTTAGACTAGGAATTGCTGGAACATCGCTGTAAAAAAAAAAAAAAAAAAAAAAAAAAAAAAAAAAAAAAAAAAAAAAAAAAAGTGGCTGCAATTAGTTTTTTTCTCTACTGAGTAGGCTCTGGAAACGGTATCATTCTGTATTTTGATCTACACCGTACTCTGTAAAGCTCTGTGGAGTGCATGGCAGAGGGTACTTACCGTAGCACGAGATATTAGATTTCTTCCTTTCGAACCACGTAGGGAGCGTGGGGGAAGAAGGATTGCTTAAGTGCTTCTATGCATGCTGTAATTACTCTGATCTTGTATTTGCAATCCTTTACGGAAGCTGTACGTAGAAGACTGAAGCTTATTTCAAAATACTTCGCTTAAGGATGGTTCTGGAATTTTTGTAAGTAGGTTTCCGTGGAATAATTTACGTCTATCTATAAACATCTACCAACTTAGGCTTTCCAGCATTCTTTCGACTCTCTCCAGTGGGTAAAGCCAAACCTGTCGTCATTCTTGCTATCCTTCTTTGAGTAATTATTGCAATAGCTCGTACACTATATTCTAAAATGGGACGCGCTAGTGTTTTGTAAGCAATCTTCTTTGTAGACTGATTTCATTATTCCAGTATCCTGCCAATGATCCAAAGTTTGATTTACCTATATTTGAGCCAACAGAATCATTCCATTTCCATACAAATTGTAACGGACTGGTATTTCTATGAGTTGACTGACACCAATTCTGAAACTTACGTAGCATGTTTGTAAAGCGCACAATTTTACATTTCTGTACATTTAAAGCAAGCTGTCAATCTTTGCACCATTTCGAAATCTTATCAAGAGCTGACTGGATATTTGTAGAGATTTTTTCAGATAATGATTCGTTGTATATAACTGTCACATTTGCGAAAAATCGTCGGTTACTGTTAATATTGCATGCTAGATCGTTAATCGGTAAATATGCGGCAGCCTGCCCTACCTAATTTGTTCCAAAACGCCACGCATAAAAATGGGATTCTTCAGGGTTCTGTTGGTGACAGAAAGGTAGGGTAAAGTGTTGTGATAGCCCTTGGGCTGAGGACCATGTGTTAACTCAACAGAAGGATCGTCTTAGTGTAACAACAAAGTCAAAAATACGAGGGTGAGTCAAATGAAAACCTTATATATATTTTTAAATATTATTTATTGTGCAGAAGTGGTACAAAGCTGTATCACTTTTCAACATAATCTCCCCCACGCTCAATGCAAGTCCCCCAGCGCTTACACAGTGCATAAATTCATTTAGAAAAAAATTCTTTTGGTAGTCCGTGCAACCACTCATTCACCGCGTGGCGTACTTCTCCATCAGAACGGAACTTCTTTCCTCTCATTGCGTCTTTGAGTGGTCCAAACATATGGAAATTACGTGGGGCAAGGTCTGGTGAGTATGGTGCATGAGGAAGACACTCAAAATGCAGGTCTGTGATTGTTGCAGCTGTTGTACGGGCAGTGTGGGGCCTTGCATTGTCATGTTGCAAAAGGACACCTGCTGACAGCAATCCACGTCGCTTTGATTTGATTGCAGGCCGCAGATGACTTTTTAGGAGATCTGTGTATGATGCACTGATGACAGTGGTCCCTCTAGGCATGTAATTCTCCGAAATGACGCCTTTTTCGTCAGCATAATCTTCCCTGCTGATGATTCTGTTCGAAACTTCTTTGATTTTGGTGATGAGGAATGGTGCCATTCCTTGCACACTCTCTTCGTTTTCGGTTGGTGGAAGTGAACCCAGGTTTCGTCCCCAGTAACGATTCTTGCAAGGAAGCCGTCACCTTCTCGTTCAAAGCGAAGAAGAAGTTCTTCACAAGCAGCAACACGTCGTTCTCTCATTTCAGGAGTCAGCTGCCGTGGCCCCCATCTTGCAGACACACTATAAAACTGGAGCACATCATGCACAATGTGGTGTGCTGACCCACGACTAATCTGTAAATGTCGTTCAGTGTCACTCGGCGGTTTTCCTTCACTATGGCTTCAACTGCTGCAATATTCTGTGGAGTCACAACTCGTTGTGCCTGACCTGGACGAGGAGCATCTGCCACTGAAGTCACACCATTTGCGAACTTCCTACTCCATTTGTTGACTTACTGCTGTGACAAACATGCATCACCGTACTGAACCTTTGTTCGTCGATGAATTTCAATAGGTTTCACACCTTCACTATGCAAAAACCGAATAACAGAACACTGTTCTTTCCTAGTGCAAGTCGCAAGTAGGGCGGCCATCTTTACACTGATACTGCCACGGTATGTGTGCATCAGCACTATGCTGCCACCTACAGGCGATTCTGCACGCTGTTTGTAGCACGCTTACCAACTTACAGGATAACGGCGCGAAATTTCGATTTGTTATTACAAATTTTAGGTCTTTATTTGACTCACCTTCGTAGTAATGTTGCACACTTCCTCCTGTTTAGGCAAACGGAGCAAATTTGTTGGTTCTTCTTGCATTTGATGTGACCTGCTGTGGTCCTTAAGGAGTTGATGGAGGTACCATTAGTGACTGGGCGGTTTCTTAGAAAATCCCAGATAAAGGGTTTTTAACAATTTTTTGTTACAAAAATGGAGCCGCGGATTTCAAGACATCTATCCTCACCAAAGGGCTGAAACTTTTGCGATATGTACCTAAGATCACGATCTCGAAAAAATATTCAAAATTTTCCGATGTATAGAGGTTTAAAGTTATTACTTCATGGACGACTCCTTAGAGAGCACCCAAAAAGCTTTTTTTAACCATATATTCGTACCTAATCCGAGCCGTGGATTCCATGACGGCTATGTACATCTAATTGCTGAAATTTTTAGGATGTATTCCTAAGTTCCAAATCTCGAACAAACTTAAACATTTTATCGATACCTTCATCCATTTCCCAGATACAGAGGTTCAAAGTTAGCTTCCCATGAACACGTGAAATACGCACGTAAAATACCGCGTGAGGCGAAATCTAA
Organism: Schistocerca serialis cubense; assembly: GCF_023864345.2. Lineage (NCBI taxonomy): Eukaryota > Metazoa > Arthropoda > Insecta > Orthoptera > Acrididae > Schistocerca > Schistocerca serialis. The sequence continues at coordinate 145,302,517 of NC_064641.1, read as the reverse complement.
AAAACAAATTACTGCAGCAAATTTCTCAAACATTAACTGTCTGTTGTCTAGACATTTATGTAAAGGTGCCATCTTTTCGTTTTCAGAAATCCCCGCAAAAACACGGTTTTTGGGTACCAAAACCTAGAGGCAGATTCCAAGAGAGCGATGCACAGCAGACGGGGGTAATTTTTACAATACATTCCTAAGAACCCGATTCGACCAGCCTTGACAATTTTCTTGATATCTTTGTCGGTGTGCGAGATACAGAGGTTCAAAGTTACCATACTTATACACGTAAAATACGCAAGTGATATCCGGTGTGAGGCGAAAATGTAGTTTGTGAAGTGATTTAGTGCGGAGAAATATGTGAGGTGTCTCCGATATCATCAGAAGGTTTTGTGGACCTCATGTGGTAGTACTGAAACACATGCGAAATTTTTTTGCCTGTAAAATCCGATCAGAAGTTTAAAATTACTTTTGCGTTATTTCAGTTTCACACAAGTAAAATATCAAAATTTTACTGACCCATAAAGTTCTTTTCGTATGAGTTACATTCCCTGCTGTGGTACGGAAAGGAAGGGAACCAACGGAAAAATGCTCCTATCGAAGCACAAAAAAAGCGAATATGTTCCTGTTTAAAAGACTCTGACTGAAAAGTAGGATACCAGCTGCTTCATTCTAACTTCCTCAGCACCTTTAAAAATTTTTTTCAAAACTTTTTGCACGCGTGCTTTGATAGTACACTGTAGTGGTATAAAAAGAGCGAAGAAGACAATGGCAGTGTAAGAGAAAGAGAGGGACGCGGTGGCAGTGGAATATAGTTAACAGTGGCAGAACACTCCTAGCAAAAGATTGAAGGAGAGAGTGGCAGTGAAAGTGGAATAAAGAAAAAGAGAAAGTTGAAGTGGGTGAGATCCAGTGATTATGAGAGTCAAGTGGTTCAAATGGCTCTGGGCACTGTGGGACTTAACAGCTGTGGTCATCAGTCCCCTAGAACTTAGAACCACTTAAACCTAACTAACCTAAGGACATCACACATATCCATGCCCGAGGCAGGATTCGAACCTGCGACCGTAGCAGTCGCGCGGTTCCGGACTGCGCGCCTAGAACCGCGAGACCACCGCGGCCGGCTTATGAGAGTCGATCTATGACAATGAAAAGGAAGAAGAGAGAGATAGTGACAATGAGAAGAAACAGCGACAGTGGAAAGGAGAAAAATAAGGTAATAGCAGTTAGAGCGAGCAAGAGGGAGACAGTGACACTGAGAGGGGACTGAAGTAATAGGACAGAACAGGGATTGTGGCCGTGAAACAGGAGACAGTGACAGAGAGACAGAGAGGAAGTGACAATGAGTTGGGCTAAATGAGTGAGTGAAATGAGTAAATGGGAGTGGGTTGTATGAGCGATTAGCGGCGATAGATTAATGGATGTGAGCGAGTTACAGTTAGGTGAGAGTGTGGGAATGAGGTGTGAGTTGCAAAATAAAAAGAGCGCCAATATGTTTACATGCCAACATTTTTTGGAAAATTTTTAAAGGTTCTGCAAAATTTACAATGAGACAATAGTATTGCTCTTTTCAGTCACAGTATTTCAAACAGCAATAAATCCGCCTTCTTTGTGCCCAGATAGGATAATTTTTCCGTTGTTATAAAGTTAGTTTTGCATCAGTCGACGACTCTCCATCCAATATAAGATTCTGCATGCTCCCTAGTAATAAACCCTCAGTCGAGTGTCAAATTTTGTTTGACACCCCTTGTGATCCTACTTTTATTAATAAACGTTGGAGTGGTACCGAGCTGAATGTTTTCCGCAAGTCAAGAACTACTATATCTATCTGATTATCTCGATCCACGGCTTTGAGAATGCCATGTGAGCAAAACGTTTTCCGGCATAGATATTTTCGGAATCCGTGCTGGGGTTGGAATGGAGGAGGTCATCCTATTGAAGATACAGCATTCTGTTTTACCGTACTGGGAACGATAACAGATGGACGTCAGCGGGGCTGGGCATTAGTTCTGTGGATCTCTTCTGCTACCCTTCTTGTAGAAGAGTGTGACCTGCGATTTCTTCCAACCACTGAGCACAGTTTTCTGTTCGAATGATCTACGGTATGTTGTGAATAAAATGATAGCTAAGTCAGTTGCAAATTCTGGATAATATCTGACCAGAATCGCACTTCAGGAATAAAAATTTAAGAGCGTTTGGATCTGAAAAAAAGCGAAGTCTTTGCCAGTCCAAGACATTTTCATCTGGTCTTCGTGTACAAATATTTTGTGCTAGACAATATATAAATATTTTTATGTTAACCGTAAATTCTTTTGGGCACAAAATTACTACTGAAATATCTTGCTATGACAACTCATCTGTTGTTGATTGTAATTCAGCGTGATGTGATTCATTTACTGTAAACTGGCAATGAGTGAGTAAAATCATCGTTTACAATATGTACATTTCTGAACATACAATGGCATTATGCTGCTATGGAGAAGATATTGACATCTGTCCCCATTGTTACAGCCTCACTATTATTTGACTATTGAGGAAAAGAAAAGTAGAATTTTCCTCAGGTAACACGCTCTGAACAACTAGATTGTTTTACATGTACCATTCTGTGACGGGAAAACACGATAGTACATTCTTAAATTTGTCAAATGACCCGATAGATTTTGACTGAAGTTTAAATAATGATAAACAGTGTGTTTTTAAGTTGTAAATTCAAATGATGGCTTGCCTAAGACGAAAAAAAGAATGCAGTATCATTAATTAAATAATTTTTTTGAAATACAAATCTTATTTAAGTGTCGTATATTCACACAAAAATGTACTGTCAAATAAGACGATGACTTCATTGGTTTGTCATGAATTTCAGAGTGGGAGAAGGAGAAATACAAACATAACCCAGACACACAGAAAAACTTTCAACAACCGAAGGAGCTTATGTTTGTAACACTCGCATTAAAGATTACCGGATGGACATCTTCCCTTTAAAGAAAGGCACACTGTGCTTTTCATTAAAGTTAAGAGTACGAATGCATTAGATGCTACAAAATTAGACTACGAATATATTAGAAGTTACAAAATCCCACTGCTCAAATAAAACAGTACAACTCTGTAGAGATATTTGTGGATCTTACAGTTTATATAAATAACCAGTTAAAATTTACAAGATTGAATGTGCTGCTTTAGATTAACTAATTTGTAGATTATGATGTTCTTGGTGTGAAGATAAGAAACTGGATTCTGTGAAACAGTATGTGGAATAATAAAACTAGGGTATAGAGCAGCTGGCACTAGTTTTTGAAAAAGAGAACGGTAACTCAGGTGAAGGTGGACCATCAATTATTGCAAAGTGCAATTGTGCTTACAGGTTATTACGTAGGATGATGGGTACTCATGAGGTGTAAATTTTTCTTCTCTGATGATTTACCATTGTTTCGACCACAATTTTGAAGCCTACTGGCTGCGGAACTTTTTTACACTTCCGTGTTCTTTGAAATTGCTTACTGGCCAATAGCAGGGACACAGGCTGACAGAACACATGAGGACATCCTAGTAAACCTCGAGGAAACGTTGCTGTCGGGATGACACGTTTGAAAAAGTGCACAGAACAAGTAGAGCACTGAACAAGTTGAAAAGGGCTACAAAAGCCCTTAGTAATGGGTAAGTTAGTCATTCAGATTTTTATTTGTCTACATAGTTCTGAAGTACTCTACTCGAGTAATGTTGCCACACCGCTTGGACGGGTCTTGAGCCACTGAAGAGGAACAATTGTGGACAGTATGCTGTGAACGCCAAGGCGTCGTCATTATTAAAGCCCGTGCTAAAGGAATGCCTGTACTGACGGCACCAGATTATTGGCGTATGCGTTTCGGCATGCGAGGAACAACTATTCAGGTTATTGGTTTCTCTAAAAATTTGCAACTTCACAACGCGTGGAATGTGAAACAAAAGCCCTTTTGGGAGACCGGATCGGTTTTAACCCAATGGCGAGCTCATAACGACATCAAAGGATTACCGCGCGACGGATTTTCATTTGGTGACAATGCTTTTGTAGTAAAATATCGATAATCGAATGCCGGAGTGCATTGGGGATGAGTTCATTACATCATCGGGCGGACGCTCCGGGCGCCTAAACTAAAAGTACATCAGCGAGCCGTATTCGCCGCTCGTCGGCTACCTGCCGGTAAAAACGTTTTATTGGCGCCCGTTGAATATACACGCGAAAAACCTGTCGCGAGCTTTTTTTTATTTGTTTCAGTTTTGCGTTACCATTAGAGCAAGAAACGTGATAAAAGCAGTATTCCCCGATCCCACTACCTAAAATGTCATTAATACTGACTCGTTATAAAATTTATCTATTGCATTAGTCACTTTTCACGTAACAGGTAAATAATTTCTCATATTTATTTGGAATTCGGTATTGGAACTGAATCGTAAGTGATGCTGTTCTTTGCGATGTATCTGTTGCTACACTCCTGGCCATTAAAATTGCAGCAAGGAGACTGATTCCGTGATGATGTTACAAACTTTTAGGGATCATGGAAAATATACCAATTCTAGGTCCGAAAATGACCGAGTCATAAGCGAAAATCGTTCTGATACCTCTGATGGTGGACATCTTCTAGTGCAAGCTCTTTGCTTTCCATATTTTGAGAAGAGGTAAAATGGACTAAAACAAGAAAAAATTGTCCCTAAATATAGGCTCTAAACTGCATACCTTAAGAGCTATGATCACTTGTTCATATTTGCTACTGTGATACACCCCGTCTACTGGACAAGTGCTATGAGAGTAGCAAAGATGAACAACTGCTTATAGCTCTTAATGTACGCACTTCAGAGCCCATGTTTACAGGACAGTTATTCTAAAATATGGATCATACTACCTCCCCCCAAAAAAAGGAATAGCAAAGAGCATGCAGGTAGAGAGTTCCAGTGTCAGAGGTATCAGAACAATTTTCACTTGCGACTTTTGACTCGATCGCTTCTGGGCCTGGGTCCTTTACCTCAAACTGGAACATTTGTACTTCTTGGTCATCCCTGAAAGTTTGTAGCATCGTCAGAGGATCACCTTTTATAATTCTGCCTCTTGTAAGAAGTACTAACGTATCGTAACTCGACAGGGCAGCAGGATCATTGACTATCAAGATTAAACTTCTATCGTTTCGCTACCTTGCGGTTTCTCCTGCGTCAGGCTCAAACGGCTGTCATACCAAGATGGAATTTCAACGCTATGCAGAATCTCAATGGCTCCACGTGACTAGCGCCCGAGAGGACAAACGCATTGTTAGGTTGCCCGTACATAATCGTGGAGACACGTCACGTGGCTTGAGTCTTAAAGTGAAATTTTTTCCAGCAAGACAAGTATCCACACGGTCAGTACGACGACGTCTGAAGCACCACGGACTGTTAGCACGGCGGAAATTCTCGCGCCTTCTCTTGAGCCGGAATGAGCGAGAAGCGGCCCGATAGAGGTGCGCTAAACGACAGTACTCACAGGATTGACACCAAGTCGTTTTTTCAGGAGAGTCGTGTTTCTGCGTGAAGCAGCACGATTGACGTAACCGTATATGGAGCCTCCTAGAAGAACAACCGTTGCATCATCGTGGTACGGGCCAGCACTTGGCTTCATGATATGGGGTGCTGTTCTTCACGCGTCACGATCGCATCTGCTTTGGACAGCGGGCATTACATTTCTGACGTAGTAAGGCCGCTGACTGTACGATATCTTGTGAATTCTCCGTGACTTTATCATTCAACAAGTTAACGCAAGACCGCATGTTGTCGGTGCTGTCTTGATAGCTTTCCTCGATGCAGAGGGTCTTTCGCCATCCCAGATCAGCACCTTCTCCAGATCTCTGCCCCATGCAAACGATCGGGTCACATGTTTCCGACGGAGAAATACACTAATTATTGTCGTCATGCAACGGATTTTGGAGCATGTGATCTGTTGGAATATGAAGAACTGCCTTGAAGACGTAGCATAATCAGTTGCCAAATCTCAAAAGATTTTTTTTTTTTTTTGTTTTTTTTTTTTTTAAATGGACTTGTAGTCCGGGGTGATATGTTACAATACAGCATCACCGGTCTATTGCGGTCTAACTGTGTTGGTGAGGCAGTAAATTTCCACAGGGCAGTGGCTCCGTCACTGCACTTCACTTTGGAGGTGTGGCGGTGGGACTTGTAGTCCCGTACCACCCTCTGACGGTGATAGTAACTTTCCTCGATACAGAGGGTCTTTCGCCATCCCAGATCAGCACCTTCTCCAGATCTCTGCCCCATGCAAACGATCGGGTCACATGTTTCCGACGGAGAAATCCACTAATTATCGTCGTCATGCAACGGATTTTGGAGCATGTGATCTGTTGGAATATGAAGAACTGCCTTGAAGACGTAGCATAATCAGTTGCCAAATCTCAAAAGATTTTTTTTTTTTTTATTAAATGGACTTGTAGTCCGTGGTGATATGTTACAGTGCAGCATCACCGGTCTAGCTGTGTTGGTGAGGCAGTGGATTTCCACAGGGCAGTGGCTCCGTCACTGCACTTCACTTGGGGGGTGTGGCGGTGGGACTTGTGGTCCCGTACCGCCCTCTCACGGTGATAGTACTGCATGAGTCAAGCATAAGAATTTTGCCTAATATGGGCGGGTGGGGGTGTGGCGGTGGGGCTTGTAGTCCCGTACGCCAGGGCAGGGGTGGTCTCAAAAGAAAGTGCGACGGACTATTAACATGACTATAAATGTAAAATACCTGCGCGAGAAATAAATACTCTGTGGAATTTAAGCATCTCGTGCGAACTGGATAACAAAAATATGATATATAGACTGTATTTAGCTACGGCAAAGAGATAATTATTCCATGTTGGACCGACATTGGAAGAGAGATGTTCTATATCGGATTGAGAGGAGATTGTTGGAAGCCGCCATTAAGGCAGTAACCTATGTTTTACGGTATTGAAGAAAATAAATACATACAAGAGCACAAAAGGAGTTCAGGTGTGTAGAGTGCACAACCTTTAATCATTTCAAAAGAAATATTCAGTGATTACATGTACGAAACATTTTGGGGAAGGCGAACCAAAGGCTGCCTTTTATTGGCAGAGCTCTTAGAAGATGCAACAGAACTACTAAAGAGACCCTCCATACTACGTTTGTCCGTTCTCTTTTGGAGCGCAGTTGCACTATGTGGATCCTCACCAATTAGGATTAACGGACTACACCGAGAAAGTTCAAAGAAGAGCATCGTGTTTTGTATTATCGAGAAATAGGGGAGAGTGTATCACAGACATGATACAGGATTTGGGGTGGACATCATTAAAACAGAGGCGGTTCCCATTATGGCGGTATCAATCACCAACTTTCTCTTCCGAAGGCGAAAATATTTTGTTGACGCCCACTTACACAGGGAGAAACGATCATCATAATAAAATAAGGGAAATGAAGCTCGCACTGATAGGTACAGGTGCTCGCTTTTCATTGCGCGCAGTTAGAGTGGAATAACAGAGAATTATTGCGAAGATGGTTCGATTAACCTCTGCCAGGCACTTAAGTGTGATTTGCAGAGTAGCTATGTTTTTTTTTCCTTTATTGATTTTCAATTCCCCCCCAAAGGGGGCTTAGTACGCCGCTCTTCAGCCTACAGAATTTTTGAAATAAGGAGGAGATAATAAATAATAAAAGCGGGCGATAAAACGGTAACTTAAATAGTAAAACGGCGTAAAATTGTGGTTAGTTAAAACAGAAAACAAAGGGTTGGCAATGCTAATAAAATACACAGGAAGCAGACAGATAAAATAGTAGACAGACAGTTAAAAAAACACGAGGACGATGTGGTTTCTGTTCGCAAGAGATATAAAAAATCACACCCAGCGACAGTATGATTTCCGTTCGCAACACTTCGGAAAAGACGCACAACACTTAACACTCACTAGAAACACTGCACTCGAAAGTTGGTACGAAGATGACACACCACAGAAAAGGGCAGATGGGGGGAGGGGGACCTGGACAGATGAGGGGAAAAAAGGGTGGTGGAAAAACGAAGTGGGGGGGGGGGGGTGAAGGAACCAGCGGTGGGAAAGAAGGGGGGGGGGACAAGGCAGATGCGAGAGGAAAGGCAGAGGAGTGGAATGCAAATGGACTCGTGTCAAGAAATGGAGGCGGGGAAAAACAAGATGGAAGGGGGGGAGAGGAAGCCCTGTAAAAGGACAGAGGAAGGGATGGGTAGGTGAGGATCAGAATTGATAGGAGGGATAAATGGAGGGATAGAGGCATCATCCAGGAGGGGGAGTGGACCGAAGCCACCTTGGGAAGGAGGTGAAGGGTGTAGAGATGGAGGGTAGGGGGGACACAACAGTGAAGACGTGGCAGGGGGTGGGGGTTGGAGAGGAGAGGGGCAACCAGGGGATGAGGAGGATGAAGGCCGCAGGAGGTGTAGAGGACGGGGATATGTTCAAGGAATAGGAGCAGATGGGGGAAAGAAATCAGGATTCACGTGGGAACGGGAGGCATAGATGGAAGGCGAGGAGGACTGCATGGTACTCGAGGATCTGGAGGGAAGTAGCTATGTGGATGTAGATGCAGATGTAGACCTGCTCGCCGCCACTCGACAGGCACTACAGTCGATGAAACCTGACATAGAGTTGAAGAGGCATAGAATGACGTCCTCGTATCTGTCATCCAAGCTCAGTTGTACTCGATAAGCAGCCAAGTAAGAATCATTGCTGCTGTCCTGTAAATTTAGGTTGAAAAAATGCGGAATTTGTTGTGGGACATTGTGGAATATTCCCACTTCAACCTCTATGGCTCCGTGAATAGGGGGCGGCGCCATATATACTCGTAGGTTCAAAATGACGTCTGTAAGGGAGGTGCGTTCCCAGCAGAGAGCTCCCATTGAGTTTCTTTTGGCGGAAATCTGGAGCATCGAAGTTGTTCATAGGCGCTTGCAGAATGTCTACGGAGACCTGTCAGCGAACAAAAACACGGTGAGTCGTTGGACGAGGCCTCTGTTACCGAGGCCTCGCAAAGCAGTCCGATCTTCCGCCTACCGGCCGTCTGCACACTCTGGTGTCGACTGCAGTGTTAGAACGTGTGGACACTCTCGTTTGAGGTGGTCGACGGACGCAGATGAACTTCTCCTTCTCCACGACAACGCAAGGCCTCACTCACGTCTGCGCACCCGAGAGGAGTCACAAAACTTCACTGGACTTTTCCTTCTCATCCACTCTATAGTCTGGGTCTCGAACCATCCGATATGCATCTATCCTGCTCAGTGAAGGATGAACAACACAGGAAGCAGTACGAGGATGATGGGGAGGTTATTGATGCTGTAAGACGTTGGCTCTTACGTCGATCAGTAGACTGGTACCATGTAGGCATACAGGTCCTCCCAGTAAGGTGGCGCATGGCCGTCGCATTGAACACATATTATGTTGAAAAACGTGTTTTGTTGCCAAGAGTGCGCAATAATATGGAGAAATTGGAAAACCAGAATAAAACCAACTTGTTTTCGGAAAAAAACGCGTTTCATTTCTTATTGAACGCCCTTCATACATACCGCACGAACACAATAAGTAAAATTTAGTTTCTTTACTATCCTTCCTTGCGTTACAATTTTGATGGTCAGCAGTGTAGACAGTCCAACCTCGAAAACACAGATCAGTCCAAACTCACAAGAGAAATGCGTTGATTCACGGAGGTTGCTGCATATCACCGTCATCAATAGCGGAGCGTTGCTCCCACAGCGAAGTATTTTCGCCGGCCGGGGTGGCCGTGCGGTTCTGGGCGCTACAGTCTGTAACCGAGCGACCGCTACGGTCGCAGGTTCGAATCCTGCCTCGGGCATGGATGTGTGTGATGTCCTTAGGTTAGTTAGATTTAATTAGTTCTAAGTTCTAGGCGACTGATGACCTCAGAAGTTAAGTCGCATAGTGCTCAGAGCCACTTGAACCATTTTTTGAAGTATTTTCATGCCCACTAAATGTAGAACCTTTTTCTACCCTGCCATTGACGCCTTGCACTTATGGTAAGCAGATACTATGCTGTTATCCCCCTTCTTTGTTGCGTTTGGCGTATCCTTAGTTTACATCCATCTGCTCTGAACGTGGTTGGTAACGTCCCTAGGTGAACCCTGAGGCACTGCTCATTCCATGGACTATCATTGTTAAAGTATAAGGGGCAGTCAAATGGAAATGAGTCAATGGTTCAAATGGCTCTGAGCACTATGGGACTTAACAGCTGAGGTCATCAGTCCCCTAGAACTTACAATTACTTAAACCTAACTAACCTAAGGACATCACAGACATCCATGCCCGAGGCAGATTCAAACCTGCGACCGTAGCGGTCGCGCCGTTCCAGACTGAAGCGCCTAGAACCGCTAGGCCACAGCGGCCGGCGATATGAGTCAGATGGAAAGAAAAGTAACTAGACTGTTTATTATTTCAAAAGTAGTCCCCATAACTTCTAATACATATATCCCACTGTGAAACAAAATGGTCAATAGCTTCATGGAAAAATATTTGCGGTTGCCTACAAAATGGCTTTTCCGTGGCGTTCACCTCTTCACCCGAAGCAAGTCGACGACCACTGGTGTCTTTCTCAAGGGCTACAAAAATATGGAAATGGCACTGAGGGAGATTGGGGGTTGTAAGGACTATGTGTAAGGGCTTTGCGAAACTTCTGCAGTGTAACTGAAGCAACTTTGGAAGTATGTGGATGGGCCGACACACAGCATAAGTTTCAATTACACTTCCTCCATACAATCCCGGTCTCTGCCTGGTACGTTATACCTATTTTCAACTGCAGTTTCCTTAAGCTTTTATATAAATGGAGTGGAAGGACTTGACCCATACAGTGACCATTTCATTTCAACATATTTATTTGCATCATAGATAAATCATTAAGAGAATTACAATCATAAATCAGATAATAATTTATTTAAGAAACGCTATTCAGGCAAACTTTACAAACTGTTTGTTATATAAAACAACAAATGAAGTGATCTCTTTAAAAACATTTAAAAACCCGCCACTCGGGCCAATTTTACAAACTGCTTGTTATATGGAAACACAAGAGAATTAATCTCTTTGCAAACATTTAAGAAACCGCCATTCGGGCCAAGTAAATCATTTAAAATAAACTTTACATCAAATAACCAGGAAATCAATTATTATTTCCACATAGATTGAAAGATATCACCAAACAACTTTACAAGGTTGTAGACTGTTTGATCAATAATAACCCACTTATTTCCCCATCAAAATTGACATACGCCACTAAGGCTGAATTGCACCGCAGTTTTAGAAAACGGTTTCAATTAAGATTGATTCTTCTATAAATCCCTCAAAATTCTTAAGACAAATATTTCAAACGTTGAACCCGGGCAAGCTTGCAGAGCTACCACAAGCTTTAAAAAAACTGCAGCTTGTACAAAAACTGAGGCCCGAGATTGCGAGGCCACGGCCTGGCCACGAACGGTGGAGGCGACTGAGTACTTACTTTCGAATTAAGATGTGGACACTGTTTGTACTTCCACCCCGTTCAGAACACCGAAATCGGAACCAAACAGCACACGCGAGCTCAGGCGAAGTCCATCGCCCGTACGCCCGATAGTAATTTCAACGGGGAGGCTCTGCACTTCGGTTGCCCACTGCTTCCGATCTCTGAAACATAAATCAGAAGCGACAACAGGGAACCAAACAAACCTTCCTTCACCTTAATACTCAAACTTATACAGAAAACTACTTCGTTAAAATTGACAATAATAAAACTAATTTCATTCTTTTAAGCAGAACCACATACACTAATGATGCGAACGATACTGGCTCATTAAAACCCAAGCATCACATGGAGCACCTTATGTGGGCCTGTAAGGTACCACACGGCAATCTTTAGACACAGAATATAAATCGCACGGTAAGGCTGCGTACACGCATCAATTTTTTTTTTTGGACACTTGCCAGCTGAAGTAAGAACAATACTATTAAGAAGCGAAGCACACACTAAATAAGAGGCATGAAATATCATATCACAGTCCTTGCAACACTTTTCTGCCTCATCCTTATGTTTCACTAATCGTTGGTAGGACTTGAATGACTTAACTTGATGCCAGCTGCTGGATCGATGTGGCGAAGACGCCAGACGTTGCTTAGTCCGATAGTAACAGCGTGTTCCTTCACGGAAGCGAGCACATGCATGGCTTCGCGAGGATGCCAAGAAGCCACAGCGCCGGCCCGCTTTTCTGACCCCAGTACGACCAAGCACCAACTGCCGCCCGCACTCAGGCATACCGTGCTCGCTGTCGTCTATCCAACGTCTCGCCAATACGCGCACTTCCGCGTGCCGTGCCCAACGTTGATCTCCTTTTCTCTCCGTAATTCCCACCATATCCTGAGCCAGAGAGAATCGATAGTGCCTAAGCCAAAGATATCCCTGGGGCCAGTCCCGCCACGGCTCACTGCCCACGCGATTTCAATATTTTCGGAGCCCTGAAGACTAACGGCCATGGCCCTCCATTTGTTTCGGACGAATAGTTGCATACCTACGAACAGTCAGGTTCCGTAGGTAACCGCAAACGTTTTTCCATGATGGCGCTGACCGTCTTGTCTCACAGTGAGATAAAAGTATTAATAGTTATGGCGATTATTTTTGAAATAATAAAGAGTTTACTTACTTTCATTCCATGTGTGCCGTTTTCATTTGACTGCCCCTTTTAATGTATGTATGACCGAATTCGTAGCGCACATGTGTGCAGTCACTTGTCCTCTAGACCTGTACGTTAGGAAATGCAGGCAGTGCGTGTCTGAGATGATGATCCCTTGTGCCTGTAGGATCAATTGCTGTAGAAACACGGATAATGAACAAATCGAGAATTAAATAAATAAATCATGCAATTTCTGTGAATCAAGGTAGGTCATAAACAAATACGATTTATTACACCTTGAGAGCAAATGTAGTTTAGCTAGTGTGACAAAGTTAAAGTCTTTGGTGCTCACCTCGTGAAAGGACTTCTTGTCTGAGTTCGGCCAGAGGGCACTCAGTGATTTCTTACGTCGCTAGCAGGTGGAAGGTGGCGAGCTCATCACTCCGGTAGACTGTTATCCCTGGGAAAGAACACAGCTACCCAATTTGATACCATCCTCCTTGGAGCTGCGATCGTTCTGGGGGGACTGCAACGCGGAAAACTCCTCACAGCTACCTGGAACTGAAACCGGGACATCAATGGCCAGAGTTTGGTGCCCTACCCGCTACACCGCCACGGACATAGGTGAGGTACAAAGAATTTCGAAGATATCGCACCAAAGAATGGAGGCAGTAAGAATGGAACTGCGTGCACATACGAAGAAAATAACTGTTGCGGATAGCTGGAACTAATGAGCATAATGTTAGAATCTTTCCTCAGGACGAACTTCGTTTTGCATGAGAAACCTTGTAAAACTTGTGATTCTTGAAGTTTTCAAATGGTTCAAATGGTTCTGAGCACTATGGGACTTTACATCTGAGGTCATCAGTCCCCTAGACTTACAACTACTTAAACATAACTGACCTACGGACATCACACACATCCATGCCCGAGGCAGGATTCGAACCTGCGACCGTAGCGATCGCGCGGTTCCAGACTGAAGGGCCTAGAACCGCTCGGCCACAGCGGCCGGCTTGAAGTTTTCCCGGCGTACTATATATTCTATGAGGTTTCAGTATTATAGCCAGATTATATTGACTTTTTGGCATAACATTTCGGCTTGTAACTGTTCAGCCATCTTCTTCACACCAATCTTTGCTGTAAAGCCGACACCGGAAACTACCAATCTCTAGCGGCGGACACTTCTGAAACTGTTTTACAGACATGCTATGGATGGGTTCGAGAACGCTTGTTGTTTGTGGAAGAAAAAGGACACTTCTTGCTGGTAGATGGGAGAATGAAGACTTCATGTGGAGACAGTACAGCCAAGATGGTCTTCAAAGTTTCTGGCACGTATGCAGCAGCATAGTCGAAAGTCGTAAATTTTGCTAGAGAAGTCGGTGTGAGACTGAGAGGCTTTCACGAAGAATTTTATGTTGTGGACCTGGTACCCTCGACCGATTAATCTGAAAGCCCACAGGAACGTATCGAACTGGAATCAAGTCATCAAGCCGGCCGGAGTGGCCGTGCGGTTCTAGGCGCTACAGTCTGGAACCGTGTGACCGCTACGGTCGCAGGTTCGAATCAAAATGGTTCAAATGGCTCTGAACACTATGGGACTTAACATCTGTGGTCATCAGTCCCCTATAACTTAGAACTACTTAAACCTAACTAACCTAAGGACATCACACACATCCATGCCCCAGCCAGGATTCGAACCTGCGACCGTAGCGGTCACGCGGTTCCAGACTGAAGCGCCTAGAACCGCACGGCCACACCGGCCGGCAGCAGGTTCGAATCTTGCCTCGGGCATGGATGTGTTAGGTTTAAGTAGTTCTAAGTTCTAGGGGACTTATGACCTCAGCAGTTGAGTCCCATAGTGCTCAGAGCCATTTGAACCAAATCGTCAATCTGAGATGTTACGTCGGCGAGCCCTGGCGTAGCCTCCCACGGCGCCACACACCATTCTGCCGAACAATCAGAGCTCGCTGCCGCCCTGTAAATTCGGCCTCGCAGAATACTGGACTCAAAGGGAGACTGCACGGCAATCGGACTTTTGTAGTTTTTGTCAAGGACACTCAATAAATAAAGCAACACATTTTTTTCTGAAAGCAGATTGGTTTTATTCAGGATTCCAATACATCATCTGACTCTTTTGGCTACAAAACATTATTTTTAAATATAATCACCGTTCAGTGCGACGGCCATACGCCACCTTACAGGGAGGGCCTTTGTGCGCGCATGGTACCACTCTACTGGTCGACGTCGCAGCCAAAGTCTTGCTGCATCAAGAACATCTGCTTCCTGCGGAGTGCTTTCTTCATTGGGCCAAACGGATTCAGGTTGGAAGGTGCGCGATGGGGCCATAGGCTGCATGAGGAAGAACAGTCCAACGAAGGTCTGTGAGCTCCTCTATGGTGTGTAGCCTTGTGTGAGGCCTTGCGTTGTCATGGAAAAGGAGAAGTTCGTTTGCACATGTCGATCACCTCCAGAGAGAGAGTCCGGCCGTTTGCGAGAGCCACACCTGTCTGCGCCCGGTCGGCAAGCGGGAAATCGGACAGGTTTGACGATCTTTGAAACCCGGTAGTCGAGGGAAGGCAGGATTCGGTTACGATTGTGGACGGGGCCGTAATCAGTTGCTATTGTTGCCTTCTACAGTTACACACAATTTATATTAAACCAGTAATTACAGACTCTTCAATAAATAAAAATATCACATGTTATTAATGAAGGAATAAACAATTATGTAAATAATAGTGTTTTCATTAAGCTACAATTTAGCATATCACCATAAAATACAGATACAGCAGATAATGTTTTAAAAGCAAGCCACTGTGATCTGGGCAGAAGGCCTTACACGCCAGGAATAGATATAAATTAATAATTGTTTAAAACTCGCTGCAACTTAAGAATTACAGGTACTGAAATATTAAAAAGTAAGTGGCCATAAACACAGCAGAAGGCCTCAGACGCCAGGAACGGAAGTAAATAAGGTTTTAAGGCTTACTGCTAAAATACAAATACCAAATTAGAATTTCAACGCAAATGACCACAAACACGGCTGAAGGACTTACCCAACAGGAAAGGCAACAATATAAAAAATTTAGAAAACTTCCGGAAACAGCAAATACAGTAGCAAAGGTTAATTAAAAAAACAAACAACTGATCACCAAACGGGTAAAATAAGATGATGGTAAACTTTTAACACAACCCTTAACATTCACCGAACACTGCACTGCTAGATTTACTCCAGAAGGCGACCAGAACTATTAACTAGACATATATAACCTTTAATGTAGTCATTACAAGGTATTGTAATAAATAATACAATAATGAAACGCAAGGACTAGTACATAAATGCCTTAAAGGGCACTTAAGCAAATTATACCCTCACAAGGCGTGGGCTGAAGGAGCGCTACACTGAACTACTCTCCATCTGACCTCGTTTTAGAACACATGTATCTTACAAGAACCAAGGGGCCACAGAGGGTGCTCCAGGAATCGACCTCTGAGAAGGTCCAGGAACAAGCACTTTCGCGAGCGATGAGACAGGCAGCCAAGAGTCGCATTCGCTTCACAAGATGATAACTCAGACTAGAGGCAGTCTAACGAATGACTAATGATAATCTTGCTGAAGCTACCTAACATCCGATAAATCAAATGCAACGATGGAACAATACGCCAAAGCCGGAACCGGCGGTCTGCACTAGGTCCCAAGAATACTGTGTTTAGAGCGCACGGAACGAGAAAGGAATCACTACCACCAAAGTAGAAGAATCACCAACAGGCCTAAAATAAAGAAAGCTGTCAAAACTAAACGCCTTACAAGACAGCAGCCTGGGCGACGCTACAAGCAGGAACATGAACCCAAGTCACTGGAGAATCGCGAGATATCACAATGGTGGAGGTTTCTCTACTTGGTCTACTTGGATTGAAATGCACTCATCTTAAGGCTTGCTGGATCCGGTTTACTGCGAGGTCGTGCACCCTCGTGACCACAGCCCTTCCATCTGGCAGTCCATGCGCGACGCCAGCGGTCCCGGCGTGTTCTGGCACTGCGCGGACCTCACTCCTCCTGAGTCCCCAACCGAACTGACCCATTCACACGACACGGAAAAACAACGACGTCGCCCCAAAAATAGGGCAACAGTTACTACATATCGATAACCACCGCTGCTGCCACTAGCCGACAGGCAACGCTTGCAAAACCGAGTGGAGCCAGTCAACACGAGAAGAAGACAAACAACCGTAACCATGCCAACCAAGCGATACCGTCTGGCCTCCAACAGAGGGCGGAAACCTACAAACAGCACCAACGTGAGCCGCAACACGGCTCAATCTTGTTGCGATGATGACAGACGCCTCATTCAACGTCTCACGGTGCTTTTGTTCACTGTCAGATATCCGTTTCCTTTACAGACACTATTCTGAAGGCTGTATGTAGCGCCGCCACCTGTCGGAACTTCACGGAACTATATGGACTGGAGCGGAAATATTCCACTACGTCCCCCAATAAATCAAGCAATTTTTTAACCGCATCTGGCTTAGAAAAAAAATGTATTCCATTACTTATTGAATGCCACTCGCATATTTATGGTACGTGGATTTTAGAGCTGAAATATCAATCGTACAAAGCATTTCGATGCCACTCTCAAAAATTATGTAGAAAGTCGATTTTGAACTTTTATAGTGTCTTTAGTATCCTAAAGCATTATCGATGTTTCGTCAGGCAGTTTGGATGTATAGTAGACTCCTAGATTCCTGCCAGGTAGGTGGTCTGGGTTCGATTCCAGACTAGTGCAAATTTTCAAACAAATGTACATGTTGTACGAGCATTTCTCTGAACTGTAAAATACATAAAGACGGAAGAAACAGGTAGTGCTCGGGATTCGTGACCGCTGGATCGCTGGTTCGTGTCTCGTTCCGGTCATTTATTTTTGTTTCGTTTTATTCCATCTAGTTGGAATATCTAGGTCATTTAAACATTAAATTTTTCTCATATATGCTAGTTAACACATATCTTTGTCATTTTATGAAAAAGCTTGTGTTCTTATTTATAATTACGTATCGCACATAAAAATCTAGTTTTCACAGCATAGCAGATGGAAGAGTCAGCAGCTCTGACTGATGGTCGTCTTGTTTCGACTTAGGTCTCAATGCTCTTTCAAATTTTTCTCTCATTATTGTATCTCCTCCTTCTTCTTCATCTAGGTCCCCTTCTTTTGTCTTGTATAGCCCTTCTACATACTCCTTGCACGTTGCAGCTTTCCCTTCTTTGCTTAATACTGGTTTCCTATCTGATCTCTTGATATTCACACAGCAGTTTTTTCCTTTCTCCAAGCGTCTTAATTCTTCTATAGGCGATATCTGTCTTAATTTTATTATATATGCCTCGAAATCATTACATTTATCCTCTATCCATTGCTGCTTAGTCGTTTTGCATTTCCTGACGGTCTTATTTTTAGACGTTTGTATTTGCTTTCGCCTGTTTCATTTGCTTTGTATTTTGTCTTTCCATTAGTTAAAGACATTATCTCCTGTAAAATCTAACGATTTCTTCTACCACTTGTCTTTTTACCCGTGTAATCCATTGTTTTATTCCCTATTTCATCTCTCAAAGGAACCCATTCGTCTTGTATTATATTCCTTTCCAGTGTTGTAGTGAATGGTTGCTAACACTGCATCTGAAGCTTTCAACAACCTCTGTATCTTTCACCTTATCTAGATCCTTAATTTGCTGCCTTTTTGCAACTGCTTCACTTTTAATCTACTGTTCATGACCAAAAAATTGCGGTCAGGCTCCACATGTGCCCCTGGAAATGTCTTACAGTTTGAAATCTGGTCCAGAAATTTCTGTCTTACCATTACATAATCCATCTGAAATCTTTCGGTGTCTTCGGGGCTCTTCCACATAGACAGACTCTTTTCGCGGTTTTTGAACCAAGTGTAAGCGATGATTAAATAATGCTCTCTGCAAAATTCCACCAGGCGGCTTCGTCTTTTATTCTGTTTTTATACCCGAAGGATACACTCTGAGGTGACAAAAATTCAAGGGACAGCAAAATGCACTTACACCGATTGCGGTAGTATCGCACAAGCAAGGTATAAAACGGCGTGCATTGTCGGAGCTGTCATTTGTACTCACGTGATTCATGTGAAAAGGTCGGACAACGGGAGTTAACAGATTTGAACGCTGTATGGTAGTTGGAGGTAGATTCCGAATTCCACAGTGTCAAGAGAGTGTCGAGAGTACCAAATTTCAGGCACTACCTGTCACCACGAACAACGCAGTGGCCGACGGCCTTCACTTAACGACCGAGGCAGTCGCGTATGCGTGGAGTTGTCATTGCTAACAGACAAGCAACACTACGTGAAACGTGGGACGTGCGATCAGCGAATCCGTTAGGATAGTGTGGCGAAATCTGGCGCGAGGGGGCTATGGCAGCAGACGACCGACGCGAATGCCTTTGCTAACAGCACGACACAGCCTGCAGTACCACAGCTCGACTCGTGACCAAATGGTTCAAATGGCTCTGAGCACTATGGGACTCGACTTCTGAGGTCATCAGTCCCCTAGAACTTAGAACTACTTAAACCTAACTAACCTAAGGACATCACACACATCCATGCCTGAGGCAGGATTCGAACCTGCGACCGTAGCGGTCGCGCGGTTCCAGGCTGTAGCGCCTAGAACCGCTCGGCCACTCCGGTCGGCGACTCGTGACCATATCGGACCTTAGATTACTGGAAAACCGTGGCCTCGTCAGATGAGTAGCTGATGGTAGGGTTCGAGTGTGGCGCAAACCTCACAAACCCATGGACCTAAGTCGTCAACGAGGCACTTCGCAACGTGGTGGTGGCTCCATAATGATGTGGACTGTGTTCACATGGAATAGAATGAGTCCTCTGGTCCAACTGAACCCATCTTTGACGGGAAATGATTATGTTCGGCTACATGGAGACCATTCTCAGTCATTCATAGACTTCGTGTTCCCAGACCAATATGGAATTTTTGTGGATGACAAGCGCCGTGTAACTGGGCCACAACTGTTCGCGATTGGCTTGAAGAACATTCTGGACAATTCGGGTGCATCATTTCGGCATCCGTCAAACATTTGTGGGACAAAATCAAGAGGTCAGTTCGTGCACAGAATCCTGCACGGACGACACTTACGCAATTATGGACGGCTATAGAGGCAACAAAGCTTACGATTTCTGCGGGGAACTTCCAGCGACTTGTCGAGTCCATGTCACGTCGAACTACTGCACTACGACGGGAAAAATGATGCCCGACATGATATTAGGAGGTAACCCATGACTTCTGTCGCTCAATGTAATTTTGGACCATACGTTGTTCAACGTTTTAAGGATATTCGGCACAGTCTTGTCATTTGACAATTAACGTAATTATCTCCAGCTACCGTATTTGGGTACAAATATGTAGCAGCTGTGAATTCTCGTCTTGTGACTGCCTGCGAGAGAATTGGTTCAGCTTAATCAATTGAGTGTGCTCCCTGCCGCCGTTGGATAAGCAGCTGCAGCAGCAAGTCGTATACTCCTAGCTCACTCATTTGTTACATAGTTTAATTCTTAATTTCTTTGCGTGTTTTTGGTACTTGCATTGTTTAATTCATAAATTTCGGGCGTATTATAGTATTTGAGAGTTGTAGCATCGCGTTTTAGTACCTGAATAGTGTAAATTCGCGCAGTCGTTTGTCTTCTGTTTTTGTTTTGAACGGCCAGTGTCGGTTGGTCACAGTCAGTGTGCTCCCTGCCGCCGTTGGATAAGCAGCTGCAGCAGCAAGTCGTATACTCCTAGCTCACTCATTTGTTACATAGTTTAATTCTTAATTTCTTTGCGTGTTTTTGGTACTTGCACTGTTTAATTCATAAATTTCAGGCGTATTATAGTATTTGAGAGTTGTAGCATCGCGTTTTAGTACCTGAATAGTGTAAATTCGCGTAGTCTCCTTCCGCCGCCGAGCAGTGTAAGCAGTGCGCAAGTAGCAGCATTACTGCATTTACTAGGCAATCTTGTATTTTAATAACTGTTTAAATTTTGTCGATTTGTTTGCGCTCTCTGTAGATCAGTTCAGACGTTCTTTGCAAAACAGTTTTTAGCATGGATAGGGACTGCAACTGCTGTGTTCGGATGCAGGCTGAGTTGGCATCCCTTCGCTCCCAGCTTCAGGCAGTGTTGGCTTCGGTCACACAGCTTGGGGCTGTTGCCAATGGGCATCACTGTGGGGGTCCGGATGGGGGTTTGTTGGGGACGGCCAGCTCGTCCCACGCATCCCCCGATCGGACTACGACTGTGGTTGCCCGGGATACTGCCCGCATTGAGGCTGATCCCTCACCTGTGGTAGAGTGGGAGGTCGTCTCAAGGTGTGGCAGGGGGCGAAAGACATTCCAGAGGGTTGAACGGAGGCCTCTCCAGTTTGTCTGACGAACCGGTTTCAGGCTCTGTCTCAGGCTGATACTGATCTTCGGCCTGACATGGCTGCTTGTCCTGTTCCAGGGGTTGCCCCTCAGTCTGCAAGATCCGGGCAGTCGCAGAGGGTGGGCTTACTGGTAGTTGGGAGCTCCAACGTCAGGCGCGTAACGGGGCCCCTTAGGGAAATGGCAGCAAGAGAGGGGAAGAAAACCAATGTGCACTCCGTGTGCATACCGGGGGGAGTCATTCCAGATGTGGAAAGGGTCCTTCCGGATGCCATGAAGGGTACAGGGTGCACCCATCTGCAGGTGGTCGCTCATGTCGGCACCAATGATGTGTGTCGCTATGGATCGGAGGAAATCCTCTCTGGCTTCCGGCGGCTATCTGATCTGGTGAAGACTGCCAGTCTTGCTAGCGGGATGAAAGCAGAGCTCACCATCTGCAGCATCGTCGACAGGACTGACTGCGAACCTTTGGTACAGAGCCGAGTGGAGGGTCTGAATCAGAGACTGAGACGGTTCTGCGACCGTGTGGGCTGCAGATTCCTCGACTTGCGCCATAGGGTGGTGGGGTTTCGGGTTCCGCTGGGTAGGTCAGGAGTACACTACACGCAACAAGCGGCTACACGGGTAGAAGGGGTTGTGTGGCGTGGGCTGGGCGGTTTTTTAGGTTAGATGGCCTTGGGCAAGTACAGAAAGGGCAACAGCCTCAACGGGTGCGGGGCAAAGTCAGGACATGCGGGGACCAAGCAGCAATCGGTATTGTAATTGTCAACTGTCGAAGCTGCGTTGGTAAAGTACCAGAACTTCAAGCGCTGATAGAAAGCACCGAAGCTGAAATCGTTATAGGTACAGAAAGCTGGCTTAAGCCAGAGATAAATTCTGCCGAAATTTTTACAAAGGTACAGCGCGTGTTTAGAAAGGATAGATTGCATGAAAACGGTGGTGGAGTGTTCGTCGCTGTTAGTAATAGTTTATCCTGTAGTGAAGTAGAAGTGGATAGTTCCTGTGAATTATTATGGGTGGAGGTTGCACTCAACAACCGAGCTAGGTTAGTAATTGGCTCCTTTTACCGACCTCCCGACTCAGCAGCATTAGTGGCAGAACAACTGAGAGAAAATTTGGAATACATTTCACATAAATTTTCTCAGCATGTTATAGTCTTAGGTGGAGATTTCAATTTACCAGATATAGACTGGGACACTCAGATGTTTAGGACGGGTGGTAGAGACAGAGCATCGAGTGACATTATACTGAGTGCACTATCCGAAAATTACCTCGAGCAATTAAACAGAGAACCGACTCGTGGAGATAACATCTTGGACCTACTGATAACAAACAGACCCGAACTTTTCGACTCTTTAAGTGCAGAACAGGGAATCAGTGATCATAAGGCCGTTGCAGCATCCCCGAATGTGGAAGTTAATAGGAATATAAAAAAAGGGAGAAAGGTTTATCTGTTTAGCAAGTGTAATAGAAGGCAGACTTCAGACTACCTAACAGATCAAAACGAAAATTTCTGTTCCGACACTGACAATGTTGAGTGTTTATGGAAAAAGTTCAAGGCAATCGTAAAATGCGTTTTAGACAGGTACGTGCCGAGTAAAACTGTGAGGGACGGGAAAAACCCACCGTGGTACAACAACAAAGTTAGGAAACTACTGCGAAAGCAAAGAGAGCTTCACTCCAAGTTTAAACGCAGCCAAAACCTCTCAGACAAACAGAAGCTAAACGATGTCAAAGTTAGCGTAAGGAGGGCTATGCGTGAAGCGTTCAGTGAATTCGAAAGTAAAATTCTATGTACCGACTTGACAGAAAATCCTAGTTAGTTCTGGTCTTACGTTAAATCAGTAAGTGGCTCGAAACAGCATATCCAGACACTCCGGGATGATGATGGCATTGAAACAGAGGATGACACGCGTAAAGCTGAAATACTAAACACCTTTTTCCAAAGCTGTTTCACAGAGGAAGACCGCACTGCAGTTCCTTCTTTAAATCCTCAACACAAAAGAAAAAATGGCTGACATCGAAATAAGTGTCCAAGGAATAGAAAAGCAACTGGAATCACTCAATAGAGGAAAGTCCACTGGACCTGACGGGATACCAATTCGATTCTACACAGAGTACGCGAAAGAACTTGCCCCCCTTCTAACAGCCGTGTACCGCAAGTCTCTAGAGGAACGGAGGGTTCCAAATGATTGGAAAAGAGCACAGGTAGTCCCAGTCTTCAAGAAGGGTCGTCGAGCAGATGCGCAAAACTATAGACCTATATCTCTGACGTCGATCTGTTGTAGAATTTTAGAACATGTTTTTTGCTCGAGTATCATGTCGTTTTTGGAAACCCAGAATCTACTATGTAGGAATCAACATGGATTCCGGAAACAGCGATCGTGTGAGACCCAACTCGCTTTATTTGTTCATGAGACCCAGAAAATATTAGATACAGGCTCCCAGGTAGATGCTATTTTTCTTGACTTCCGGAAGACGTTCGATACAGTTCCGCACTGTCGCCTGATAAACAAAGTAAGAGCCTACGGAATATCAGACCAGCTGTGTGGCTGGATTGAAGAGTTTTTAGCAAACAGAACACAGCATGTTGTTATCAATGGAGAGACGTCTACAGACGTTAAAGTAACCTCTGGCGTGCCACAGGGGAGTGTTATGGGACCATTGCTTTTCACAATATATATAAATGACCTAGTAGATAGTGTCGGAAGTTCCATGCGGCTTTTCGCGGATGATGCTGTTGTATACAGAGAAGTTGCAGCATTAGAAAATTGTAGCGAAATGCAGGAAGATCTGCAGCGGATAGGCACTTGGTGCAGGGAGTGGCAACTGACCCTTAACATAGACAAATGTAATGTATTGCGAATACATAGAAAGAAGGATCCTTTATTGTATGATTATATGATAGCGGAACAAACACTGGTAGCAGTTACTTCTGTAAAATATCTGGGAGTATGCGTGCGGAACGATTTGAAGTAGAATGATCATATAAAATTAATTGTTGGTAAGGCGGGTACCAGGTTGAGATTCATTGGGAGAGTGCTTAGAAAATGTAGTCCATCAACAAAGGAGGTGGCTTACAAAACACTCGTTCGACCTATACTTGAGTATTGCTCATCAGTGTGGGATCCGTACCAGGTCGGGTTAACAGAGGAGATAGAGAAGATCCAAAGAAGAGCGGCGCGTTTCGTCACACGGTTATTTGGTAAGCGTGATAGCGTTACGGAGATGTTTAGCAAACTCTAGTGGCAGACTCTGCAAGAGAGACGCTCTGCATCGCGGTGTAGCTTGCTGTCCAGGTTTCGAGAGGGTGCGTTTCTGGATGAGGTATCGAATATATTGCTTCCCCCTACTTATACCTCCCGAGGAGATCACGAATGTAAAATTAGAGAGATTAGAGCGCGCACGGAGGCTTTCAGACAGTCGTTCTTCCCGCGAACCATACGCGACTGGTACAGGAAAGGGAGGTAATGACAGTGGCACGTAAAGTGCCCTCCGCCACACACCGTTGGGTAGCTTGCGGAGTATAAATGTAGATGTAGATGTACTTCTGTTATCTGCTCCACAAGCAACGGGAGCGCCATACTCTGAAGAATACCTTGTAATACTTACATTGTTGGCACTGGATCGGAAAGGTGTCTTCTGTGTTAGATGCTGGAGTAAGTTAGCACCAGGCCGTTGAATCACACTGAATTATTACTATTACTATACTTATTATTATTATTTTTACTTTACTATTATCTTTCCATCGTCGTCATTATACGATCAGCTGAGGCTATTAACACTGCTCATGTAAAATTTTAAAGTACTAGGAAGGTTCCTGAAATGTATGTAGCTGTTCGCAGATAGCGCTGCAAGTTTGAACGCATTTCGGGAGAGATTTCTTTGACGAGGTGTCAGAGAAATTTCAGCTCACGAAATGCGAATGGTCAAACACCTCCACCGAGCACAAAGTAGGGCAAGGCGCTTTCAGTTTTCGCCTGCTGCTTAAAGAGTACAACAGGTATTCCGGGCCCCTCTCAAACAAAGCCGAGTTCCGGAGAGGTGTAGTCGATTTATGCAAATTTCCGTCGCGGGAAGCGCGGTGCGAACGCTGCTGATGAATAAGGGATTTGCTTTAATCACCACAACCCCTCTCGCCCCACGCAGCCCTTCTTTCGCTGTACAGGAAGAAGAATGTTGTGAGCCGGCGGCCCTCGAACGCCCTGTCGCTGGCTACCCTCTGATCTTCCGCCGTACTTCCTAATCCGAAGCAACAACAACAACTTACTGCCAGAAAGGCAGAGAGGCAACTTTCCTTTTTGTGCGTCCCTGCACGCTCCTGTGCCGCGTGCGCCCTTTCCCCTGCCCTTTTCCGTCAGCCCCCTATCCCTCGCGCCACCCCACCGACTCTTCCTTTTTGTCTTGTGATCCTCCTCCGCCACCGCCGCCGCCGCCGAGACAGACGAAATGCAATTTACGCGCGGCGCGGCGTCGCGTCAGCCGAACGTCGTGATGCAGGTGTGTCCGGGCGGGCGCCCAATTGTTTTAGCGGCTCGGGGAATCCCCCTTCTGGCGGGGGAGCCGGCTGGCTGGCGGGCTGGCAGGCTACGGCGCATGCGCGCCGACAACTGCGCATCAACAGGCTGGCCGCGCTCCCAGCGCGCTGGTCCAATTGTCGCCAACTCGATTCCCGCCTCCACTTTGACCCGGGAGCAGTCGCTCCGAGAAGAAGATCCCACCAGGAAGGCGCCAAGTTAGTATAGAGGCGCCAGGATGCTCTGTTGGGCGTTTTATTAGCGGACGAGTTGCACTGTAAAGAATGGGAGCTAGAAATATCACTGGAAATATTACTGTGCCATGTACTCTGCACTGAATTCTACTGACGTAGAGCAGTACTTACACTAAATGTACAACTACACTGTCTCACCACACACGCGGTAGCGCTACTTATGCTGCCACTCTGCAAATACAGAGTGTCCATGAAGGTACGCTATCATTTCAGAAAACCGTCACTCGTTACCTACAGGATGTCCCACGCCTCGCAGCTCACCCCCGAGATTCAAGTAACGACAAAGAAACCCAAAAAGTGAATAAAATGTTCTCGGGTTTCCAACCGCGTCAATGATGATGGCTGGTGGCGTGTAGGTACAGGTCTGTATGGGTGGGTTTTCTGTAGACGCTGTGGCGAAGGCATCCATCCAGCACAGAAGCGCACAGTATTACAAACATTGGTGCATCGTGCAAGAGTAATATCAAACGACGACAACCTGCCCCACGAACTGAGCCACTTACGCGAGGTTTTCAGGGATAACGGCTACAGCGCCTATCAAGTGAAAGAAGTGATTTCTGGGAAATATCGGAATAAGACCACCGACGAAGAGCAGGGAAAGCAACTTGCTTTGCTGCCATTCTGTGGCTCTGTGTCGGACAAGATAAGCCGCCTGTTGAAAAGACACAAGATCAAATCCATCTTCAGGCCTGCAACGAAAATCCGTCAATTACTGAGACCCGTTAAAGACGCGGTAGGTCTCAGAACACCTGGAGTCTACGAAATACCTTGTGAGTGTGGCCAGAAGTACATCGGACAAACAGTGCGCGCTGTGGAACAACGCAGGAAAGAACATGAGAGGTATTATCGCCTACGCTATCCAGAGAAATCTACGTTAGCTGAGCATGCGTTAGAAAACGGTCACCACATAAAATTTGACGATACCTCTGTCGTGGCTCGCACTAACGGCTTCTGGGACAGTTTATAAAGGAAGCTATTGAAATAAAAATTACCGCAAACACCCTGAATAGAGGCGGTGGCTTGCAGCTCAGCGCTGCGTGGGATCCAGCGATCGCGTGGTTAAAGAGGGCACATCGAACGCCGACTCAAAACATGCCCATCTATGGCAATGTCACGGGCACCAGTGACGTCAAAGCCGGGAGCTAGCGTATATAAGGGCTTACCAACAGCCCACTGGCAGTCATGACACTTGACAATGGCCAAGGAGTGCTTGGCCGACAGCTCGTGTAGTTTTAAGCAATTGACGCGGTTGGAAACCCGAGAACATTTTATTCAATGTTATCGCCACGAGCCTCTGCATTCAAACCCAAAAAGAACAGATAATAGGATCTATAAAAAAACATGTAGTTACCTGTTTATAGAAGTGCTGGAAGTGGTGGCCATGGGCATCCAGGCATCGCTGACTTCGTGTGACGACGTTACCAGCAAAACGCTATAATTCTGCAGGAGTGATGTTGTTAATTTCCCTGGAAATGTTCCGTTTGAGACATATACTTTTCTTTTTAATGTCCTGAAGAATAAAAGTCAGGAGACCTCGGGGGCTACATGCCTGTCCTGATGTCTGTCTTCAGGGAATACGTTGGTGATGCAGGCCATACTTCGTTTCGGTGTGTGAGTGGCTGCACCATATTTTTGGAATACTGCATACAGCCTCTCTGCCTCTGTTAATCGTCCATAGAAAGATTCAAAGATCTCTAGGTATCTGGTACTGCTTAATGTGTAATCGAAAAATATGGGGCCATTAATGCTCATGCTGGACAATGAACAACATCTCCGCTGAGTGGAGCGGTTCTTCATGCAATATGTGGGTTTTCCTGCGATCAGTATCTGCAATTCTGGGAGTTTACATAACCTGACAAATGAAACAAAGCCTCATCTGACATGAAGTAAAGCAGGGGGTCCAAATAGCCATTAGCAACTGATGTTAACAGCCTGTTACAATAAGGAACTCTTTTTTTTCCTGATCCTCAACCTTCAACTCTTGCATCAACTCACACGACGGGCCTTTATTCTCATATCTTATAGTACACGATGATACAGGGTGACAATTATCGAACTATATGAAATAAAAAAACATAACTTCTGAACGGTTTGCGTTAGGACGTTCAAACTGCACGACTGGCCGTGGGGCACGATGGGAATTAGTATGCGCATGCATGGTGTGGTTTAGCGAGGAAGCTCACTTTCATTTGGATGGGTTCGTTTGTAAGCAAAATTGGCGGTTTGGGAGACTGAGAATTGCGTTTCGCGATCGAGAGGTCTTTTTACCCTCAATGTGCGACTGTGTGTTATGCAATATCCAGTCACGGTGGTCATTGGTGGCATCGACGTTCCGACAATAATTAAATTCGAATATCTATTGTGACACTTATACGTTGAATAAATGTGCACCCCGTAGTTCGTAACTAATTTACGTTTTTTCACAAAGTTCAATAACTGGCACCCTGTACGATGTATGAGACACCACTTTGCTGGGATACTCTTCTCACCGACCTACAGGGACCGTACTCCTTCAGTCTAAGGCTGTCTGCCTTTGGCAAGTCAACAGAGCGGACGCGTCCGTGGTTTCCGTCTGCAGAGCACAAGGTCACCTTATTTACATTCTGATGGCCGTTGCTTAAGTGCCGGCTTACCGTGTTCGATACATGGCGAACCGTGCCGTAAATCTACACTCAGATTTACTTATGCCCGACCCAAAGCACTCGAGGTGGAGCTTCTTCTGCGAGAGGAAGTGAATGGCTCAAAATGGTTCAAATGGCTCTGAGTACTATGAGACTTAACATCTGTGGTCATCAGTCCCCTAGAACTTAGAACTACTTAAACCTAACTAACCTAAGGACATCACACACATCCATGCCCGATGCAGGATTCGAACCTGCGACCGTAGCAGTCGAGCGGTTCCAGACTGGAGCACCTATAACCGCTTGGCCACCGCGGCCGGCAGGAAGTGAATATCCCTCCGATTGTGAGCGGCACAATGTTAAAATCATTAACGACGCGGCGTACGAACGCGTTCTACGTGAGACCAAACAGGGGCTCCGCTTCTGTCATTTTGATGGCTGTGTGGTGGCGGTAACGGTCGACCACGCGGGCTTAGGTATGCGTACGATTTTCGAATTGCCATTCGAACTTCCTGCAGAGGAAGTAGTCGCGGCACTGCGACAATACGGCACAGTCCACCGTCATATTGCATGAAGGGGACACAATTTCGGACATATCCTGTCCTAAACAGCGTCGGACAGGTCACCGTTGATCTCCGAAGCCACGTTCCGCCTTATTTACAGATCTGCGGATGCCATTCAATAATTATATATAACGGCCAGCCTCGGACCTATTCCGGGTGCTGCGGCAAAGAAAGCCACTGTAGATCCGAATGCCTACAAAGAAGCATTACACAACTTCCAGCTGCCGAAGGACCACGCACTTCGCAACCTACGGCGGTAACGGTGACCTACGCCGCTGCTCTTGCTTCTCCTATAGCTTCGCAACGCCACCCAGACGCCACAAATGACGCCACTAACGAGCCCGATCATACCCAGACGGAGAACGCTTCGGACGGCCGCCGCCTCGGCCGGCCATCGACGCCGCTGCGACGGTGCCGACGCAACAGGACGCTGACCCTGAAATCGGCAACGCGATGGAGATCGACTCGTTCATCGTTCCTAAGGCGGCCTTCCTGCCAGAGCGACGCGTCTCCCTTCCGTCGTCGGACAAGGAAGGTCGCATAAGGGAACAACGTTCTCCGAAACGTCGCAAGAGAAGGCACCGAACCGTCTCCGGCCAAGAGGAGACGTTGCAGATCGAGGATGACGCAACCGTCGACCCGCACGACGCCCCCAAATCCGCTACTGCCGACGAAGACGTCATGAGCGCGGAGACATCCACCGGTGTGCCTGCACCCGTGTCCTCGACGCCCCATGCGGACGCTGAACTATTTAATGGACATAGCACAACCGAAACTACACCACAAACGACTACATCATCTTCTGCAGACAAAATGGACGATACGCCGATGCCCGCCGCCACGGCGTGGTACGAGGAGGAGGTCGAGGAGCAGGACACTGCGCCACTACTCTCCCCAGAATCCCCTGCGGGCGAGAGGGATAACGTTCCACTGTGACGCCCACGGCCTTGCGCTCACGCCATCCTACCGGATAGCAACCATCAACACCAACAATATCTATTCCAGGTTGAATATCAGCATTATGCAGGAGATGTTCTGGGCTTCTGATATTGATTCCGCCCTTCTGCAGGTAGTTCACTTGGCCAGTCTCCCAGAAATTAATGGCTATACCGCCCACGCCTCCGCGAGCGTGGGCCGTGGAGTGGCCATCTACATCCGCCACGGGATTTCTGTCACTGATGTCGCCTTCCTTCCATCTGCTCAGGGCATGGAACTTGTAACGCGCGCGGGGCACACTATACTCTTTAAAGCCTGTACTATGGTAAGTGAGTGGGGTTTACCTTACGAGACAGGATTTTTGTATAGATATTGACCGCGTGTACCTGAATGGAGGCAAATCAGACTTACACCCACTCTGTAATAACAATGATACCTCAAGCAAGTCCGAAATGCAACTACACGTCAGGACGGACAAAAAGCAACAAGCACAGCAGATGCTATCAATTTATTAATAATACGGTCGCCAGCCTAATTAGGCGTTAACTGAGTTTCTTCCCTGTACAAGTTAGCAAA
Organism: Schistocerca serialis cubense; assembly: GCF_023864345.2. NCBI lineage: Eukaryota > Metazoa > Arthropoda > Insecta > Orthoptera > Acrididae > Schistocerca > Schistocerca serialis. Next base: position 145,272,016 of record NC_064641.1, on the reverse strand, counting down.
GCAACACGTAGTAACACTGCATAATATAGTAAATTTTAGAACCAGAAAATCTATTGAACTGATAGTTTCACTTTCTGTACTGATATGGAAAAACCATGAATACATAACACTACACTATAATGTATACTACAAAACTTCGTAGTCTATTGATCTGATTAAAATCGGGCATAGGTTACCCTAGAAACAACACTTTCGAGTCGCACACACACAATGTCAATTTTGATAAAGATAAAACACTGATAAATTTTGGCTTTCATATTGACTTTAACTTTTTCTGGCCAAATCAATTTAGAACACCTCAGAATTCAAATGAATAAAAAAGGGGGGGGGGGGACCTTGAAACTGTTGTGATCACTGTATTAAAAAAATTAATTACTGACACCATTATGCGCTCAAGATTTCCAATATATGAGTTACTACTCTCTTTATCTTATTTCCTACTCATTTAAATACCTTTATATCTGTCTCGAAATAATTAAACTTCATTACTAAATCAATATTAAAGTTATCTTCCAACTTTATCAGACCTTCGTTATTCATTTACTGGTTCATTAGCAAAACAGTTCTTTAAACACCATTCTAACATAGCTAGGTCTGCAAGTAATTATTATTAACACAAAATTAAATTTTTCATTTCGGGACACTCGGATTGCACAACATTTGGAAAGGACCCTGTCTAGGTTAGTTGTGAGGATAATTAAATGATAGGAAAGTTCTGGTAAAATTTAAATTGTTATTGAACAGTATGGAACAAAAGTAACACTGGTCCACACGAATACAGTACTAAAAGTTTCAACCTGTTTGTATCGATGCGGCGGTTGGCAGGCGGCGAGATGGCGAGGCACAAAGCACACATACAACCACAGCTATGGCTCTTGACGTATCGGCACTTTATTTCTTCATAGCGTCGCAATACTTTTCCGTTTAGTGCCTATGTAATTTTGCCATGCTGTATGGGCGTTGGAACGGCATACCCAAGGCCCAATGAAACTACGTCTTCCAGGAGAGCCTCCTCGCTCCAGAACGTGTTGCTCAGACCCATGCCAAACTCCAACTACTACTGCTGAGCCCGTTGTGCCGTGCAGCGCCCGTGCGCATTTTCCCGCGCTCGCCTGCCATCCACCTTTTACCGCTCCCCTACAGACAGGGTATTCACCCGAGGTTTTGCATTCTACGTATCCTAATACATTGTCTACGTACGGACCAGACGCACAGTTACAATTTTAAACATCTTACAACAGTTTCAACAATTTCAATTCTGTTACAATATTGCTTGACATTTGACATAAACATTAATATTCACATTGAAACTCGTTTACAGTTTTTCCTAACACAATGACATGAAACAAGAAAACAAATGAAATCAGAACATCAATTACTCAAGTTTAACGAAAAATCAGATGAAAAAAAAATTACTTATTTATATGTACAATAGTACAACGTCGTTGTTGTTACATACTCACTGCCATGGGGACACGCATCATTAACGTCTACACTCCTTCGGGCACTGACCAACGACACGAACGGGCCCAGTTTTATTCAGAGGCGATAAAACCACTGCTTACTAGGAGGTGATTTTAACTGCGTTCTGAACCCAAAAGATCAGGTTCCACACTATACTACGTGCTAAGAACTACGTATAGCGGTGCGGGACCTCCTGCTTCATGATACCTGGGAAGTTCAACGTGGCGACCGTTCTGGCCATATCTTTCTTACCACAGGACATATGACTCACAGACTCTTAGATCTGCGTTATGGGGCGCCGAACGCTGGCCACTGGCCTTTTCCGGCCATTGCGCTAACATCTGCACGGTCCTCCTTCCGCCGCAATCTGTATGGCACAATCATTCGCCATGGAAACTAAATACTTCTCATCTGCATGACCTTACCTGTCACCAACAAGTCACTGAGACTTGGACAGCCTTTCTAACGACGCCTTCCCCGCTACCGCTCGACATTGACAAGGTGGATGGACTGTGCGAAACCAGCGATCCGGAAGACACTGATCAGATACGGGAAGGACTTGGCCGACTGCCATCGCAACACTATTGACTTCTTTTATGCGATTTTCCGAGATCTGGACACTAAGCGGCCAACCCCAGACAACCAGCTGGAACGACAAAGAACTAATGCGAGGATAGTTGCCCTGGTACGCCGGAAATTATTAGGGGTAGTGATACGGACGCGGCGCCACGATCATGCGGGTTTGGAAATTCCATCCATGCATCATATAGTGTCCGACGAACGATTGCATCGTCGGGAGATCATCAACACTGTAACCACACCTCATGGCCCGTAGGTGACCAATCAGAATGACATCGTTCAGGCATTCGTCTAACACTACCTTCGTGCTTGTAAGGAAGAAGATGCTGATACTGAAGCAGACGACTCCATTTTGCATTACGTCACGCGCACCGTCCCCCAAACGCAGGCGGATACTTTGACAGTGGTGGTCACTCGAGACGAAGTAGACAACGCAATCGACAAGGGTGCCGCCATTGGCGGCTTACCGTTTCATTATGCCTTCCGGGACCTCATGGCACCGCGGTGGACGACTATGTATCAAGAACTGATGACATCTGACCAAGCAATCCCACCCGCCTTTGTTGAGAGCATCATCATTTCGGTCCACAAATCAGCCCCTGTGTCGACGGTCATGAGTTACAGGTCGCTCACTCTACTCAATGTCGATTACAAGATTTTCGCTCGCTTACTGGCAGCGCGTCTCCAAACAATACTTCCTCATATCCTCTCCCCAGTGCAAACAACGCCTGGGTAACAGGTTAACATGTAGACTGCCACAGGGGAATTCCGAGACTTAATTGCGATGGCGGCTGCCTGTAGACTCCGAGCAACGGTGCCTTCGATAAAGTCCGCCATCGTTTCCTGTTTTCGGTGGCGACCTGAATGGGCATCGCCCTCCATTCCTCGACGTCCTTCGGCGTCCTTACAACAGTGGCAGTTCAGGTGCCCAAGTCAATGGACGTTTAGCAGGGCCAGTACCCATCCGCCTTCCATACGGCAAGGGTGTCCTCTCTCTACCCTCTTCTATGCCATTGCCCTTGAGCCCCTCACTGGGGCTTGACATCCAAGCTCTCTGGCCTCACCCTTCGCTAACACACTTTTCGCTGTCGGGAATATGCTGATGGCCTTCTCCTCATTCGCTCTGGCTCTGAGATTCGAGCAGTCCTCGAATTGATCACACATTTTGGGGCTGCCACTGGCAGTGCCATGAATGTCGCCAAATCTTCTGCAATGCACATTGGGCGAGGTCTCCAGGAAGGTGAAGTGACACGCCTGCCGCTTGTGCGGACGCTCTGGTACCTGGGAATTACCTTTACCCCCACGGTCTCATGCACAGCAGCAACGAGTTTCCGTCGCCTGTTACACGTCGTCCGCAACGATGTCCGCCAGACCCTCCTGCGCCGCCAAGATACACTTCAACACGTTGAATTTCTTAATAGTTAAGTGGCATCAAAATTGGTCCACATCGCGCAAGTTCTCCCATTGCCGATGGCAATTGGGCGTAACCTTCAGGCGGCCTTTGGCTATTATCTCACAGCTGGTTCCATGTTAGAAATCCGTTATGAGACACTTACTCTGCCCCCACGGGATGGTGGCCTGGGGCTATTATATGTCTGTGTACGAGCTGCGGTCTTGTATATGAGTACCATGAGAAGACAATGAACGAGACGTGGCACATTCCTAATACGCAGCTTGCATGAGGTCCTCCTGCCTGCTCCCACCTCACCACCGGAATCTGTCGGCCACATCGTGCCTCATCTGTCCCACATTTCGACCGTTTCGTAAACTACAGTTACACACATACCAGTCTCCCAGATACGCGCCTGCCCAGGACTAAGGATTTTTACAGCCTACTATTGCGCCGTGTTCCCCGGAATTTTATGGAGACTAAACATTCCTCCATAGAGTGGCCCATAGTGTGGACTACCATCCACCAGACGCATACACATCATGAAATATTGTTTCAAGAATTTGATCAACAATTTCTATTGTAGGAGTCATTATATTTATTTTAATTATATTTGAAAGATTGGTTATAAACCGAGCAGTCATATTTAGAGCATGCTCTTCCTCCCTTCTGATGTCCGGACACTGTGGTATTACGTAGTCAACAGGAAATTTGCCACGAAACAGCGACTGCGCAAGATTGTCTTGTCAGATTCCCCTCTTTGTCTCCTTTGCCAGCAACTGGACACTTATGAACCCCGTCTGACATACGCCTCTTCGCAATACAAAAAATGGTTCAAATGGCTCTGAGCATTATGGAACTTAACTGCAGAGGTCATCAGTCCTCTAGAACTTAGAACTACTTAAACCTAACTAAGCTAAGGACATCTAGCACATCCAAGCCCGAGGCTGGATGCGAACCTGCGACCGTAGCGGTCGCGTGGTTCCAGACTGTAGCACCTAGAACCGCTCGGCCACTCCGCCCAGCTCTGCGCAAGACATCTGACGCTTCGTGCAGCAGATCATTGTCTGCCATCTCCGAGTGCCACCAGACACAGTCGAACAGCGGATGTTTCTATACCGGAGGGAAAAACGTTTTCCCCTCGCCAAATGTCAAGCAATTACGTGGGTCAAGGGGTGGGCGGTCGCTTATCTCCTTCATGAGGGACCTAAATCCCGCCTCGACTTCTGGACCTATTTACGAACAGCCCATGCAGCTCTCGAAAACAAGCCATTTTACCGAAAATTATTTGCTAACTGCCTTCGAGAGGCCTTTGTTAGAGCTCCACTAAGTTGGGAAGCCACCTATGATCGATTCTACCTCTGACCTTCGCGGATAGGAGAGCGCGTCGTAGATTGTGCAGATTTTGTTTCTTTTTTCTTTTGCTTTTTCGTTACACAGCATTTATATATTTTTTTCTTCTCTGTTGCTGATGTATGTTCCACATAATTTCATAATAATAGTGAATATTACAAAAACAAAATGCAAAAAAATAAACAACAACAAAGGCTTCCACTTCTGTTGATTACTGTGTCTCCGACTTTCCTGTACTCTACAGGCTCGTTGTGGTGAGGGGGACACTGTGGCCAGGCCTTGGGTTTCGACCCCTGCCCACTTTGCCCCCTGAGCACCCACAGGTCCACTATCCCATAAAAAATTAAAAAAGGTGTAGCGTGTTTGATTAGTAATCAAAGCTTCATCGGCCCCAGGTTCGAAACCTGCCACCGTTTAAATTTTGACTAATAATTAGCATTGGCGGCCGAAGACTTTCGGCATAAGAAGTCACCCCTCATTCTGCCAACGGCCTTGACAAGAGGGCGGAGGAGCGGACAGAGGTTCAGGTTACTCTCTTGTCCTAGGGGTGGGAAACTGCCCCTAAAGGCGGAAGAATCAGCAATGATCAACGGCTTGAGGATGCAGAAGGCAATAGAAGCCACTGCATTAAAGATACATAACGTGTATCCACAGGACATGTGGCCCGTAACTGAGAAAGTGTTATGATGATCTCTCCATTGCCAAAAGATTCCGGAATAATCCCCCATTGGGATCCCTGGTAGGGGATTGCGAAGAGGGAGGTGACCATGAGAAAAAGATTCAATAACCAACGAAATGATAACGTTCTACAAGTCGGGGAGTGGAATGTCAGAAGCTTGGACGTGGTAAGAAAGCTAGAAAATCTGAAAAGGAAAATGCAGAGGCTCAAGCTAGATATAGTACTAAAGAATCATGAGTTACGCTTGAAATTCTCTAAGGCTATAGATACATCAATTAGGAATAGCTCAATAGGCCATACAGTTGAAGAGGAATGAGCATCTATAAAACGGGCAATCACAGAAGATGGAAAGAAAAATATAGGTACAAAGAAGGTAACTCCGAAGAAACCATGGCTAACAGAAGAAATCCTTTAGTTGATCGACGAAAGAAGGAAGTACAAAAATGTTCAGGGAAATTCAGCAATATGGAAATATAAGTCTCTGAGAAATGAAATAAATAGGAAGTGCAGGGAAGCTAAGACGAAAAGGGTGCACGAAATATGTGAAGGACAGTTTCAGCATAGGCCTATAGGAATACCAAAACAATCTCCTGTGAAGTTAAAAGCAAGATTGGTGACATTAAGAGTGTAACGGAAATTGCGCTGTTAAATGCAGAGAATACAGCTGGAAAGAGTACATTGAAGACCTCTGTGAGGAGGAAGATTTATCTGATGTGATGCAAGAAGCAATACGAGTCGATTTAGAAGAGATAGGGGATCCAGTATTAGAATCAGAATTTAAGAGAGCATTGGACGACATAAGATCAAATAAGACAGAAGGTATAGATAACATTCCCTCAGAATTTCTAACATCATTGAGGGAAGTGGCAACAAACCAACTATTCATGCTGGTGTGTAGAATGTATGAGTCTGGCGATATACCATCTGACTTTCGGAAAAATATCATCCACACAATTCCGAAGACTGCAAGAGCTGACAAGTGCGAGAATTATCGCACAGTCAGCTTAACAGCTCATGCATCCAGGTTGCTGACAGGAATAATATACAGAAGACTGGAAAAGAAGATTTAGGATGTGTTAAATGGCGATCAGTTTGGCTTTAAGAAGGGTAAAGGCACCAGAGAAGAAATTCTGACATTACGGTTGATAACGTAAGCAAGACTAAAGAAAGACCAAGACATGTTCATAGGATCTTTCGGCCTGAAAAGGCGTTCGGCAATGTAAAATGGTGCAAGGTGTTCGAAATTCTGAGAAAAATAGGGGTAAGCTGTAGTGGGAGACGGGTAATATAGAATATATACAAGAGCCAAGAGGAAATAATAACAGTGGGCGACCAAGAAAGAAGCGCTCAGATTAAAAGGGTTGTAAGACAGGGATGTAGCCTTTCACCCCTACTGTTCAATCTGTACATCGAAGAAGCAATGACGGAAATAAAAGAAAGGTACAGGAGTGGAATCAAGGATATCAAATGATACTATTCGCTGATGACATTGCTATCCTGGGTGGAAATGAAGGAGAATTACATGATCTGCCGAATGGAATGTACCATCTAATGAGTACAGAATATGGATTGAGTGTAAATAGAAGAAAGACGAAAGTAATGAGAAGCAGCAGAAATAAGAAGAGCTAGAAACTTAACTTCTGGATTGATGGTCACGAAGTAGATGAAGTTAAGGAATTCTACTACCTAGGCAGCAGCAAAATAACCAATAACGGACGGAGCAAGGAGGACATCAAAAGCAGACTAGAGCTGGCAAAAAGGGCATTCCTGGCCAAGAGAAGTCTACTAGTATCAAACATAGCCCTTAATTTGAGGAAGAAATTTCAGAGAATGTGTGTTTGGATCATTGTGTGGTAGTGAGACATGGGGTGTGGGAAAACCGGAACAGAAGAGAATCGAAGCATTTGAGATGTGGTGCTACAGGCGAATGTTGAAAGTTAGGTGGACTGATAAGGTAAGGAATGAGGAGGTTCTACGCAGAATCGGAGAGGAAAGAAATATGTGGAAAACACTGATAAGGATTATGTGGAAAAAAAACTGACAAGAAGAAGGGACAGAATGATAGGACGTCTGCTAAGACGTCAGGGAATGATTTCCATGTTACTAGAGGGAGCTGTAAAGGACAAAAACTGTAGAGGAAAACAGACATTGTAATGCATTCAGCAAATAACTGAGGATCTTGAATAGTGCTGGTCGTGAGGAATTTCCTACCAGGATACTTCGCTTGAATCATTTCTTTATATTCCTTGACGAAGTCTGTCTTTATGTAACATTCGACAATTTCAATTCTCTGTTCTAATACAAACTGATCCACTTCTGTAACAACTCAACAATACAAGTTTCTCACAACAACTGATGCACGATCATGCAGTTGCGCTCAAGCTTTCCGATAAAATACAATGTAGCCAACTTTCGAGACAATGTTGCTGTTTCACAAGCAATTCGACTAGAGAAGATTAACCAGTATGTGAGGCGCACTGTTTTATGTGAGACACTGTGTATTAGATAAATAGCTTCGTGGGTAGTTGTAAATCGCTTAGCAGCTCTCATAGTTTTTTTCTGCTTTACTAGACTTTCTGTGTGTGACCCACTCGTCCCTCGTAGAATATGAAGGCGATATTTCAGTTCTGCTCATGTACTAATTATCACTGTTGCACCAGCAGTTCTGATCGCTTCGTTGATTCGTCCTCAGAGGTTGACAGTGTAATTGGATGGTGTTGCGTACACGCAATCGTTGACGAACCCTACAAAAAGAATTCTAACGTAGAGAGATCAGAAGAGCGCAGAGGCCATGATATGGGACCGTCACGACCCATGCACCTCAGAAAATGTGTCATTCAGCAAGTTCCACAAGTTCAGACTCCAATGTTGGAGTGCGCTTCGGTCTGTGGTAGAAGGATTTGTTCGAGTATGTCCAGGTAAAGATTTCCTGTTATGGTGTTCTCTGAGAAGAAGAATAGGCGTATCATGTATTGTGCAATAAGCCTCACCAAACATTTAGGTTATCACGAATTTGTTGACGTGTGTTGTGTTGGTTTTCAGAAGCGCAAATCCTAATATTGAGGAAATTCATGTGTCCAGAAATGTGGAACGTTGTTTCACCCGAAAACAGCCACTTTTTCAGGTAGTCATTGTCACTGCCTGCAGAAGCTAGCATGCAACACGCAAATGCATACTGGTTACAGTGCTTCGACCACACTTTCATAGTAAAAAGACGTTACTGCATATGTAACAATTTATGAACAGTTTGTCTTGCATCTTCTACCAGGACTGCGATGAAATTCGTCTTGCGAACTGTGAACACGTGCTTAAGACTCAGGAGGACTTGCACTATTTAAAGTTTTTGAACCACCTCATTATGCTCGTTTTTGCTGGTGGTGCTCTTCAGTACTGGTGTCGATAATTCCTCAGTACCGTTTCGCATATTTGGATTCTACGTATCAGATGTTACATTCCGCCTTCTATAGTGTATTGTCATTTTCTTGTTCTCCAAATCAAATCTGCAATAAACGAAAAATCTTTGAGAGCCGCTAAACGCTTTGCAACAAATCACAACTCCCTGTTTCTAATAGTATCCATGTTATGGAGTTTTGAAATGATAGCGGGATTTTCAAAGAAAGCAGGTGCTGACAACTGTGAAAACTACCGAACTACCAGTTTAATGAGTCACGGTTGCAAACTATTAACACGAATTCTTTACAGACTAATGGAAAAACTGTTAGAATCCGGCCTAGGGGAAGATCAGTTTGGATTCCGTAGAAATGTAGGAACACGCGAGGCACGCTACGACTTATCTTGGAAGCTAGGTCAAGGAAAGGCAAACCTACGTTTATAGCATTTGTAGACTTAGAGGAAACTTTTGACAACGTTGACTGGAATACTCTCTTTCAAATTCTGAAGGTGGCAGGAGTAAAATATAGGGAGCGAAGGGCTATTTACAATTTGTACAGAAACCAGAAGGAAGCTATAAGAGTCTGGTGACACGGATGCGAAGCTATGGTTGCGAAGAGAGTGAGGCAGGTTGTAGCCTATCCCTGTTGTTATTCAGTCTGTGCACTGAACAAGCAGTAACGGAAAACAAAGAAAAATTTGGTGTAGGAATTAAAATCCAGGGAGAAGAAACAAAAACCTTGAGGTTTGTCGAAGACATTGTAATTCTGGCGTAGACAGCGAAGGATTTGGAAGCAGAGTTGAAAGGAATGGACAATGTCTTGATAGGAGGATACAAGATGAACATCAACAAAACCAAAACGAGGATAATGGAATGTAGTCGAATTAAATCAGGTGATGCTGAGGGAATCAGACTAGGCAATGAGACCTTAAAGCATTATATGACTTTTGCCATTTGACAGCAAAATAGTTGATCATGGTCGAAGTAGAGAGGATATAAAATGTAGACTCTCTAAGGCCCTGAAAGCGTTTCTGAAGACGAGACATTTGTTGACGTCGAGTATAGATTTAAGTGTCAGGAAGTCTTTTCTGAAAGTATTTGTAAGGAGTGTAGTCATGTATGGAAGTAAAACATGGATGAAAAATATTTTAGACAAAAAGAGAATAAAGCTTTCGAAATGTTGTGCTACAGAAGAATGCTGAAGATCAGATGGACAGATGACACAACTAATGAGGAGGTACTGAATAGAATTGGGAAGAGGAACTTGTTTCACAACTTGAGAAGAAGGAGGGATGGGTTGGTAGGATACTTTATGAGGCATCAAGGGATCACCAATTTAGAACAGGAGGGAAGCGTGGGAGGTAAAAATCGTAGAGGAAGACCAAGAGATGAATACACGAAATGATTCAGAAGGGTGTAGGTTGTAGTAGTTACTTAGAGACGAAGAGGCTTGCACAGGATAAACATGGAAAGCTGCATCAAAGAAGTCTCTGGACTGAAGACAACAACAAGAACAGCGGGACTTCATGGACACCCCATACACCATTCAATTGGCACCGCCGCAAAAGATGTCGAAACGCTATGGGGCCTGCTGTCTTCCATAATTCCATTGTTGGGGGCTTGCTATTACTCATTATTTCACTGTTAATGTTCCAGAGGCGTATGACTGCAGACGAAAAGTGATCTGGTGAGTTGATGTCTTTCTTGGAATATCTGCCCAGTCAGCGAGAGTGGACAGACATCGAATCCCCTCAATCCAGATCACGTTTCACTTAATGTTACAAGCTAATAGTAAATTAAGGTGAACAAACAAGGAGGTACCATCTTCCTAGATTCCCGGAAGACATTCGAAAGCGTGTTGCATTGTCGACTGATAACCAGGATACCATCACATGGAGTGTCTTCACAAATATGTAATTCGTTCGAAAATTGTCTAATTGAAAGAAGGCAGGACGTAATACCAGACGGCGAATGCTCAGAGAAAATGACAGAGCCAGCAGTACTTTCATGCTATTCATTGATAATGATGTTGTCTGCAGGAAAGTATGACTTTGAGTAAAAGGTGAACAAATTACAAGGGAAACTCCTCGTCGTACCCCCCTCAGATTTAGTGGTAAGAGGGTGCAGTGGGCAGCCCGTCAAACTCTAAACACAGACCAAGCATGAAAACAGAAAGAAGGTGCATGGTACTGCGAAAAAAAGCAAAATAGAAACAGTGAACGGTCCAAAAATAAAAAGTGCAATGTAGAGGAACGAAGAAATCGTAGAGGGAGACCAAGAGATGAATACACTAAACAGATTCAGAAGGATGTAGGTTGCAGTAGGTACTGGGAGATGAAGAAGCTTGCACAGGATAGGGTAGCGTGGAGAGCTGCATCAAACCAGTCTCTGGACTGAAGACCACAATAGCAACAACATTTTCGCCGTTCATGCAATAAAACTGCCGCATTAGACAAGATATTTTAATTTATTACTTCTTTACCACAAACCGTATTCTTGACACATTTTGCAGACAGTATTCGTATGTACCACTAAATTCACCTACAAAATTAAATCACTGTACCACACATATTTAATGAGCTATGACGTCATAAACATTGAGATGCATGAAAACCTGCCACATCATACATGACGTTTACATTTATTACTACTTTGTTTACACATCTATTCGGAACACATTTTGCACACAGTATCCATACATACCGCTGAATATATCTAAAAAATTGTACCGTTGTACGACCCACAGTTCTGGAGATATAACGTCATAAACACTGAGATGCGTGAAAACTGAATTATCATGCATGACGTTTAAATTTATGCTTCTTTGCTACTCCATTCGCAACACGTGTTGCAGACAGTATCCACATGTTCTGCTGATTGTACGAACAAAGTTATAACATTGTACGACTCGTAGTTCAGGCGATATGACGTCATGAACATTGACTTGCGTGAAAACGAAACTGCAGGGTGAAATTTGCTGGACGTACATGTGAGCTATGGATACAGTGTTTGTGTTGTGGTCGTCAGTCCAGAGACTGGTTTGATGCAGCCCGCCATGCTACTCTATCCTTTGCAGGCCTCTTCATTTCCGAAGAAACTACTGTCCCCTACATCTTCCTGAATCTGCTTAGGGTATTCATCTCTTGGTCTCCCTCTACGATTTTTGCACTCCACGCTTCCCTGCAATAATAAATTGGTGATCTCTTGATACCTCAGAACGTGTCCTACCAGCTCTTCTAGTCAAGTTGTACCACAAATTCCTCGTCTCGCCAATTCTATTCAATACTTCCTCATTAGTGACGTGATCTGCCCATTTAATTTTCAGCATTCTTCTGTAGCACCAGTTTTCGAAAGCTCCTATTCTTTCCTTGTCTGAACTATTCATCGTCCATGTTTAAATTCCATACATAGCTACACTCCATAAAAATCATTTCAGAAAGGACTTCCTGACACTTAAATCTATACTCTATGTTAACAAATTTCTCTTCTTCAGAAACGCTATCCTTGCCATAGGCAAAGAACATTTTATATCCTGTCTACTTCGGCCATCATCAGTTAATTTCCTTCCCAGATATCATTACTGATTTACTACTTTAAGTTCTCATTTCCAAACTAATTCCCTTACCTGATTTAATTAGACTACATTCCATTATCCTCGTTTTTCTTCTGTTAATGTTCATCTTATATCCTCCTTTCAAGACACTGCCCTTTCCGTTCAATTGCTCTTGCAAGTCCTTTGCTGTCTCTGACAGAATTACGATATCATCGGCAAACTGCAAAGATTTTATTTCTTCACCATGAATTTTAATTCCTAGTCGAAATTTTTCTCTTGTTCCCTCTAGTGCTTGCTCAGTATACAGATTGAATAACATCGGGGATAGGCTACAACCCTGTCTCACTCCCTTCTTAACCTCTGCTTCCCTTTCGTACCCCTCGACTCTTATAGATGCCACCTGGTTTCTGCACAAATTGTAAATAGCCTTTCGCTCCCTGTGTTTGACCCCTGGCACCTTCAGAATTTGAAACAGTGTATCCCAGTCAAGATTGTCAACAGCTTTCTCTAAGTTTACGAATGCTAGAAACCTAGTTTTGCCTTTCCTTAAGCTGTCTCCTAAGATAAGTTGTAGGGTCATTATTGGCTTGCGTATTTCAACATTTCTATTGAATCCTAACTTATCGTCCTTGAGCTCGGATTCTACCAATTTTTCTATTCGTCTGTAAAGAATTCGTGTTAGTATATAGCAACAGTGTCTTATTAAACTGATAGTTCGGTAATTTTCACAACTGCCAACACCTGCTTTCTTTGTGATTGGAATTATTATGTTCTTCTTGAAGTCTGAGGATATTTGGCCAGTCTCATACATCTTGCTCACTATATGGAAGAGTTTTGTCATGGCTGGTTTGCCCAACGCTATCAGTAGCTCTAATGGAATGTCGTCTACTTGTAGGGCCTTTTTTCGACTTAGGTATTTCAGTGCTCTGTCAAATTCTTCACGCTGTGTCATATCTCCCATTTCATCGTCATCTACGTCCACTTCCGTTTCCATAATATTGCCCTCAAGTACATCGCCCTTGTATGAACCTTCTATTTACTCTTCCAACTTTATAATTTCCCTTCCTTGCATAGGACTGGTTTTCCATCTGAACTCTTGATATTCATGCAGGTGATTTTGTTTTCTCCAAAGGTCTTTTAATTCTCCTGTAAGTAGTATCTATCTTCCCCCTCGTGATATATGCTTCTACGTCCTTACATTTGTCCTCTAGCCATCCCTGCTTAGCCATTTTGGGCTTCCTGTCGATCACATTTTGAGACGTTTGTACTCCATTTAGCCCGCTTCATTTACTGCATTTCTTGTATTTTTCATCAGTTAAATGCAATATATTTTGTGTTGCCCAAGGATTTATACTAGCTCTCGTCTTTTTACCTACTTGAGCCTCTGCTGCATTCACTATTTCATCTCTCAAAGCTACCCATTCTTATCCTACTGTTATTCTTTCCCCTGTTCTTGTCAATCGTTTCCTAATGCTCTCGCTGAAACTCTCTACAGCCTCTTGTTCTTTCAGTTTATCCAGGCCCCATCTCCTTAAATTCCTCCTTTATGACAGTTTCTTCAGTTTTACTCTACAGTTCATAACCAACTGATTACGGTCAGACTCCACATCTGCCCCTGGAAATGTCTTACAATTTAAAACTTGGTTCCTAAATCTCTGTCATACCGTTATATAATCTATCTGAAACCTTCCGGTGTCTCGAGGTCTCCTAAACGTATACAACATTCTTTCTTGATTCTTAAACCAAGTGTCAGCTATGATTAAATTGTGCCCTGTGCGAAGTTCTACCAGGCGGCTTCCTCTTTCGTTCCTTACCCCCAGTCCATATCTATCTACTACCTTTCCATCTCTTCTTGTTCCTACTGCCGTATTCCATTCGCCCATGACTATTAAGTTTTCGTCTCCGTTAACTATCTGAATGATTTCTTTTATCTCATCATACATTTCTTCAACGTCTTCATCATCTGCAGACCTAGTTGGCGTTTTAACCTGTACTACTGTGGTAGGCGTGGGCTTCGTGTCCATCTTGGCTACAATAAAGCGTTCACTATGATGTTCGTTGTAGCTTATCCGCGTACCTATTTTTTTTATTCATTATTAAAGCTATTCCTGCATTACCCATATTTGATTTTGTATGTATAGCCCTATATTCACCTGACCGGAAGTCTTGTTCCTCCTGCCAACAAACTTCACTATATCTAACTTTAACCTATCCATTTCCCTTTTTAAATTTTCTAATCTACCTATCCGATTAAGGGATCTAACATTCCACGCTTCGATCCGTAGAATGCCGGTTTTGTTTCTTCTGATATCGACGTCGTTTTGAGTAATCCTCGCCCGAAGATCCTGAATATTTTACCCAAGAGGACGCCATCATCATTTAACCATACAGCAAAGCTGTATGCCCTGGAGAAATATTACGGCTGTAGTTCCACCTTGCTTTCAGCCGTTCGCAGTAACAGCACAGCAAGGCCGTTTTGGTTAATGTTACAAGGTCAGATAAGTGAATCATCCAGACTGTTGCCCCTGCAACTACTAAAAAGACTGTTGTCCCTCTTCGGGAACCACATGTTTGTCCGGCCTCTCAATAGACAGCCATCCGTTGTGGTTGCACCTCCGGTACGGCTTTATATCGCTGAGGCACGCAAGCCTCCCAGCCAACGGCTAGGTCCATGGTTCATGGAGGTGGAGGGGTACAGATACGTGCAAAATATGTTAAATGTATGTGAAACATATGTGACATGTGCGTACGCGGGGAATGCCACAGGGAAAAAGCTCCTGCTAAACCCCTGTATCAATTTCAACCGATCTTGGTACACATAGTACTTATTGTATGGAAAGATATGTGAGTGAGAACCAGCAACCGGATATTGGGGGTAGGGTTGATAGCGTGAAGACAGAAGGAGATACGAGGAGATGGACAGAGAGAGAGGGAGAATGGACTGGAATAGGAAAGAGGAGGAGATGGACAGACGGAGGGTGAAAGGGAAATGGACAGTAAGGAAAGTGGAGGAGATGTACAGAGAGGGGAGAGAAAGAGGTGGACTGAGAAAGAGAAGGCGATGGACAGCGAAAAGGGCAGGAGAGGGTGGCAAGAGAGATGGGGCAGGAAGAGATGGACAGAGAGATGGGGAGGGGACGATGGTGTAAGTAGGCTGTTTAGGTTTTTATGTTGGTAACGCCACGTAGCTCTCTGTATGAAAATCACTGACCGTGCTGTGCAGTCTGTGGCTGGTTGGACTCATTGTTGGAATATTCGCTATTGTAGTGTTGGGCAGTTGGATGTGAACAGCGCGTAGCGTTGCGCAGTTGGAGGTGAGCCGCCAGCAGTGGTGGATGTGGGGAGAGAGATGGCAAAATTTTGAGAGCGGACGATCTGGACGTGTGTCCATCAGAAAGAGTAAATTTGTTATACTGTATATCATGAACTGATATATATATATATATACACTCCTGGAAATGGAAAAAAGAACACATTGACACCGGTGTGTCAGACCCACCATACTTGCTCCGGACACTGCGAGAGGGCTGTACAAGCAATGATCACACGCACGGCACAGCGGACACACCAGGAACCGCGGTATTGGCCGTCGAATGGCGCTAGCTGCGCAGCATTTGTGCACCACCGCCGTCAGTGTCAGCCAGTTTGCCGTGGCATACGGTGCTCCATCGCAGTCTTTAACACTGGTAGCATGCCGCGACAGCGTGGACGTGAACCGTATGTGCAGTTGACGGACTTTGAGCGAGGGCGTATAGTGGGCATGCGGGAGGCCGGGTGGACGTACCACCGAATTGCTCAACACGTGGGGCGTGAGGTCTCCACAGTACATCGATGTTGTCGCCTGGGACCGGACCGCAGCGACGCACGGATGCACGCCAAGACCGTAGGATCCTACGCAGTGCCGTAGGGGACCGCACCGCCACTTCCCAGCAAATTAGGGACACTGTTGCTCCTGGGGTATCGGCGAGGACCATTCGCAACCGTCTCCATGAAGCTGGGCTACGGTCCCGCACACCGTTAGGCCGTCTTCCGCTCACGCCCCAACATCGTGCAGCCCGCCTCCAGTGGTGTCGCGACAGGCGTGAATGGAGGGACGAATGGAGACGTGTCGTCTTCAGCGATGAGAGTCGCTTCTGCCTTGGTGCCAATGATGGTCGTATGCGTGTTTGGCGCCGTGCAGGTGAGCGCCACAATCAGGACTGCATACGACCGAGGCACACAGGGCCAACACCCGGCATCATGGTGTGGGGAGCGATCTCCTACACTGGCCGTCCACCACTGGTGATCGTCGAGGGGACACTGAATAGTGTACGGTACATCCAAACCGTCATCGAACCCATCGTTCTACCATTCCTAGACCGGCAAGGGAACTTGCTGTTCCAACAGGACAATGCACGTCCGCATGTATCCCGTGCCACCCAACGTGCTCTAGAAGGTGTAAGTCAACTACCCTGGCCAGCAAGATCTCCGTATGTGTCCCCCATTGAGCATGTTTGGGACTGGATGAAGCGTCGTCTCACGCGGTCTGCACGTCCAGCACGAACGCTGGTCCAACTGAGGCGCCAGGTGGAAATGGCATGGCAAGCCGTTCCACAGGACTACATCCAGCATCTCTACGATCGTCTCCATGGGAGAATAGCAGCCTGCATTGCTGCGAAAGGTGGATATACACTGTACTAGTGCCGACATTGTGCATGCTCTGTTGCCTGTGTCTATGTGCCTGTGGTTCTGTCAGTGTGATCATGTGATGTATCTGACCCCAGGAATGTGTCAATAAAGTTTCCCCTTCCTGGGACAATGAATTCACGGTGTTCTTATTTCAATTTCCAGGAGTGTATATATATATATATATATATATATATATATATATACACACGCCTGGAAATTGAAATATATATATATATATATATATATATATATATATATATATATATATAATGACTTTCATTTGCTAACTATGCCTATCAGTAGTTAGTGCCTTCAGTAGTTAGAACTTTTTATTTAGCTGGCAGTAGTGGCGCTCGCTGTATTGCAGTAGTTTGGGTAACGAAGATTTTTGTGAGGTAAGTGATTGATGAAAGGTATAGGTTATTGTTAGTCAGGGCCATTCTTTTGTAGGGATTATTGAAAGTCAGATTGCGTTGCGCTAAAAATATTGTGTGTCAGTTGATTGATGATCAGAATAAGTGAAGAGAGAAATGTCTGAGCACGTTCGGTTTTGCTCAGCTGTTTGAAAATCAAATAACGTAAGAGGATTATTAGCACAGTAAATCATAAATTTTTCTAACGGGCCGTTTCAACGGGAAAGAGAGGGGAGAAAGAGATAGACAGAGGGGAAAAGAGCAGATGGACAGAGGGGGGAGGAGCAGAAGGGAAGTGAAAGGAAAGAGGTGGATATGGGTAGAGAGAGGGGGGAAAGGTGATGAACTAATAGAAAATTGGTATAAATAGATACTTGATCAACACCACGTACTCATCTAGTTTTTTTTTTTTGTTTTAAAATGTGACGTACAAACTTAACATGACAGATAATCACCTGAAATTAATCACTATTCACTAACGAATATTAATTGCAATTAAAATTTATCTATAGTAAACAATCGCTGACAACGATAGCAAATAGGGAAATGGAATTTTAGTAGCATAAGGCCCCTAACATAATCATTTCGTGGAAGACAACCACGTCTTGGTAATAGTGACTGTAAGTCTTTCAGAACCATATGCTTGTTCTACCAATCCTGAAAAGCCTAATCGACAGGTAATGATAAATTCCTGACGCCGATTGGTCTAACACGGCGATGCTGCTAGATAATCTTACCACACTCGTTGGCAGTGTAGGAGCTGACTGATGATGGCATGGATAGCTGCCACCAAGAGTGCACCTAATAATACAGACTCGAACATCAGACGCACCCAAAGCTGCGTCTCAAGTTGAGAGCAGCCTTCAGAGTCCAAAGCCAGTGTGCTGAGTCCGTGTCCGCAGTCAGAGTGAGTCCAGCTCAGAGTCCCGAATCAGGGTGCTGTTATTCCGAAAAAAAGTTTCAGTAATTTCCAGCCGATGACTTAATTGTTCGCTTGTTACGGATTTCTGACTAGAGGCTGAGAAAAACCACAACTCCAATGAGCTGGCCTGCCGCCCCCTGTCTTAGCAGGGATCCAATTCTTACATCACAAAATTCCGCCTATCTGTATTCTGTAGGGTGACCAGTATGGTCTTTGCAGACAGTGGGAAAGCAAAAATAATTCCCTTCGTTGGCGCCTGCCCGTGAACCTCCTACCTGCCAACAAAATTCCAGGAGCAGTGTAGTGTATTTTAGGATAGCCGGGAAATGTGTATCTGCTGTATGGTACCTTTAGATATAGTCCCAATTGTCGCCTGTGACTCTAAGAATCCTTGCTCCGCAGAGAAAGCTTGGAGTTCAGCATTTCTCTAGTGGCCGAAGGCCATAAAACTGAGCAGTCAAAACAAAAGGACATCGTCTTTAATGAATTTTCTAACTCACCGTATTGTTCACAAAGTCCTAGCCCCGTACCCAATGCCTCTTGCCGTAGTGTCGCCCTGTCGCTGGTGGCCACACACACAAAGCGAACAGCTCGCTGCGTCTGCCTGTCCCTAGATCAAAGTCCGATTCTCAGAAATCGGTCTTAATAAGCCTGCAGGGTGCTCACCCTGTAAGGTGTCAGGCAAATCCAACACCTTTCATGAAAACCCTGACATGATAAGCAAATCCAGTGGTATGTCACATAGCTCCAAATAATTCGTGACATTAAATTCACCAAAGTAATACGAGTAACGAGTGAGCAAATGGAATACCACAGACTAACACAAGAATGCCTAAATGCATGTCATACCTTCCCACCATGAGACAGACGCAGTTCCGAGGGGAGAAACGAGAACAGAAGCCGAGAGCAGAACCGTGTTAAGCCAGAAGGCCCTACGATAAGGGACGGACACCCACGTCGCCAGCTAACCGACAGGACCACCCCCAGCCCATGTTAAAAGCTAGAGCCCTCCAGAAGAACAGTATAGATCTTACGATAACACTGAAAGGGCCACACCAGCCGCAAGTTTTAGCGTGAGACTTTCTCGCGTCTCTGTTACGTTGCAAACGTTAAAACATTGCCCCACCACGAAAAGTAACCGACAGGACCACCCCCCGCAGCCCATGTTAAAAGATCGAGCCCTCTAGAAGAACGTATAGATCTTACGATAACACTAAAAGGGCCACACCAGCTGCAAGTTTTAGCGTGAGACATTTCGCATCTCTGTTACGTTGCAAACTTTAGAAACATTGCCCCACCACGAAAAGTACAACGTTTCTCATTGGATAGACAGAATTTTTGTAGGCAGAGCTTAAGGTTAACATTGAGACCCTGATTGCTCAGATGAAAACACAGCCAGATAGTTTTTTTAAACCAACTTCGGTAAATTGTACTAACGAAAAGTTAAGAGAGGAGTTGCTTCGGAGGCGGCGAGCTGGATGGAGCTGCGCCGGCCGCCGCCCCCTGACGAACACCGACAAGGTAACGAACGCACGCGATGCCGCATTTTTGAGCGCATAAGGCTTCACTCAGAACTGCAGAAGTCTCATCTGTTACATCCCCTTTTTACGTAATACTAGTGTCGATCGTCAATTGAAGCTCATGGTATTCACATTTGCTACATAAGTTAAAATCTGAAACTCGATGATTTTTCTGTTATATAATTATTGAGAAGCCACATCAGCCACTGTAATTTACGACAAGTTAGATAAGTAATTACAGATAATTGAGGGTCACTGTAGACCGTTTTGATAGTTTTCTCTTTTGTGAAACTTCATTTAAACCTAGATTATAGATGTGATATGGCATAGGTCATCCTTCGATCCATTGTAGAACTTGGAAACCCACTCAAGGAATATTCGTTCACATTTTTGTTGAACGCAGTTGGTTTTTATCATCCTGTATTAAAACATTTCCTTTTATCAATAGTGCAATTTATAAACAATGTTTTGTGAGTAGAATAAAATTTCCAATGGTAAACTTAACTGCTTTTTCGACGTTATTTTACCAGCTAACTAAAAATAGGAAAGCCCTGAACCCCTTCCACTAAATTTAGTTAGTATTAAGATTCTTTTACAGGGAGTGCAGTGGAGCTGACACTGAAATCATTATGTATTTGGTTATATCATCGCTAGTCTCACTGAACTCTTCTGAACTCTACATGTCATGTGTGGTCTGGCGTCTCCTTACCAGCAACTGGTCCCAGGTTCAAACTAGTCAATTCCCTAAAAAAACACGCTCAGAGCTTCATTGCGCGAAAGTGGTAGGGAGACACGACTTAGAACAACAGACACCACGCAGAATGTTAGAACCCCTTTGCAACCAAACCTGCGTGTTTCGTTTCCCAGGATCGCCTGCAAGTCAGTTCAAAAAGATCACCCAGAGAAATGATTATGCATCTAGTTAATTAAAATTCAGAAGAGAAGAAAGAAATGATTTCGCTTCTAAAATTTGAAGTATGCACTGCAGGTGATCAAAAAGTATATAAAATTCCAAGTATACAACGAAAACAAAGTTTATTTGAGTTAAGAAAACACAATCTTTCTTTTTGGAAACGAGTAGTGAAACAGTCAGGAATCGAATAACACACATAGTACTTGAGGGGTGGAATGCCTATTATTGATAAATAAGGAGCTCTAAACTGAAGTTAACCCTAAACCGTTACTGCGGCAGAAGGCTGATATATCTTTAGTGACGAAACAATGTTTTAGATGTCTGTCATCGTACCTGAGTGAGCAGCCCGTCGGCTTGTCATACCGGGGGTTCCGGGTTCGATTTCCGGCTGGGTTGTAGATTTTCCTCCACTCAGGGACTGGGTGTTTGTAATGTTTTCATCATCATTCATCCTCATCGACGTGCAAGTTGCCGAAGTGGGGTCACCTCAAAAGACTTGCACCAGACGATCAGGTCTCGCCTCTGGGAGGCCATTGGCACACGACATTTTATTTCAGTGTTTTAGAAGCGAAGTTTTCGCACCCAAGGTACCAGAATTAGCGTGCAGAAGGGGCTAGCAATATTTCAGTCCAATAGAAGATTGATAAGAAAGAACTAAGATAAGTATAATCGGAAGCCGGAAGGCCTGTAGAACATAAGTAAACAGTTGGAAAATGCTACTAACTAGTAATTACCCGAAGCACTACGCTGGAAAGAAGTTCAAATCCCGACAGAACAATCCCAAGTTAAAATGTTGAGAATTAAGAATCAGTCCAAGTTAAAAGCCCCGAAGGACAGTCCGATGGCCGGCCGGAGTGGCCGTGTGGTTCTAGGTGCTACAGTCTGGAACCGAGCGACCGCTACAGTCGCAGGTTCGAATCCTGCCTCGGGCATGGATGTGTGTGATGTCATTATGTTAGTTAGGTTTAATCAGTTCTGAGTTCTAGGCGGCTGTTGACCTCAGAAGTTAAGTCGCATAGTGCTCAGAGCCATTTGAACCATTTTTTTGAACAGTCCGATGTTAAGGTTCCAGTATGATTAAAACATTCCGATGTATCACAAACGAAAACAAAATCCAGAATTCATATAAACCAACTAGCAGAAACTCTAATTTGAAGCTTTGTGTCATTGTTGAGTTTGTTCCAAAGTGAGTCCTGATTGAAGAAACGCTTAGGCATTCGGTACCTAGACCAGGAAGTTCACTTGGAGTTCAACGGCCCCTCAGGGCCAATGCGCCGTCGTAAGTACAGTCCTTCTATTCACGATAACGGCAGTCTTGCTTCCTGTCACGAGATCGGCGTAGGACAGAGCTCTGTGGGTCCAGCGACTTCTGCTGCAGCCTCGGTCGCTATATGGTGGCTGTTTGCAGCGTGGCAGCCCTGGACTGTCATCTCTACGGAAGCAGGCTGCCCGCAGAACTTGGTTGTAAGGTGGGTTGCAGGTAGAACAGGTGCGAGCCCACGATAAAACGCAGTTACTTTTATTAATTTGTTCTCTGCATCAAAATGCGTTTATTAGGTCCAAAACTCTTTAAGTGAAGTTAAATCAAATTTGCCTGTCAGAATGGAATGAAAAGTGACAACAAATGTTGTTCAGTGTTTCCAGACGCAAAACATGTCATTATAACCCTTTAACTGCTCTGGATGTGTTAACGCGCACGCCTTTGTACCTGTCACTGTGTGCTCTGAAGGTGTTTACGCGCTTCTACCTGGTACTCTGAACCTGTCTACTCGCGCGCGTTAACACGTCCAGAGAAGTTAAAGGGATAATGGTATAAAATCTTATGTCTGAAGTAGCAAAGAATATTCTTAACTTTCGTAACAAATTAAGACTGTTTTGCAAAGGCCTAGAGATTAAATAATTTCGCTCATTTTAAATATCTGAAGAAAATTACCAAAACCCTAATAAATGGTAGGTTATTTGTGTAAACTGCTTGATCTCGCTGAAGAAATAAATACTGATTTCGTGGCACTTAAACCTTAATTTAAAATCCTGGAAATCGGTTTATTGTTAATTCAGTGTGGCTTGGATTCTTGTTTCACTGGATGAAAGACTAAATGGACTGGAGTCCAGTGATTCTTCAGCTATCGAATTTTGGGAGAAGCGGCCGCAAGAAAAATATCCACTGACAAAGGACTCTGCGAAGAGTTTGATTTGAATTTTTGCAAGCTCTCTACTCAACTTAATTAATTCTAAATATCGTTGTAAGTTGGCTATAGAACAATGTAAGTGTACTTGCGTGAACTACGCTCACTTGTTATCAGAAAGAATTCAAACTCACAGAACTACTTCTCGTTACTTTCGTCTTTTTACGATTTGTTCTCAGTTCAAATTATGTACTCATTAGACTGTTCAATTATTTAAAAAATCACTTCTTCGCTTTCAATAAGGGTATCACTGTCTCAGCGAATCTTATATTTGATAACTTTCCACCTTGAATTTTAATTTCTCTCTTGATCCTTTTTTATTTCAATCGTTACTTCTTCGACGTATAGATTTAACAGCAGGGGCGAAAGTCTACATCTCTAACTTACACCCTTACTAATCTGGGCACTGCGCTCTTAGTCTTCCGGTTTTATTGTTCCGCCTTAGGTCTGTACATATTTTATATTACTCGTCTTTCTCTATAGCGTATCACAGAATTGCTAATATCAGGCACTACTTGACATTGTCGAACATTTTTTACAGGGCGACAAATCCTATAAAGGTGTTTTGATTTTTCTTCAGCCTTTCTTTCATTAACAGCCGGAACGTCAGAACTGCCTCTGTGGTGTCTTTACCTTTCCTAATCGTCATCTAATAGACCCTCAGTTTTCTTTTCCATTCTTCTGTATATTAATCTTGTCAGAAATTTCGATACATGAACTATTGAGTTGATTGTGTGACAATTATCGCACTTGTTGGATTTTGCTGTCTTCAGAACTGTGTAAATGATGTTTTTTTTTTTTAGAGTGTCTCATAGTATATCGCTTGTGTTATATATTCCACTGTTAAATACAGTGGAGAGAGCTGACAGGTGGAAAGAATATATTAAAGGCCTCTATGATGGGGAGGAAGTGTCTGATTACGTGATGGGAAAAGAAACAGGAGTCGACAGGGAAGAGATAGGGGAGCCAGTATTAGAATCTTATTTCATAGATAACATTCCATCGGAGTTTTTAAACTAATTGGGGAAGTGGTAACAAAACGACTGGTATGTACAACGTATGAGCGGAAAGGTGCAGAAAGGTAATCTGAAGGTCTTTGGTTCGAGTCTTTACGAGGGAAATTACTTTAATTCTTTGTCTTAAATTTTTTACATTGCTTATACTGCGCAGGAAGAGATATAATCCTCAGTCTATTGTGTTTATTAATATTTTCCTAAAAGGAATGAAAAGCAAAGAAGAATTTGGGCTTAATTAATTTCCAGCAAGGGATTGTAAGGCGGTACGAGAACTTCGTATACAAAATTGCACTATGTGAACAAAAGTATCCGGACACCTTGCTCAAAATGACTTATACCTTTCAGAGTTAGGCGGTTCTTACACCCACAGTGATTCTTTCCAGACAATGACACGTGTACGAAGTTTGGTTGAAATCAGGTGCTGGAATGTTTCTCGGGGAATGGCAGCCCATTCTCCACGGAGTGCTGCACTGAGGAGAGGTATCGGTGTCGGTCGGTGAGGACTGGCACGAAGTCAATGTACCAAAACATTCCAAAGGTGTTCTATAGGATGCAGGTCAGGATTCTGTGCGGGACATTCCATTATAGGGATGTTATTATCGTGTAACCACTCTGTCACAGGCCGTGCATTATGAACATGTGCTCTATAGTGTTGAAAGAGGCAATCGACTTCCCCGAATTGCTCTTCAAGAGTGGGAAGCAAGAAGGTACTTACAACATCAATGTAGGCATGTGCTGTGTTAGTGCCACGCAAAACAACAAGGGGCGCAAGCTCCCTCCAGGAAAAACAAAATCACACCGTAACATCATCGCCTCCGAATTTTACTGTTGGCACTACACACGCTGGCATTTGACGTTCACTGGGAATTTGACATACCCACACCCTGTCATCGGATCGCCACATTGTGTACAGTGATTCGTCACTCCACACAACGTTTTTCCACTGCTCAATCGTCCAATGCTTACTCTCCTTACACCAAGCGGGGCGTCGTTTGGTATTTACCGGTGTGATGTGTAGCTTATGAGCAGCTGTTCGACCATGAAATCCAAGTTTTCCCACCTCCCACCTAACTGTCATAGTACTTGCAGTGGATCCTGATGCAGTTTGGAATTCCTGTCTGATGGTCTGGCTAGATGTCTGCCTATTACACATTACGAACCTCTTGAACTGTCGGCGGTCTCTGTCAGTCAGCAGACGAGGTCGGCCTGTACGCTTTTGTGCTGTACGTGTCCCTTCACGTTTCCACTTCACTATCACATCGGAAACAGTGGATCTAGGGACATTTTAGAGTGTGGAAATCTCGCGTACAGACGTATGACACAAGTGACACCCAATCACCTGACCACGTTCGAAGTTCGTGAGTTCTGCGCAGCGCCCAGCTTTTGTGCTGTACGTGTCCCTTTACGTTTTCACTGCAGTATCACATCGTAAACAGTGGGCCTAGGAATGTTTAGGAGTGTGGAAATCGTGTACGGAGGTACGACACAAGTGACACCCCATCACCTGACCACGTTTGAATTCCGTGAGTTCCACGGAGCGCACTATGCTGCTCTCTCACAATGTCGAATAACTACTGAGGTCGCTGATATGGAGTACCTGGCATTAGGTGGCAATACAATGCACCTAATATGGAAACGTGTGTCTTTGTGGGTGTCCGGATACTTTTGATCACGTAGTGTATGTACTTCTAATGTTTTACATTCGATGATTTACACAAGGTGGGTTGATATTCATCGTATGAAAAGATTTTCTCGGTATCTTATAGAAACGTTACATTTTTACAATTACATGTCTGTTTCAAAGTTTATATAGAAAAACAAACCTGGCTTACATTAACGAAAGGTTCTTTCTTATCTCACAGTTTGGCAGCAAATCACGAGTAACGCATCACTTCCCGAAATATAGATGGGAGTAGATGGTGATGTACAATGGATTTTTATTTTGATACAGTCTTCTCGAGATTTGACTTCTTTGTTTCGTTCAGTGACATGAGAGCACATTTCAAGCTTTCTGGTCACAATGTTTACCTGATGAGAAGAACAGACGTCGCAGATTTTCACTAGCGGAGTGTATTTATGGAAGACTCGCCTTAAACTGCACGCTAGCAAACGTTCTTCATCTTGAAAAATCTCGCCGTGTAACTGTCCATTTGTTTGCCCTCCCCAATAAAATAACGGTAGAAATTTGTTCTGATGTACGTGGGGCTTCATCACATCAGTCAAAATTTCTTTATACTAGGCTGTTGCTAAATTTTCCAGATTTAAGTCATTTGCAGTTTAAGTAACATATAAACTGAAAATTAGAAAAAAAGTTCCCGACTTGTGATTTGACCCCATGACTGTGATTACCGTGCTGTACTGTTTCTGCTGTGCCAACCGCAGCTTTCAAATTACACTAATGTGAATGGTTCGTATTACTCTCGGACCACGCCAAAAATGGTGTTTCTAGGGTTCCAATCTGCTAAAACGGAATCCTTATAGGATCGTTTTTTGTCTGTCTGTCTGTCTTTCAGACTGTTAAGAAACCTTTTCTCAGGACCGGGTAGACGTATCAAGTTCAAATGTGTTTGAAATATTAAAGTCTATGGTTCCTTGGCAGTATAAAAATTTTAAGCTTCTTAATCAAGTTTGTCAAAAGATAGCACCATTTGTGTCACAAATTTTGATGCTCGTGAACTCACTCATCAATACCTATAGGATACTGCCCGTTGACCTAGAATCATGACATTTGACAGGAAGCAAAGATTCACAGCATAAATAAAGTAAAAACATCTGAAAGTTGTTAAACTGTAGTTATATCACATGAAAGATATCATTTTGCCATTAGAACATATACTGGATTTATCATCCGTAAAACGCGAACATTACTGCATGAAAATGTAAAATATAAATTGTAGTTATGTTTTATAAGTAAATAAAAAAGTTCTTAAATCTTCTGTATCTATATGTATAAACTTAAGTCCATTGCTCGCTTCTCTTAGTATGTCCGGGGTCTGAGGAACTACTGTAGAGATTTTGATGTGGCCTTGGAATTCCCGGGGCCGATATCTTGCCAGTATCGATATCGAAAACAGGAAGAAATCTTTGAGATTCGCGAGCCCCGGAATGAATGAACTATCTACAAATAAAATTAAATTTGCGCGGAACCTTAAATGCGCGAGTGCTGGTCGCACTTGACCAATTCTTTCTAAACGCTTGGTCATCTGGAACACCCGCTTCTGTCACTTTCATATCTGGCCAACCCCTGCTTAAACTATAAACTTGAGCGAAATCGGTACGACAAACAGGCGAGGTCTGTCTGTCGGTGGCACAGAATATCGCACGTTTTTAACGCAAAAACTGAACAGTAGCGGACTAGAAGACTGTAGTGTGGTCTCAGATGTTGCTACTTTGCCTCTTTTTAAATTACCCAGGGCAACGAGTGTACCGTTGGCGCAATCTACATCTACATCTACATTTATACTCCGCAAGCCACCCAACGGTGTGTGGCGGAGGGCACTTTACGTGCCACTGTCATTACCTCCCGTTTCTGTTCCAGTCGCATATGGTTCGCGGGAAGAACGACTGCCGGAAAGCCTCCGTGCGCGCTCGAATCTCTCTAATTTTACATTCGTGATCTCCTCGGGAGGTACAAGTAGGGGGAAGCAATATATTCTATACCTCATCCAGAAACGCACCCTCTCGAAACCTGGACAGCAAGCTACACCACGATGCAGAGCGTCTCTCTTGCAGAGTCTGCTACTTGAGTTTGCTAAACATCTCCGTAACGCTATCACGCTTACCAAATAACCCTGTGACGAAACGCGCCGCTCTTCTTTGGATCTTCTCTATCTCCTCTGTCAACCTGACCTGGTACGGATCCCACACTGATGAGCAATACTCAAGTATAGGTCGAACGAGTGTTTTGTAAGCCACCTCCTTTGTTGAAGGACTACATTTTCTAAGGACTCTCCCAATGAATCTCAACCTGGCACCCGCCTTACCAACAATTAACGAGACGTGTGGTGTGTGGTTCAGGTTGAAGGTGACTTTGTGATATTTCGCGGGTTCTTTTCGTACCGTTTCTTGGGACCACTCGTTCACGCCAAAGTGAACACGACTCACAATTTTTATTCACCACTCTCGGTGACCAGGTGTTGTACATCTTCGTGATGAGTACTCTGTGGACGCTCTGATCTTCTAAGACAACAACAGAAATGCAGAGTTTATCTTACTGATTTTACAAACACTCATGCACACTACTGCACCTCGACTAGTCCTACACGACCCAATCTTAATCCGATAGAAAATGCCTGAAACAATGTGAAACGATGGATGAAACGTAACAATATACGTTCGTGCAATTTGGTAGCTCAGCGAGATATGTTCATCAGTGAATGCTTCCGCCCAATGTGGCATACCTGAAAGGACTTACGGACTTCATTCGTAGCTGAATTGCGATCATTTTTAGATCTAGAGGAGTTGTTACACACTATTAGCGTCATGTCTGTTGAGCGTGGCCAGTTGTTTTACAGGTGCTTTCCTTTTGTTACTTTCCCATGCGGCGTGTACCAATGCACGAGAACCAATGTTGAGTTGTTGTCAAAACCATCTGTCGTACAGCAATACGCAGTGTATTCTGCGCCAGTTTTAACGCGCACATTTAAGAGTAGTTCTCACTCAGTTCTACTTTAATATCACATTTTGGAAAGCTAATATATTCCTTGAGTGTAAGCATGGGAATTAACTTTCAGTTTGGTGTCGCATACCTTAATGTGTTGTAGCAGTGCTACAAATACAACAGCAACTAAAAAAAAATCGTTTTTTGTTCATTATAATCACAAACAGTAAATTTGCGTTTTATATAAGGGGCAATCAAAAGGTTTCTGTTTGAGAGCATTGCTGTAACGTATATGAAACCGAGCGCTATCGATATGTGGGTATTTAAGCCAGCGACATGCTGTCAAGACGTTAGTGTGGCCTTCGAACGGAAACTTCTTGTTGGCCCTTATATAACATATTTAATTACTGTTTTGCGTAGCTGTAAATTTTCTAAAGTCTAAAAGATTTAAAGTCCATTGATAATATTAACGGAAAAACAAAGAGGGATTATTGATTTTGCTAAATCAGAATAAACGAATACAGGTCGTTTGAAGATTAGGCTTGGGAGTTCAACAAGGTGTAGAAGCTAACAGCACTTCTCTTTAAAGAAGGCACTACGCATCTTCACGGAGAATAGAAAGTGTCTTAAAGGTGAAGTTTAATCAAACTAATAATGTTTGGTGTTAGGTGATGTAGATGTTACCGATCTCAGAAACGAATCAAGAACGTTACTTCACATTGAGATGGCGAACCTGTGATTCACAGCTAAGCGCACCTACATGTAAAAATATCGCTACTAATTTGTTGAACATTATCGTACGGTAACTGGTCGTGTTGTCTAGCTATTTTCTGTGTATGAGAAAAAGTATTTGAATGAGTTTGGTTCACAAGAACATACTCTAGATTACTAGTTTTTTAGTGAGAGGCTACATTACCTCTACAATTCCAACTTCTTCCTAACGAATCCACTGATGACTGAAGTTAATGACTTTTTATGTTAAGGTCTTTAGGCATGTATCTCTGACTGACAAAGATTATGAATAAAACGTGCCCTGGAAGGCTTGAAAAAATCGTAATTTCCAGACGGAAATTAGGAGCCACTATTCAGGAATACGAACAGAATGTCTTAATTTATGCAGTTCATGCCCAGATATGTATTTATTCTATTCTTCTTTTAGTTCATCTCCTCCTTGCCCATCTGCCTGTCCATCTCCTCCTCCCCACCTCCCTCTGTCTATCTCCTCCGCGCTCCCCTCTCTGTCCACCTCCACCACCCACCACACTCTGGCCATTTCTTTCTGCCCCTCTCTTTCTCCATCAGCTTCTCCCCCTCTCTCTCTGTCCATCTGCTCCTCCCCTCCTATCTCTGTCCATCTGCTCCTCCCTTTTCTGTCCATCTCCTCCCCCCCCTCTCTCTCCTCCTCACCCTCTCTAAGACAGTCTCATCCTTCCCCTGTCTCTTTGTCCATATGCCACTCCCCCACTCTCTGTGTATCTCCTCCAGCTCTGTAATGTGTATCTCCTTCTTCTCTTTGCGTCCACCTACTCCGTCCTTCTCTGTCCTCATTTAACCTCCACCGCAATAGTAAGTTGATGGTTCCTACTCCACAGTATTACTTTTCATATTATAAGTAATACGTATACCAAGTTTCGTTGAAATCGATGAAGTAGTTTAGGAGCAGCTTTTTTACTCGTGGCTTTGCTTGCGTAGGCACATTTCACTTGTATTTAATATATTTCACGCACTTTTGTAGACATATTTCACCTGCACATCTAGCGAATTTCGCCCTTCAGTTCCATTTGCCCCCAGCTGGATGTTTATGAGTCCACATTATTGTGGTACAATGATATAATACTGGAGGTGCTTCCGGTGGTATATATGGATACTGTCTGTGAAATGTTTAGCAAATAGCGTTAGTAGTAAACAAGTAATAAATTACAATGTCATACATGATGCGGCAGTTTCTCATGCGTCTTAGTGTTTATGACAACACATCTCCCGAACTATGCCATAAAATGATATATTTTGAAGTTACATTTAGTGATGTGGATGCTGTCGGCGAAACGTATTGTAAATAGAGTTAGTAGTAAAGAAGTAATAAATTAAAAAGAAAGCATGTCTGATGCAGCTGTTTGACGGCATGAACATCGGAAGCGTAACAAGCGATAAGGTTCTTTTCCTTTAAGCATTTTGTGGGTGTGTGTTTGTGTATGTGTGTGGGCGAGGGGGGGGGGGGGAGGGGGAGGGGTGCAACGAAAAATAGTCTCGCACTGGTTTGAAATTACGCGTAAAGCTGTTTGGAAGTCACTAACTGTACTCATCCTCAAATACTGGATGAATATAATCTGCCTATTTGCGCGTCACGATTTACGCTGTTTTTCCACCCATCCACCCTCATCCCCATCCATTAGGTGGTACTTACACCCTCAGTGATTCTTTCCTGACAGTAAGTGACACGTGTACGAAGTTTAGTCGAAATCGATCTGGTTTTGGAGGACACGTGGAACATGGACTACGTGATAAAAAGTGCCCGGACACCCGCCTGAAAATGATTTACAAGTTCGTGGCACCCTCCATTCGTAATACAGGAATTCAATATTGTGTTATCCACCCTTAGACTAGATGACAGCTTTCACTCTCGCAAGCATACGTTCAGTCAGGTGCTGGAAGGATTCTTGGGGAATGGCAGCCCATTCTTCAAGGAGTCCTGCACTGAGAAGAGGTATCGATGTTGGTCGGTGAGGCCTGACACGAAGTCGGCCTTCCAAAACATCCCAAAGGAGTTCTATAGGATTCAGGTCAGGACTCTGTGCAAGTCCGTCCATTACAGGGATGTTACTGACGTGTAACCACCACAGGCCGTGCATTATGAACATGTGTTCGATCGAGTTGAAGATGCAATCGCCATCCCCAAATTGCTCTTCAAGAGTGGGAAGCAAGAATGTACTTAAAGCATCAATGTAGGCATGTGTTGTGATAGTTCCACGCAAAACAACAAGGTGTGCAAGCCTCCTCCATGAAAAACACGGCCACACCATAACAATAATCCCTCCAAATTTTACTGTAGGTTCTACACTCGCTGGCAGATGATGTTCACCGGGCATTCGCCATACACGCACCCTGCTATCGGATCGCCACATTGTGTACCGTGATTCGCCACTACACACAACGTTTTTCCACTGTTCAGTCGTACAATTTTTACCCCATTACACCAAGCGAGGCGTCGTTTGGCATTTACTGACGCGATACGTGGCTTATGAGCAGCCGCTCGATCATGAAATCCACGATTTCTCAACCTCCCGCCTAGCTGTCATAGTACTTGCAGTGGATCCTGATACAGTTTGGAATTCCTGTGTCATGGTGTGGATAGACATCTACGTGTTACACATTGCGACCCTCTGCAACTGTCGGCAGTCTCTATCAGTCAACAGACGAGGTCGGCCTGTACGCTTTTGTGCTGTACGTGTCCCATCACGTCTCCACTTCACTATCACATCGTAAACAGTGGGCCTAGGGATGTTTAGGAGTGTGGAAATCTCGTGTACGAAAGTACGACACAAGTGACACCCCATCACCTGACCACGTTCGAATTCCGTGAGTTCTGCGGAGCGCACTATGCTGCTCTCTCTCGATGTCTAATGACTACAGAAGTCGCTGATATGGAATACCTGGCAGAAGGTGGCAGCGCAGTGCACCTAATATGAAAGCGTATGTTTTTGGGGGTGTCCAGATACTTTTGATCACATAGTGTACATACATACGTATATCCTCTTTTATAATATGTATGGATTGAAGTTTCTCTATTCCATCTTAAAGTCTGTTTGAGGCGATACTTACATAATCATACTGTATATATATGCTGACACTTTGCTTTGAGGGCAACTTGAAACAGATGCTATGAGGGAAACTTGAAACAGATCAGGTGAGTAATAAGAAATTTTGGTACACTACTTCGCAGGTACCTGCAGCGAAGGAAAAAGTCAAATAAGGTGGGCAGAGATGCCAAAGAAATTGATAAGTTCCTGTTAATAATAAAGAAAAGATATTTCCTAAATGAGTCTGCGATCATTATGAATCTTTGCGAGTCAAGCAGCCCTTTTTAAGCAACCATGCGGGACGAAGGCACAATAAAATGATGATGAAATCCCCTTAACACATTTTGTATTTATAGAAACGTTTCGGGTACTACTATCATCTAATCAAAGGCGAGAACTCGAAAAACAAAGTTCAGTGTCAGTTGCAACAAAATTTGTGCCATCTGTTTTCAGATAATTACAGGTTAGTTATAAGTGTTTCGCAGCTGACACTTAAATGAAATGATCGTATGGCGTTTTTGGCGGTGTTCAGCCGCCGTATTGTAAGTCTTTTTAGGTGACGTCACTTCGTCGACTTGCGTGTCAATGATGATAAAGGAAGCATAAAACCCAGTTTCCTGCCAGGAATCGAACCCAGGCCCCGTTGCGCGGTACGCGGTAACGCTACCGCTGCGCTACGGAGGCGGACTGCAACTGCACTGAATTTTGTTTTACGAGATCTAAGTTTTGTTATGATGATGGGAGGAGCAGAAACGTTTCTTTAAATAAGTAAACATGTTAATCTATGCATGGTTGTTCGCAAAGGAATAGATAAATACCGCTATCGAATGAATAGTTATTAGCAAAACCAATGAGTGCCACTTATCTAGATCCAATTTTCGATAAAAACTGAAGAAAAATCTACAGTCTAGGGGGAGCACGCAAACTATTTGCCAAAGAGCCCCTCCACCGCCCTGATCGGCTTACATGTTTCCGTGAGGAAAGAGCGGGGACCAGACGGCCTGCTCCCCCTCCCCCCCCCCCCATTCCTCCACTTCTCCCAGCACACCGTCCCATCCCCGGGCGCTGGGGCCCTACTTCCCTAATACCTTCCACCCCCTACACTGCGGGCCTGTCCCACACCGCCCCTGCTAGCGCCGCCGCCATATCCATCTGAGCCGACTCAATATTAAAATCAATTTGTCGAGAATGCTTATGATGGCCGTCTAATGTCCCGTGCCTTCCGAGGCATCCGCCGGAGCGCCTCGGCCCTCTCGGCAGGTCGTTTCCCCACTGATGGCATTCTCCTGGACAAAGAGCGTCGCCGGCGCCGGCAAAGAGGCTGCGGTAGAGATACCGCCGCAGGAGAGAAAGAAAGAGGAGGAGGGGCGGACGGATGGGGGCGGAAATGTGTTGTCATTACAACACTGAATGGGTTGTCTTACATTCTCTGAAAAAGATGTTGGAATGCTGTAATGCAACGCACCAAGACGTCTTTAATGTACTATTCGATACATGCTTTTAATGTAATAGCTGGTACAATATTGGTAATAACATATTTCTTGTATCTTCTGAGAGTACGTTATTATTTGTTATACCATGTTGCGAACAAGTTGAAAACTTATCAAACTTAAAAAGATTTATTCTGAAATTGTGATTCTCTAAAATCAATTCTTTAAAATTAATTCTAGAGAAAAGCATATTCAGTTATACCTTCAGAAAGTAATTATTGCAATACATTAAACGTTCACAAATGATGCAGAAGCCGTGATAGTAAATTAAATTTCTATGAATTTATAAATTTTCTGGAAAACTATTTTTAACCGTCCAATTTTCACGATGAAGAAACATATCTTTGAAGATTGTTATGGTCTTCACTCCAGGGACTGGTTTGATGCAGCTCTCCATGCTACTCTATCCTGTGCAAGCCTCTTCACCTCCGGATAACTACTGCATCCTTCTGAATCTGTTTACTGTATTCATCTCATGGTTTCCCTCTACGATTTTTACCCTCCATGCTTCCCTGCAGTACTGAATTGGCTATCCCTTGATGCCTCAGAAAGTGTAAAAAAAAAAAAAAAAAAAGTTCAAATGTGTGTGAAATCTTATGGGACTTAACTGCTAAGGTCATCAGTCCTTAAGCTTACACACTACTTAACCTAATTTATGCTAAGGACAAACACACACACCCAAGCCCGAGGGAAGGCTCGAACCGCCACCGGGGCCAGCCGCACAGTCCATGACTGCAGCGCCCTAGACCGCTCGGCTAATCACGCACGGCTCAGAACGTGTCCTACTAACCGATCGCTTCTTCTAGTCAAGTTGTGCGACAAATTCCTCTTCTCCCCAATTCTACTCAGTACCTCCTCATTAGTTACGTTATCTACCCATCTTATCTACAGCATTCTTCTGTATCACCACATTTGGAAAGATTCTATTCTCTTCTTGTCTAACTGTTTATCGTCCGTTTCACTTCCACACATGTATACACTCCATACAAATACTTTCAGAAAAAAACTTCCTGACACTTAAATCTATACTCGATGTTAACAAATAGCCAGTCTACAATTTATATACTCTCTACTTTGACCATCATCAGTTATGTTACTCCCCAAATAGCAAAATTCATTTACAACTTTAAGTGTCTCATAACCTAATCTAATACCCTCAGCATCATCTGATTTAATTCGACCACATTCCATTCTCCTCGTTTTGATCTTGTTGATGTTCATCTTATATCCTCCTTTCAAGACACTGTTCGTTTCGTTCAACTGCTCTTCCAAGTCCTTTGCTGTCTCTGACAGAACTACCATGTCATCGGCAAACCTCGAAGTTTTTATTTCTTCTCCCCTAGACTTTAATTCCTACTCGAATTTTTTTTGTTTCCTTTGCTGCTTGCTCAATATACAGATTCAATAACATCGAGGATAGGCTACAACCCTGTCTCACTCTTTTCTCACCCACTCCTTCCCTTTCGTGCCACCGGCCGCTGTAGCCGAGCGGTTCTAGACGCTTCAGTCCGGAACCGCTCAACCACTACGGTCACAGGTTCGAATCCTGCCTCGGGCATGGATATGTGTGATGTCCTTAGGTTGGTTAGGTTTAAGTAGTTCTAAGTTCTTGTGGACTGATGACCTCAGATGTTTATTTCCCATAGTGCTCAGAGCCATTTGAACCATTTGAACCTTTCGTGCCCCTCGATTCATATAAATGCCATCTGGTTTCTGCGCAAATTGTTTCTAGCATTTGTAGACTTAGAGAAAGCTTTTGATGATGTTGACTGGAATACTCTCTTTCAAATTCTGAAGGTGGCAGAACGTTCAGAATTTGAAAGAGAGTATTCCAGTCAACATTATCAAAAGCTTTTTCTAATTCTACAAATGCTAGAAAAGAGGTTTGCCTTTCTTTACCCTGTCTTCTAAGATAGGTCGCAGGGTCAGTATTGCCCCACATTCTCCAACATTCTATGGAATACAAACTGATCTACTCCGAGGTCGGCTTCTATCGGTTTTTCCATTCGGCTGTAAAGAATTCGTGTTAGTACTTCGCAAACGTGACTTATTAAACTGATAGCTCGATAATTTACACAGGTGTCAACACCTGCTTTCTTTGGTTTTAGATTTATTATATTCTTCTTGAAGTTTGAGGGTATTTCGCCTGTCTCATACATCTTGCTCAACAGATGGAAGAGTTCTGTCATGGCTGGCTTTCCCAAAGCTGTAAGTAGTTCTAATCGATTGTTGTCTACTCCCAGGGCCTTGTTTCGACTTAGATCTTTCAGAGCTCTGTCAAATTCCTCACGCAGTATCGTATCTCCCTTTTCATCTTCATCTACGTTCTCTTCCATTTCCGTAATAATTCCATGAATTACGTATCCCTGGTACAGACCCTCTTTATACTCCTATCTTTCTGCTTTCCCTTTTTTGCTTAGTACAGGTTTTCCATCTGAGCTCTCGATATACATGTAGATGGTTCTCTTTTCTCAAAAGGTTTCTTTAACTTCCCTGTAGGCAGTATCTATCTTACCCATAGTGATACATGCTTCTACATCCTTACATTTGTACTCTATCCATCCCTGCTTAGCCATTTTGCACTTCTTGCCGATCTCATTTTTGAGATGTTTGTATTTCTGTTCGCCTGCTTCATTTACTAAATTTTTATATTTGCTCCATCCATCAATTAAGTTCAGTATCTCTTCTGTTACCCAAGGATTTTTACTAGCGCTCGCCCTTTTACCTACTTGATCCTCTGCTGCCTTTACTATGCCATCTCTCAAAGCTACCTAGCTTTTTTCTACTGTATTTATTTCCCCTGGTCTTGTCAGTGTTTCCCTACTACCCTCTCTGAAACTGTCTACAAGTTTCAGTTTATCCAGGTACCATCTTCTTAAATTCATTCCTTTTTGCAGTTTCTTCATTTGTGATCTACAGTTCATAACCAATAAATTGTGGTCAGAGTCCACATGTGCCCCCGGAAATGTCTTACAATTTAAAACCTGGTTCCTAAATCTCTGTCTTATCATTATGTAATCTATCTGAAACCTTCCAGTGTCTCCAGGCCTCTTCCATGTATACAAGTTCCTTTCACAATTGTTAAACCAAGTCCAAGCTACGATTAAGTTATGCTCTGTGGAAAATGTGAAACCTTCCAGTTTCTCCAGGCCTCTTCCGTGTATACAACTTTCTATCATGATTCTTAAACCACGTATTAGCTATGATTAAGTTATGCTCCGCGCAAAATTGTGCTAGGTGGCTTCTCCTTTCATTTCTTACCCCCCAATCGATATTCACTTACTACTTTTCCTTATCTTCCTTTTCCTACAGTCGCATTCCAGTTCCCCATTACTACTGCATTTTCGTCTCCCTTAAGTATTTGAATAATTTCTTTTATCGCATCATTGATTCCTTCAATCTCTTCATCATCTGCAGAGCTAGTTGGCATATAAAATTGTACTACTGTGACAGGCATGGTCTTCGTGTCTGTCTTGTTGCTTTCGCTATGTTGCTCGTAGTAACTTATCCGCGTTCGTATTTTTTTTATTCATTGTTAAACCCACTCCTGCATTACCGTTATTTGATTTTGTATTTATAACTCTTTATCCACCTGACCAAAAGTCTTGTTTTTCCTGCCACCGAACGTCACTAATTCCCACTGTATCTAACTTTAACCTATCATTTCCCTTTTCGGATTTTGTAACGTCCCTACCCGATTAAGGGATCTGACATTTCACGCTCAGATCCGTAGAATGCCAGTTTTGTTTCTCCTGATAACGTCCTCCTGAGTAGTCCCCGACAGGAGATCCGAGTGGGGGACTACTTTACCTCTGGAATATTTTGTCCAAGGAGACGCCATCATCATTTAACCATACAGTTAAGCTGCATGCCCTGGGGAAAATTACGGCTGTAGTTTCCCCTTGCTTCCGGCCGTTCGCAGTACCAGCACAGCAATGCCGTTTTGATTAATGTTACAAGTCCAAGTCAATGAATCATCCAGACTGTTGCCCCTGCAACTACTGAAAAGGCTGCTGCCCCTCTTCAGGAATCACACGTTTGTCTGGCCTCTCAACAGATACCCCTGCGTTGTGGTTGCACCTACGGTACAGCTATCTGTATCGCTGAGGTGCGCAAGCCTCCCCACCAACGGCAAGGTCCATGGTTCATGTTAAATATTTTCAACTAAGTTGTAAAAAGTATTGATATAATTAAGTTATTGTGAAGCTATAACTTTTAATTAACTGACTATGTTGGCTACTTTTCGTAATATTTTCAGCATTTTAGAAATGTATACAGTATGGGTCGCGTAATATGTAACACTTTTATTTCGTGAACAGCTACACATATGGAAACGCAGTTTTCGGAAAATTTTGGGGCTTGGAGGGGCACGTGTTTTTTTTTATTTGGTTAATGTTTTAAACGCTGGTATCAACGAAGGTATTGAAGCAAGTACTTTTTTTTCAATAGAGCCGTATACGTTTTGTAGTTGCATTCGATAGCTCTTGAGAAGAAAATTACAGTGATTTAGCGTGGTCTGCTTGCGTTGACGTTGGAACCGTCGTAAAAAATTCGAGATATGTCCTAGAATTTGAGAGAGAGCCCAGTGGCCCGAATCGGCATTAGCGGTGCAGACACCGCCAAGCAGAGCTCTCGTGGCACGCTGTGTCAGAATGTCGACACATTTGCCTCTTTACTTGTCTGCACGACGGGCCGCTCATTTGTGCTTCAGCATTCGTTGCGTACAAACATGTACCAAATGAGAAGAAGTAGGATATACAACTTTTATGTGACGAATGTAAATGAAATGCCGTAAAAACAGTACAGTTTTAAGGCTGTCCATTCGGATCGCCAACGTCCGACGCGCCAGGGGCCCTGCACGAATTAGTAAGACGCTAGTGCTGTCTGGCTGCTTGAACGTCAAAGGGAGGACAAGCAAGAAGACTGCAACCAACAGAGAACACGAATAAACTGTTCTGGCTACGACGCTAATGAATCCGCACAGTAGTACGAGATATATTGCCAAGGAATGTGGATAGGACGAAATTCCGTTGTCAAATGGCTTGCGAGGTACACCGATTTGACTCCTTTTGATTTCTTTCTTTGGGTGCAATCCATAACGAAGCCTCAACTACGCCAGACGACTTATATCGTCGAACCGCCAGTGCATGCTCTGTTCATCGCTCTTTCGAGAGACGATTGCAAATGTGCCTTTCAGTCCATCCTCAACAGTTTTAACACATGCTAAAATAATGGATAATTTTTTTTGGAAGACAACATTTATGTTAGGTGATTTGGATGGTTGCCAATTGTTTACTTCATTTACGTGTCTACGAAATTGCATCGCAATGTCAAATAAGTCGACAGCGTGTATTCCACGTAGCTGGTAACAGTCATTACGCGCTCACGTTCAGCATGAAACGACGTTTCGTTAAGAAGAATATTTGTAACGATCCGTGACAGAAACGCCTCTCCGCCGGTCTCAAAACGCTCCAACAATTCAGATGAAATGTCCTTTCTCTGAATCTTGTGGTCCGCTGTGAGCATTCGTGGAACCCATCGTGAGCACCCCTTTGAATATCCGAGAGTCTCTATCATTGCAGACGCACTTCCAACGCTGAGCGACAACTGTAAAGCCAATTGTCGAGTTGTGATGCGC
This sequence comes from Schistocerca serialis cubense, assembly GCF_023864345.2. Taxonomy (NCBI): domain Eukaryota; kingdom Metazoa; phylum Arthropoda; class Insecta; order Orthoptera; family Acrididae; genus Schistocerca; species Schistocerca serialis. The sequence continues at coordinate 145,232,444 of NC_064641.1, read as the reverse complement.
CGGCCGGCACGAATAATGGCACCCGCACGATTCAGCACGTCTGGAGCTGTGGCTGTGACAGGACGTCCAGAGCGTGGCTGATCACGGAGCTCTGTTTCTCCATCTCCTGAGGCTGTAACTTCATTTACCCAACGTCCAACTGTACTCCTATCAAATGCAGCATCACAATACACCGCACACAGACGTTTATGGATGTTAATCACCGTTTCTTTTTCTGCACACACGAATTCAATAACAGCACGCTGATGTAATGTGAGTCGTATGTAGACTCTATTTTGACGCCGTACTACGTCTCTGTCATCTGCTAGAACGGTTCTAAACTTCACCGGTGCACAGAACAGATATCAAATGTGCAGCACCGACAAGGACGTTTGTCTATGTATATTAATGACTTTTTTAAAAAATGTAGGGTCTTACTTATTGAACGACTCTCGTATCATGTTATTGGGATTCTGTCGTAAAGAAGACTGTCAAAATAGAAGAATAAACACAATTTTAATAGACCAGGATTATGCAGATAGCAGGGTATGGGTTCGGACCTGGGATATCGAATAGAAGCATATGCGATTGCTTGACGCTTGTAGGAAAGCGAGAGCGATCATTCCAAATGTGCCACCACCACCTCAAACCATCTTACGTCACCCAGTCCAATGTCAGGCTCACGAGAAATACAGACCGTGGAGCTTACGTCACAGCACCTGATATCGCAGGTTTTAATAGTACTGGGAGACGTCTCCCATGGGGAGCGAGTAACAGTTTCAGACGAGTTTAATAATTGTTAACTGCGCGTTTAAATGTATGCAGTCTCTCGATAGCACGTGAAGACGTTAAGATCTTTTGTGGGTACCTTTACATTGACATATTGTTTTCCAATACACCCTAAACATAGCTGAGCGTTCGCGAAGAATGGTGGACAAGGTGACTAGTATAACATCACAAGTTTGCCGTGGGGCCCATATTTCTTGTGGACCCCACTGGCCTGGCAGGCCAGAGCTGCTATGCACTGCCGAACTCACCTTCTTCCAAGCATGCATAACTTGGGCACTCTCTGGAAGGTTACAGATGCTGCTATCGCACTTACATAAGCAGAAAATCGTGCCAGCTCGGCAGTCGGTGTTTTTAAATCCTGATGACGATGATGGACAGAGTTATTGGAAGGTTGAGTGCTTTATTCGAAGTAAATTGTGAAGATTTTATTGATAAAACGACCACCTTCCAAAGATAGAAAATATTATTATTGTCTTAATATTTGGACTTGGCTATGAGTAATTGTAATTTCATGTACATCCTGAATTAAGCACCAGAACTGGAACCTGATCTTATGACCAATAGGCTCGACAACTAGTGACACTTACTTTACGAGAAATGCTGGTACTCTACTATCTATTAATAATTGATGTTCTCATAATTACATAATTTTTAGCATGTGACTATACAACCCTTGGGGCTCAGTATAGCATTTTACTGTATCTCGGTAACCATCCTGAGTAATGCTCACTCAGTTCTATTGAAATAGTTTTTAATTACATTAATGGTTTGTGTTTTTAGAGATGACATCCACACTGTAAATGTCTTAATTTTAAACGAAAAGTTACTTGCCAATACTACGTGATTGTGGGTACCACATAAGGCAGAAATTACTATCTTGTTAATATTTTACACGATGTGTAAAACAAGTTTATTGTAGTAATTTTGGCGACTTGTGTTTTTTGTGTGAGGTTCTTACAGGTGAAAATTCACCAAATCTTACGTTCTGACTATGTAGCCCATGGGTCATAAAGTAGTGTTACCTTACATCTCAGTATCTTGTCAGATTAATAGTCGCTCGGGTTCTGTATAGAGGTTTTCTGCCGACGCCATAAATGTTTATTGCTTGTAGGGAGTGGCTACACACTCCCAGTATGACTGTAAACTGATTACCAAACACATGTAATTGCCTTTACATTTCAGATATAGAAAGCATTATTGGCTAAATATTTGGTCTGACTTAAGCATAAGAAGTTTAACCTGGCTTTATTTCCGGTGGGCTGGAAAACATGTAACATATACTGTTCGATCAGTGCTGTTATGATGTATATGCATACGTGTAATGATGTCCTTAGAAAATTTTTGCTGTGTACACCTGTTCATCTGAAGATGAGAATGAAATACCCGAAATCGATCTCGTAATAAAAAAGTTAGAGAACCATCTTGCAACGAGAGGCTATTTTATTCCACTTTTCTTGTTACACTAGGTCGAGGTCGGATACACCATCATCCAGGCTGCTCGAATAATGCAGCGCTCCATGGATGCAATCCGATATGTTCCTATAAGGATCATTAATCTGGTCTTTTATGGGACCTTTCGCAGTAGTCGAAGGCACCATGACAAAGTGGACTATGTGAACGTTACTGCAGACCAACGTCATCCCTTCACGCCCTATGTCGTCCTCGTCGGCAACGGCGTCTTTCAGCAGGATAACTTTCCCTGTCACAAGGCCAGAATTGTGCTACAGTGGTCTGAAAAGCTTGATGGTCAATATTGTCAAAACATGTCCATATATCAACTAGCGGTAACATTTGTCAAAAACAAATGGTAACTTTGAAACTTCATGGCAGATTAAAACTGTGTGCAGGACAGAGACTCGAACTCGGGACCTTTGCCTTTCGCGGGCAAGTGCTCAGTCGGTAGAGCACTTCCCCGCGAAAGGTAAAGTCCAGAGTTCGAGTCTCGGTCCGACACACTGTCTTAATCTGCCATGAAGTTTCATATCAGTGAGGATTCCACTGCAGAGTGAAAATTTCATTCTGAAAACATTCTTCAGACTGTGGCCAAGCCATGTCTCCGCATTATCCTTTTTTCGAGGAGTGCGGGTTCTACAAGATTCGCAGGAGAGCTTCTGTGATACTTAGAAGGTAGGAGACGAGGTACTGGCAGAATTGAAGCTGTGGATAGCTCAGTCGGTAGAGCACTTGTCCACGAAAGGTAAAGGTCACGAGTGCGTGTCTCGGTCCGGCACACAGTTTCAGTCTGCCAACAAGTTTCACTCCGCTGCAGAGTGAAAATTTAGTTCTAGAAATGGTAACTTTGCTTGATGTATGAACATGGCGCATGCATGTCACAGTGCTATATTGGCCATCATATTCTTAGTACAGTGTGTCGAGGTTTGTCTGCTATGCACAATGTCAGCTGCATTGTCTGTTTTTTAATCTATATTCGTAAATTTTGAATCAAGGCAGTGACTCAGATGCAATTTTACTCGATTTCCAAGAAGCGTTTGACTTAGTAACACACCTGCGCTTGTTATCAGAAGTGCGATCCGACGGGGCGTCGTGCGAAATTTTTACTGGTCCGAGGATTTTTTGACAGGAAGAACGCAACTACTTGACTTGGATGTAAAGTCATCGTCAGACGTCGAAAGATGTGTGCCAGGGAACTGAGTTGGGAACCATACTGTTAATGTTGTATATTAATGAGTTTGCAGACTTCTTGCAGGTGATGCGATTATCTGTAATGAAGTACTGGGTGAAAGAAGCTGCATAAATTTTCAGTCAGATCTGGATAAGATTTCAAAGTTGTGCAAAGATTGGCAACTTGCTTTAAATGTAAATTTGTGCACTTCACAAAACGAAAAAACGTTGTGTTCTACTACTATAATATCGATGAGTTGGAATCGACCAAATGATACAAATACCTGAGTGTGAAACATTATAGATAATTGAAATGAGATGGTGACACACGTTCAGTCATGGACGAAGGAAGTGGTAGGCTTCAGTTTATTGGTAGAATACAGGGGATGTGCAATCAACTTATATAGGGGATTGCTCATGGATCACTCAAGTGACCCATTTTCTGGAACATTGGTCAAGTGTGTGGCACCCATACCAAATATGACTAACAGGAGATATTGAATGAATACAGAGAAAGGTAGCGAGAATGGTCACTGGTTTGTCTGACCCACAGAGAAGTGTCACAGAGATGCTGAAGAACCTGAACTGGCAAACTCTTGAACAGTAAAATATCCTGAGAAAGTCATATAAAACGTTTCAAGAACCGGCCTTAAATGGTGACTGTGGGAATTTACTACAACCTTCACATAGGGATCGTGAGGGCAAGATTAGATTAATCATAGCGTGCACAGGTGAATTTAAAGAATCATTCATCCCGTGATCCATATGTGAGTGGGATGGGAAAAAACCTGATAACTGAAACAATGGATGGTACCCTCTAGCATCCACTTCGCAATTGTTTGCAGAGTATAGATGTAGATATAGAAGCCTAGTTAGGAGTTTTCGAATGCATGCCTCGGAGAATCGCTGCTGTATTGCGTTTCAAAGATGGACCAGTATTCTGTCATGCGAGTGGTCATAATGTCTTGGATTATCGGTGGTGTGGTATAGTCCAAAGATCGCGCTGCCACAACAGTTGGCAACTCGCATCGGTACGGCAGACATTAGCAATGTCTCGCTGCAGTCCGCAACGCCGAATGGGACGCGCTCCTGAAGACACGCCCTCTCTATCAGCACTGCAGTGCCATCGCACTGAGGTCGATAATGGGCTGACCACGGACTCGCTCTGGTCCAGGTCGTGACCTCCGAGAAAACAGTCAACATCATCTAGTTAGAACACCAGCACTACTCAAATCTCAAGTGGAACTGTACTTTTGTAAATGTTGTATTTGTACAATGAGACAAGAAATTGTAATTGTGAGCATCAAGTGATGCTTTACTGTTCAAGACAGTTGCAGATATTCGACACACACCTATGAAATGAATAGTATAAAGTTAAGTAAATCCTTTTATCATTCTTCTAACCAAGCATACTCATTTTGTAGTTCCCATCAGCCATCTCACAGAACAATCAAAGAACCCACAGTTATGACTAGAGATTGCAGTTTCGTCATGTCATAAAAAGTGGTATGTTGTTTTTATTTCCGTTAAGGATCACCTGCCAGTCGCTTACTACTATTGTTTGTGCCAGTATGCCGCATTAAATTCCAACCCTGTCCACAGTGCATCATGGAGTGAGGGCCTGTGACACAGTTATTGGCGGTCTGTCCATAGGATGGGGACGTTAAGCCCAGCGGACCAATTCACGCCACTTGATAAGAGTAGGCTATGTGCCTGCACCAGGTTTCGTACTCTCTCTTCTCTCAACATCATATAACACAAATCATGACTCCACACTGTACACACATCAGTAGCAGTCATCTATGTAATAGATACATTAAGGCACACAGAGGATCCAAATGAGTATTTTGACATTTTTAGATCTCCACTTGAACAACGCACAAGGACGAAAACCACCGAGTCCCTTGCAGAATATGGGGCCGGCACAAACAAAAGATTTTTGCTGGAGCCGATAAGTCTTCACACAGTGAGGAAACGAATCGTGCGTATTCGTTCGGCAGCTACATGACACGAGAGTATTACAATACGAATGACAATACTAATGGTTATTTTTAACCATTATCTGACCCACAGCATCTTTCCAATAGCCTAGAGAAAAGAAATCGTAAAACCTCTACCCAAAAAGGACTGCCAAAGAATCTTCCGACTAGAGACCCATTTGCGTTCTGCCACAAGGCTTTAGAATACAGAGTTCATGATCAGCTTACTAATTACTTCACAAGAAATAAATTTCTGGAGGAATACCAGTCTGGTTTCTGGAAAAAATCACAGTACGACAACTGCTCTTATAAAAGTGACTGACGATCTGATACAAGCTATGGACAAACAAGGGGTGACTATTAGGTGCTTTTTGGATTCAAGCGAAGCTTTCGACACTGTCGAGTTAGATATTCCACTTGCTAAACTCAAAAGTCAAAACTTTTCTTCAAGAGATGTACAATGATTCCACTTGTACCTTACATACCGCCAACAGCGTGTAATGATCGGAACAAAGAGGTCACAGCGGAAGAATGTCGTGTCACGGCTCCCACAAGGATCCGTACTGGGCTCATTAATTTTCTCATTATAGGTTAATGATGTGTAGTCTATTCTCCCGTTGCAATCTATACGATGACGACCAGTTATCCGTAAGTACAACCCCAACGTATCTGCGCACAGCTATCCAGAACGTAAATGCTGACTTACCTGTTATGTCGGAATGGGCGCGGAGCATAAGTTTGAAACTAAACTCATTTAAAACGCAAGCAATCTTAGTCACTCACGAAAGACATATTATTTTTCATTTTAGAGAGTTTCTTCCACTCTAAATTCCAAACTGCACAGAAATCGCCTTTTCTTCTTCTGCAAAGAATTTGTGGATAGTTCAGGTCCATCACCTAGACTGGACTGAACATACCACTGCCTACTGTAAGAAGGTGTCGGCATCACATCGTTCACTACAGAAATATAAAAAAGTATTTCCGCTCAACCTTAAATAGAAACTTCTAGAGGCACTAACACTCCCCATCCTTGGTTATGGTAATCCTATTCTCCAAGGATTTTCGTATGAGAGCTCACGTCTTCTGGAACTGGCGATGAATGCTTGTGTTCAATACATTTGTAATGTACGTTATTTCGGCCATTGCGCTCCTGTTTATGGACAATTATGATGGCCGCGGGCTGATAAGCACAGAGATTGCCATACCTTGTGTTTGCTGTGTAGTCTTCTCAATCATTACACTCGTTCCTATTTATCTTCAACCCTTACCCTACTATCTGAACAACACAGTAGGAATACTTGTTCTCAACAAAGTAAAAGCTTCTCTGTACCACTACACAACACTGTCACGTTCACTAAAATATCATCTTCTGTATCAGGAATGCGACTTTGGAACAATCTTCCTCAAAATATTAAAAAAATTAAAACCCTTTGAAACTTCAAAAAAGAGCTAATGATCCACCTTGTATCTTTTCTGGCAACTCACTCTCGTCAACCCGAACTAACTTTCCCGCCTCTTGTCTACAGATTTCTCTATTGAAATCCTCTTCTTTTCTAGCAGCCATTGACACTTTAATTTTCATACTCTCTTCTGTCATTATCCCTTGCACTTCCTCTAATACCAAACAAGGCTTTAAAAATGATACTGATCATTTTTAACGTGACCACTATTTTATTATTATTACTATTATTAGTGTTACCATCATTATCATTACCAATTATTATTTTTATTAATAATGAAAATTCTTACTAGTAAGTTTGTTATGTAATAAGTAATTAATGTACTCTTAATTGGTCCATTGTTTCATCATTGTGATTATTGTAACTATTATTATTGGCAGTTATTATTGTTATTAATAATGCAAATTATTGTTATTGTGATTGTTATGAAATATTTTTTGTGCGTGTTCTTCCTGGCCAGATGTAAGAGAGGGGTCTAAAGACCTTTATCTCGTCTGGCTAAATAAACAATAAATAACTATATAATAAATAAGACATAATTGTCATTCGTCGCGGTGAGAGGGACTGTTGTGCGTTGAGGGAGAAAACTGATGTCTGTATAGCACTCCTAGATCAAGATGTTTCCTAAACCCTTTCAGCGTCATCGACCTTACTGTCGTGAAAGACGGTGCTACTATGAGAGAGGTACGCATCGCTAGTTCAGCTGTCGATGCTGCTTTCTGTAACATTTGTTTCTTGTCAGAGTGCTTTTCTTCCCGTCTCATTTTCATCTTCGCATGTAGTTATACGTTGATGACACGAACTGTGACTATGAGCATATAGAATGTGGTTCTGAAGGTGGAGTTGATCGAGTGTTTACGTTTTAAACGACTACTTCACGAATTTGCGTCGTTTAAATGTGGAATACATTAACTGACAATACGACAGAATACGGAAGACATTTCTTTCTGGAACATTTGCTCATTTCAGAATGTGCTTTTAGCTGGTATTGCCTTTATTCATCTTATTTTCAGCTTCGCACGTTGTGATGACACCTTGTGGCTGTAATACTGTATAATGGCATTCTGATGGCGAAGTTGGTTGATTTCTTCTTATTCATTTCTTTATTTCAAACGACTTACCCAGTCAGTAAAACTTTAGTTCGTAATTAGATGCACTGTTTGAATGGGAAGTACATTAACTGCTGTAGGAAAGAGTATGGAACATAGTCCTTTACGCTTTATCGAAAATTTGTTTCCTTGAGAATTCGCTTTTTCGTAATACTGTATTTTTTCATTTCGTTATCATCTTCTCACGCAGTTCTCATTTTAAGTGACTGCTTCTCGTATCGTATCAGTAAATGAGCAGCCAGTGCTGTGGCGCACTGCTGATGTGTGAAGTACATTAATGGGAAACTGGAAAGAATATATACGACTAAGCATCTCTATGCAAGTCCATACGAACGTAATTTTATTTCTGGAGGGAGAAACAAGGGTAAATGCGTGGAGAACCAGAAAGCACTCCAGTATTATAGCATTTGGACCGAACATTCGACGAAAATATTCCCTTCAGTGCCTTCCCTGGTTGCCTCCTCCGACAGGCGCTCTTTAACTAGAATGGAGATAGCGAGAAGGCGAGCGGGAAACAGAGGAAATAAAAGGATGCTTACGGACGTGACCTGGCCATGAGCCCGCAGCTTTGCGCAGCAAATGGAATCTTTAATAGAAACTCGCGGAGTCGCTGTCTCCATTCCGCGGTGTTCCCACATGACTCGCAATCGGAATGCTGCTATTGTACAGCGATAAAATGATTTAGGTGCATCAACAATGTAGCCGACGCAGCGAGCTTAATGCGAGAGGGTTCTTTCATCAGCTGGCAATATTCCAGAGGCGGCCTGTGACGTAATCTTGTAACGGCCGGCATATCTGTGTGAGCGCTGCGAGCTTTGATACGGAAGCCCGAGATTAGAGGGGTTTAAAGGATTTTTCTCCCTTGCTTCTCCATTATAATTATGGCTTGAGCTGATATTAAAAGGAGGTTTCATTGAAAGCGGTTGGTATCGGTTTTAATAACGATCTTAACGTTTTCTTTACACTGTTTTTAAAGACATCCTTCGCAGCGATTAACGATGGAGCAGCACTGAAAGAAAAGCTTTATGCTTCGGCAAGGGGACCTTCGTCTCGGCTGACATATCTCGAGTCTATTGAATAGTAAGCTCTTGCTTTAACAACGGATTATTTAGGAGAAAAACACTGGCTACGGTAAATATGGACTGTATTTTGGGTTTAGATAAGCTGTGTGTTCATAGAGTTTTAGTAATAGCCTTGTTTACACAAATCTAGTACTGCTTCCTTACAGGCATCTTCTGTCTAAAACGTTACAGGACTGATTCTATTCGTGGCTTGCAAGTGACCTCAGTGATGTAGCTGCGGTGGCAGTTTGAACTACCAATTATAAACAACAGACGTGCAATCGACCAGTCTGTTGTGAGCAGGCGGTATTCATTAGTGGACATGTGCCGACGCTGTTGTGTTACAAAACGCACTGGAGCAACATCTCTAAATCAAGTTTTGAAGACTCTCCAGAATGTTTTGGAATTGAGCAAAGTGTGTGCAGAGTTTGTACCGCACATCTTGAGCCTTCAATAAAAATAACTTCATCTTGACGCCTGCCTCGATTGGACTGAAACACAAAACGTTTGCAGTTTTATTCTAGGGTGATAAGAATTATTGTTATCACTGGAAATGTACCAGAAAACGAGAACGTGAAGAAATTCACATGAAGGGACAACGCAACCCACATTCAAATGAATGCGAGTTGAAACTCATGCCAAAGAAAGACTATCCTGATAGTTCACATGGTTGTATGGGAAAAATTCAGAAAGATAGTTAGTTGTATAATAGTATTTTAAAAACTTCTTTCTCTGATAGCCGTTCGTAAATTACTCGTAATGAACAAAAAAAATGAACAGTTACTGACGTCAGAATATTGTATTATCATAAAAGTGGGCAACTTGAAATTCCTTTAGTGTTTTTGTAACATAACCTTATAACTATGTATATATTTCCACATATATGGAATTTTATAACTTTTATCCTTATATTTTGATAGCAATAAAGATTGTCTGTGAATGAGCTATTTGTAAGGTTGAATAATAATTGTCACAAAGGTTCTCCCAACACAGGTCAAAAATGTGGCTTAAAGCTTAAGACAGGAAAGGTAGAATAAAATTCATTTGCAGCAAAGACGACAACACCTTTGGTTTCTTTACAACACAGTTGAAACTTCGGCACAGTTTTCACAGTTTTGTGAGTTCTCTTTTACCAGTACACAGAAAAACATTTCTCACATTACTACGCCTGTGTCATGATGATCAAAATTCTTCTGGATGTTGCACCACGTCAGTGTATAAAATACTTTAATTATATTGGTACTGTAAAACGTACATCATTGTAATATGGTCGAAACGTTGATTTTACAGTTTATAATTAAAGTGCTTTATGCAATGACACAATACAACACCAACAAGAATTTTGAACATCATTTGTCATGTTGTTTGCCAATTCGGTGAGATTTATTTTTCTGGTTTTATTAAATCCGAATAATTCTACGTATGACCTCATAAAAACAAAATAAGAATGAAGAAGGAAGTGAACAGTATTAAGCAAGGTAGTTAAACAATGCTTTTACACACTTATTTTTGCATCAGTTCGGTTGAACAGCACGAGAAGAAAACAGATCATGACACTTAGATTTATCACAATATCACAAAGTAGTTAGTTCAAACTGTTAGACACTAGTTCAGTGGTATGTGAGAAAAAGTCACGACACATTTAATACAGTACTGTGTGCAATTGTATATTATATTTTACATTTCTTGACGAATTGTAAATCGATCATGTAGCAAATCCATACACTAAATACAAAGAAATTTTAAATGTCCATGTTAGATAAGAGGCTAATATAGATTCTGATCATTATTTAAAGCGAATAAAAGTAAAACTTTAACCTTAAAAACTCTTCAAAACAAAAAGTGTTTCTCAGAATCTGACACAGCTAAAATAACCTCAGCTCTGACAAGTGAACTTGACAAAAAACAATCTAGCAATTGGCAATGCCTGAAAGAAAAGTTCATCAAAACAGCACAAAATTTAATTCTGATTCAGAAGAAGTAAAAACATCCTTGGTGGAAAGCGGACTGTGAAGCAGCAGTTAAGTCTAGGCATGAGGCATTCAAAAACTGGAATAGTAACAAAACAGAAAATACGTACAACACCATCCTAACTGTAAGGAAAGAACCATCTAAATTGATCAGACAGACTAAAAGAAACTACGAAAATGCCCAATTTTTCGAATTCGAAAAAGACTTCCAAAGAACAATACAAGCAACTTAAATAAAACATTCAAAACAAAACTAACTGGTTACCAACCTCAAAGCATTTGCTTCAAAAATGAAAATAGTTGTTTGTTCTTAACAACCAGGAAAATTGTAAAGTACTTGCTAATTATTTTGAAAAACTATTAAACTGTCCAGAACCAGCGAATAAATTCCAACCACAACAGACTAATAACACCATCCATAACTCTAAAGAACCTGATGAAATCGAAATGATAAATAAACTGAGAGACTTAAAAACAACAAAACATCCAGAAAGTATAATAGCAGATCTACTTAAATCAGCTGCCCCAACACTACAGAAAATACACTCGTCTAATAGGACATATCTGGCAAACTGAGAAAATACCTTAGGACTGAAAAACTACCCTAATTCATCCATTGCATATAACTGGTGTTAGTAATTAGCGAAGAACGTGTCTTCTCCCAGTCACAAACAAAATTCTCTCAGAATGTTTACTTGATCGAACCCAAGAACAGTTAGAACCTAAAACTGATGAACGCCAAGCAGGTTTTAGACCAAACAGATCCTGCCCAGAACAAATTCTTAATTTAAAACTAAAACTTAGGAGCCAAAGGATTTTTGGTAACAATATTGTACGTACGTTTGCAGATTTTAAAAAGGCCTACAATTCAGCTGATCGTGAATCTCTTTTCTAAATTTTAAAGGAACAAGAACTAGATAATAAAACCCTGACACTGACTGAGGAATCTTTAATTGACACTAACTCTAAAGTTAAATTTATGGGACAAATTTCTGAACCATTTGGTATAAAGAATGGTGTTAGACAGGGAGATAGACTCCCCCCATTACTGTTTTGGAAAAGAAGATTACAGAATGGTGAGAGCAAAAGTGAAGTCAAAATATATATATCAATCAATCAAGTTAGGTAGAAGCAATATTAAAGTAGATTGCCTTGCCTTCGCAGATGGTCTGGCAGTTTTCACTAGGGATATTACCACAGCTCAAAAACAAACTAAAATTCTTAAAGAAGTTGCAGAAAAGTAGGACAACAAATATCATTCGAAAAAACGGAATATATGACATGCAACAAACAAGCACTAAAGTTTCTGAACATAAAATATGGAAAAATGAAAAGGGTTTCTCAGTTTAAATACTTCAGGGAAATCTTACAAGAAAACGGTGTGGAAAAAGCTGCAAACGAAGATCGCTGTCAAAAAATGGCAACTGAATTCAGATTAACACAAAATATTTATAATAAAAATCGCTTTCTTAAGTCACTAAACTTAGGCATTACGGGCAGTGGCGACTGATCATGCTCCCTGTGTGAGTTCCTGTATTTTGCGTGTTATCTCCCGCACTTCTCCGGTGCCACATGATCTTAAATGTCGAACTACGACCCCCTCCCCACCCCCCACACCTTTTCCGTTCTATCCCTGTTCGCACCCACTAAATCCACCTCATCCAGTCACATCAGCCGTCCCCCTCCTCTACGCTTATCCGCCCTGAAACCTGCTACCCACAGTAGTATATATATATATTCTCTACTTTGACCTTTGTGACTTCTCGCCATTTTTAGTGAGTTTTCGCCTTCCACTATCGTCGTATTCCTCTGATTTCATCTATTTTTTTCCCCCCTGTGCATCCATTTCGTACTTTTCACACGTATTTGGGTGTATTTTTGCGTAATTTTTCGGACGTAATTCTACTTTCTTACGTATTTTTTTGCATTTTTGCACCACCATTGATCCTTGCTCCTTCCATCTGCGTCAATACAGAAAAGTTTCCTGATCCCTAGCCAGATCCCAGTCCCACATACTGTTCATGCGTTGTTGCTTGGCTCATGAAATCCATCCCTAATGGCCTTACCATCAAATTACCCATCTCTGGTTGCCACTCTTCCTGCCACAATGACCTCCACCTGTTCAGATTCCGCCAACCCTTAGCCCTCACCAACATAGTCCTGCAAAACCATATCAACCAAGCCCAATCCCCCTTACGGTATCTTCTCTCCATCTGCAAAATTCTCCTGCTATGTAGTCTCAAATTCCTGGAACCCATAACACACAATGAAATTCTTACCCTGCAGGGAGTAACATGCCCAACGCCACCTCAAAACGATCTCCACCCTGCTCACTATCTACTCCCGCCTCGGAGTACCACTGTCCACCACTTCTACAACAACCGCCAAACCTCCCCCGCACCCCCTCATAGCTGACAAACCCTGTCTCACAGACCTACTACACTTACCCCATCCTCCAAAACTCCCCCTCACAACACAGTCATGAAATTTTGCTCCACAAGCCTTAGCCCCACAGAAATATCAGTCCTTTCCAAAGGCCTCACCTATTCCCAAACTCCCAAATTCAACCACGCAGAGCTAATTAAAGACCTTCTCTCCTTCTCCCGGACCCTACAGTGGAAACACGTTTTCGCCACCAACCCGACCAATCAAACTCAACCAAAGACCAATATTGAACCTTGTCTAACTCAGATCTATCCTCCATCCAACCGTGATCCACCACCACTGCCTCCAAACCACCCCCTGTTAACTTTTCAGAATTTCTTATCCTCGAACCTTGCCTCACCATCATTCCCTAAATCCCTCACCATGCATACTAACCTTACATCCGCAGAAAGAACCGCAGTCCACCATCTAAAAACTAATCCCAGTCTTATAATCCTACCTGCAGACAAAGGCTCCACCAGCCGCAAGGATTACGTGGCAGAAGGACTCTGTCAGCTGTCATATTTCCACCTACAAACCATGCCACAGTGGTCCCATTCCAGCAATGCAGCAGGATCTCCAGTCACTACTCAAGTCCTTAGGCCCATCCCAGAACCTCTCCCCAGAGTCCATCTGTCTACTTATCCCTACCATTCCCCACACTCCCACTTTCTACATGCTTCCTGAAGTCCATAAATCCAAGCACCCAGGATGCCCCATTGTGGCCGGTTACTGTGCCCCCCACTGAGAGAATCTCTACTCTTGTAGACCAACACCTTCAACCTAGTACCCAGAACCTATCCTCCTACATAAAAGATACCAACCATTTCCTCGACCGACTCTCCACAGTTCCTTTACCTTTGCCACACGGTGCCCTGCTCGTCACTATTGATGCCACCTCCCTATACACTAACATTCCTAATGCCCATGGCCTTACTGCTATCGAACACTACCTTTCCAGATGCCCTATGGATTCCAAACCAACAACTTCTTTCCTAGTCTCCATGACCAACTATATCCTCACCCACAATTACTTCTCCTTTGAAGGCATTACCTACAAACAAATCTGCTGTACGGCTATGGGCACGCGCATGGCACCATCCTAAGCTAACCTATTCATGGGCCATCTAGAGGAATCCTTCCTAAAGCCCAGAATCCTGAACTCCTAACCTGGTTCAGATACATTGATGACATCTTTGCTATCTGGATTGAAGGTGAGAACACCTTATTCACATTCCTCCAGAACCTTAAAAACTTATCCCCCATTTGATCGCCTGGTCCTACCAACCCAACAAGCCACCTCAGACATGGCTACATCAGTACCTCCATCCATATCAAACCTACTAACCACCAGCAATACCTCCACTTCGACAGCTGCCACCCATTTCATACCAAGAAGTCCCTTCCATACAGCCTAGCCACCCACCGTCGTCGCATCTGCAGTGACAAGCAGTCCCTCTCTAAATATACTGAGGGTCTAACTGAAGCCTTCACTGACTGTAATTATCCTCCCATCCTTGTACAAAAACAAATCTCCTGTGCCTTATCTTTCCAGTCTCCCACCATCTCCCAAAGTCCCACAGTCTGGCCACAGAGGAGCATTCCCGTCGTAACTCAGTACCATCTGGGACTGGGGCAACTGAATTAATTCTTTGCCAGGGTTTCGATTACCTCTCGTCGTGCCCTGAAATGAGAAATGTCCTACCCACTCTCCTTCTCACCCTCCCTACTGTGATATTCCGCCATCCTCTGAACCTACACAATATACTCGTCCATCCTTACACAACCCCTGTTCCCAATCCCTTACCTCACGGATCATACCCCTGTAATAGACCTAGATGCAAGACCTGTCCCATACATTCTCCTACCACCATCTACTCCAGTCCAGTCAATAACGTCACCTATCCCATCAAAGGCAGGGCTAGCTGTGATTTACAAGCTAAGCTGCAACCACTGCGCTGCATTCTATGTAGGTATGACAACCAACAAGCTGTTTGTCCACAGGAATGCCCACCGACAAACTGTGGCCAAAAAACAAGTGGACCACCCTGTATCTGAACACGCTGCCAAACATGATACCCCTCATCTCAATGACTGCTTCACAGCCTGTGCCATATGGATCCTTCCCACCAACACCAGCTTCTCTGAACTGCGCAGGTGGGAACTTTCCCTGTAATACATCCTACATTCCCGTAACTCTCCTGCCCTCAACCTTCGTTAGTCACTCTCCTCAGCCATCCAACCCCCTCCCTGTTCCCATTCCAGCACTACACAGCCGTCATTTCACCGTCACACCGTCTTTTAATTTCTTCTTTTTATTTTTATTTCTCTCCTTTCTGCTAATCACCCCCTCCCCCCTCCATTCCTTCTCTCCTGCGCTCCGTCTAAACTGCAACACTTCACTGTCCGCCACTCCCACCATACTATACCTCTCCCTCCCTGCCCCAGCCTCCTCCTTACCCCCACCCAGTCGCCACTCCCATCATGTACTAATGCTGCTGCTCACAGTGTAAATTCAGCTCTCTGAGACTGCAGACGTGTGTGCAAGTTGTGCTTGCGTGTGTGTGTGCGTGCGTGCGTGTGTGTGTGTGTGTGTGTGTGTGTGTGTGTGTGTGTGTGTGTGTGTGTGTATGCACGTGTGTGAGTATTAACGCCTGATGATTACGCATTGTGTGTGCATGTACACTATACCATGCATACTGCGTGTCTGTGTAAATATCATATATATATATATATATATATATATATATATATATATATATATAGGGTAGTCACAAATAGTCTGAAGAGTCTGTAAGGGTGCTGAAGTCTAGATCGAGCTGAGAAATATTTGTTAAGAAAATCTGCATGCTGCTCTGTTTCCAAGTTAATTAACATTGATGTTAGCCAATCAGACAGCTGCTTGTGGAAATTCAAATGGCCCTCCTGCGACAGTGTCGTCAAACGCGTTCTTCATTTCGTTTCTTAGAACAAAATAAGAGAGTGATACAAGAATAGGACATGGGACAGTAGTAAAGATCGATAAAGGATGAGCATTTTCGTGTGCTGTCATCTACGTCATGAGAACAGTCGACACTAATTTTAGCTAGTGGTCGGCTTGAACTTGCATGTGCAACTGCCTGTTTTGCCAACTTTAATACAAATTAACTAGGAAGTTGTGGAATGTATCGAATTTTTCTTAAGAATTATTTCTCAGCACAACATACCATTCAACACCCTTACATGCATTTCAAAGTGTTTCTAATCACCCTGTGTGTTTATGTGTGGGTGTTTCTGTTTGTCTGTGTCTGTGTGTGTGTGTGTGTCTGTGTGTGTGTGTGTGTGTGTCTGTGTGTGTGTGTGTCTGTGTGTGTGTGTGTGTGTGTGTGTGTGTGTGTGTATAAACAGTCCAGCAAAAAAATTGTAAGTGGTTGTATATGAGAAACAGCTTTGTAAAAAAACCACTGAGTGAATAAATAAATAATAATAATAAAAAATGTTCTATGCTGCAAATAATTGTAAGTGGAAAAATCTGATATATAACAAATAACGTTGCGAAAAACAGCAAATGACTGTAAATAATATTCTGCAAAAAAGAATTTGTTCATAATAAACTAATAGTTAATTTGTCATATTATTGTTATTATTTGCAAACCTAACATCATTGAATTATTGTTAATAATAGTTTGTATATAAAAAACCTGAAACTCTCTCCCATGATACACAGACCTTGAATGAAGAAGGCTATGTAGTTGAGTTAGTTATACAAAATTACAGGGATCAGGGAAGTTCAGCTCTTGTAAGTCCAGGGTTACCCACCAAATTTTTTATCATGTGACCATACTGAGTTACATATCTACTTGTCTAACGTGCATGGGTAGTGCTGGGGTCCCGCTGGATGATCCTGAATATAATGCACAAATTGCCAAAGTTGCATGAAGGTTCCTCTGAATTACCTTGAATGTATCACATACACATGCCAGTGATCCCCTGGACTGAGGACGCAGGGTGAACTTGTGGCCTTTATTATAAATTATGCAAGTGACTAACCTGACAGCGGAAGTCCTGAACAACATTGAGATAAGATCGTTATCTGAGTCAATTCTCTCTTTGATAATCTGCTCCTCTAGTTCCAAGAGCCTATCCACCTGCACTGTTCGATGCAGTTGCACCTTGTTACTCATAAAAATGAGGTCAAGGCCGAATTCTGGGCTAAATCTGGATGCACCCTCATATGGCTAGTGATGTGAACAGGTAAACCATCCAAGAACATTGTTGAACATGATCCTTTTGGTTTTATGATGTGGTAAGGCAAAATGTTGGATGTGCATAGTGCCCTCCACATATTTGAACATGGAACACTGATCTGTCAATAACACTGTGATGCTATACTCCTTACACATTTGCGTCTTTTTTGGGGTGTTGTGCGTCCTGACTTAAATTTTATAGATGACCATCCATGAACATATCGAACTGTGTGGCTGGTAGAGCTCTAGGAAAGAGAGGATATTCAGTGAATGGCGAATTCTGCTTGATTCGACGTCAGGTACCTGCTCTGACCTTGTTATCATATTTTTTTATTTCCACTGTGTAGAACTGGTCGCTTTAGCACTTTGTAATCAGTTTCCCTGAACAGGTGCACTATATTTTTTGCAAAGCCTTTCCTACAATTCAAAATCTTCCATTCACTTCCAATAAGTGATGTGACAATTTCAAGACACTCACCACTAATCTCATAATCACATATCATCACGTTCTGTCTCTTTGTTACAGGGATTATCTTACAATTACATTTGAGGAAAGCTGCCATTCATTACACCAAGTGGACATTTGGTTGCAATCTTCCTACAATTTCATATGACTGTGCAACAATGATACTTTCATGCACACAATGTCAGTGAATAGTTTTATAACCCTGAAGATTTTATCTGAACAGTTATCTAAGCAAAAGTTATGTAATCAAGAGTTATCTGATCAATAGTTACCCAGTAAATAAAAAGGTATCAAAAATTGTTATAAGTAAATACTTTAATATAAAGACAACCCAAAAGGATTAAAGAACTCATTACCATGGGAACAAATCATTGAAAGTAAAACAGAAAGACCCAAAGCCTCCTTATAAACAGAAAAAAACAAAAAATTAACAGGGAAAAATTAATCATATCCAAATTCAATAAAAAATAATAATATTGACAAAGAAATAACAATCTATTCTAATGTGAACAAAACCATCAATAAATGTTTACGTTTTGAAGAAAAAACATAATATACCAATAAAGAGGAATAAATAGAAAATATATACATTGGTTTTTATAGGTTTTAAAAAACACTAGTTTTGTAAAATGGAAACAACTGTAGCTCCCACTTTTAAAACTCTAGGGTAGGCAAATTTTGCTATCCTTATTCCCCAAAACCGATATTTTAATAAAGTAACACCTGAAATGATAAAAATAATAATTATATCATTATCAAAATGTAAGAAATATTAATTTTATTAAATTAAGTCATCCAATATAAATAACTCATTTCATACTCTGCAAAACTTTCTTATTGCCTAGAAAGTTATTGATTAACATAAATTTTTTTTTAACCTTTCTTGTTGGTATATTAACTTATTTAACTATACTACAAGAACTGTATAAAATAATATTTTCAATCAGAAGAAATTGCTATGATCTTTACTTTAACAATATGAATTACCATTATATTGACACCAACTGTTTTACATATAATAATGTTTATAGGCTTCTTTTATAATATTGAAAATATAAATATTAATAATTCTAACTAATATTAAAAACTATTAAGAAATGACAACACCCTTAGAAAAAATACACTCCTGGAAATGGAAAAAAGGACACATTGACACCGGTGTGTCAGACCCACCATACTTGCTCCGGACACTGTGAGAGGGCTGTACAAGCAATGATCACATGCACAGCACAGCGGACACACCAGGAACCGCGGTGTTGGCCGTCGAATGGCGCTAGCTGCGCAGCATTTGTGCACCGCCGCCGTCAGTGTCAGCCAGTTTGCCGTGACATACGGAGCTCCATCGCAGTCTTTAACACTGGTAGCATGCCGCGACAGCGTGGACGTGAACCGTATGTGCAGTTGACGGACTTTGAGCGAGGGCGTATAGTGGGCATGCGGGAGGCCGGGTGGACGTACCGCCGAATTGCTCAACACGTGGGGCGTGAGGTCTCCACAGTACATCGATGTTGTCGCCAGTGGTCGGCGGAAGGTGCACGTGCCCGTCGACCTGGGACCAGACCGCAGCGACGCACGGATGCACGCCAAGACCGTAGGATCCTACACAGTGCCGTAGGGGACCGCACCGCCACTTCCCAGCAAATTAGGGACACTGTTGCTCCTGGGGTATTGGCGAGGACCATTCGCAACCGTCTCCATGAAGCTGGGCAATGGTCCCGCACACCGTTAGGCCGTCTTCCGCTCACGCCCCAACATCGTGCAGCCCGCCTCCAGTGGTGTCGCGACAGGCGTGAATGGAGGGACGAATGGAGACGTGTCGTCTTCAGCGATGAGAGTCGCTTCTGCATTGGTGCCAATGATGGTCGTATGCGTGTTTGGCGCCGTGCAGGTGAGCGCCACAATCAGGACTGCATACGACCGAGGCACACAGGGCCAACACCCGGCATCATGGTGTGGGGAGCGATCTCCTACACTGGCCGTACACCACTGGTGATCGTCGAGGGGACACTGAATAGTGCATGGTACATCCAAACCGTCATCGAACCCATCGTTCTACCATTCCTAGACCGGCAAGGGAACTTGCTGTTCCAACAGGACAATGCACGTCCGCATGTATTCCGTGCCACCCAACGTGCTCTAGAAGGTGTAAGTCAACTACCCTGGCCAGCAAGATCTCCGGATCTGTCCCCCATTGAGCATGTTTGGGACTGGATGAAGCGTCGTCTCACGCGGTCTGCACGTCCAGCACGAACGCTGCTCCAACTGAGGCGCCAGGTGGAAATGGCATGGCAAGCCGTTCCACAGGACTACATCCAGCATCTCTAGGATCGTCTCCATGGGAGAATAGCAGCCTGCATTGCTGCGAAAGGTGGATATACACTGTACTAGTGCCGACATTGTGCATGCTCTGTTGCCTGTGTCTATGTGCCTGTGGTTCTGTCAGTGTGATCATGTGATGTGTTTGACCCCAGGAATGTGTCAATAAAGTTTCCCCTTCCTGGGACAATGAATTCATGGTGTTCTTTTTTCCATTTCCAGGAGTGTATTTAAGTATCCAACATTCATTATCACAATTATAATAACAATAATTCATTTATTTCAAGCACTACTAGCAAGGATTAAAATTACTAACAATAATGAGGTTCCTATCCAGAAAATAAGAAGTTTATAGCAGTGAATAACAACTATGACTAAGACAGTCTTTAATTAAAATTACTAGTAACTTGACTTACCAGAACAAAAAATATTTCATTTTGATGAAATTTTGGATCATTTTTAGAATTTTGTTTAGTAGTTCAAATTGTAACTGGATTGTTTCATGGTATACTTTATATCTCAAATATTGAAACAGCATTTAGAAGCATAATATATATTTCTTGAGATGTAAATAATGATTGATTTGTTTGAACATTACATGCAAATGGTGCTTCTATACTTTTCATTTGTATTTACTTATATGTATGATGGGGAATTAACCAGGGGTTATATATATATATATTGTTGTTGTGGGCATCAGCCAGAGACTGGTTTGATGCAGCTCTCCATGCTACTCTATCTTGTGCAAGCTTCTTCATCACGTAGTACCTACTACAACCTACATCCTTCTGAATCTGTTTAATGTATTCATCTCTTGGTCTCTCTCAACTATTTTTACCCCCTAAGCTGGTGATCCCACCATGACTGAGAACGTGTCCTACCAACCGATCCCTTCTTTTAGTCAAGTTATACCACAAATATCTCTTCTCCCCAATTCTGTTCAGTACCTCATCATTACTTACGTGATCTGTCCATCTGATCTTCAGCAATCATCTATAGCACCACATTTTGCAAGCTTCTATTCTCTTCTTGTCTAAACTATTTATCGTCCATATTTCACTTCCATACATAGCTACACTCCATACAAATACTTTCAGTAACTACTTCCTGACACTTAAATCTATACTTGATGTTAACAAATTTCTTTTCTTCAGAAACGCTTTCCCTGCCATAGCCAGTCTACATTTTATGTCCTCTCTACTTCGACAATCATCAGTTATCTTGCTCCCCAAATAGCAAAACTCACCTACAACTGAAAGTGTCTCATTTCCTAATCTTATTCTCTGAGCATCACCCGACTCAATTCTACTACATTCCATTATCTTCGTTTTGCTTTTGTTGATGTTTATCTTACACCCTCCTTTCAAGACACTGTCCATTCCGTTCAACTGCTCTTCAAAGTCCTTTGCCGTCTCTGACAGAATTACAATGTCATCAGCGAACCTCAAAGTTTTCATTTCTTCTCCATGGATTTTAATACCTACTTCAAACTTTTCTTTTGTTTCCTTTACTGCTTGCTCAATATACAGATTGAATAGCATCGGGGAGAGGCTACAACCCTATCTCACTCCCTTCCCAACCACAGCTTCCCTTTCATGTCCCTCGACTCTTATAACTGCCATCTGCTTTCTGTACAAATTGTAAATAGCCTTTCGCTCCATGAATTTGACCCCCACCACCTTCAGAATTTGGAAGAGAGTATTCCAATCAACACTGTCAAAAGCTTCTCTAAGTCTACAAATGCTAGAAACGTAGGTTTACCTTTCCTTAGTCTATCTTCTAAGATAAGTCGTAGGGTTCGTATTGCCTCACGTGTTCCAACATTTCTATGGAATCCTAACTGATCTTCCCTGAGGTCGGCTTCTACCAGTTTTTCCATTCGTCTGTAAATAATTCGTGTTAGTATTTTACAGCTGTGACTTATTAAACTGTCAGCACCTGTTTTGGAATTATTATATTCTTCTTGAAGTCTGAGGGTATTTCGCCTGTCTCGTACATCTTGCTCACCAGATGGTAGAGTTTTGTCAGGACTAGCTCTCCCAAGGCCGTCAGTAGTTGTAATGGAATGTTGTCTACTCCCGGGCCTTGTTTCGACTCAGGTCTTTCAGTGCTCTGTCAAACTCTTCACACAGTAACATATCTTCCATTTCATCTTCATCTACATCCTCTTCCATTTCCATAATATTGTCCTCAAGTACATCGCCCTTGTATAATCCCTCTATATACTCCTTCCATCTTTCTGTTTTCCCTTCTTTGCTTAGAACTGGGTTTCCATCTGAGCTCTTGATATTCATACAAGTGGCCCTCCTTTCTCCAAAGGTCTCTTTAATGTTCCTGTAGGCAGGATCTATCTTACCCCTAGTGATATTTGCCTCTACATCCTTACATTTGTCCTCTAGCCATCCCTGCTTAGCCATTTTTCACTCCCCGTCGATTTCATTTTTTAGATGTTTGTATTCCTTTTTGCCTGTTTCATTTACAGCATTTTTATATTTTCTCCTTTCATCAATTATGTTCAATATTTCTCATGTCATCCAAGTATTTCTACTAGCCCTCTTCTTTTCACTTACTTGATCCTCTGCTGCCTTCACTATTTCATCTCTCAAAGCTACCCATTCCTCTTCTACTATATTTCTTTCCCCCATTCTTGTCAATCGTTCCCTAAAACTCTCACTGAAACTCTGTACAACCTCTGGTTCTTTCAGTTTATCAAGGTCCCATCTCCTAAAATTCCCACCGTTTTGCAGTTTCTTCAGTTTTAATCTACTGTTCATAATCAATAGATTGTGGCCAGAGTTGACATCTGCCCCTGGAAATGTCTAAATCTCTTTATCATTATTATACAATCTACCTGAAACCTTCCAGTGTCTCTAGGTTTCTTCCATGTATACAACCTTCTTTCATGATTCTTGAACCAAGTGTTAGCAAAATGCTACCAGGCGGCTATCTCTTTCATCCCTTACCCCCATTCCATATTCACCTACTGCTATGAATATTAAATTTTCGTCTCCCTTCACTGTCTGAATAATTTCTTTCATCTCATTATATATTTCATCCTCTTCGTCATCTACTAGTTGGCATATAAAATTGTGCTACTGTGGTAGGCATGGGCTTCGTGTCTATCTTTGCTGCAATAATGCGTTCACTATGCTGTTTTTAGTAGCTTACTCGTGTTTCTATTTTTTATTCATTATTAAGCCTATTCCTGCAATACCCATATTTGATATTGTATTTATAATCCTGTGTTCACCTCACCAGAAGTCTTGTTCCTCCTGCCACCGAACTTCACTAATTCCAACTATATCTAACTTTCACCTATCCATTTCCCTTGTTAAATTTTCTGACCACCTTCCTGACTAAGGGATCTTATATTCCACACTCCGATACGTAGAACGCCAGTTTCCATTCTCCTGGTAACGACGTCTTCCTGAGTAGTCCCCGCCCAGAGATCCGAATGGGGGACTATTTTACCTCCGGAATATTTTATCCAAGAGGATGCTATCATCATTTAACCGTTCAGTAAAGCTGCATGCCCTCGGGAAAAATTACGGCTTAGTTCCACCTTGCTTTGAGCCGTTCGCAGTACCAGCACAGCAAAGCCGTTTTGCTTAATTATACAAGGGCAGATCAGTCAATCATCCAGACTGTTGCCCCTGCAACTACTGAAAAGGCTGCTTCCCCTCTTCAGGAACCACACGTTTGTCTGGCCTCTCAACAGATACGCCTCCATATGGCTATCTGTATCGCTGAGGCGCGCAAGCCTCCCTACCAACGGCAAGTTCCATGGTTTTAGGGGGGGGGATATGTATATACATAGATGAATAACTGGAACAGATATTTTGTTTTTAGATATGGGAACTGCTTTCATAGGATATGTTTTACCTTGCGGTCACGTACCTATCTGAGCTACAGTAATTAAAAATTTGCTATCAGAAATTCCATACCTCAAAATAGATTTAATTCATCGAGTATGAGGAGGATCTGCTATAGATAATGCAGTTTTAAAACGAGTTTTTAATTCTATTTTGCATTACCATTTATTATTGCAGCTATAGCTGCAAACTATTTACTTTTTCTTCACCAAACAGGATCCAACAAACCTTTCGGATTAAATGCAGATATTGAATAAGTCCCATTCCATCTATATTTTACATTCAAGCACTTACAGTCATGTTAATAATATCATTGCTAATTATATTATGCTTAATTAATCCTTCTCTTCTAGGAGATCTAGAAACTTTTGTACTGTCAAGTCCTCACGTAACACCAGCTCACATTCAGCCAGAGTGGTACTTCTTATTTGCCTATGTAATTTTGCGATCAATTCCAAATAAGTTAAGAGCTGTTACTACATTACCTTTGTCGATTATAATCTTAATAATTTTACCATTTTCAATAAAACACCATTTTGGGGTATTCAGTTTTACCATATTAACCAAATCTTTATTTTGAATTTTAGTATTTGTATGTTTATTAACATGAACAGGAGAACAACCAGTTGAAAAAACATATTACAACAGAAAAAATCTTAACGATCAATTATTTCACTTACTTCTTACGTAATGTTGAAGTAACAAGTGTATAAGAAAAATTACTTAAGGAATAAACATAAAATAGGTTGATTAACTTAGGAAAAACAGTTTTTGAAAAAAAATAAAACTGGAAGTTTAACGCTTCTATTAACCTTCCAGGTTTCGAAAAATTTCGCTAAGTAAATGAATAAATCTTTTAGACCAATAAAGAAAATAAAAAATGGAGATAAAGATAAAGAGCTCTTTCAAGCCAAATACATTAATTTATCACAACGAAATCATGGTAAAGTCCCCCAGAATCAAGTAAATCTAAAAGATAGAACAGCAAGCTAAATAACGAACATAAAAGAACAGAAATGGTCACCTAAAAAGACTAAAACCAATAATATAATTATAAATACAATTATAGTACACTCTGTAAAAAAAATTAAAATAAAGTCACCAGAATCATACACAGTTTTACATCCTGAAACTAATTCAGACTGTCCTTCAGCAAAATCGAAAGGGAAATGGATAGTTTCAGCTTAGCAGGAACGTGGGCTTGAGTATACCAGGGGACTTCATGACGTGTCACGCAGTGTTACAGAAGTTCAAATAACTGTGTTACTGAATGCTGCGCTACTCTTGTGGGGCAGATGTGTGACACTATTTTGTAACATAGTCACCAAGCCGGTGTAACCAACGCTAAGAACTTTCTACCTATCATTTAATTCCTCGACGATAAAAATGTGCTTCGCGGTCATGGAGCCATTTGAGGATCACTGTGTGGACGTCCTCGTCGTTGGGAAAGCTCTTTCCTCCAGATGTACTTTCAACTTCCAGAAATCGCAC
Source organism: Schistocerca serialis cubense (assembly GCF_023864345.2). Classification (NCBI taxonomy): domain Eukaryota; kingdom Metazoa; phylum Arthropoda; class Insecta; order Orthoptera; family Acrididae; genus Schistocerca; species Schistocerca serialis. The sequence continues at coordinate 145,206,680 of NC_064641.1, read as the reverse complement.
TTTGCAAGATTCGGACTTCCCGATCAGCATCATCGAATTTCTTTGTGGTCTTGGCTGGATGCGGGCATTGTATTTGGTCCAGACACCACCAGAATCGGCGTGCAGTTTCGACGTTTTGTCCACAAGAATCGTACAGTACCTCGTACTTAAGCAATGGAGTACTTTTTCAACTGCCGTGCCACTTCATTCGCACACTTTGATGCACCCGTTGTCAGTGCAACAGAACTGTGTCTGACACGAAACATGTATTCTGTTTTGACAGTTCAATCTGTCGCTGTTGATACATTGTAGACATGGCACAGCGGCTGGTCAGATATTTAACAACGAAATTCATCAAACAGCCATGCTATCGAGAAGGTATTTTATTTTGCTCGAACAGTCCACGGGTATGCTGCCGGTTCATAGTGTCCAACAGGCACAATATTTCGGCGATCAGAGATGTCGCCATCGTCAGTTGCGCTGACGAACTGAGCTCCTGAGGGCGGGCGCCGATTTAAATCCCCTCCCCCCGCGGGCCGCTCTCTTCGCCGTCCGCGCCAGCGCGCCGGCGGTCCCGAACACGTGGGCGTCGGAATCTGTCGTAGCGTCGACGTGCTTGCTACGTCCGCCCTGGTCGCCAGTTCGTACTTCTTGCCGAGAGTCTTCTTAATTACATTCAATGCCGGGTCCCAAGCCTTGCTGAGATTGTAGCCGCAATCTCGGTTGATAAGATCTTCCCTGGTGCGAATTTCGATAGCCTCCCTTACAACGTGTCCCAATATTTAGTGATCTGAGCCAGGATCTTGGTACGCTCATAATCCATCTCGTGTTTCTCGGACAAACAGTGCTCTGCTATCGCCGACTTATTTGGATATTTCAGTCGAGTGTGCCTTTGATTATCTCGGCAACGATCTTCGATGGTGCGTACTGTTTGTCCGATATAAGTCTTCCCACACTCACAGGGAATTTGGTATATGCCGGCCTCCCTCAAACCGAGGTCATCTTTCACACTTCCCAGCAATGCCCGTGTATTATTGGGCGGGCAGAAGACGTTTTTAAATCGGTGTTTCTTTAATATACGGCCGATTTTCCCCGATAGTGCGCCATTGTACGGAATAAAGGCAGTGGCTACCTCTTCTTCTGTGACTTCATCCGTCTCCACAGGTTGTGCTGTGGTGGTGGGACGGAGAGCGTTTCTAATCTGCCATTCCGAGTACCCGTTTTTCGGAACTCGGTTTTGGTGTTACAATTCCTGGGGCAGATTCTCTGCGTCTTCGATGCTGCGCGCCCTGTGTACTAATGTTATTTTATTTTTGCTATCAGTTTCGGCAATTCATTATACCACCTTCGTTCCCATATGCACCTGTCAAAAATAATTGATCTTGGTATACTGGAGCCATTTGGCCTACGACGCTTCCTTAGGGCACAGCCGATTATAACTTTTTTTGCGTGGAATATTTGCTGTCCATCACAACGAACTGGTTTCTGTTGATGAAACATTCGTCCCATATACACATAGCTGCTTGGTGCATATACATCTGCATGATTGCTCTGCAATTCACAGTCAAATGCCCGGCAGGGGTTAATCGACTTACGTTTAAGCTACTTCTCTAACTGTGCACTGTCGAATAGCGCGCTGTAGAAACGAACACTTAGATCCTTCCGTGCGAGCTCTGATTTCTCTTATTTTATTACGGTGATCATTTCTCTCTAATGTAGGAGTCAAAAAAATATTTTCACACTCATTAGGAGAAAGTTGGTAATTGGAATTTCGTGAGAAGGTCCTGCCGCAACAAAAAACACCTTTGTTTTAATGACTGCCAATCCAGTTCGTGTATCATATCCGAGGCACTTTCTCCTTTCTCTTGTACGAGCTTTTCCGATGTCATGAGGATCCCACACACCACATCAATACTCCAGAAGAGGGGACAAGTGTGGTGTAAGCAGTCCCTGTAATAAACCTTTTTATAGAACATTACCTATGTGGTCTTCCTAATTTGTGTTGTTCGTAATTGTAACACTTAATTATTCAGCTGAGTTTACAGCCTTTAGATTTGTGTGGTTTAACGTTTAACCGAAATTTAGTGGATTCCTTGTAGTACTCATGTGGGTGACTTTGCACATTTCATTATTTTTGCATCATACAGATATCTTGCCTACATCGTTTTGCAGTTTGCTTTGATAATCTGATGACTATACTGCACACGACGGAAAATGACAGCATCATCTGCAGACAGTCAAAGAGCGCTGCTCAGGTTATTCCCTAAATCTTTTATGTAAATCAGGAAGAGGAGGAGGCCTGTAACACTTCCTTACGCAACGCCAGACACAGTTATTACGAACTGTGACCTTCCTCATGGGAAATAACGAATCCAATTGATAGTTGACTTTGTTGTACAGTCTCGAATGCCTCTGCAAATCTAAAAAGGCGAAAGACAGTATCTTCCTGTTCACCTTTATCTACAGGATTGTCCATTGATAGTGACCGGGACAAATGTCTTACGAAATAAGCGGCAAACGAAAAAACTACAAACAACGAAACTCCTCTAGCTTGAAGGGGGAAACCAGATGGCGCTATGGTTGGCCCGCTAGATGGCACTGCCATAGGTCCAACGGATATCAATTGCGTTTTTTTAAAAATAGGAACCCCCATTTTTATTACATATTCGTGTAGTACGTAAAGAAATATGAATGTTTTAGTTGGACCACTTTTTTCGCTTTGTGATGGATGGCGCTGTAATAGTCACAAACGTATAAGTATGTGGTATCACGTAACATTCCGCCAGTGCGGACGGTATTTGCTTCGTGATACATTACCCGTGTTAAAATGAATCGTTTACCTATTGCGGAAAAGGTCGATATCGTGTTGATGTATGGCTATTGTGGTCAAAATGCCCAACGGGCGTGTGCTATGTATGCCGCTCGGTATCCTGGACGACATCATCCAAGTGTCGGGACCGTTCGCTGGTTAGGTTATTTAAGGAAACAGGAAGTGTTCAGCCACATGCGAAACGTCAACCACGACCTGCAACAAATGATGATGCCCAAGTAGGTGTTTTAGCTGCTGTCGCGGCTAATCCGCACATCAGTAGCAGAAAAATTGCGCGAGATCGGGAATCTCAAAAACATCGGTGTTGAGAATGCTACATCAACATCGATTGCACTCTTACTATATTTCTATGCACCATGAATTGCATGGTGACGACTTCGGACGTCGTGTACAGTTCTGCCACTGGGCACAAGAGAAATTACGGGACGATGACTGACTTTTTAGCGATGAAACGTCAGTCACCAACAACGGTAGCGTAAACCGGCATAATATGCACTATTGGGCAACGGAAAATCCACGATGGCTGCGACAAGTGGAACATCAGCGACCTTGCGGGGTTAATGTATGGTGCGGCATTATGGGAGGAGGGATAATTGGCCCCCATTTTATCGATGGCAATCTAAATGGTGCAATGTATGCTGATTTCCTACGTAATGTTCTACCGATGTTACTACAAGATGTTTGACTGCATGAAAGAATGGCGATGCACTTCCAACGTGATGGATGTCCGGCACATAGCTCGGGTGCGGTTTAAGCGGTATTGAAAGCATATTTCATGACAGGTGGATTGGCCGTCGAAGCACCATACCATGGCCCGCGCGTTCGCCGGATCTGACGTCCCCGGATTTCTTTCTGTGGGGAAAGTTGAAGGAAATTTGCCATCGTGATCCACCGACAACGCCTGACAAAATGCGTCAGCACATTGCCAATGCACGTGCGAACATTACGGAAGGTGAACTACTGGCTGTTGAGAGGAAAGTCGTCACAGGTATTGCCAAATGCATTGAAATTGACGGACATCATTTTGAGCATTTATTGCATTAATGTGGTATTTACAGCTAATCACGCTGTAACAGCATGCGTTCTCAGAAATGATAAGTTCACAAAGGTTCACGTACCACATTATTTAACAAACGAAACTTACCTACGTTCTGTATTTTAATTTTAAAAACCTACCTGTTACCAACAGTTCGTCTAAAATTGTGAGTGATATGTTTGTGACTATTACAGCGCCATCTATAACAAAGCGAAAAAAGTGGTCCAACTAAAACATTCGTATTTCTTTACGACGTACACGAATATGTAATAAAAAGTGGGAGTTCCTATTTTAAAAAACGCAGTTGATATCTGTTTGACCTATGGTAGCGCCATCTAGCGGGCCAACCATAGCGCCATCTGGTTTCCCCCTTCAAGCTAGACAACTTTCGTTCTTCGTAGTTTTTACGTTTGACGCTCATTTCGTGAGATATTTGTCCCGGTCACGATCAATGGACCACCCTGTATATTCCGTCCTAATAACATATAATACTTGTACTCGCCTTACAACTGCGGACGTCAATGTAACAAGGACTGCACATGTGTATTCTGAATGTAGAATACACGGGCGACGAAGCAGTAACACCACAGAAACCCGTACAGGTTAGCTAGATTGGCTGGACACCTTCTCCGTATGTCGGAACATACGACTACAGAAATATTCAGATCCAGAGGCCGTGACGTTGGTGACGTCATACAGTCAAAATTGCAGCACATTGTTGATGATGCAGTCTTCAGTTCCAAGACTGGACTGAACCAGCGCTCCACGATGTTCTGTGATCTACAAATCTCTGTATTACTATTATTACCTACGTCATGCTTAATGTAGTCAAGCCTTTGCCCCTTTTGTAGGACTATTACCCACTACACTTCCCTCCATTACAAATTGACGGTGTGTTGATGCCTCACGAAGCGTGCTGTTGACTGAAGCCTTCTTTTCCTCAAGTTATGACATAAATTTTTTCTCCGCAGTCGTTTCCAGTCTCGCTTCATTAGTTATAGGGCCTACTCATTTAATTTTCAAGATTCTTCCATAGCAAAACGTTTCAAAAGCTTTTAAAATGGCTCAAGTGGCTCTGAGCACTATGGGACTTAACATCTGAGGTCATCAGTCCCCTAAGCGTAGAACTACTTAATCCTAACTAACCTAAGGACAGCACACACATCCATGCCCGAGGCAGGATTCGAACCTGCGACCGTAGCAGTCGCGCGGTTTTAGACTGAAGCGCCTAGAACCGCTCGGCCACAACAGCCGGCCAAAAGCTTTTATTTTCTTCTTATCCTAACTGCTTCTCACCCATGGTTCACTTCAGAACAAATCTGCATTGCAGACAGATACTTTCAGAAAAAGCTTGCTAAAATTACATTTAAATTAGATGTTAAAATACGTCACTTTTCCACAAACGGTTTTTTCCTATTGTCAGTCCACGTTTTACATGCTCTCCATTTGGTCAACTGTTTTACGCCCAAGTAGCAAAACTGAAACAGTACTTTTAGTGTCTCATTTGACAGTCTAATTCCTTCAGCATTGCTTGATTTAACTGGACTACACTTAATCACCATTATTTTGATTCTGTGATGTTTATTTTTAGCCGTAGACAATAGACAGATGTGGTACACAGATTTCCCGGTTGGGGTAATGGGTAAGACTGGTGACAGGAAGGGCATCCGGTCGCCCTGCACAATCAACTTTGCCAAATCCAGAATAACACGTCGATCCGGTGCAGATATGGGATAAGGCCAGGAAAAAGAAGAAGAAGTAAGAATAATAGGATACATATGCATGGCGAGTGATCAGGAAGAAAGAAATGGCAAGTGGTGCTACCTATGATTATTGATAGGGTTTAGACGCTATTGATTTTAAAGTACCGGCTGTGGATAGACCGGTGGGAAGTATGAAGGGATGAGTATAAGCCAAGGAAGGCACTGCTACCGGCGTACTGGAACAGGTGGATGAAAGCAAGCCAGTTTGGGATTTCGACTTTGTAGAGGAGATAAAGATTCAGTGGCAGGGATAACGATAGAGTTAAAAAAATACTACTCACGAACGAACCTATCGGATGAATCATACAGTATCTGATCAAAAATATCCAACAGCTGCATGTAATGCGAAGTTGATCACTAGTTGTGACGACAGGCCAGTGTGAAAGGAGTCGGGGAGTATTGTATTGATAGTATTAGTAGAATGGGTCGGTCAGAACAACTCAGTGGCTTCAAATGTGGGTTGGTGATTGAATGTTAGCTGAGGATCAAATCCATGAGGGTCATTCAAACCCATATAAAACAGCCCGACACTACTGTTGGTGATATCACCGTGAAATGGAAACGTAGAGGATCAATCACGGCTGAACCAAAATGTGGCAGACCTCACACGCACAGTCATTGCATCAGCTGGACAGATGGTAGCACTTCGAGACTGATTCCTTCCAATAAGGCAGGGACGACGACAATTTTAAGTGGTTGTTGTAAAAACTCGCATGAACTCAGTGGAAGGTATCAGTTTCAAAGTGCTACCAGATGTCCAGGCGATGCAATGACTGTGCATACAGAATTAAAAAGAATGGGTACAATGGTGGAGCATATTTCTGTGGTCGGTGCTAAGCGATGCTTGATGTGTTGTAAAGAGCGATGCCACTACGCAGAGTGGATGACTAGAAACGAGTGATCCGGAGTGCTGAATCACGCTATGCTCTGTGGCAATCCGATGGACGGATTTGGGTTTGGCGAATGCCTTGAGACCTTTACCTGCTATCGTGTGTAGAGTCAGCAGTGAAACATGGAGAAGGTCGTGCTATGGTATGGTTTTTTTGTGGTTATAGTGTGTGAGTCGTGCGCGGCTCGTGTTCATGCCGTTTATTGTTTGTCGTCTTCTCTTATGATACTGCCGCCTCATTTTCTTATTCCCATTAAATGGCGTCACTAACTTCCTGCCTTACCTGTGAAACGTCCCCTTTGAACAATTATACAAGACTGTCCTTAAACTGACACACAATATTTTTTGCGCAACGCAATCTGACTTTCAAAAATCCCTGCAAAAGAATGGCCCTGACTAACATTAACCTATACCTTTCACAAATCACTTACCTCACAAAAATCTTCGTTACTCAAGCTACAGCAATACAGCGAGCGCCACTACTGCCAGCTAAATAAAAGATTCAAACTACCGAAGGCACTAACTACTGATATGCATAGTTAGCAAATGAAAGATTTTCATAGAGAACAAACAATGAATTTACCTTACTAGTGTTCAAAAGTCATAATATATATAGCAGTTCATGACAACCAGTCTTACAAATTTCAAAACTCCGCCATCTCACTCCCCACATCCACCACTGCTGGGTGCTCAACTCCAACTGTGTCACGCTACGCACTGTTAACATCCAGCTGCCCAACACTACAATGGCAGACAACAATGCAAACTAGCCACAGACTGCACACAGCACAGCCAGTGATTTTCATACAGAGCGCTACGTGGCATTACCAATATAAAAACCTAAACAGCCTACTTACATAGCCCCCATGCTCCCCACAAAAAATTTTACAAATTGTTTTGGGCACTGGCCAAATCAGATTTGAAAAATTTTTTCGTAATTACAGTAAGAAAGATATCAAATACACACACTTATTGATACAGTGTTGGTCAAAAGCTAAAATTTTGTCACAGCCCATAAAGACAGTCCTGATCATTCATCACAGTAAAATTGCAGTGTTTTTCTCAAAGTCTGAGCAGTAAAAGAAAATGCACACTGAAGTAGTGGATTGCCATGCAGTGTTGAAGGAGTAGTGTTGTCCTTCCAACCTAAAGACAGTGCTGACTCTCGACATGCAGACAGGTAATGGGCCACAACAGAGCAAACCCACAACAGAGTCATTCGAAGTTTTGAAGACTATTGTTAGGTAGGTCATCACAGAGCAGACCCGCTGTAGTCCTGGTAGAGATTATGGTATTGGTGGGCCACCAGAGGTGCAGACCCACTGCAGTCCTTGTAGAAATAATGGTACTGGTGAGTCAGCAAAGGTGTAGACCCACTGTAGTCCTTGTAGAAATAATGGTATTAGTGGGTCATCAAAGATGCAGACCCACTGTAGTCCTTGTAGAGATGGCCAGCAGGCATCTGTTGTGACTGTGCAGGTGCACAATCACCATTGAAGAGTCTTGCGGATAATGTAGCAAGTCCATAACCACCACTTGTGCACTCACAAAGTTTTTGGAATTGTCCTTAGAACCAGCAATGCTGTTATCCAGTCCCTTGCTGAATTAGTAACACACGTGCAAACACTAACAGCCCCTACTTCTCACATATTGTGCATTACTATGACCAACAGAAATGTGTGCAGTGAAATGTAACTTAATTTGAAGAACTGGTGTCTATACAATTACAAGAAAATAATACAATTACAAAGGTACAAAATACATCATTAAAGAACATAACATTACAGATAACATTTGTAGTAACACAGACTTTACAAAAGAATAGAAATAAACATATACATCAGTGTTACAGGAATTATGAAATAAGTAAATAAATAAAACAATGAGAATAGTTTTCGAAACATTAATTTCACACATGATAATTGAAACAGAACAGAATTAATAATGTCTAAACATCTTTACAAAGAAAATAACATATTATAAATGCAAATTATATTTGAGGATAACAGTATTCCTCATCAGAGTGAATGTAGCTGAGTATTAGAGAAATTCTACAACATAAATCTTATTAGCTAAACACACAAAGACAAGAAGAACACAAATACACAAGGGTACACAAAAACATAGCGAAATAATACAAAAGGAAAGACAGGGTTCGTTTTCAGTGTGACATTTGGTACTGCAGTCCAGCCCAAAACTTCGTTCTGTAGATCTTTCCTCTTATTTCAACATTTGTTTCCACCAAAAAAATCCTATCCAAGCATGCTTTCTATATTCTGTTCACATCCTCTTTCAAAATTCTTTTTTGGCCAAACCATTTTCTTATAGCTTCTCAATGCATTTATTCCAATTCATCACAACTCGTTCTCACATGTAGCCTACCCCATCTTAAGCTAACTTAAATCTACTGAGCTCAGATGCTAAACTAAGGGACGAGGCAATGTAGCAGCACAAAACAATTAACACAAATAGCAATGACAAAAAAATGCAGAGTGCAGAGCAAGCAGCAGTAAATCTAAATTAACAGATAAAATGCAAAATTACAACTAATATGAGTGAATGTGCAGCAACAAGAAAAATAAATCAGTAGTAGAACTGGCTTAACAGAGTAATGTAAAGTGAAATTTATTAGCACTATGCCTGGCAAACAGCAGCAGCAAATATAATAACTTATATCTGAACATGACATAGCTGAAGCAGAAAAAATATTACACTAAAGACAACAATGCAGACAAGGGAAATGTATATTCACATCTTAATGTCTATGTAATTAAAGTGGTGCACAACAAGAAGTTATTCTACCAATAAAATTACCATGTAGTTGAAAAGAAAATTCCGTATGCAATTCCTGTGAAGGGAAATGTCTTTTTATGCTCCTTCGTTTTTTTAATAGATCATAAAATTATTTACTGGATCTGTAGGCATAAAATATTTGTATTAGTACATCTATTAAATTTTATTTTAACCAATGCTGCTGCAGCTAGAAACTTGATATTAAAAAAATGAGTAAATAAATACATAAAGCAAGCCATATGGCATTTCTCTCAACTAGCAAGACAATAGCCATGAAATGTTTCTCATCATTTCATTAGGCATTTTAGTAAATATCATAAATTAAGATTTCCACAGTATAATAAAATGTTTTCAAGTTTGAGCGTGTCGTATTTGCGATGCTTTCTACAAAGGAATGTCAATAGAGAGGATAATGGCCTCCCTTTTTTTTTCACCTGTGCCTCTGAAAGGCACACACAAATGGTTTTTTCCAGGCGATTGTCACGCAGCTGGGTGCCCATGACACATTATGTGCAGGTGGTCACTTAACTTTCTTACCGAAATATTTACGACAGCAGTTTCCGCTACAGTGGCAGTCTCATATAAAAAATTTCACAGGTCGAGAATTTGCATTACAAATATGTAGAAACAAAATCCTATAAATATAATAGCATCCAAAAACTTTTTTCCGGCATTGTGATACATTATGCATATACACACACTTCATAACTCTTAAAGTACGATTCTTGGTTTCCAACATCCTTTTTCACAAGTCAGAGTCCCTAACCACTACTCATTATTCCTTACCTTATTACACATATTCATATTCGTCAACACTTCTTCAGTATTTCATCATAATAAATACGTAGCATAATCAAATTTCTCATATAGCATCAGCTTATTGTTCATAAACATACCTCAACAGCGTAATACACATCATCATCATAACATCATAAACCCTCAGCCAAATCTCAAAATCGTCGTAGCTTCCTCCAATAATTTCAAAACCTAAAAAAAATTCTCTGCTCATGTCAAAAGTTTCATCTACCTCAAACGTACTTTAAAAATCATGTTCCCATACCAAATACATCATTCAAAGCTCTCATAGTGTCACAATGGTTCCGAAACATATGTAGGGTTCACACATTACAGACAAAATACAATTTCATAAGTGTAAAGTTATCCAACTGTGTAATTGCGTAAATATCTGTCAATGATGTAGAAAAAAAATATTTGTCTCTCTCAGTTAAATGATCAGATAGCTGTGTAATTCTGTCTTAGAGAAATATGGTACCGATGTGTAAAGTTGTATAAGCAAATACCATATTAGCTAGGGCTCCTTGTGCTTGCCAAACACATGGTACACAAAGTAGGCGTGTACCCCCCTGAGGATTAATGTAATTATACCCTCAGGTGTTACAGATTACAGCAATGGAATGAAATGTATCATGGAAAACTTTGTTTGTAATTCAAAAATCTTGAAAAATAAATGGTTTACGTACAAAATTAATCACTCAAATGCGTGTCCTGTAGCGCTAAATGTGCGTCTTGCTGTAAGATTATTCTGTAGAACTGTCGTAGTTATCGTCCTCTGTAAGCAAAGTTCTGCTGAAGTCAATGCACTTACCTCATCATAAACGAAAGTGAAATGCTTTGCGTATAGATACCATAGTTATTATGTACCTTACCGTGATCAAGAAAGTACTATAACGTAACGTATTGTTGTGCTACGAAAAAGGCTGTCTCATTGTAGCTATACCACAAAAGTTACTACTAAAACATGTTTTACCTTCCAGAATAATAGAGAAAAACTGTGCAGATATAAAACAGATACAGCGCAAAAGCAACGTTGTAAATTGTCACTCATTAGTAGCGTCGTGATAAAATCGTGTAGCTGTCACATAAACTAACCAGTGTGTCATCTGGTATCTCACAGAAAGTACTTTAAATCCAGAATGTATTTTCAAGTAAACCAAAATGTTGCATTAAAATCTCATTAGCAGTACTGGTAAATGTTCTAAGTATGTGAGCCTTATAGTCGTTACGTCATCGTGCAACTAACAAGCAAGAATGTACACACACAATAACACTGTGTCGTCTGTTCACAATAACAATGCATTCGTAATTTCTGTTTAAATAAGTTCTCTTGGTTCTTGACTGGATATTTAACTTCAAACATTTTTGCATGTTAACAGATTCTAAGTCTGACAAAGCATACTAGCAATGTAAAGTGAAAAGTTGTATGGCCAAGACAAAGTTAAAAAGCAGATTATCTTTCAATAAACGGTTTTACGTGTGAAATGTGGTGTAAACCTCTACTCTTCCTAGTACGCAGAGTTTCAACTTCAACGCAATTGTCATGTGGTTTCGTCGGATTCTGTAAGGTTCATTGTAAACTAGAAAGAATTTGTGACTCAAGTGTTTCTTCTTATGTGACAATGAATGAGCTTTAATGAGAACTTTCTGACCAGTATATAATTTCTTTGCATTTGCTTTACGGTGTAGTTTTCTCCATTTGTCTGCTGCAGATTTTATATTTATAATAGCCAAATCAGTTATGTCTTTGTGTCGAAGTTTACGTGTATTCGGGAAAGGTACAAGCTCTCTGATTCTGTTCGGTGGTTCTTCATTCTTCAGTACAAGAGTAAGTGGTAAAGCAGTGGAGTCATGAGGCATTTCATTCAGCACGTTTTGAAATAAGTGTAAATATCTGCCCCAATGCTGGTGCTTTCTGTGACAATAAAGTCTGCAAAGCTTATTGATCTCTTTCATAATCCGTTCGGAGGCGTTACAATGTGGTGAGTACAATGAAATAAAAACAGGTTTGATTTTATGATTCCGAAGCATGCGTGACCAAACAGCAGATCTAAATTGCGGTCCGTTATCTGAAATGACTTTACTAACGTGTCCAACTTCACGTAAGAAATTTTTAACAAAGGCGTTGGATACAGACCGTCCAGTGGTTTTACGTAACGGTGTGAAAGAAACAAATTTTGAAGGAAGCTCAACAGCGACTAGAACGTACGAAAATCCATTAGATGTTCAGACAAGCGGTCCCAAGAGATGAACAGCAGCAAATTCTTTTAATTTAGAAGGAATGATAGGAAACAGCGGAGCACGATGGGAGATAGTAGATGGTTTTGCCTTTTGATAAAGTTTACAAATAGGCAAGACTCTTCGAATTCTCTTTTCCATATTGTTAAAATAACAAGTCGTTCGAAGAATATGATAACATTTCCGTGGGCCAAAATGTGCGTAGCTGAAATGAATGTACCAAATGAGCTTATTAACAAAATCGTCAGGAATGCAAAGTACCCATAGCTTGTCATCAACAGTGCAGCGTTTGAACAGTATGTTGTTTCTAACCATATAATAATGCCGAATCTGTGTGTGTGTCTGTTCATGCCATTTGCTCTTGATGTCTTTCCAAATCGGATCTTTATCTTGTTCATGAGCAATGTCCTCTAAAGATGTGGTGATGAAGTTTTCAAAGGCGACTTTCTGAATGTAAAGAATACTGAAATTTTTCTCGAGGTTGCCTTGTGTGTTACTTTTCTCAAGCCCAGCCGGTGCGCGTGACAGTGCGTCCGCAACAATGTTCTCCTTGCCGGGAATGTAGACTATTGTGAAGTGGAATTCTTGCAGAAACAATGCCCAATGTTTTAACCTGTCATGATTTAATTTTGAAGACATAAGAAATTGTAATGCACGATGATCACTGTATACTTTTACGTGCTTACCAGAAAGAAAGAAACGTAACTTGTTAAATGCCCAAACGATAGCTAAAGCTTCTAATTCAGTAACGGAATAATTTTTTTCAGATTTTGTTAGCACTCGGCTAGCACAAACTATGGTTTTCTGAACGGTAGTGTCATTTTCTATGGCTTCTTGAAATAAATGGGCACCAAGACCGACTTTAGAAGAATCCGTGCCAAGGCAGAAATCTTGTGACAGATCTGGATGAGCTAGTATTGGCGCATTAAGTAGCGATTCTTTCAAAGAACTGAATTCCAACTGTGCTTGTTCGTCCCAGTTCCAAATAGTATTTTTTCCAGTGAGAGAACAAAGTTTTGGTGTAACAAGAATTTGCATATTCAGAAAACGACGGTAAAAATTTACGAGACCTAGAAAACTGCGGACTTGTTTTTTGTGGATGGAACTGGAATGGCTCTGATTGCTTCTAACTTTTCAGGATCCGGCTGAATGCCTTCAGAAGAAATAATATGTCCAAAAAACCTCACCTTTGACCTACCGAATTCAGACTTTTCCAAGTTAACTGTAATTCCAGATTCTGCAAAAATACGTAACAAACTGTTGAGGATGCGATTATGTTGTTCCCATGAAGCTTCTGCTATTGGAATATCGTCCACATATAAGGTAATGTGGCGTTTTAAGAACTCAGGTAATATGGAATTTAGCCCACGAATGAATGCTGCCGAAGAAATGTTCGAACCAAAAGGAAGTTTCCGAAACTGATAACAAACGCCGAAACAAAGGAAAGCTGTGTATTTTCTACATTCTAGATGAAGTTCGATCTGATAAAAGCTGGATCTGAGATCAATGGAAGACAACACTTTTACACCATTAAAATTTTGAAGAAGTTCTTCCAACGTTTGCGACCTGTCTGTTTCAGGAATAATGATAGTATTGATTTGTCTCGAATCTAAGACAAGCCTGATCGATCCATTTTTCTTCTCAACAACATGTAATGGATTGTTGTATGAGCTTACTGCAGGCTCAATAATGCCCTCATCAAGCATAGATTATATTTCTGTTCTAACACGGTCCATATAATGTGCTGGAATTACGTATGGTCTAACACAAAATTTAGTATGCTCACGAACACGAAATTGGTATTGAAATCCCTTGATTGTTCCTGTTTTGTGAGTAAAAACTGTGGAATGCGCTTGTAAAATCTCAAAAAGGTCCTGCCTATCAGTGTAATTACAATTCTCAATTGTTTGAATTTTATTCTGAATTAACTCATTAATTTAAAATATGCCGTCGATATCTTCCCTGTCAGTACTTGCAGAGTGATTGTTAGTGTCTAGTTCCGTAGGAAATTCCGAACTGTTGTCTAACAGAAGCTAAAGCCGATTAATTTCCTCGTCATGGTTTGAGAGCCAATCTTCAAATTTCAAAGCTATTGACTTACCTTCTTTCTCTAAACTTATTTCAGCATCGTGAAAGTTTAAGATTGCTTTGTATTCATTCAAAAAGTCTACTCCCAGTATAATTTCCGTTGACAATAATGGAACAATAAGAAAGCTCATAGAGAAGCTGTGGCTTTGACAAAAGAATTCTAAGTTGGTTTGTTGGCGTACATCTACACTTTTTCCAATGATTGCACCTTGTAATTTAATCTTACGTAACGGAAGTGTGGGGCAATCGTTCGATTTGTTGCATTTCCTAAAAGCTGTTTCACTAATTACTGAAATGAGACTGCCACAGTCAAGTACTGCCGTAAATTTTACGATTTTTACAGTAATGTGAATCACAGGATATGCAATGTTGTTATGTTTTACGTCGTGTTCCTGGAGTAAGATGTCCCTAATGTCTTCCATTTTTACGTAATTACTAGCTACGGCAGCTGTGTCGTCAGTTTCATAAGTACGTTTTGTGGCTGCCAGCGGTATGAGTCATTGCCTATTGTGTCTTTGTTGGCGCGCGTCGTTATTGGGATTTGGAGACCTAACTTCTACAAATTCACCTTGTCGAGAGGGCCCTGCCCTGTTTGAATCCCACCAGTTCTGATGCAATTCAGGTCTGTCGTTACGATCATATCGTCTGCGTCATGTCGGTAGATTCCATAGTTTCTTTCTTGTCGGTCACGTGGTGGAGAATTTCTCCCTGAATTGTAAGTGCGCGCTGGACCGTTGCATCTAAAGTTATTCTGTCTCCCTTGATAATAATTATTTTGGTTCCCATATTGTCTGTTTCTCTGTCTCTGTGATAGTCATTACTGTGGAGAGGTGATCTTTCCCTGTAATTATTACTACTCTGCCAACAGTTGTCATACGGATGGTGTCTGTTTTGGTCACGATTTATGTTGTGAGAATAGCCTTGTCGTGTCCAGTTATTATTTCTTTCATCGCGGAATTGCGACGGATGTGACCTATAATTGTTGTGTTCCTGTTTTCGCGTTCCGCGATTGTCAGTGTCAATTTCTAATTCTTGTAAGTCCCTGAAAAGCTTCAATGTCGTCTTTGCAACGTCCTGCCAAAATAATATGTCGTAAATGTTCAGGTAATTTGATTAAGCAAATGCGGATGAGTTCTGAGGGGCTGTATGGGTTTGAAAGATACTGATTCTTATGCAACATGTCTTCAAAATATTTCATAAGACTGGAAAATTCAGATTGTTCGAAACGTTTCATCATTATGATGCTATGTTTTACTCGGTCTTGTGTAGCTTGAGACCAATACGCTGAGAGGAAGGCATGATAAAATTCTCCTTCACTGTGACAATCGTGAATGACCGATCGCATTCTTACAGCTGGTTCATTTTCCAAGTAGCCACACATAAATTCTAACCTGTGTCCAATGACCAGTTGGGAGGAAAACAATGAGAGAATTGATGAAGCCATGCTTGTGGATTAATGTCGTTGTCAGAATTCTTAAATGTTTTGAATTTACGTGTAGTAATGAACAGCTTATAGTCAAAATCATCGTGTCGGTGAGTCACACATCGCTCATTGTTACTTCGTTTCGGCGGTTCCATCTCAAAATCCAATGCGCCTTGCCAATTTCTTTCATAATTTCCAAAGTGTCGTGTGTTATTATTTTGTGGCTGTTCCGTATTTCTATGTCCCTCTTTCCGTACTGGAGCACGAGTGTCCACTGAAATATGTAATTCTTGTATTACTTGTGCCAACTGATCTTGCACTTCCCGGATTTCTCTTTTGTACTGTGTATTGATTTGATTTTGATTTTGTTTGAATTTTCTAATTTGTTCATACTCTTCAGTGTCTGTGAAGGCTATAGGTCTTGTGTCATTCAGATCATCATCTACCTTTGTAAATAAGTTAGCGAACTGATCTGAAAGTTCGGCTACTTTATCCGTTAGTGAAATTATTTCCTCAGTGTGTTTTTCTGAATCAAGTTTCAGCGCGTCCATTTGTGCTGAAATCGTATCTACTGTGTCCTTTAAGTTTTCCTGAGTTTTTGCAAGTTGCATAACCGAATCGGTAGATGCAACTGAGTCAATTTTAGCTTGCAAGGTGTCGTGATTTTCATGAACAATAGTTTGCAGTTCTTTTATGGCTGCTTCGTGATTCTGTAATGCATTTTCATGACGCGAAAAAATAGGTTGGAAATGCTCACAAATTTGTGTTTTTACGTCATTACAGACTTTTTGACATTTCTATTCAATGTTATGTAACTCAGTAGTTAAATCTTCACGTGTTTGTTCAAGTGTGGTGTCTAACTTCTGAAGATTTTGTTCCATTGTGTCTAACTGTTGCTGTGTTTGTCTCTGATTTTGTTCCATTGTGTCTAACTTTTGAAGATTTTGTTCCAATGTGTCTAACGTTTGAAGCTTTTGCTGTGTTTGTCTCTGATTTTGTTCCATTGTGTCTAGCTTTGAAGGTTTTGTCCCATTTGTTGCATTAATTGTCATAACAATGCACTGGTGTCTGAAACATGTTCCTCAGTGCTTTTCGGCAGTGAATTTGCACCGGGAACATTCACATTTTGACAAGCGGAAAATGTGTCTTGACTCATTTGAGAAAACGGTGAGAACCCAAAACTTGAGTCTACAGTATTTGCAATATTGTGTTCTGTCATTCCCGATTCCTGAGGCGAGCTGTTGCCGACCGATCGATCGATAATGCTTCCCTGTTCACTACCTGTTTCACTGTCTACACCATTATTTGACACCCGCTCCATTTCCCTATGCACAGTTACCAAATTACTACTTTGAATATTAGTTAATTCATTACATGGTGGCGCTAACACACTGCTTTCATCTTCACTGTCATTTCTCAGTTTACTTTGGAGCCTAGTATTACGTTTTTCACACGCCATTATTGTCACAATATTTCACACGACAACACATAAAAACACAATTTGAAAAGCAAAAATAAGAGAACACATTAACATAGCACTGAAAATAATATCTAGTTAATTGCAAGCGCAGCTGCGAAATACTTGGTGCAAATTTACATGCATGCCACACCTGTTTTACTGTACAACAATGAAAGACTGTAACTACAAAGGAGATTCTCTCTACAATTATGTGCTAGCAATAAACAAAATCTACACTAATTACACAAACTACAAGAAAAAAGATCAGAAGATTCCAGTGAGGTATCCTGGCAGGGTCGCCATATGAAACGTCCCCTTTGAACAATTATACAAGACTGTCCTTAAACTGACACACAATATTTTTTGTGCAATGCAATCTGACTTTCAAAAATCCCTACAAAAGAATGGCCCTGACTAACATTAACCTATACCTTTCACAAATCACTTACCTCACAAAAATCTTCGTTACTCAAGCTACAGCAATACAGCGAGCGCCACTACTGCCAGGTAAATAAAAGATTCAAACTACTGAAGGCACTAACTACTGATATGCATAGTTAGCAAATGAAAGATTTTGATAGAGAACAAACAATGTATTTACCTTACTAATGTTCAAAAGTCATAATACATGTAGCAGTTCATGACAACCAGTCTTACAAATTTCAAAACTCCGCCATCTCTCTCCCCACATCCACCACTGCTGGTGGCTCACCTCCAACTGTGTCACGCTGCACGCTGTTAACATCCAGCTGCCCAACACTACAATGGCAGACAACAATGCAAACTAGCCACAGACTGCACACAGCACAGCCAGTGATTTTCATACAGAGCGCTACGTGGCATTACCAATATAAAAACCTAAACAGCCTACTTACACCTGCTGTGAGTGGCAGCAGCAGCGCTTACCGATAAGTGCAATGTCGTACCATCTTTGGAGTGACTGATAGCGTTTCTGGGTCGTCGTGTGTGGGGAGTTCAGTCGGGATGCAGTAGCAGTGAAGTCGGGGCTGGAGCGCCGGTGAGGTGTGGACAGCCAGTGCTCGCTGACTGCTGGCGACACACATGCACTGTCCGACTGGAGGAGACTGGAGCGGAAACGACCGTTGGTTGGTCGTTCGGTCGGTCGTCCCATCAGCCGACGTCTGTTTGGTCCTTTGACGTTTCCAGGTGGTGGCAGTCAGTCGTTTGGCGCAGAGCAGCTAGGAGGTCCCTGTAGCACGCTGGCGGCGTGCACATGCGGTTGGAAATGTGAGGCACTTCTTGCAAGTGTTACGGAGTTCGTCGCCCAACGATCTTGGACTCTAAAGTTGAGTGCTCACTTAGCATACTATCAAGCCAAAACTGCTACCACTTCTCTTTGTTTGATCCTGGTTGTTGCTTTCTGCGACATTCCTACGAGCAACAACGTGTGTGCATTGAAGTCGGCTAGGACTGCAGCTGTTTTCTTGGATGGGGTTTAATTCATTCCTTCATTTGTGAAGTGCACCAGCTGTATCTTCTGCCTTGTTGCCGATAACATTCCGGTTACCTGCCCTGGGCGTTGACATAGTTTTGACAGTGTATTTTCCTTGTCGTGTAGTTGCTGCCAGCACGGCGTGTAGTTCGACAGCTGAGGTGTGTTGGTAGTTTTGGGCGTTTATCATGACTTGGCTGGATTGGGCATCAGTATCCAGAATGTTGAGCTATTGACGTCTTGTTGTCGTTTTGCTCGTAGGGTGGAGCAGAACTGATTTGGCTGGTTGGTAGGTCGGCTGGCATTCGGTTGGGTTGCCTTCCGATTAAAAGGTTGTTGGTCTGGCTGCCTGTCTCACCTAAACATGCATTAGTGTTACTTCCCAGAACGACCCTTGGAACCTTCTGAGCGCCGCTCATTGTGTTTTACATAGTGATTTCCTTTTAGTCTTAAGTACTCTGTGTGGCTGTCAGCCGAGTTTTAGCTTATTAAAATTGTAAGTTTTTCTTTTTCTTTAGGCCTTAAGCTGTGAAATCGTTTTTCCATGGTGTGTGGCCTTCAGCCGAGTTTCAAACTTTCTTAAACTAAATATTTAAAATCTTGGTCTTCCTTTAAGCCTTAACATTGTTATTCTTTAGTATGAGGCCTTCAGCCGAGTTGCGTGAAATGTTTTAAGCTAAGGCCCTCAGCCGGTTAAATTGAAAGCCCTCCTTCCTAGCCTTAAAGCCATTAAATTGTTTGGTTGATATGCGGCCTTCAGCCGGGTTTCAGCCTATTTGGAATTAACATTGAAAATCTTTGTTTTGGCCTTAAGCAATAACATTGTTCTTGCTTAATGTGTGGCCTTCAGCCTATTTTTATTAAAGTAAAAAAAAATTGAAAAGAAGTGAAACTTCCAGAAGGACTCCTGGACCTCAATTCCTTGTTTAAGCCTTGGGTCCTGGATTTTCGTATGTGGCTTTCAGCCGATTTAGATTAAATCAAAGGAGCTCTTTTGTTAAAACCTTGAGAGTTTTTAATTCTTGCTTATGTTATTGTGTGTTTTACTAAAAGAGCCAATAAAAAAATTATATGTTGAGTGTGACTGACAGCAACTTATTTTGGCGCCTTTCCACAAATGTAACCTCACCCGCTCTGTCCCGCTAGTCCAGGGATTTCAGTGTGGTTCCCTTTACTGTGCTTAAGAAAACACTGTATGCGGAAGTATATGAACACATTTTACACGATTGTGGACTGCGAAGAGTAGAGAAACAGTACCGATACGATTATTGTTTTTGCTTTGTTGCTGTATGACAGGTTGCAGCATCTGTAAGGCATTGGTATGTTGTCAATAACATTCTGGTAACGAACTGATCTGTCTCACTGTCCCGACTTCAACCCTCTCGAGGAAGAATGGGCTGCCACTCGTCCACAGCCATTCAGACATCTCATTGAAAGTATCCGCAGTGGAGTTCAATATGTCGTAAAGGTGAAGGGTGGACAGATATCATGTTAACGTCCTCCAATACATGTCCAGATACTTTTGGTATGATAGTGCAGAACTACCCAAACCCAAACGGAAGGATTTACACTGCAGTCTCTAAGTAGGCGTATTAGCCAAGGTGTACTGTGTGGAGCAGCAGTGGCAAAGAGAATTAAGACGAGGAGGAAGAAGAACAAGAGTAAGAGGAAGAACAAGAGTGTACATCAATCGGAGAGATGTCGAACTGGTTTCGGCCGCACCTCGGACTCTGTACTCGTTTCCAGCCACAGATATTGTGCATTAGCCGTTATTTACGACTGACCTACAGCTGGAGGCACCGGGTGCGAGTCATTACAGCAGATTTTCTTGGATCCTCCACACGAGGTGTCACTCGAAGTGCTGGTAATTGCGCGACCTCATTAGAAGAAGCCGGACAAAGCAACTGCAGAATTGGGGGGCGGCCGCCGGCCTCCTTGGCTCTTTTATGCTTCCAGAGAAAAGACAGCCTTGGCGAGGACGACTCCTAGGAAATTAACTTTATTAAGCTGATGCGCACTGAGCCTAATGGCGTGGAGAACATAAGGAGCGCCCGTCAGAAGGCCACCTATTATGCTGCCTGAAAATTCTTTTGGAAGAATTAATATACTTAATTATGAACCCAAACATTGCAAAACACGTATTAGACAAAATATAACATTGAAAGTTTTGCATTTTTGTCAGGAAACAACGGGTGACACCACTTAGGTAGCAACGTAATTTGTCGTTTTAACTTTTTTATTTCTCTTTCTACAGTCATTCGACTGATTTGATACTATCCTCCTTCTTTTCCTTTCATCGCTAGATAGCTACAGCACCAAAGTTCCTCTCTAGTACTCTGCCTGCCAAGCAACGTGAAGCACGGGGAATGAAACTTCAGGGTTTCTTGACGACTGGGCCTGCAGTGAAACATATGACTTGAAAGGACATTGTAACATTTACTGATTTTTACGACAACTGTTTCGGACGAGTTCCATTTTCAAGTACCCCCGTATACAAAGTGTAATGTGCTATTGTACTATAGGAATTTTGGACTTAAGTTTTGTATAACTGAAGAATTTCGTGAACTATTGCGGTATAACTGAAATAGTGTTTCCCTCACACGCTTCCGTGAACACGTAAGAGTCAGTGAAAACAACTAATCAAGTTTTTATGTACATCTATAAAACGAAAACCACTCAGGACGAAACATAGAAAGCACTCTAACAACATTACATAAAACACCAACAGGATTAAAATGAATATTTTGGAAGAACTATAAGGCATACCTGTATATATTCACATAAAAATATTCGGACGAAATTCTTAATGAGCACACCGATTTCAAACACAAAAATTATTTTGATAACTTTATTGACTTAACTGATAAAGGTTGAGAGCGAAAGCGTGCATGCACATGCCAGAGATACCTAAAGATATCGTCATCTCTGACCAAAGTCTGTTCTGTAAATGTAAAGCATCTGTGGTTTCAACTATCATAAATATTTTACGATTTTACACTAAAATTTCACCCTCTGATGTATGAAACCTAACAGCAAAAAATCAATGTGACACATAAATTTCATGAATTTCACATGAAATGTAGCAAGAACAGTCACACCAGGCATTGCTGATACGTCATAACAATGTTGACATAAGTTAAGAACCAAAGAGCTGCACAGCACCAGCTAGAGGGCGCTGTCGTCGGTGTCTAGTGGTAGTGCCAACCTTTGAAACTATGCCGTGGCATCGTTGATACCACACAACCAATGGTGCACGATGACAGAGAATGTTGAAAGGCCTCCCGGATACAGGTGCAGATATGCTGGGATTACAGTGTGCTTGGTACACAATACGGCGATCCTCCATCGACCTTGACGACGAATGCGCCAGCCCCCACGTGCCCATGCAATCCAACATCGGGCTACTGTTACAACCAGTTGCTCAACAAATCTGAATGATGCACTATTCGACCAATCGGCCACATGGTGACCCAAAATGAGACCCCTTTCAAAGTCTGTCAAATGCTGATAACTCGTCTCCAATGAGTATGCAGCATCTCTGCGTACTTGACAGTGATCACTCAACATCTGGTGCTGTGCTCACCCCTCATATATCTAACTCATATAACAATCTCGACCCTGTAGAGAAAAGGGAGAAGGCAACAAAGAAAAAGAAGAGGAAGAAGATTGCACCCGTTAATGTCATTTCTTTCTTCTTGTATATCATTAATAGAAATACGTGAGCGTTACCAATATACATTGGTTATAAAAGAAGAATACAATCATAAATGTCTGTAGTTAATTGTTGTTGCTGTGGTCTTCAGTCCAAAAACTGGTTTGATGCAGCTCTCCATGCTACTCTATCCTGTGCAAGCCCCTTCATTTCCGGGTAAATACTGCAACCTACATCCTTCTGAATCCGCTTACTGTATTCATCTCTTGGTCTCTCTCTACTATTTTCACCCCCCACGCTTCCCTCCAGCTGCCGGCCGTTGTGGCCGAGTGGTTCTAGGCGCTTCAGTCCGGAACTGCGCTGCTGCTACGGTCGCAGGTTCGAATTCTGCCTCGGGCATGGATGTGTGTGTTGTCCTTAGGCTAGTTAGGTTTAAGTACTGAGTCTAGGGGACCGATGACCTCAGATGTTAAGTGCCATAGTGCTTAGAGCTATTTGAACCATTTGAACTTCGTTCCAGTACTAAGTTGGTGATCACGCCATGCCTCAGAACATATTCTACCGACCGATCCCGTCTTCTAGTCAGGATGTACCACAAATTTCACTTCCCATCGGCTACACTGCATACAAACACTTTCAGAAAGGGCTTCCTGACACTTACATCTATAGCCGATCTCGACAAATTTCTCTTCTTCAGAAATGCTTTTTTGCCATTTCCAGTCTACATATCCTCCCTATTTCGATCATCATCAGTTATCTTACTCCCAAATAGTAAAACTAATCTACTGCCGTCCTAATCTAATTCCCTCAGCATCACCTGATTTAATTCGACTACATTCCATTATCCTCGTTCTGCGTTTGTTGATGTTACATCTTATATCCTCCTTTCAGGACACTGTCCATTGCGTTCAGCTGCTGTAGTTAATTACGTTCTGTTTATTGGTAATCTAGTATCACATTTTTCCTTGGCGTCTGCACACGCTTTCACGCTTTGAAAGCTACGCTTCCCGATATATCACACATGCTTGGTAACAAAACAAAGTAAAGTGTCAAGCAAAAATAAGATCATTCGGCAGACAACAATCAGACCTCAGTCATTATAATTTATTACAACGAAAATTATTGTTCTAAAGCTTGGAAGTGATACAATAGTTTCAAGATTCAGCAGTGGCACTAGAAGTATTTTGTATAAAGAGACATAATATAGTGTGAAAGAATGAATGCCGTTCGTTTATTAGTACTACTCTTCTCTTGTCACTTTTTTTATTATCAAACAACAGCAGGTGCATGAAGCTAAATTCGTGATCCATTTCGATGTCGAAAATATTTTTCGCTGTCGTTTCTCTCACACCAGTGCTCCACTGTGAAACATTATTTAGATTTGCCTACAGCCCTGTGTGATCGATTCACGAATGAATAATTCTGAATGCAGTTCGTATTAATGAACTTCAAAGCCACGTGTCCGCTCATGAGGTGAATAACGAAATCGGAAAATTTATGGGCCCTGTTCCTTTGTGAAGCAACTATCATAATATCGTAAATAAAGTTGCGACTGTATTTCGTGCTCATGAAACAATATAATTAAGCCTCGATTGTGAATAACGGGGTTAAAATCCCGTTACAATTCAGTATCACATATTCGTCCGTATGAGTCCGCTTTCATAAATTATTAATCACACGGATGATTTGTTCAGATGTATAATTAGGTAAGAACTACTCGTGTGTATTTGCATAATTATCTGATTAAAATGCCTGTAACTTTCCCTCACTCCTGTTTCTTGAAGACATCTAACTCGAGTTTAAGAATAGCATGTTTTTGACGCGTCTCGTTGTTTATGACGTCATATCTCCTGTGCCGTACAACGATACAGTTTCTCAGGTATATTCACTGGTGTATGTGAATACTACCTGAAAATGAGTTGTGAATGTAAAGCAGTAGTATACTGAAATGTCATCCCCGGTGCTCAGGTTGTACTGCACGTGCAAAATTACTTGTGGTCGCTAAGTGCCCTTGCTCTCAAATGTTGGATGAATGCTATCTGGGGAATTTACAGGCAGTCAGTTACGCTGTCCCAAGTCGTACATGCAGTCTCTAACTCAAATACTTAATTTATTACGTGAAACCTTTAACGTGAGATTATGCACTATGTGATCAAGCGTATCCAGACACCTGACTGAAAATGACTTATAAGTTCGTGGCTCCCTCCATCGCTAATGCTCGAATTCAGTATGATGTTGGCCCAGTTTAGCCTTGCTGACAGCTTCTACTCTCGCAAGCATACGTTCCATTAGGTGCTGGAAGGTTTCTTGGGGAGTGGAAGTCCATTCTTCACAAAGTGCTGCACTGAGGAGAGGTATCGATGTCGGTCGGTGAGGCCTGGCACGAAATCGGCGTTCCAAAATAACCCAAAGCTGTTCTATAGGTTTCAGGTCAGGACTCCGTGCAGGCCAGTCCATTACGGGGATGTTATTATCGTGTAACCACTCCGCCACAAGCCGTGCATTGTGAACAGGTGCTCGATCGTGTTGAAAGATGCAATCGCCATCCCCGAATTGCTCTGCAGCAGTGGGAAGCAAGAAGGTGCTTAAAACATCAATGTAGGCCTGTGTGTGATTGATCCACGCAAAACCATAAGGGATGTAAGCTCCCTCCATGATAAAAACAACCACACCAACACCACCACCTCCTAATTTTACCGTTGGCACTACACGCGCTGGCAGATGACGTTCACCGGCATTCGCCATACCCACATCCTGCCATCGGATCACACATTGTGTACCGTGATTCGTTACTCCACACAACGTTTTTTCACAGTTCAATCATCCAATGTTTACGCTCCTTACACCAAGCAAGGCGTCGTTTGCCGTTTACTGGCGTGATGTGTGGTTTAAGAGCAGCCGCTCGACCATGAAATCCATGTTTTCTCACATCCCGCGTAACTGTCATAGTACTTCTAGTGGATCCTGATGCAGTTTGGAATTCCTTTGTGATGGTCTGGATAGATGTCTGCCTGTTGCACACTACGACCCTCTTCAACTGTCAGCGGTCTCTCTCAGTCAACAGACGAGGTCGACCTGTGCGCTTTTATGCTGTACGTGTCCCTTCACGTTTCCACTTTACTATCACATCGGAAACAGTGGACCTAGGGATGTTTAGAGTGTGGAAATCTTGCGTACAGAGGTATAGTACAAGTAACACCCAATCACTTGACCATGTTCGAAGTCCATGAGGACCGCGGCACCACTTCCTCGAAACCTTCTAATTGTCTCCCACTGCGAAGCAGAACCTTGAAATCTGGCTTAAACGTGCCTACAACCTTCCCCTCTAATGGTGCAAAAGCGTTGCGCCCTGCGACATCACCTTCGAGCTCCGCGACCCTTCAAATACCAAGGTGTCGACACATGACGAAGAAAAAGGCACTGAGCCATGGTAAAAATTGCTGTTTTGAATAGCTCGCCGCAGCGCGTAGTGTGAAGCAGTCGCCCTCCGTTTCTGGCGGTGGCGCCGCTGTGGCAATCGCAGTTCTGGTGTCTCCCTCTGGTGGGAAAGAGGAAAGGTTGCCTGTTCACGTGCATTTAAGGGGCGCTATGAGCTCGCCAGTCGATCAGTCTGGGTCAGTTTCTCGTCCCCAGCTTGCTAGTCTGTCTCTCGTCCGCATTTGTTAGGCAGTTAGTGTCTGTCTGTCGTTCGGAGTACTATTATGTCTGTTGTTCGGATCAACCTTTAAAGCCGGCAAAATGAGAGTCTTTCTGCTCCGTCAGTAAGAGAACTCAGCGAGTGGTCGCCCGGTCGGGGCCTAGTTCCTGCCTCTGAGTCTGCGCGTTAGGTCGCCAGTCTGCTCGAGTTTGCTCAGGCAATGGTCATTGGCGGTTGGATCGATCGGTTGGTCGGTCGCGCACTGAGACACAAGATTACTCGTCCGTCTTGAGCGTCGGCGCATGTGAGGTCACCACGTGAGTCCAGTGGGCCGCGGCGTATAGCGAGGGGTAGTGACTTCGCGGTCGACACCAGAATAACACGAGTCAACCCACGAAATCGGTCTGGCCAGTGCGAGCTGCGACGCCATGAGACGGGAGATCTTTACCCCTTCCTGCGTCCGTTGAAGCTGCTGGCAGCGACGGTTCGGGAGAGTGATTTGGGGGTGCTGCGCCAGGTCTTCTCGAGAAATCGCAGTTTATTAAAAGTTAAGTGATTGGTGATATCTTTTTTGATTTACTCTTGTTAAATTCTACTTGTTTTCTTGGTGAGGTCACCAGCCGTTTTGCTTTGGGTTCGTCCCACCATTCTTCTCCGTTTGCCCACTCACGGGAAGGTGGTTTTTTATAAATTGAGTGGTACGTTTTTCCTTTGTGAAATAGGGGCGGGTTAGAGCAACCTGTGGTTCGGGTTGTTCGGTAATCTACTGTACGTTAGTAGCTGCCTCTGTCAAGTTTGTCGGATTCAATGTGTTAACGAATTTATTGCTTAGAGTTCAATGGCCTAATACCTGAAATATGTTTTGACCTTTGCTAACTTTGATATTATTGCCTATGATCTTGAGAGGCGGTATCTGTGTACTGTAGAGCCAACCTCATATAATTTTATATAAGATTGAATTTCATGGGCTTTTATTTAAATGATCATTTTAGTATATAAAGTTGCCACCCTTTCACCGTAAGACTTTTCTTAGAAGTTAAAATCAAGTTGCACCTTCGGTGGCAAGGTTAATATTTTAATTGTTAGTGTTTTGTACCATTTCCATCCTTCCTACAGGGGGTACATAGTTTGTGTGCTTGTGTAAATCAAGCGTTGAAATCATGCGGTTCTGTAATAGGTGGCCGAATAAAACATTTCAGACACACCACCGCTCAGAATTGGCACGATAATGTCCCCTCAGGGTGGCACTGAAAACACTCCTTTGCCTAGGGCACTGATTTCCACACATTTCGCCGTCGAACACAACAGTTCGCAGTGCGATGAGCAACTGGATGAGGTTCTCGACCGAATTTGACACTGATGACACACACCGCACGATTCAACCCTCCTCTGAGGACATCGTGGGGCCAGCAACCCCAATGAATATGATCACACCACTCTGGAATGCAGTACAACCGCAATTTTTGATCTGATGTACAAGATAGACCAATGGGAACCGTTCAGAACCCCTTGATGTGAGACCTGCATGTGATCCAAAGCAGTAAAAGGTGTTAATGCTTTTTCAGCTCTCCTGTTTCGCACCCTCCTATGGCGTGATCACGGGAGGTGGACGAGGGGCGGGGGGGAGGGGGGGGGAGGGCAAAGAGTTCTTCTAATTCGCTAACGGCCTTGCCGCAGTGGTAAAACCGATTCCTGTTAGATCACCGGAGTTCAGCGCTGTCGGGCTTGGCTAGCACCTGGATGGGTCACCGTTTTGTTGGCAATCGGGGCGCACTCAGCCCTTTTGTGGCCAATTGAGGAGCTAGTTGACTGAGAAGTAATGATACCCATCACGAAAACTGACAACGGCTGGGAGACAGATGTACTGACCACACACCCCTCCGTATCCGCATCCGGTGATGCCTAAAGGCTGAGGATGACACGGCGACCTGTCTGTACTGCTGGACCTTCATGGCCTGCTCGAATGGTGTATATTCGTTTGTTCCTCTAATTCCCCACAGTTCGGAAACATTATCAGTGCCCCCTACTCTCCTTCGATGAGCACTTCAAAAATGTACCTTTACAGTGAAAACCCGTGACGGGGTTCTAGGCGCCACCAGGCAGGCTGCGCTGCTGCTGTAGCCCTTGTCAGCGGACTTGCGGAATCGCTAGAGTGTGCGATGCCACTACCCGAATTTACAGTATTTTTATTAGACCATGCGGCATCGGACTTCCGGAAAGCGGCTCTCTCCTGTAGTAGGTTTGAATAGACACCCTATGGTGATCCGATTACAACACGGAATTTTTGGAATAAATAAAGAAAATGGCGCGTAACGAACTTATTTTTACGTCTATTTTTGATTATTAGTAGCACTGATAATCTCTTTGAAGTGACTGAACAGGGAGCACTTAATTCTGTATGTTTGATATTGCCTAGCAGGAGGACATTATTGATTTAAAACTATACCACAGCCTGAAATCGTTTCCCAATACATAAACACACACGATAAACACTTGAACTTGTTTTAGGTTAATGTAAACTGCACAAATTGTAATTACTGAATTTAATGTTATTGAGCTTGCATTGTGCTGATGGCACAATGTGTACTGTGGTGGCAGCAATTTCCTTGAACACTTAATCAAAGAACAATATAGATCTGCTTGTCAATATAATTACTGAAAACACTAATTGAGAATCACGTTGCTCGGACGGAACCGAGTAATTTTTGACTATGGCAATGTACTGAAAAGCCACCACATCGAGCTGGATAGTAATTAAGGTGGCACAGTACCTGGCACCTTCCATCCGTTTCATGAAGCGGCGTCTGCTGGCAATTTCGGCGTTAATTCCGACTATTTTCTCTTGTAATATAGCTACGCCGATACTCACGCACCATAACTTTTCCTGATGTGGCAGCACATAGAAATTACTGGATATGCGGTAATAATTAACTATTTCTTTTAATAATTGATTACACTCGGGGAATGCAATTTAAACCAGAAAATTATTATTGCCTCCAATCTTTACACACTGTAGAGAACTTGCTTTGACTATCACACGAACTGATTGACAAAATATAAATGCACTGGTAATGGCGTCGGTATAACAACCACTGTTCATAATAATACTCTTGTAAGATAACTTCTAGATCGTTGCTACCGAAGTGAGCTCACCAGTGGACCTCATCAATTATTGAGATCACAATACGCCGATGGATGCGGCTACTGGTCCCTTCACATCTCGCCGTTGGCACAAGCAACTCGTCGCAATTAACACAGCATTGCACCATGCAGTGCCATGTACCTTAGAGCGGGAAACCGTACTATTTTGCCTCTCACAGCCCATCTCCATCGAAATACAGCGTCTTACAAGCCTTATTGTACATTTAGCTTGTAGCCATACGATAAACGAAGTCCATATCTGTTTTCAGCTCACTTTTAAATGGTATGTTGGCAACTTTACCGTAGCACTCACCGACAGTCACTTTTACGCCACTTGTTCTGCCTCAGAGCTACGTCAACTTACTTCTACCGCCAATATTACGCGTCAACCTGTACACTGTTCTCATTCTCGGGGAGTCCCCCCACATCTAAACATTGTTTTAAATTACGCCAAGTTCTCTATTTACAATTAAACAAAAAAATGGTTCAAATGGCTCTGAGCACTATGGGACTTAACATCTGAGGTCATCAGTCCCCTAGAACTTAGAACTACTTAAACCTAACTAACCTAATGACATCACACACATCCATGCCCGAGGCAGGATTCGAACCTGCGACCGTAGTAGTCGCGCGGTTCGGACTGACGGGTCTAGAACCGCTCGGCCACCACGCCCGGCTACAATTAAACATACCATAGCATTACGATATTCAATTACAGTCATTTCCATATATTAAAGTAATATTACATTTATATTTTTAGTACACATAACAATATTATTTAGTTTAATTCTTTTGTTATTTCGCTGTCAGAGTGCAGCACATGCCAGACACTGTCTCCCGCATAGCGTTCTTTAATTTAGCTGCCACCAGGCGGAAGCACCTCCGCTTTGCCTTCGATTCTGGCCCACAGATGGCATAAGCGTCCACTTTCTCAACCGTTGCGCCTTGACTATGCCTGGCATCCACTAGACGGCATGTTGTCACATTACAAGTGGCATGAGATTGGCGGCCAGCAAGTGCCTGGGACTACATCCTGTGCCTGAACAGGAACATTCTTAAAGTGATTAACAAAGGTGGATGGGTGGCACTGTGAGTGATGTTGAACTGTGTGGTCTTACAGGGACACACCCACATGCGAATATCACACTCCGTCGTTATCACGCCACAGGACGATGCAAAACAGGAAAGATGAATAAGCATAGATACCGTTTGCTGCTTCAGATCACGTTCAAATTTCCTCGTATGATTTTGAACGGTTCATGGACGTCCAACCTATACACCAGAAC
This sequence comes from Schistocerca serialis cubense, assembly GCF_023864345.2. NCBI lineage: Eukaryota > Metazoa > Arthropoda > Insecta > Orthoptera > Acrididae > Schistocerca > Schistocerca serialis. Next base: position 145,176,218 of record NC_064641.1, on the reverse strand, counting down.
AAAAATTGCGGTCACACAGCACTCAAAAGGGGGGCGATCGCGTTCATATACATCACACTTCGCAAACCACCTAATGGTGTGTGACGGAGGGTACTTTCGGTCCACTATCTGATCCATCCAACCCTGTTGCATTCGCGAATAGTGCATGGGAAGAATTATTGTCGGTAAGCCTCTGTATTGGCTCTAATTTCTCGAATTTTCTCCTCATGGTCAATACGCGAGATGTGTTTTGGGGGAAGTAATATGTTGTCCGACTCCTCCTGGAAAGTGCTGTCCAGAAATTTCAGTAGTAAATCCCTCCGAGATGCACAACGACGGTCTTGTAACGTCTGCCAGTGGAGTTTGTTTAGCATCTCCGTAACGCTCTCTCGCCAGATAAACGATCCCATGACGATACGTGCCGCTCTTCGTAGGATATTTTCTATCTCCTATATCAGTCCTACCTGACAGGGGTCACAGGCAGATGAACAATACTCAAGAAGTGGGCGAACAAGCGCCTTATAAGCCACTTCTTTAGTGGACGAGTAACGTTTCCTTAAGATTCTTCCGATGAATCTAATATCCGATTTTTCCCACTATCTGTCTTAGGTGGTCATTCCACTTAAGGTCGCTCTGGATAGTTACGTCTAGGTATTTTATGGTAGACGCTGTCTCGAGTTGTTCGTCATCAATAGTGTAGCTGTACAGTAGAGGATTTCTTTTCGTATCTATCCGCAATATGTTACATATATTTACCTTCAGGGTAAACTGCCAGAGCCTGCACCATTAATCAACTCTCTGCAACGTCGTTCTGCAAATTCTCACTATCTTCTGGCGTTACTACTTCGGTACAGGCAACTGCATCATCTGCAAATAGCCTTAAAGAGCATCCCACGCTTTCTACTAGATCATTGATAAACGATCCCATTGGTCGTGACCGTGCCAAATATCTCACGAAATAAGCGTCAAACGAAAAAAACTACAAAAAACGAAACTTGTCTAGCCTGAAGGGGGAAACCAGATAGCACTATGGTTGGCCCGCTAGATGGCGCTACCATAGGTCAAACGGATATCAGCTGCGTTTTTAAAAATAGAAGCCCCCATATTTATTACATATTCGTGTAGTACGCACAGAAATATGAATCTTTTAGTTGGACCACTTTTTTCGCTTTGTGACAGATTGTGCTATAATAGTCACAAACATACGGCTCACAATTTTAGACAAACAGCTCGTAACAGGTAGATTTTTTACATTAAAATACAGAACGTAGTTACGTTTGAACATTTTATTTCGGTTGTTCCAATGTGACACATGTACCTCTGTGAAATTATCATTTCTGAGAATGCATGCTGTCACAGCGTGATTACCTGTAAATACCACATTAACGCAATAAATGCTCAAAATGATGTCCGTCAACCTCAATGCATTTGGCAATACGTGTAACGACAATCCTCTCAACAGCGAGTGGTTCGCCTTCCGTAACGTTCGCACATGCATTGATAATGCGCTGACGCTTGTTGTCAGGCGTTGTCGGTGGATCACGATAGCAAATATTCTTCAACTTTCCCCACAGAAAGAAATCCGGGGACGTCAGATCCGGTGAACGTGCGGGTCATGGTATGGTGCTTCGACGACCAATACACCGCTTAAACCGCATGCGAGCTATGTTCCGGACATCCCTCACATTGGAAGTACATCGCCATTCTGTCATGCAGTGAAACATCTTGTAGTAACATCGGTAGAGCATTACGTAGGAAATCAGCATACATTGCACCATTTAGATTGCCATCGATAAAATGGGGGCCAATTATCCTATCTCCCATAATGCCACACCATACATTAACCAGCCAAGGTCGCCGATGTTCCACTTGTCGCAGCCATCGTGGATTTTCCGTTGCCCAATAGTGCATGTTATGTTGGTTTACGTTACCGCTGTTGGTGAATGACGTTTCATCGCTAAATAGAACGTGTGCAAAAAATCTGTCATCGTCCCGTAATTTCTCTTGTGCCCAGTGGCAGAACTGTACACGACGTTCAAAGTCGTCGCCATGCAATTCCTGGTGCATAGAAATATGGTACGGGTGCAATCGATGTTGATGTAGCATTCTCAACACCCGACGTTTTTGAGATTCCCGATTCTCGCGCAATTTGTCTGCTACTGATGTGCGGATTAGTCGCGACAGCAGCTAAAACACCTACTTGGGCATCATCATTTGTTGCAGGACATGGTTGACGTTTCGCATGTGGCTGAACACTTCCTGTTTCCTTAAATAACCTAACCGGCGAACGGTCCCGACACTTGGATGATGTCGTCCAGGATACCGAGCGGCATACATAGCACACGCCCTTTGGGCATTTTGACCACAATAGCCATACATCAACACGATATCGACCTTTTCCCCAATAGGTAAACGGTCCATTTTAACACGGGTAATGTATCGCGAAGCAAATAACGTCCTCACTGGCGGAATGTTACGTGATACCACGTAGTTATACGTTTGTGACTATTACAGCGCCATCTGTCACAAAGCGAAAAAAGTGGTCTAACTAAAACATTCATATTTCTTTACATAATACACGAATATGCAATAAAAATGGGGGTTCCTATTAAAAAAAAAAGCAGTTGATATCCGTTTGACCTATGGCAGCGCCATCTAGCGGGCTAACCATGGCGCCATCTGGTTTTCCCCTTCAAGCTAGATGAGTTTCGCTCTGTGTAGTTTTTTCGTTTGATGCTTATTTTGTCAGAAGTGTCAAAGGTCGTCATCGCGTTGTGAACTGTCGTTTGCGACCACGAAGTGGGAGGGAACCAATGGCCCATGGAAATAGGTGTTCTGTTGGCACCCTTAATGCCATCCCCTGAGGCTTTCTCGTATAATTCTCAGCGGCGATATGTGCGGAAATTTTACTCAGCCACCCGTAAGAACAGTCTGTGATATCATCGCTGGGCGTCTCGGTTTTGAGATCTATCGCAGAGATGTCAAAAGAAGAGGTGAAATGTGTTCCGGCGTAACGAAAAGCGCTGGCACGTCGGCCTGGAACGTTACAGCAGAGAGGGCTATGAAACGACGTCAGCCACTAGTATGCTCTCTAGGACGACACGGAGACAGGAGCGGCATCTACACGACGAGAATACAAGCGCCATCTGGCGAGACGCGGCCGCAGTGGAAGACGAGCCGTCATAGAAACGTTACAGCACTGATTTATGAACTGAATTGTTTTGCTTGGATTGAAATTATATATACCGAAAGACATTGATTACTTCCATGTCGCCATTTGCTTGCGACACACTTTTGTGAATAGGCACAGTTAATTGTTGTCAATTTAACTTTCTGTAATAAACTCTATTAATATGATTTGCTTGAATTGTTGTCTAGCGATCCGAGAAAACAGTTTCCTATGCAGCTTACATTAAACGAGTGGAGAGGATACTTCAAAATGTGGGTAAGAGGTGGTGTGATGACTTTACCATCTTGTGACACGGACAGAATTGTGATGGAATTTGGTAGCAATGTGACATCATTAACCCACCTTACTCCTAACATGATCTCCCGGACTCTGGTCTTTTTTTCGCTTGTGTCGACATCTCGCTATTCGAAGCGTCACCGAGCGTCAGGGTGGCGTTGCAGAGGAAGGTTGTAGGCACTTTTGAGCCACATTTGAAAGTTCTGCGTCGAATGTTCGAAAATGTGACCCTTCAATTGTGTTGCGGAGCTTGTATGAAATACTGAAAATCAAATTTTTGGTGCCCCTGGAAGCTGTGAGATAGGTGCCCTCTTGCTGGCAACGGGCCAGTGAGTGACCATTTTATCCGTTTAGTAATACAGACTTGTATACGATAGCTAAACCAGGGGCAGCCAGGAATTTGGCTCGCACCAGAGCCGCAGCACTCAGCTGGCTGGCACACTTCCCCTACCACGATTTCGTATGACAGCACCCTGACTGCAAATTTGTACCTCACTCTGGTGATTCGACCTGTTGTGCTACCATTTACGAACAGTATTCCAAGAGTGTTTTTCAACGAGATAACGCTGGCCCACATACCGCTCTCGTACCAGAACATGCTCTGCCGACGGTCGACATGTTGCCTTGGCCTGCTCGATCAGCAGATCCGTCTCGAATCGAGCACGTATAGGACATCATCGGATGACAACTCCATCAACATCCACAACCAGCATTAACCGCCGCTGTATTTACTGACCAAGTGCAACAGGCTGGAACTCCATCCCACAAACTGACACTAGGCACCTGTAAAACACAACACATGCACGTTTGTATGCTTGGGTTCAACACTCTGGCAGTTACACCGGTTATTACTTTATCAGCATTTCACATTTGCATTGGCTTATGTCCTGCTTACATTAAGCTGCTATCTTGAAATGTTAATCACTTAAATACATTATCTAAACAAATGTATTCCCGAAAGTTCGTTACTCTTCATTGATTTTATTTTGCTGTTGTGATCTTTGCTGTCGGTGTATTTACTAGAAATATAAGTTTGAAAGCAATAACCAAATGTAACTTTTTTACAAAAGTTCTTATTTCTGTTCCAGATCCTTTTGGTGGGCCACAGTAGGATTTTAAAACTGTACGATAGCTCATAAGCTTCATAAGTTTGGCAACCCTGGCACACTAAAGTGTAGGTGACAAACTTCATCAATATCTTGAATAATTAGTAAGTGAGCCCACACGAAGCGTAAATGGTTGTGAAAGCTTACTTGACCTCTAAGCAAAAAATAATCCTGGACAAATAGGGAGTATCGTGACGGATGCAGAGATTAGCGACCACAAGGCAGTTGCTGCTATGCTGAATACCTTAACACCCTCAACCATCAAAAATAAACACAAAGTACATCTATTTAAAAAAGGTGATAAAAATGCTCTTAACGCCTTTTTAAGAGACTGTCTCAACTCCTTCCGTTCTGATCATCTAAGCATAGAAAAGATGGAATTATTTCAAAGTGATAGTATCGACGGCAATTAAGAGATATATACCACATAAATTAATAAGTGCTGGTACTGATCCCCCATGTACGCAAAACGTCGATTAACAATAGGGTTTTGGAAAATACACTGTGTTCTGTAAAGCTTCCTCTAAAAATAAATAAATTTGTTTACTACTACTACTAGGCTAATTACTGTTTGGCTCTACAGGACCTTTATACTGAAATATTTCCCACACCACGTTGTATTGTCTTTCTATGTGTGTGAGTAACTGTATGTTCACTGTTGTGGGTAAATACATACAGCGTACACAGGGCGACGTGTGAAACTGATAGCGATTACACGCTTCCGCTGTTGTAGAAATCTGCTCCAGCTGCTGCAGATACCCTGTTGAGCTGAAAGTGGTAACCAAAGTACGGAGAAATATTCTTCGGGACTCTGTTACATAGCAATCAGATTGCTTTCAGTTCTGAGAAATGTCCAGGTACAATTGTGGATTTGAATGATCCATGAAATGACTTCTTTTCCGAAGAAATCATCGAACTATTTCACCAGAACTGAAACGCTCCCGTCGGAACTGTTCTCAAGCTGGTATTTATTATTAAATCACAATAGAAGTATACGCTGGTTGTAGAATAACACGTACGTTCCTGAAATGAACAATATTTTATTGTTCTATTAACTGATTTCCTTCCATATACACATATATTGTACAATGTGAATCAAAATCTCGCAATGGCGTCGATTTTTACATCACAAGAATGGCTCTCTTCTTGTAAAATTTCTCTTAACAAGAACAAAAGCTCCATATCCAAAGAATTATTGTGTGAGCGCTGACCGCCACAGAGTAATAAACAATATCTTTGTCTCTCTCTCTCGCACTGTCACAGCAAGTTACGCTGCATTATACATCATATATGCCCCTCTCGTGGACGAACGTTTTTGGGCAAAAACAAACACGAGCGTTCACACACTGTAGCAGCGACTGTTTATGACGCTGTATTAATGTCCACTATATTTCTTACGATATTTTGGTGTTAGTGAATGACTATCAAAATGGAAATTATAGATTTGGGTGCATATACTGCTGACAAAGCCTGTGATGCTTGAAAATTACTGATGCAGCTTATATGCATAGCTTACTTGCTTGCTTTCATTCATTTGTCGAGGATGGCATGAGATGTGATGAGAAACCTTTTTCATCATCACTCAAAGCTTCTGTCACACGCCTTGGGAAGTCTCAAACGGGTAATCTAGCCATTCGGCCAAGTCCCACAAAGGAAAATCAAGGAAAACCTCGCTGTAGATTTACCATCCCCGTATTTCTCATTTGCAAAGAAAATTAATTCAATTACAATGAAAAAATATTTACAATATGGATTTTTTTTGAATGAATTTAAACACTGTTCACAAAAGAAACACAACACTGTTAATCTTCTGTGTCTTGAGATGAACCGTTGACGCGTTGGTTTACGTCCATCTACGATTCCGTTCTATCTGTCATCTCCGGGTAACTGATGAATTCTATTCCCATTTCACCGTATCATCGTGGGTATTATGGTTTTCTGCATATGGTTAACATGAAAATAAGAGTCAGTGTAAGTTCCGTGGAAAAGGTGTTTGATCTATGCTGAGCTGAAATAGAATCTAATCTAAAGTTCTTTCTAATTCTCTGTCCTGAATTCGAAATATTCGGAAGTCGTAAGGTGTTCTTCATTTCTATCAACAACCGTAGAATCCACTATACACTAATCCAACTGGTGATGCCGTCTCAACTTATGTTCGTCATCTTTCAGATGGCCTTTAACACTTGTTGATGTGCTTGTAACTGACCGGCATTTGCTCAGTTGGTAACTTCGCGAGCAACAATTGACGTAACATAATTTAAATACACAGGTATGTTACAAAAATAGTACAATTACGAAGACACCTCACAGCTTTACTTCTGCCAGTACCTCGTCTCCTACCTTCCAAACTTTACAGAAGCTCTCCTGCGAACCTTGCAGAAGTAGCACTCCTGAAAGAAAGGATATTGCGGAGACATGGCTTAGCCACAGCCTGGGGGATGTTTCCAGAATGAGATTTTCACTCTGCAGCGGAGTGTGCGCTGATATGAAACTTCGTGGCTGTGAGGACAGGGTGTGAGTCGTGCTTAGGTATGTCAGTTGATAGAGCACTTGCCCGCGAAAGGCAGAGGTCCTGAGTTCGAGCCTGGGCCCAGCACACAGTTTTAATCTGCCGGGAAGTTTCAAAGTAATAGGCGTTTTTTTTTTAAAAACTGAGAACGGGTTACCCCTTCCGAACAGTATGATTTCAGCTCTGCGAGTAAAAAAAAAAAAAAAAAAAAATTACAAACATGCACTGACATTGTCAAACTGACATAAGAAAAAAATATCTTGCCATAGACCAGATTCATTTGAGTCACTAACCCATGCTCATATTGCATTGTGAAACCTGATTGAAGTTACTATCAACTAAATAATTTTTTTTTAAAGGAAATCATTCCTAATGTAGCTAATTTCTCTGCATACTGAAAGGAAAACTTATCTTTACATTGGAAAACAAATACATAATGTCTGCATATCTCTCATACATTATGTCTGAAAAAAAACTAACAACTAAATTGCAAAAAGAAAGAAACTATCCTAAGTATGATTCATAAGTATAATGAAAATTGTCAAATCAATATTATTTGATAAGAATAGTATCTTCAATCTTCAGAATCTTCAGTTATCATGAAATTCCTTTAACAAGTGATGAGGATACATTCATTTCACCTTTCCATTCTTCACATCCTTCAAAACATAAGTTCCTAGATGGGGTATTCTGGTAATCACAAATGGTCCTTGATACAATAATTGCCATTTTGTGTTCTTCCTCTGTATAAGTGAAGCCTTAGGATGAGTTTTTACTAAAACTTGGTCTTTCACTTTATATGTTTTTATTGTTCCAAATCGATTGTCAAAATATATTTTCCTTTTTCTTGCCTTGTCCATTATATTGAGTAAGGATTGTTGTACTTTATTTTGTAGGTCTATTTTGTTAATAGCTACTTTAGGAATTGGCCGAATCCAGTCATTCTGATCCTGTTTTCCAAACATCAGTCCGTATGGGGTGTACTCTGTCGTAGTATGTGGCACATTGTTTACAATTTCCTGAAAATCGTCAAGATAATCGATCCATTTGGGTTGCTGGTTGTGACAATATGTTCTCATCAACCGATTTAATTCACGAAAAATTCGTTCCACGGGATTCGACGAAGGATGGTACACTGATGTTAGAATTTGTTTTATACCGCAACAGGTTAATGTTTGCCTCCAACGAAATCCAGTGAACATTGACCCATTGTCAGAAAGAATAGCCTTTGGTTTGCCTACTTTGACCATATAATCCTTGGCCAGCTTCTTGGCTATGGATGCACCAGTAGCTGATTTTAACGGATAAAGTTTGACATAGTGAAGATATCAAGAAATGCTACAATGTATTTGCATCCTCCCCTTGATGATGGTAGAGGACCACATGCGTCGACCGAAATGATTGACAGCGGTTTAGTGGGTATAATAGGATGTAGGAAATCTTTCACACAAAAATTTCCTGGTTTGGCTAGCTGACAAATTTTACATTTCCTTAACTGTCTGTGTACTTTCCTGCGAATATTTGGGAAGTAGAAATATGCTTGAATCTTCCGAGCACACTTTAATACTTCAAAATGTCCCCAAGTGATGTGCGTGTACAAATTTAAGTCATTCAAATTCTTTTCGGGAATACACACCTTCCAATTATCTGAATCAAGATGCCCTTTGAAAAATAAGATGTCGTCCTCAACTCTGTACAGTCTCTTCAGATCATCGTATCCAGGCTTTGCTAAAGTTTCCTTTATTGAATGCTAACGAGGATCTTCATTCTGTAGTTTTCCAATGTTCTTACACATGTAAAGAAAATGTTTCCTATGTATTCTATCAGTCATTATAAGAACTTTAAATGCGGACGGATTGTCCGTGATGTTGATAGTTGGCAAATCTCCATCTGGCATTCTAGACAGTGCATCGGCGATGAAATTATCCTGTCCCCTTATGTATTTTATTTCAAACTGAAACTCTTGCAGTGAGAGCGTCCATCTTGCTAGTCTTGGATGTAATAATTTACACGTTTGCAAAAAACTTAACGCTTTGTGGTCACAGTGTACTGTTGTCCTCGCTCCGTATAAGTAATAGTAAAATTTCTTAAATGACCAGTCCACGGCCAGTGCTTCCTTTTCGGTAGTCATATATGTTTTTTCACAAGCAGTTAAGAATAGGCTTTCAAAAGCTATTGGACAGGAAGAGGATTTTCTATCTATCATCTTTACTTGGAAGAGGAACGAACCTATTTCCGAAGCATCTGCCATAAACCGAAATCTTGGCTCATATCTGGATGATATAATATTTGTGAATTGACTAAGGCATGTATTATTGCTTCAAATGCATTCTGGCATTGTTGCGTCCACACCCACGGAGTATTTTTGCGCAACAAGCTGTACAACGGTTATGCATTAATAGAGTGGTCGTGAATGAAACGCCTGAAAAAAGAGACAACTCCGAGGAAGCCCTTTAATTGCCTTTTTGTTGTTGGAACTGCAAAGTTTTTGATTGCATTTAGTTTCTAGGAGTCCGGTAAGATACATTTTCATTTATAAGATGACCCAGAAATTTGATTTTATTTCTAGCAAAATGGGACTCTTGCAGATTTGCGGCTATGCCTACTTACTTAAAACGTTCTAACACTCTTCTCAATAAATCAACATGCTCCTTCCATATGGTCGTAGCTATGAGTATGCCGTCCACAAACAAAGTTAAATTGCTTCGAAGTGCAGGTCCCAATGCGTAATCTAGAGCATTTATAAAAACTCCTGAGCTCACGTTTAGCTCGAAAGGTAAAACCTTAAATTTGTAGCTTCTATCTGCATGTACAAACGCGGTGTACTTTTTTGATGGTTTGTCTAGTGCCACCTGCCAAAATGAACTTTTCAGATCAATACTTGTTAAGTATTTTATCCCCTCGAACTTTTGAATTAACTCATCGATATTTTCCGGATGAGTTCGCACGGACACGATAATCTTATTTATCTGCCGTGAGTCTAGCACGAGACGAACTTTTCCTCCTTTTTTCGGGACAACATGAAGCGGACTACAGTATGGACTCGTCGAAGATTCGATCAGATCCCATTCAAGCATCTGTTGGATTTCCGGGTCAACTGCCTTTCGTTGGTGCCACGGTACTGGATAAAAAATACGGCAGAAAACTTGGTGTGAAATCACATCTAAATGGCACGTGTATCCCTTGATTACACCAGATTTTTCTTGAAAGACTTCATGATATTCCTGTAGAAGATCATATAATTGTTTTCTTTGATGTTGTTGCAAATATTCAGGTTCTTGCACCTTTTCGTATACCATATCTTCAAGTTCTAAGACTGGTTGCAAGTAATTAATTTGGTAATACCGTGCAGGTTTGCTATGTATCAACTTTATTTGCAGCTTTCGTCCCTGACAATACTTTCCATGGGTACTATATTCCCTGAGAAGATTCACTTGATGATTCTGATCCATTATTGTAAAACTGGCACGGCTTAAAGAAAAATCGATATGCCAATTTCTCTCTCTAAATTCATGTATATCCAGGATACAGTACTCAACCAATTTTTCTATTACAAGGAACGTGCAATTTATAGCTACATTTCCTATGGAAACTGGAGTTGAGTCTGCACTTTAACCTGAGAAGGCCTACTGGGCCTACAATTGTACAATATTGAACAGGAAAAATCGGTGGATTTGCTTTCTGAAGTATTCTTTGAAATAACTTCTCAGAAACGACATTTACTGCTGCTCCTGTATCTAAAGTAACTTGCACAGTAATGCCTTCAATTGCCACCTCAATTTTCGCAACAGGTTCAGTGATATGTTCCTTTTGACAAGGTATCATATCCTGCTGAAGTTCTTCTATTAATAATCTGCCATCATTGTACCGAAAAAAAATTGACGTTTTGAATTTTCGCCCCTCAAAACTTCCTCGACTGCACTGCGGGGACTTCTGACAGTCGAATTTAGTTTGACGATTGTTCATTATTAGTAGATGTCTGCTCCGTTACGTCAGTTATTATTGGTGGTTGATTTCTCCATTCATTTGCATTAGCATTTGGTACCAAACCTGAAGTTTGTGGCTGGTTGTGATATTCTTGGGTTGGTTGCTGATATCGGCGATTTGGCTGATAATTCCCTTCTTGATAGTATCCTTTCCTCTTCTTATTATTCTTCCTCCATCTCCGTTTATATGTTTGTTCACATTGTTGGCCATAATTACACTGGCCGGGATTTTCGTTACCAAATTTCACGTTTTTCTGGAAATAATTCACCTGTGAGTTTGGTGGATTGTGTGCAAAAGGTTTGTTTCCATACTGTTTGTTGCTACTATTGAATTTGTTAGGTTGGTAACTTGATTCGTTATAGCGCACATGTGATTCTTCGAATAGAATGTCTATTGAATCCAATGTGGCTAGAAAATCTTCCACATTTTGTTCAGGCACATGTAGAAGTTTTTCCTTAACTTCAAGTGGAAGTTTGCCCTTTAATATTCGAATGATATCCTGCGTCGGGATTGGTTCATTCCAGTATTTGGGTTTATTTATATACTTCTCGAAATACTTTCTTAAAGATCCATTTTTGAAAGAAGAAGGTTGTGGGTCAAAAACCTCCTTACGTAGTCTTTCTTGTACTCCCTTATTCCAGTATTTGTGCAAGAAAGCGCGTTCAAATTGGTCATAATCTTGACACCAATCGGATGCTTCTGACACCCACATCGATCCATCTCCATGTATGAATCCTGCAACGTACATAATTTTTTGTTGCTCAGTCCACATTCGTGGAAATATCCCTCTAAATTGCTTGATAAATACCACGGGATTGATAGACTTCCTTTCGGGAATTAATATCTGGAATTGACGATATTTAAGCAGTTTTTCTTCATCATGGTCACAGGTGTATTCTGGTGGCTACTTGGCGGTGAATGATAATCTTGATAATTTATTTCTGGTTGATTACGTGAATATGCACCAATACATGGATATTGTTACATGGATCCGGTTTCACTGGTTTCATCAGGAATAATGTCTGCTTTTGATGAACTGCAAGTAGTATGTGCTCCTCTAGTATAAACTAGACCCTGCTGGCATGCTTTGAATGTATTTTCTATCTTTGCTTTCCAAGCAGGAAATTCATCTACTATATTCTCCTTAATCTCTTTAACTTCTGGTTTAAGTTGTTCTTGTGCAGTTTCGTTGTTAACTTGCACGTTAGCAACCGTTTCTTTCAAGGTTTGGTCAACGTAATTTTGCACTGTCTCGGTTTGCTCTTTCGCCCAATCTTCAATGTCCTTAGAGGATGCGATCTTATGTTCATTGAAAAGTTTCTCTATATGTTTCTCGCCTTCGAGACTGAGAGTGTGTATCCTCCGATTAAGCTCAATGACAGCTTGCACGTTATCGTGCTTAACTGTATTCTCGTCCTGCGCAATAGTGTTCTGTACATGAATAACTTCTTGCACTTGATGATTTAGTGTATCTTGACATAAGATGTCTTTGTATTTGGTTGCTAATTCCTGATGCTGTTGTTCTTGTGTAACTATGAGTTGTGTCTGACTGGCAATCAAGTGACTCTGCGTCGTTTCCAAATTTTGGAATTTTTCAGTAATCTTATCATTTATTTCTTTTAGTTTATTAGATTGCTCCTGAGCCAAATTAAATTGCGAATTCTCCAATACTTGGAATCTTCGATTCATATACACTCCTGGAAATTGAAATAAGAACACCGTGAATTCATTGTCCCAGGAAGGGGAAACTTTATTGACACATTCCTGGGGTCAGATACATCACATGATCACACTGACAGAACCACAGGCACATAGACACAGGCAACAGAGCATGCACAATGTCGGCACTAGTACAGTGTATATCCACCTTTCGCAGCAATGCAGGCTGCTATTCTCCCATGGAGACGATCGTAGAGATGCTGGATGTAGTCCTGTGGAACGACTTGCCATGCCATTTCCACCTGGCGCCTCAGTTGGACCAGCGTTCGTGCTGGACGTGCAGACCGCGTGAGACGACGCTTCATCCAGTCCCAAACATGCTCAATGGGGGACAGATCCGGAGATCTTGCTGGCCAAGGTAGTTGACTTACACCTTCTAGAGCACGTTGGGTGGCACGGGATACATGCGGACGTGCATTGTCCTGTTGGAACAGCAAGTTCCCTTGCCGGTCTAGGAATGGTAGAACGATGGGTTCGATGACGGTTTGGATGTACCGTGCACTATTCAGTGTCCCCTCGACGATCACCAGTGGTGTACGGCCAGTGTAGGAGATCGCTCCCCACACCATGATGCCGGGTGTTGGCCCTGTGTGCCTCGGTCGTATGCAGTCCTGATTGTGGCGCTCACCTGCACGGCGCCAAACACGCATACGACCATCATTGGCACCAAGGCAGAAGCGACTCTCATCGCTGAAGACGACACGTCTCCATTCGTCCCTCCATTCACGCCTGTCGCGACACCACTGGAGGCGGGCTGCACGATGTTGGGGCGTGAGCGGAAGACGGCCTAACGGTGTGCGGGACCGTAGCCCAGCTTCATGGAGACGGTTGCGAATGGTCCTCGCCGATACCCCAGGAGCAACAGTGTCCCTAATTTGCTGGGAAGTGGCGGTGCGGTCCCCTACGGCACTGCGTAGGATCCTACGGTCTTGGCGTGCATCCGTGCGTAGCTGCGGTCCGGTCCCAGGTCGACGGGCACGTGCACCTTCCGCCGACCACTGGCGACAACATCGATGTACTGTGGAGACATCACGCCCCACGTGTTGAGCAATTCGGCGGTACGTCCACCCGGCCTCCCGCATGCCCACTATACGCCCTCGCTCAAAGTCCGTCAACTGCACATACGGTTCACGTCCACGTTGTTGCGGCATGCTACCAGTGTTAAAGACTGCGATGGAGCTCCGTATGCCACGGCAAACTGGCTGACACTGACGGCGGCGGTGCACAAATGCTGCGCAGCTAGCGCCATTCGACGGCCAACACCGCGGTTCCTGGTGTGTTCGCTGTGCCGTGCGTGTGATCATTGCTTGTACAGCCCTCTCGCAGTGTCCGGAGCAAGTATGGTGGGTCTGACACACCGGTGTCAATGTGTTCTTTTTTCCATTTCCAGGAGTGTAATTTGCAAACGTGGATTGCGTGGTTTCCAATGCTTTAATCCCTTGTGTTATGATAGTCAAACTTGACATCAGCTGGGATAACAAATCGGTATTCTCAGCAATTGACGATTGCACTGGGCTTAATGAGGATTGTACCGACACATTTTTCGATACAGTCATTTCGTTTTCGCACGCGTCTGTGTCAGAGAAGAAATTCATGTTGTTTGTTGGTTGCTGCATATTCCTTTGGACTTCACTCTACATATGAATGTCGGAGCTAGCAATCGTCTGTGCATTAATTACTGCTGGTTGCTCAGCCGTAATCGACATATCGCTAACTACGCTGGTATTAAATTCTGTGGCACTAGTTGACGATGCATTCACACTATTTAATTCATTTTGTGGCATTGTGATGCGTGCTTGCTTATTGGCTTTGAACATAGATCTAGTTATCACCATGTAAATAAGCAATTGACAGTTTCTCCACTAAATAAGTCTTACAAAAGTGACTATTAAATTTTACACACGCAAAAAAATGTTAATGTCCTAATGCTGTTAATGTACACTTTACAATGTGACACAAACACAGTACATAGATAACACATAAAATATTGTCTTACTATATCTACTGAAATACTGGAATTCTAGTAAAACTAATACAGCAACACTATTTATACTTAGAAAATCAATACGTGAAAGGTCACTACAATGCATAAATGCTCAAGAAAGCTAGTAATTCAAATGCTCTGACCTTTTTGAAGTTTCTGCTCGGCTGCTGGGACGGCGTACTCGTTCTCTTCACAAGATACTCCCGCACGTTCCATTAGCATGAAACATACAAAGGACCATAATGTAGTTACTCTATAAAACTAGACATAAATACACACAATGAAACATTAGTTACTAAATTACTAACATAGTTATATTGCAGGTTCACTATGAGTGTTCATGTACTGTTGTATCAGGATCGTGCCGTGTCCAACGGTAGACATATGTAAAGGCTCCTTTGAAAATAAATAAATTTGTTTACTACTACTACTAGGCTAATTACTGTTTAGCTCTACAGGACCTTTATACTGAAATGTTTCCCACACCACCTTGTATTGTCTTTCTATGTGTGTGAGTAACTGTATGTTCACTATTATGGGTAAAAACATACAGCGTACACAGGGCGATGTGTGAAACTGATAGCGATTACACGCTTCCGCTGTTGTAGAAATCTGCTCCAGCTGCTGCAGATACCCTGTTGAGCTGAAAGTGGTAACCAAAGTACGGAGAAATATTCTTCGTGGCTCTGTTGCATTGCAATCAGATTGCTTTCAGTTCTGAGAAATGTCCAGGTACAATTGTGGATTTGAATGATCCATGAAATGACTTCTTTTCCGAAAAAAGCATCGAACTATTTCACTAGAACTGAAACGCTCCCGTCGGAACTGTTCTCAAGCTGGTATTTATTATTAAATCACAATAGAAGTATACGCTGGTTGTAGAATAACACGTACGTTCCTGAAATGAACAATATTTTATTGTTCTATTAACTGATTTCCTTCCATATACACATATATTGTACAATGTGAATCAAAATCTCGCAATGGCGTCGATTTTTACATCACGCGAATGGCTCTCTTCTTGTAAAATTTCTCTCAGCAAGAACAAAAGCTCTATATCCTAAGAATAATTATGCAAGCGCTGACTGCCACAGAGTAATAAACAATATCTTTGTCTCTCTCTCTCGCACTGTCACAGCAAGTTCCGCTGCATGATACATCATAGTTCGAACATTATGAAGTACCTCGAAGAAAACGATTTATTGACACATAGTCAGCACGGATTCAGAAAATATCGTTCTTTTGAAACACAACTAGCTCTTTATACACATGAAGTAAAGAGTGCTAGCGACAGGGGACGTAAAATTGATTCTATATTTTTAGATTTCCAGAGGGCTTTCCTGTGAAATGGTCACATTTCGTAGAAACAGACGGAAAATTATCGAGTAAAATGTAAGTAACATCCGGCGTTCTCCAAGGAAGTGTTATAAACCTTCTATTGTTCCTGATCTGCACTCCTGGAAATGGAAAAAAGAACACATTGACACCGGTGTGTCAGACCCACCATACTTGCTCCGGACACTGCGAGAGGGCTGTACAAGCAATGATCACACGCACGGCACAGCGGACACACCAGGAACCGCGGTGTTGGCCGTCGAATGGCGCTAGCTGCGCAGCATTTGTGCACCGCCGCCGTCAGTGTCAGCCAGTTTGCCGTGGCATATGGAGCTCCATCGCAGTCTTTAACACTGGTAGCATGCCGCAACAACGTGGACGTGAACCGTATGTGCAGTTGACGGACTTTGAGCGAGGGCGTATAGTGGGCATGCGAGAGGCCGGGTGGACGTACCGCCGAATTGCTCAACACGTGGGGCGTGATGTCTCCACAGTACATCGATGTTGTCGCCAGTGGTCGGCGGAAGGTGCACGTGCCCGTCGACCTGGGACCGGACCGCAGCTACGCACGGATGCACGCCAAGACCGTAGGATCCTACGCAGTGCCGTAGGGGACCGCACCGCCACTTCCCAGCAAATTAGGGACACTGTTGCTCCTGGGGTATCGGCGAGGACCATTCGCAACCGTCTCCATGAAGCTGGGCTACGGTCCCGCACACCGTTAGGCCGTCTTCCGCTCACGCCCCAACATCGTGCAGCCCGCCTCCAGTGGTGTCGCGACAGGCGTGAATGGAGGGACGAATGGAGACGTGTCGTCTTCAGCGATGAGAGTCGCTTCTGCCTTGGTGCCAATGATGGTCGTATGCGTGTTTGGCGCCGTGCAGGTTAGCGCCACAATCAGGACTGCATACGACCGAGGCACACAGGGCCAACACCCGGCATCATGGTGTGGGGAGCGATCTCCTACACTGGCCGTACACCACTGGTGATCGTCGAGGGGACACTGAATAGTGCACGGTACATCCAAACCGTCATCGAACCCATCGTTCTACCATTCCTAGACCGGCAAGGGAACTTGCTGTTCCAACAGGACAATGCACGTCCGCATGTATCCCGTGCCACCCAACATGCTCTAGAAGGTGTAAGTCAACTACCCTGGCCAGCAAGATCTCCGGATCTGTCCCCCATTGAGCATGTTTGGGACTGGATGAAGCGTCGTCTCACGCGGTCTGCACGTCCAGCACGAACGCTGGTCCAACTGAGGCGCCAGGTGGAAATGGCATGGCAAGCCGTGCCACAGGACTACATCCAGCATCTCTACGATCGTCTCCATGGGAGAATAGCAGCCTGCATTGCTGCGAAAGGTGGATATACACTGTACTAGTGCCGACATTGTGCATGCTCTGTTGCCTGTGTCTATGTGCCTGTGGTTCTGTCAGTGTGATCATGTGATGTATCTGACCCCAGGAATGTGTCAATAAAGTTTCCCCTTCCTGGGACAATGAATTCACGGTGTTCTTATTTCAATTTCCAGGAGTGTATATTAACGACATAGGAGACAATCTGAGTAGCCGTCTTAGATTGTTTGCAGATGATGCTGTCATTTACCGTCTTGTAAAGTCATCGAATGACCAAAACGAATTGCAAAATGAATTAGATACGATATCTGTATGGTGCGAAAAGTGGCAATTGACTCTGAATAAAGAAAAGTGTGAAATTATTCACATGAGTACTAAAAGAAATCCGCTGAATTTCGATTACGCGATGAGTCGCACAAACCTGAAGGCTCAAAGTTCAATTAAATACTTAGGGATTACAATTACAAATAAACGAAGTCGGAAAGATCACATAGATAGTGTTGTGGGTAGAGCGAACCGAGGACTGCGTTTCATTGGCAGAACACTTAAAGGAGCAACAGGTCTACTAAAGAGACTGCTTACACCACGCTTGTCCTACCTATTCTGGAGTACTGCTGTACGGTGTGGGATACGCAGCAGGTGGCACTGACGGATAGCATCGAAAAAGTTCAAAGAAGGGCAGCTCGTTTTGTTTTATCGTGAAATAGGGGAGATAGTGCCACAGACATGATACGTGAACTGGAGTGGCAATCATTAAAACAAAGTCATTTTTCGTTGCGAAGGGATCTTCTCATGAAATTTCAATTACCACTTTTCTCCTCCGATTGCGAATAGATTCTGTCGGCACCCACTTACATAGGGAGAAATGATCATCACGATAAAATAAGAGAAATCAGGGCTAGCACAGAAAAATTTACGTGCTCGTTTTTCGCGTGCTCCGTTCGGGAGTGGAACGGTATAGAGACAGCTTGAAGTGGTTCATTGAACCCTCTGCCAGGCACTTTATTATGAATAGCAGAGTAATCACGTAGATGTAAACGTAAATAGTTTACTTTGCTGGTTTTATTACATGAATAGACAATTCTTTTTTGCAGAAAAATGATCATCGCCTGGTGATTGTGACCTCAAAAGATTCTCTTACGTTTGGTGGTATCCACCATTTGCGAGTGATTGCCAGTCTCACGGTAGGATACTGTGGTTGGAATTAAAAATTAAGAAAAAAGCACGTCATCTGTAAAAGAGATAGGTACTGCTCGTGGCGTCGAGGCAGAGAAATTACAAGTGGCTGGGCGGTGAAAGGGAAGGTGGATTGGAGGGTGGCAGAGGATGGGGTGGGGGCGTCGACATCCGCGTCATTGTCGTGCGCCAGCCGATATCCGCAGGCTGCGGGCGGAGCCTATACTTTCTGCCGCCACTCCGTGACAAGTACAGCTGACGCCACGCCAGGCAAAGTCCTTACACAAGTCGTCACAGGCGATCTGGCGACACGCTTATGTAAGCGCGCTAGGCCAGGATGGTAGGGTGGGGGGGTTTCGCCTTTTCCGTAGCTTCGCGGAACGGAACGCTCGTGCAAAAAGAAAAAGTTCTGCTGCGACGATAAAACTTGCTTTGCGGAAACTTGTCGACAGAACTTGAGTAGGAAATGATATACTATTGAGATGTACTTTCGGCAGAAACTTGTCTCGAAGTAGCGTACTTCGCTCACTGACAAAAGTCGAAGAGTGATATAGCATTCTATTATTGCTTAGAAATTTCGGAAACTTGCCTCGCTTGCTTTGTTAATCGTAATGCTGTGCAAGGAGTCAGATATTAATATAACTTTTGACACTGGGAATGATAAAATGTTTATAACACATTTAAGGCCAGTTCACACTAACCGTCACGTCACGTCTCGGCACCATCAAGATTTCTCGGGAAGAAGATTTTGCCGGCTGACATCATCCGCTGTTGATCACGTGACCGCTAAGCTCCGCCCTATACGCAGCCATGCGCTCATCTCCATTGCTTTGTCGTGGTTTTCGTGCTTAATATAATTTGTTACTCTAAATCTTTACCGTTTGTCATTTTTTTTTGTAAATTGTTTCGTTTCGTTATTTCTTTCGTTTAAATTTGTAATTTTGTAATGAGTGACGAAAGATTAATTGAAGCAGTGAGCCAGCAGTCAGAACTGTACGATATGCGCGCACTAAATTACTTGCTCTCTACTGTATTTACAAAGTAGATTTTTATACATACCGACACCCCATTTAATGTTTTACAGTGCAATGGGCTGCAGTATGGCAGCTACTGGAACTAAAAAAATGTACTGTGGTTAGGATCACATTGATTGGTAAATGAATTTATTTGTATGTTTCAGATATTTGCGGTGTTTCGTAAACAAATGAACCGAAATTTGAGACACTGCAACATTGCATTTTTTTGTGACGATTACGTCAAGATATGTATTAGAGTTGTTCCTTTTAAATACGTGTTTGTGGCAGGCTTATTTATTGTGTTGCAAGTATCAGTGGTCAACATTTACGAGTATGTGGTTTCACTATCTAACCACAATACAACTAAGGCACTTGAACTATTAAAAGCCAAATACAAGATTTAAAGGAAACCTATAAATCTTGAAGGGAAAGGTACTGAGGAAGATATGACTACTGCACAAAAATTTGCACTAGACTGGCAACTAAACTTAAACAAATCAATTTTTCACGGTATTTGATGGCACTTGGTTACACTGTGTTCCTTCTAGTAAGTGTGGGTGAGATTTGATGTAACAGCTGAAAGAAAACTGCTGCTTGGACTTTATGAAATATTTATAAAATGCAGATTCGTCTTCCACGAGCTCCATCTAGTGCTTACGAACTTCCGCTCTGTACCATGTAATGACATCATTTTTCGGACTCACACTCTTTTTTTGCTTTGTTTCGCAGGTTTGTCTATCTTTTATCGTCCTTCTGTCCCTGCAAGCTGCAAACCATTTGAGTACAGTAACGTCATTCTCGTACAAACGTGGACTCCATCATCCACGTATACACAGAAGTGACAAAAGCCATGGGGTACTGATACCCACGTTTACAGTTGGCAGCAGTGTCGCGTACACAAGGCATAAACGGGGAATGCATTGGTGGAGCTGTCATTTGTACACAGGTGATCCAAGTTAAAAGGTTTCCCATGTGATTATGCCCGCATGATGGAAATTAACAGAGTTTGAATCCTTGTTGGAGCTAGATGCATGAGACATCCCATTTCGAGATCGTTACGCAATTAAATATTCCGAAATCCACAGCGTCATCATTGTGCCGAGAATACCAGGATTTCAGGCTTTTCCTCTCACCACGGACAGCGCATGGCTGACGGCTCTCACTTAGCGACCGAGAGCAGCAGAGTTCGTGTAGAGTTGTCAGTGCTAACGTACAAGCAATACTGCGCCAAAGAACCGCAGAAATCAATGTGGGACGTACGAAGAACGTCTCCGTGAGGACAGCGCGGCGAAATTTAGCGCTAATGGGCTATGGCAGCAGACGACCGACGCGAGTGTCTTTGCCAACAGCACGACATCGCCTTCGTCACCTCTCCTGGGCTCGTGACTGTATTGTTGCGTCCTTGACGACTTGAAAACCGTGGTCTGGTCAGATAAGTCCCGATTTCAGTTAGTAAGAGCTGGTTGTAGGGTTCAACTGCGGCGCAGACACCACGGATCCATGGATCCAGGTCTGCCTCGTGATGACTGGGTGTTGTGTGATGTCCTTAGGTTAGTTAGATTTAAGTAGTTCTAAGTTCTAGGGGAGTGATGACCATAGCTGTTAAGTCCCATAGAGCTCAGAGCCATTTGAACCATGGATCCAGGTTGCGAGTGAGGCACTACGAACGCTGGTGATGGTGCCACAATGGTTTAGACTGTGTTCACGTGGAACCGTCATTGACTGGAACGGGTTATGTTCGGCTACTCGGAGACCATCTGCACCCATTCATGGATTTAATGTTCCCAAACAACGATGTCAGGGCGCCACAATTGTTCGAGATTGGTTTGAAGGACATTATGTACAATTGGAGCAAATGATTTGGGCACCCAGCTCGCCCGACATGACTCCCGTCGGAACATTTATGGGACATAATCCAGAGGTCAGTTGAGCATAACATCCTGCACGGCCAACACTTTCGCAGTTATAAACAGCTAGAGGCAGCAGGGTTCAGTATAGCTGCAGGGGAATCCAGTGACATGCTGAGCACACTCCACGTCGAGTTGCTGCACTGCGCCGGGCAAAAGAAGATCCGACGCGAAATTACGAGTAGGAGGTATCTATGTCTACATCTGCATCTACACAGATACTCCGCATGCCGCCGTACGGCCCGTGGCGCAGGGTACCCTGTACCACTGCTAGTCATTTCCTTTCTTGTTCCACTCGCAAATAGAGCGAAAGAAAAACTACTATCTATATGCCTCCATATGAGTCTTTATTCCTCGTATCTTCACGGTCCTTACACGCATTGTATTTTGGCGGCAGTAGGATCGTTCGACAGTCAGGTTCAAATGCCAGTTCTCTCAATTTTATCAACAGTGTTTCTCTAAAAGAACGTTACCCTCCTTCCAGGGATTTCCATTTGTGTTTCCGAAGCATCTCGGTGACACTTACGTGTTGTTCGAACCTAATGGTAACGAACCTAGCAGCCCGCCTCTGAATTTCTGCGATGTCTTCCTTCAATCCGATCTGGTACAGTTCCGAAACACTCTAGCAGTAGTCAAGAACAGGTCGCAAGAGCGTCCTACATGCGTCCTCCTTTGCAGGTGAACAACTCTTTACTAAAATTCTCCAAAGAAACCGACGTCGACCATACTATTTGCCTTCCCTACCGCAATTTTCAGATTCTCGTTCCATATCATATTTCTTTGCAACGTTACGCCGAGATATTTAAACGACTCGACAGTGTCAAGCAGGACACTAGTAATACTGTATCCGAACATTTCAGGTTTGACCTTCCTACCCATCCGTATTAACTTACATTTTTCCACATTTAGGGCTAGCTGCCATTCATCACACCAACTGGAAATTTTGTCTACGTCGTCTTGTATCATCATATAGTCACTCAACTTCGACACCTTACCGTACACCGCGGCATCATCAGCAAATTACCGCAGATTGCTGTCCACCTTGTCTGCCAAATCATTTATGTACATGGAGAACAACAGCGGTTCTATAACTCTTCCGTGGGGCACACCTGACGATACCCTTGTCTCTGATGAGCACTCGGCGTTGAGAGCAACGTACTGGCTTCTATTATTTAAGGAGTCTTCGAGCCACTCACATTTCAATGAACTTATTCCATATGCTCGTACCTTCGTTAACAGCCTGCAATGGGGCACCGTGTCAAATATTTTCCGGAGACCTAAAAATACCGAATCTGCATATCGCCCTTCATCATTTGTTCGCAGCATATTATGTGAGAAAAGGCAAGCTGAGTTTCCCATGGCTTTTACCACCTCAGTGTATAAACTACCGGGTTGTGTAAGTGCACTTGGCGCATAAAAGCAGCTGAAAATAATCTTGTGAGAGCTGCGATTCCGGCCGAGAAACAGCTGAGGGCCACCATGCGAATTGAGTTCACGTGACCTGAAATACTTAACATGCCGTGACGTGATGGATGGTGTGAATACACCTTGACGTGACTGTGCCGCGACGTGACGGTGCTGTAGGGCAAGTGCGAACTGACCTTTCATTTGTTCGTCTATGTCCGCAGCAAATACCAAACTTTGTTCCAATAGTATAAGACTGTAGGCTAATCCATCCCACTGTCGGATGAAGAGCGTTATGTTCCTAATAAATTTAATTCTATAGAGGCTTAAAATGAAAAATCATGCCCGAGTTCGAGTCCTCCCTCGGGCATGGGTCTGTGTGTTGTTCTTAGCATAAGTTTAAGTTGTGTGTAAGTCTATGGACCGATGACATCAGCAGTTTCGTCCCTTAGAAATTCACACACATATGAATATGTTTCGAAAAATCAAGTTCACAGTCATGTTAAAGACACATCTGAACAAATGGCGTTCGAACACATTGCCTCGGGTCTCATTAGGCCCCTATTAGGCAAGCGACATCAGTGGCGCCACTAGGGACGTCACGAATGGCGCCGTTAGATGCCAGAGGGATCGGTGCATTGCGTCTTATGGGCTGCGGCGGGAGCCTGATACCCGACAGCAACAAGCGACCACACTGATCCACTTGCTGCCGGACCCGCCAACAGCGCAGTACACTTGGTGTTGACCGAGAATGTCACGAGGCACTGCGGTAGAAGGAGCCTATTAGTTGCTTTCTATTGGAACGTTCTAAACGGGATACTAGCAGTAATAGGCAGCCCAGGTGGCCGACTAGTGGGATAAGGGTATCATGCAGAACAAAGCGGGAATTATATCAAAGTGTTGGGTCACAATGAAGCTACGTAGCTCATCATTACAAACAGTATTGTAAGTTGCTTAAAAATGCTATTAGGAAGGCAGGGGGGAGATTAAGTGAATAAACAAATCACTGAAGACTAAAAGAGGGAGAAAGGGATAATGCAAATAATTTTAGACCTATTTCTATGCCATCAGTGTTTGCTAAAGTTATCGAAAAGGCTGTGTATGTATGGATAATTGATCATTTTATATCACACGATTTGCTATCAAATGTACAGTTCGGCTTTACAAGTCATTTAACAACTGAGAATGCTGTATTATCTTTTCTCTGTGAGGTAATGGATGGGTTAAACAAAAGGTTTCGAACGCTAGGCATGTTTTTTGATTGAACTAAGTCGTTTGATTGTGTTGATATTAAAATATTGCTCCAGAAGTTGGACCATTACTGAATATGGGGAGTACTCACAATAGGTTCACCTCTTACTTTAGCAACAGACAGCAAAAGGTCATTATTCACAATGATGAGAATGGCTGTGATGTGGGGTCTGAGTGGGGTACAGTCAAGTGGAGGGGGGGGGGGGGGGTGCTCCAGGGATCAGTGTTAGGGCCACTCCTGTTCGTTATTTATCTAAATGATATGCCCTCTAGTATCATGAATAACTCTAAAATATTTCTGTTTGCTGATGATACTAGCTTGGTAGTAAAGGATGTTGTGTGCAACATTGGTTCAGTTTCAAATAGTGCCGTTCATGACTTAATTTCGTGGCTTGTAGAAAATAACTAATGCTAAATCACAGTAAGAGTGAGTTTTTACAGTTTCTAATGCACAATTTTACAAAACCTGACATTTTAATTTCACAGAGTGGGCATATGATTAGTGAATCTGAACAGTTCAAATTTCTAGGTGTTCAGATAGATAGTAAGCTGTCGTGGAAAGCCCACGTTCTGGATCTTGTTCAAAGATTTAATGCTACCATTCTTACTATTCGAACGGTATCTGAAGTGAGTAATCGTCTGACACGAAAATTAGTCCACTTTGTCATTTTCATTCGCTTATGTTGTATGGTATTAGGTTTTGGGATAGCTTTTGCAATTCTAAAAGGATATTTTTGCCTCAGAAACGGGCAGCTCAGGCAGCAAGTGCTGTAAGTTCACGAACCTCTTGGCGACCACTGTTCACAAGTCCGGGTATTTTGACATTGGCCTCGCAAAATAGATACATATTCCTTACTGTCTTTTCTTGTTAACAACCTTATTCCCAAGAATAAGCAGATTTCACTCAGTTATTACTCGGCAGAAATCAAACCTGCATTTGGATTGGATTTCCTTTACTCTTGTGCAGCAAGGAGTGCAGTATACTGCTGCATCCATTTTCAATAAGCTACCACAAGAATTCAAAAACCTTAGCAGTAATCTATGCGCTTTCAAATCGAAACTGAAGAGTTTCCTCGTGGGTCACTCCTTCTGCCCTGTTGAGGAGCTCCTTGAAAAATTAAGCTGAGTCTTGTCATATTGTTGACTGTGTTTACTTAAACTTATGGCTTGACTTTTTTGGGTTCGTAAACATATTATTTTTATCTTTTATTACTTTTATGTTGTAATTTCATGTGCTGACACGTTCCATGACCTTGAAGATTTGCTCCTCAATTTGGACCTACGGAACTTGAGGTGTAAATAGTAAATAAATAAATAGCCGAGGGAGACTAGGGACGCCACTTCTTGCTGAATGGGTCTGCGTGCGAATACGACACGTCACTCGAGTACGTGCTGTCAGCGCCACAGTCCTTCAATAGCTTGTTGCTACAACACAGGGAACATCTTGTTACTTGCAGTGTTTTACAACATTGTTGATTTTTTAATAAATAAATAAATAAGGAAACACCAAAGTAAGGTAGGCTGAGAAGTGAGAGAAATGAATAAACTGTTCGAAGGTGGAATAAATACACAAGACCTAATTTCCGAGACTAAGAGAAAACCTGCATCCTGGGATGCCATGACAGAATAGCAGTTTGACAAAACAGAGATATTTGAGTCGTTTTTACAGTTTCATTCCAGAATTCGGGGAAGACCCCTATGAGTTAGCAGACTGTCGTAGATGACTTTTAAACTAATTTCATTACCTTAACATAGAACTAGGTGTCGTCCTGGGGCCAGGTTTGATATTATTTTCATTGTTATTGAATAGAAATAGACAACGCGGGTAACAATGAACAAGCCAGACTGGTCACGAGCGTTAATATTTATGAATTTGAAAGCACAAACATGGACTGAACAATCCAATTTGTACGGCTCTCTCCTTTGAATTACAGTGATTTCTTAGAGTGTGTTCTTTGTTAATATTTTGAATGATTACGAACACCGCTCTAGGTGAAGGAACAGGTATTCAGTTTTTCGTAAAATAAATATAGCCAAGCCACTTGTAAACCGACGATTTCGACACTAGAATTGATCTGAAAAGTTTGCTGCGTCCGCACTTAGACCGAAAAGCAGCATATAATAGAATCCTCGGATCAGTTGAATAATATACTATACATTGGATATTTTTATTTTCCTACCCTTGTCGGTATTGCTTTTTTAATAGAACATTGACGAGAAGTAGTTCTCCTTACGACATCATTCTCTCAACTAACTATCTCCCGATGAGAAGGGAGCTATTAATTAAAAGTGGCGCCAGCAGTTGCCTGGTTCATGCAATGAGGTGACAAGAGTCACGAGATACCGCCTAACATCGTGTCGGGCCTACTTTCAGCCGGCGTAGTGAAGCAACTCGACGTGGCAAGGACTTAATCAATCGTTGGAAACTCATGTGCAGAAACATTGAGCAATGCTTCCTATATAGCCGTCGATAACTGCCAAAGTCTTCCCTGTGCAGAACTTTGTGCGCGAACTGCCCTCTCGATTATGTACCATAAATGTCTGATGGGATTCATGTTGGGCGACCGGGATGGCCAGATCATTCACTCGAACTGTCTAGAACGTTCTTCAAACCAATCGCGGACAACTGTGAGCCAGTGACATGCCGCATTGCCAAGCATAAAAATTCCTTCGTTGTTTGGGAACAAGAAGTCCTTGAATGGCTGCAAATGGTCTCCAAGTAGCCGAACATAACCATTTCCAGTCAATGGTCGGTTTCATGTAAACACAGCTCACGCCATTATGAAGTCAACACCAGCTTGGGTAGTGTCTTGTTCACATCTGGGGTCCATGGCTTCTTGGGGTCTACGGTAGAAGTGAACCCTACAATCAGCTCTTTCTAGCTGAAATCGGAACTCATCTCACCAGGCGATGGTTTTCCAGTCACTTAGGGTGGAACCTATAAGGTCACAGTGTCCTGGCAGAAGCTGTCACCATCACACTGGACGCAAAGAGGTTCCAAGAAGATCGATAATAGGCGTTGAATCAAAGGCGCCTATAGGGAAAGAGGCCAAAGGCAGACTCGCAAGCAACACGGTAGCAACGCCCTCTCGACAGCCAATATTTAGATCACCGCTGTGGACTCTAGAGCCCAGTCAGCCACAAACAGCACTGTCATTCAGTAAGTCGAGTCAGTCGCAGTTGCAGTCAGCTGAGTTACTGGCTCAGTTACAATTCTAGTTGACATCTGTCAGTCCACGTCACCAGCTATGAGATCGTAGTGTTTATAGCGGGACTTGTACTTCACCAGCAGTGAGGCTAGCATCGAGTATTACGGAAGAACGTGTATCACAACAACTAGCTTAAGATAAATAGCTTCTTATTTTTGTGAATAAGGAATCCTGTGAATACAACAGCGAAGTTGTGTTGTGGAAATTGGATACCAGTCGCCAAACAACATCCTCTTCTCTCTTCCCATGGTACAAGAGTCATCAGTGTCAATGACGACACAAAAGTGGCGACGAAGATAATTCAATGTAGAAGAAGATTTTGCTTGCTTCTCTTTAGCCTGCAGGGGTGATCATTTTGCTAATTTGCTGTTGCGTTCTTGCATGTATTCCAGGAGGGGAGCCGCAGAATTAATTATATTTCTCTTTTGAGAGGCTTTGCTGGCTTCTTTGCATGTAACGTATTTGCGTTAACCATGGCTACCCCGCCCCCTGCCTCCACGCTTCAGCCACAGATGGCCAGTGTGAGGGATCTAACACAAGCTTTTTAGTTTCAGAACCAACAAATTGCAACCTTAGTGACGACGATACAACAGCTTCTGGCTGCACAATGACTAGAACACCTGACTCAGTTCCAAGCACATTGTGAAGTTCATGGTGTCGAAGGTACTGTAGAGCTGCAATACTTCCTTTTGATGCGGGATCCCCAGTGTTCAGGTTAATACAAAAACTATTCCCAACTCCCTCTGCCGACTAAATCAATTACGACCAAGTAATTGTTGCATTAACTCAGTATTATGATCAGTAAGTCCAAGTAGATGCAGCCAGACATGTTTTTTCGCTTGTAGAAAAACCCGGAACAGACGTATTGTCAGTGGTATACCGAATTAACGGGCATGACTATGAAGTGTAAATTTAAGTGTAGTGGTGGCAACTTTTATAGTGATTTAATCATTAGGGATGCAATAACATTTAGTGTCCCAGATAGTAGAATACAGGAAAGGATCTTAAATTACTGTGTTCCATTACTTCCCTAAATATTGCATATATTAGAGCAATATGATTCGGGTGACATAGCGGCGGGTAAGTTTGACAGGTCCCGATTTGTCTGGTCGAGTCACCCGTTGCTCGCCGGCCGGTGTGGCCGTGCGGTTCTAGGCGCTTCAGCCTGGAACCGCATGACCGCTACGGTCGCAGGTTCGAATCCTGCCTCGGGCAGTTCTAGGGGACTGATGACCATAGATGTTAAGTCCGTATAGTGCTCAGAGCCACCCATTGCTCGCGACCGCCCCAAGCATACAGAACAACGAGCGCATACACAGTCGCGGTGACAGCCACGTAGACATGTGAACAAGCCTGTGAATTGAGTGGAGTCTTGCCCTTTGCTCGCCGTAAATGACAGGACTGCCCATTACGCGTAACGCAACGTGTTACACGTGTGGAAAAATAGGCCATGTCCAAGTAGTTTGTTTGCAGCGGCACAAGAACACCAATTTTGCCCGTTCCCAGAAAAAACGGGCTCGTGCACATGCAGTGAACGTTGTGTCTTCCAAAGCTACAACAGATTTTGACGAAAGTGAGATTAAGGTTATCACTCCTTCTCACCCTAGTGCTGTGCAACGGCGTTATAGCAGACTACTTGTCTCATTACGAATTGCTGGCCGTCGTGTGAACTTTCAGTTAGACACAGATGCCTCAGTAACTTTGCTTAAATGTGCCACATACGAACAGTTAGGCTCAGCGCGTCTTTCTAATCCCAGTAAGCACCTCACTGCCTACAACGGACAGGAGATTCCAGTGCTTGGACAGTGTACTTTGCCTGACACTTACATGTCTCACACTGGGACAGTGGGAACATTTTCGCTTTGATGCCTTTGATTTGTTTGGACTTAGCATCCACGAGAACGTACTTTCCATATCAGTATTTGCACCAAACGACAGTGACGCTAGCTTGCTTTAAGAATTTCCTGAATTATTTTCGGAAGGAAGGAGAAAAGCACATAAATTCGGCGTCCGTGTTACATTGAAGGAAAATGCACAGCCTAAGTTTTTCCGGGTCCGCCCCACTCCAATTGCTTTAAGAGACAAAAGAGCCAGTGAACTGAAAGAATTGCAAGATAATGGTGTAATGGATTCAAATGATTCAAATGGCTCTGAGCACTATTGAACTTAACAACTGAGATCATCAGTCCCCTAGACTTAGAACTACTTAAACCTAACTAACCTAAGGACATCACACACATCCAAGCCCGAGGCATGATTCGACCCTGCGACCGTAGCAGCCGCGTGGTTCCGGACCGAAGGGCCTAGAACTGCTCGGCCACCGCGGGTGGCAGTACTTAGGTCATGTGGATAAACAGTAAGGGTGTGCACCCCCTCCAATCTCATTTGCTGGCAATCCGCGACCCTCCCGTTCCTCGCAGTGTGTCTGAAATGCAGTCGGTACTAGGCAAGATGACATACTACATTCGGTTCATACCGAATGCCGCTCAGATCGCGGCTCCATTGCATCGCCTGCGTCGTAAAAATGTACCTAATACGTGGATTAAAGAGTGTCAAGATGCATTTCAGAAACTCAAAAATGGTTTGCTTAGTGACAGATGTTTAGTGCATTATGATCCTGCCAAACCGATAGTTTTGCAAGTCGACGCTTCTTCCTACGGAATCGGCGCTGTGCTTTCTCACAGAATTGGTGCACAAGACAGACCTATTCCTATGGCCTCAAAGTTGTTGCCTCAAACTCAGTGCAATTATTAACAAATTGAAAAAGAAACTCTCGCTATTGTGTACGGTGTGACCAAATGGCTCTGAGCACTATGGGACTTAACATCTGTGGTCATCAGTCCCCTAGAACGTAGAACTACTTAAACCTAACTAACCTAAGGACATCACACACATCCATGCCCGAGGCAGGATTCGAACCTGCGACCGTAGCGGTCACGCGGTTCCAGACTGAAGCGCCTTTAACCGCACGGCCACACCGGCCGGTGGTGTGACCAAATTCCATCACTATTTGTGTGATCGCAAGTTCTTTTTAGTAACAGATCACAAGCCTTTGCAGTCCTTGTTTCATCCGTCAAAGCCGGTTCCTACACGCACTGCTCAAAAATTGCAATGATGGGTGAAATCCCTGGGCTTTCAGGGCAGAGCGGATGAGGTTATATTTGAAGAAAGGGGCCAAAATAAATTACTGTCAGTTGCAATCAACATATAAACTTTATAGGTTAAAACACACAATCAAACAAGCAAGAATCGAAAACTCTCAAGGTTTTAACGGAAGACCACCTCTGATTTAATTTAGATCGGCTGAAGGTCACATCGAAAATCCAAGGCACAAGGCCTAAGCAAGGAATTGAGGTACAGGAGTTCTTCTGGAGGTTTCACTTCTTCAAAAAAATTTTTATCTTCAATATAAATAGGCTGAAAGCCTTAGCTTAAATTTTTTCCATAGAACTCGGCTGAAGGCCACACATTAATCAAAAACAGTGTTACGACCTAGGGCTGAGACAAAGATTTTCAATTTTTAGTCTAAATAGGGTGAAAACTCGGCTGACGGCCGCATATCAACAAAACAATTTAACGGCTTAAGGCCTAGGAAGAAGAGCTTTCAATTTGAAAAGGCTGAAGGTCTTATCTTAAAATATTTCGTGTAAGACTTGGCTGAAGGCCTCATACTAAAGAATAACAATCTGATGACTTAAGGGCAAGACAAAGATTTTGAATTTTTAATTTATGAGAGAGATTAAAACTCGGCTGAAGGCCACACACCATGCAGAAAACAATTTTACGGCTTAAGGCCTAAAGGGAAGAGCTTCTAAATTTCAACTAAAATAGGATAAAGGCTTTATCCTAAAATGCTTCACATAAAACTCGGCTGAAGGCCGCATACGAAACCCAATCTCACGACTTAAAGCCCAGACAAAGAAATTTCCAATTTTTTATTTAAGTTGGAAAACTCGGCTGAAGGCCACATAAAAACTAGAAAATACTTTTTACAGCTTAAGGGCTAGACAAAATTTTTCAACTTTTGATTTGAAAAGGCTAAAAACTACATACCAACTTGAAACAAATTTACGTCTTAAGGCCTAGTCACAAGTAATTTTCAATTTTAATTTTCAAAGGTTGAAACTCGGTTGAAGGCCACATATCAAATAAGGAACTTTTTTTTGGCTTAAGGCCTAAGGCCTTGCAATTTTAATAAACTAAAATTCAGGTGAAGGCCACACAGAGAACTTAAGGAAATTACTATGTAATACATAAGGAGCGGCGCTCAGAAGGTTCCTAGGGTCGACCTGGGAAGGTAACACTAACGCACGTTTCGGTGAGACAGGCAGCCAGACCGACAACCTCTTAATCTTAAGGCAACCCAACCGAAAGCCAGTGGACGAGCCAACCAAGAAGATCAGTTCTGCTCCACCCGACCAGCAAAATGACAACAAGATGTCAATAGCACAACATTTTGGGTACTGGTGCCCAATCCAGCCAAGTCAGAATAAACGCCCAAAACTACCAGCAACACCTCAGCTGTCGAGCTACACGCCATGCTGGACAGCGTCAACACAATGAGGAAAATACACTGCCGAAAACTACGCCAACGACCAGGGCAGCTAACCGGAACGTCAACGGCCACAAGGCAGAAGATACCTCTGGTACACTTCATTAATGAAGGAATGAATTAAATTAAGTTAAACAACACACAGGAAGACGGCTGCAATTCTAGCCGACTTCAATGCACACACGTTGTTGCTCACGGGAATCTCCCAGAAAGCGACAACCAGGATCAAACGAAGAGATGTGATAGCAGTTGAGGCTTGATAGTAGGTTAAACGAGCACTCAACTTTGGTGTCCAGGATCGGTGGACGACGAACTTCGTTACCCTCGCAAGAAACGCCTCACAACTCCAACCTCGCAACCTCACGTGCACGCTACCAGCATCTCTGGCCTGACTACGCGCCAAGGAGACTTCCTCGCTGCTCTCCCCCAACCGACCGACTGCCACACACAGCACACCCGGAAAATTTATCTGCCACACCAAAGATAGTATAGCAGTACGAGTTTCGATACACACTGCTGCTGCCACTCACGGAGAATTGACAGCAACGTTATGGTGGTAACAGAAGAAGAAATAAGACATCACTGGACTGCAACCAATGGTAAGAAGCAAGGCATGACGCGAGCCAGCCACTGTTCAATGGGCTTTGTTTATTTCGCAGTGTCAGTATGAAATTGCGTACAGACCTACGGCAAAGCATGGAAATGCAGACGTCCTATCTCGCCATCCGATGTACAAAGACTTAGATTTTGATGCATCTGCCGCATATTGTTGCCAAATCGATGTGCGGAATTATGAATTGCTGGAATATTTTCCCTTGTGCTACAGACAAATTGCACATTCCACGGAAGCAGACCCGGACCTCAAGATTTTGTTGCGTTACGTTCACACGTCTTGGCCTGATTCATTGAACAGTATCCAGAACTCAGTTGTGCGCCGATATTTTGCACGTCAGCATAACCTTTCAGTTCAACAAGGTGTGAGTCTAGTTCACGTGACAATGGACAATCCCGTGTGTTCATTCAAAAAGTGTTGCATAAGGATGTGTTGCGATTGCTCCACCAAGGACATGGGAGAATCGTTCGCACTAAACAGCGTGACGACAGTGTACTTGGCAGTTCATGGACGCTGGCATTGAACAGATGACGTCACAGTTTCGCGCATGCGCGGAAAACTAATCCGGTCCACCACAGAGATTCTCAGCCTGGCCTAAGAGTCAATCGCCATGGCAACGAGTGCACTCTGCTGGACCATTTGGAACACTCGTTGGCTCATAGTGGTAGACTCTTTTAGCAAGTTCCAGTTTGCGGTGCCTATGGCTTCTACCACCTCACGTGGCATCATTCAAGCGCTGTCCTCCATATGTTGCACAGAAGGTTTGCCAGAAGTATTTGCACCAGTCAACGGACCACAGTTCACTTCACGTGACTTTGAACCGTTTTGTGAACGCAACGGCATCTAACAAGTGCTCAATTTCACCCACAGTTCAACAGAGAAACTGAACGCTTCGTACGCACTTTTAAGCAACATATGGCCAAGATTTGCACGACCTACACAGGGGAACGATCAGGTGCTGCAACTCTTTCTCGCCTCCTATCGCTTCCACCCACGAGACGGACCATCACCAGCGGTACTTCTGCATGGCCGTCACCATCGGACGCTGCTACACTTGCTACATCCACCGCAGCATCCGGCACCACCAATGGTCCACAAGTATCACTTTGCGCTGCACGATCTTGTTCTTTTTGGGGCTTATGGCATCCGTGGGCACTGGGAAAGATGCGTGATCCAAGATTGGATCTTCTATGTGTTTGTTTGCTGGCCCCGATGGTTTGCAGCGCCGCCACCAGAACCAACTACGCGCATGTCATTTTCCATGTAATTCGGCTGCTTTTCTTCCCCCAGATTCACGGCCTCACGGGACCACACTGCCTTCCCAACCACCCGCTAGAGGCACCAGGGCAGCCCTGGAGGAACGGATGGACGATGCAACCTTGCCCCCACTCCCCCTCCCGTCCTCGCTCGCCGTCCCCATGGACCTGGACATATCATCGCCGTCGCCGTCGTCGTCATCGCCCCAGGAAACTCTCTCAGGTCTGGACGTGTGCCCTGACAGCAGTTTTCCGGATGATATTCCTCTTGCCTCACAAGCCAGATGGCTGGGTATGGCCAGGAGTATGCCGTCCTCCTCAGTCACGGCTTCCAGCTTACCTCTAGGTCCAGAGTCCTGCCTGTTGTCGTTCGCAGCCCTCCTACATGACAACGGTGTGGCCTTTCAGGAGGGAGGAATGCAGGCCACCAGCGCACTAGTCGGGAAAGAGCTCGCAAGAAGGTCGATAATAGGTGCTGAATCAAGGCCGCCTATCAGGAGAGAGGCCAAAGTCAGACTTCCGAGCAATGCGCCGCCAACGCCCTCTCGACCGCCAGTATTTAGATCACCACCGCGGACTGGAGAACCCAGCCAGTCGCAGACAGTCAGGCCAGTCCTTCAGTCAGCCGAATCAGTTGCAGTCAGCTCAGGTACTAGCTCAGTTACTATTCTAGTTGGCATCTGTCAGTTCACGTCACCAGGTACAAGAGTGTAGTGTTTATAGCGGGACTTGTACTTCACCAGCAATGAGGCTAATGTGGGCTATTACGGAAGAACATGTACCACAATAACTAGCTTAAGGAAAACAGCTCCTTATTCTTGTGAATAAAGGACCCTGTTAATGCAGCAGTGGAGTTGTGTTATGCACAGAGGATACCAGCCACCAAACAACATCCTCTCCCCTCTTCCCATGGTACAAGATTCAACAGTGTCGATGACGACACAAAACACAAGCCTAGGGGAATCGCTGCAGACTGTCAGCAATGGCAGTCCAGTCGGTCTTCTGTTGCCATAGCCAATTAACGCCAAACTTTACCACACTGTCCTAATGGATACGTTTGTCGTACGACCCGTATTGATTTCTGTGGTTATTTCATGTAGTGTTGTTTGTCTGTTAGCACTGACAACTCTAAGCAAACGCCACTGTTCTCGGTCGTTATGTGCAGGCCGTCGGCCACTGCGTTGTCCGTGGTGAGAAGTAACACATGAAATTTGGTATTATCGACACACTCTTGACACTATGAAACTCGGAATATTGAATTCTCTGACGATTTCCGAAATGGAATGTACCATGCGTCTAGCTCCAGGTACAATTCCGCGTTCAGAGTCTATTAATTCCCGTCGTGCAGTCCTAATCACTTCGGAAACCTTTCCACATGAATCACCTGTGTACAAATGACAGCTCCGCCATTGCACTGCCCTTTTATACGGTGTGCACGCGATAGTACCGCCATCTGTATATGTGCGTATCGCTGTCCCATGAGTTCTGTCATCTTAGTGGCGGCACTCGTGACGTCACGAGTGGCGTTTTAGTGTCCCTCGACTAATAGAGTCCTTACATGGTTGATACCTACATTAACAACTGTCCAAGTATGTTGAGAATTATAGGCTTTCGTGATGTTGTTGCTGTGGGCATCAACCGGAAGGCTGTTTCGATGGAATTCTCCTTGACAGTCATCCTGTGCAAACCTCCTCCTTCACTCAATATCCACTCGAACATGCTTTCTGTAGCCAAGCCACAGTCTCGCGCAACAGTTTTTACCTCCCAAACGTCTCGACAATACCGAACTAACTATTCCTTTATATCTCCAGATGTGTTCCATCAACGATTATTTCCTTTAGTCAAGTTGTGCGATAAATTTCTTTTCTCTCCAGTTCTATCCTGTACTCACTCATTGGTTATTAGATCTATCCACCTAATCCTCAGCAGTTTTCCGTAATACCACATCTTAAAAGCTTCTATTATTTTCTTTTCTGTTCTCTTTATCGTCCACGTTTCACTTTCGTCAAAGGTACCATTTACAAAAAATACATTGGAAAGGACTTACTAACACTTAAATTTAAATTTTCTGTTAACTAATTCTTCTTTTCAGAAACCATTTTCCCGCTATAACTAGTATGGATTTTATATCTCTTCTACTCAGGCCGCCAGTAGATATTTTGCTGTGCAAAGAGCAAAAATGCTTTACTACATTTAGTGTCCAATTTCCTAATCTGAGTCCTCGGTGTTGCCTACTTTCATTGGCGTACACTACATTACGCTTGTTATATTCTGGTTGAAGTTCATCTTATACAATCTTTTCAAGACACTGCGTTCAACTGATACTCGAAGGTCTGTGTTATCTCAGATGGAATTAAAATACCACAGGCATTGTAAACCACAAATTCTTTAATTCTCTTTCAGAATTTTCTTTGGTTTCCTTTTCTGCTTGTTTAACGGACAGAGTGAATAAACGAAGGAAAGGCCACAATGCAGTATCCCTGCCTTTCGCTGGAAACGCATGTTTGATTCAAAATGGTTCAAATGGCTCTGAGCACTATGGGACTCAACTGCTGTGGTCATAAGTCCCCTAGAACTTAGAACTACTTAAACCTAACTAATCTAACGACATCACACACATCCATGCCCGAAGCAGGATTCGAACCTGCGACCGTAGCAGTCGCACGGTTCCGGACTGCGCGCCTAGAACCGCGAGACCACCGCGGCCGGCCATGTTTGATTCGGACAGCTGCTGGTTGGAGTGATGTACTCCACACTATTAACTCCGTTACTATCCTATATCCTCGCATGTCACTGACATTTATCATCTCTGGGCACTGTTCTTAAACAATTATTTCTCCTGATTACACACCGAAATGCGTTGATATTCATGCAGAAATATTGATTAAACGGCATACTGCGATAAAAAATAATTTTTGATTGCTCATAATTTTTCCGAATCATCGTCGTCGTTCTGCCCGGAGGGCATAATAGCATAATATTTGAAGATGCCAGCCATCATGAGATGTATATGTGTACGTGTCCGCGCGTGCGTGAGTGCGCGCGCGCGCGCGCCTGTGTGTGTGTGTGTGTGTGTGTGTGTGTGTGTGTGTGTGTGTATTATGTCACTTCGTTAGAATTACACTGCTGACCGTGAAATTTGCAACAACATGAAGGAGACATGACACAAACAACAAACTGGTAGGAAATTTACTACTTACTATGATACACAAATCATTAACCTATCGGGTAAACCACGAAAGGTGGGTACAAATGACGGGTGTCGTTTTATGCAAACCGTACTACCCGTGTATCGGGAAGGGTATCTACACAAGCGAAAGCCACGTCCTCGATATAAATTCCCTCTCGGAGCTTAGCAAACGGAACCATACAGTAAAAAATACAAGTGGAGATTGGCCCTTAGTTAACGGTATTTTTGGACCAAGGTATACCATACTTCTGCCATACTTATCCAAGAGCTCCAATATTTCTAACTAGCGGTGTAGTCATACAGGTTTTGGATGTTTTTTTACGGTAATTCCGTTTATGGTACTTAATAATTCGTAAATGGTTCAGAGACGTTTCTTTATAAAGAGTGCATCACCATCGCAAACCGCGAAATTAACAGGAGATATCAAAATGGGAAGCCTGGAAGTAGCAACTTCCCAGTATTCACTCAAGAGTCAAAGAAACTGGTACGCCTGCCTAATATCGAGTAGGGCCCCTTCGAGCACAAAGAAGTGCAGCAAAACGACGTGACATGGACTCGGCTAATGTCTGAAGTAGTCCTGTAGGGAACTGACACCATGAATCTCGCGAGGCTATCCATAAATCCGTAAGAGTACGAGGTGGTGGCAATCTCTTCTGAAAAGTACGTTGCAGGCCATCCCAGACATGGTCAATAATTTTCATGTCTGCGGAATTTGGTTTCCAGAGGAAGTGTTTGAATTCAGAAGACTGTTCTGGAACCACTCTGTATGGGGTGTCGCATTGTTCTGCTGGAACTGACCAACTCCGTCGGAATGCCCAATGGACATGAATGGATGCAGGTGATCAGACAGGATGCTCACTTACGCGTCACCTGTCAGAGTCGCATCTAGGCGTATCAGGGGCCCCATATAATTCCAACTGCACACGGCCCACACCATTACAGTGCATCCATCAGTTTTAACAGTCCCCTGCTGACATGCAGGGACCAATGATTGATGAGGTTGTCTCCATATCCGTACCCGTTCATCTGCTCGATACAATTTGAAACGAGACTCTTCCGAAAGCCCATATCGATGATGTTTCGTTGAATGGTTCGCACGATGACACTTGTTGATGGCCCAGCATTGAAATCTGCAGCAATTTGCGGAAGGGTTGCACTTCTTTCATCTTGAACTATTCTCTTCAGTCGTCGTTGGACCGTTCTTGCAGGATCTTTTCCCAGCCGTAGTGACGTCGGAGATTTGATGTTTTATCGGATTCCTGATACTGTCGGTACACTCGTGAATTGGTCGTACGGGAAAATCCCCACTTCATCGCTACCTCGGAGCCGCTGTGTCTCATAGCTCGTGCGCCACATATAACACCACCTTCAAACGCACTTAAATCTTGATAACCTTCCATTGTAGCAGCAGTAACCGATGTAACAACTGCGCCAGACACTTGTCTTATAAAATCGTTGCCGACGGCAGCGCCGTATTCTCCCTGTTTACATATCTCTGTATTTGAATACGCATGCCTATACCAGTTTGTTTGACACTTCAGTGTATAATCCAGAGAAAAGTTTAATATAAGACTCGCCGTGTTACTATGCTGAAATAGTTTCGTAAACAAAAGTTGGACATTAGGTCTAAGATGTCTTAGTATACTACATGCGACATTTTGATAATGTTCTTCACATCTCCAGAACGAGCTGGTCAACAACATTGTTCTGCCATGTTGGGTTGCACAAAACGTCATCGTTAGGGGCATCTGAACCACACTTTATATCGGAAGATTACGCAGTGGGTTTCTGATTCAGAACTGGACTTTGAATGACGTTTCTTTGTGAAAATATCTAAGAAGGAGAAACTTCTACCAGTATGTATCAGCGTTTGACAGCGCCAGGTTCGTGGCCTGTTGAGACTGTGGTTTATCGTTCCGTGATACTGCTGCTCGCATTGGTCAGGACCATGCAAATAAGAAATCGAAGGGTTCACGACACCAATACTTAACGTTATGCTGGATGTCAATGGCCCCATGCGACTAACGCCAGAGAGGACAGATGTATTGTTTATTCAGCGGTGCCAGATCATACAGCCATGTCGCATACCTTGAGTTAGAAAACGGGCTTGTTTGCGTGTATCGACACATAGTGCTAAAAAACTTGGAGGACCATTGTTGAAGCTTCCCTTGACATCGCAGCGGAGAGATTCTCACCTACAATGTTGAGCCGAACGACACTTACTGGTGTGGTGTGCCATTGGGTACACAACACGATCACCTTTGGATCGATAGCAATTAATTTGGTTAACAGATATTACATTTCTGACGACAGGCCAGTGGCTGATCCCTAACTTCATTGTGTGCATGACGTTATCTTTAAAGAAGAAACACAAAAAGAGATGTTTTCCATGATTTCCTGACGTACCTCAGTACAGAGGGTGTCCGATTTTCGGTCTGGCCGGCGGGTTCTCCACGAGTCTTATACGCCACAAACACGTGGTCACAGTCTGTTGAGAGACTTTCGCGCTAACCACTTGCGAGCCACTACAACTGATGGACTCTGACATAGTGCTGAAGCAGTATGGAATGATGTACCCCTGTCTGTCATTCAACCTGTTTGCATTGATGTCAATGATACTACTAGACATGGAAGCTATGTGTACTAATATTCACACTCTGTATCCCCCTAAAATCACCTACAAATTTGACAATGTCTTCGTCTTACTGTAGTACACATACAAAATAATCAAGAGTTTTGCTACTTTTCCTTGTGCAGTGGCTAGCAGTGTATTACTTTTTGTGGCATGTAGGAGTTTACACTACACTTCAGAGGCAGGTGTTTCACATACAGGGTGTAACAGGTGTAAGCGCTGATATTTCTATTGGTGACTGAGGACGATGTACTGAACAACATTACATCAGTATTTGCATCATTTGTACACTAACAGTTATAGCTATTATATATTTATGTGCTTAGGTCGGGTAGTACCCCCAACTATACGTGGCAGGAACAACCCATTAATTCTTATTTTCCCCTGGGCTGCTGGTTAGGTGTTGAAGTGTGAACAGGTGGACGCTAAGTTAATCTATACTGATACGAGTAGTTCACTTAGTTGTGCAGTTACAACCATGCAGAAAGTATCAGGTCATGAAGAGTTTGTGACATGTCTGTGGGAAGACTGTTCGATACAGAGAAAAAACAACCAACCGACTGGTGCTTGCACATATTAACGTACGATGTGTAAAAATATCTGCACTTACACCCGTTACACCCTGTATTTATTGTTTAAGGATAAAAAAATATACTGAGACCGTGAGACGCAGGATATTGTGTACAGAACAAAGCAATATATAAGAAGTCTGTTACCCGTAAATAACTGTTCTAAATTGCATCCTTTCATTTTCATCATCTTCTCCCGACCCTGAATACATTCTCACAATATTCCTTAAAATGTTTATATAATTTATTACGCAGTAGATAAAGGCTAATGGTATGTATGTTACATCACCGAATAATGTGGCTATGTAATTTGCTCCACCCATCCTCTTTTGTCAATAAGCTCAACACGACGGGACCCTGTTATTAAAAGTATCACTAACGGCCAGCAAAGATATTGTGGTATTGATTTATCATGCTGGATACATCTCTTTCATTGGCTTTCACTCCATCATAACAAATAATCATGTCAGTGGACGAAGACGTTTCTTACACACCAATTAATGTTCACGAAAATTACTAGTAAGGTATCCTGAAGCATAAAAGCAGAAATACGACAAATGGAAATTTTTTTCAACTTTTTAGATACGGAGTCGAATACCATATCCAGCGTGGAGAAAAATTCTGTCACAAAATTTTAACCCTGGGTAGCTGATGCCAGTAGGAACCAAAATTATTAATGTTGTGTAGGTCGACAACGCACAATTTTTAAACTACGGAAACTTTTCGCCCCGAGTTCCGATATGCCTTGGCATTGCCCTGTTGCTGGATGGTCTGGAACAACGCATGATCGCGAATGCTTTGCCTGCTGGAGATCGCGATGTATCCTAGGCGGCCCGCACGCTCGGTGGTAGCGCGACAGCCTTCCACTCTAGGGGCCTGGGGGCGAATCCGCTGGGGTCCCGACGCATCCATTGTAGTTTCATGATAAGACGTTCCGGGAACAAACCCGTTAACAGTTGTTAGTTCGTGTACGGAAAGTATTTTACAAATTGTGCAACTAGGACATTATTTACTTAACGCAGGTGCTCGAATTGGTGGCCCTCTGACGAGACACAAGCTTGGTAACGTCGCACGGTGTTTTACCGAACTGTTTCAAAGATCCCTGGGATTGCCCTGATGTGATTGGCGGCATGTTGAATGCGATCCATTAATTCCTCTTTGTTTCTAGGTGGTTTACGTCCTGGTGGGTGAACTAGAATCTTGAAGAATCCCCACAGGAAAAAATCCGGTGATGTGAGGTCTGGTGATCGCGGCGGCCATGTCCTACGAGCACCTCTGCCAATTACCTGGCCGTTGAAGAGTTCATTCAAATATCAGCGCACTGCAGGACTGTTATGTGTGGGCGCCCCAGCATCCTGCAACTACTTACGTAGCCTTTTGTCCAAGGTAACATCTTCCAGCAGGCCTGATAGAGTTTCTTGCAAAAAGTAGAGGTAATTTGTCTCGGTAAGTCGAGGAGGTAGACGGGCCGGCCCAATCAGATGGTCACCCAAAACGCCTGCCCAAATGTTGAGCGACAATCGTTCCTGGTGTCCGTGGACGTACGTGACGTGATGACTTCCCCTTGCCCTGTAATGGACGTTTGGAGTGTTGTAAAGGCCGTCCCGACGGAAGGTGCAATCGTCGGTAAACAACACAATGGCGGGGAAGTCGGGATCTCGTGCAACACGTCGCAGAAACCACCGGCAAAACCCTAGCCTGTGTTGATAGTCCACCACAGGATTTAGTTCTCGGACAGGGTGGAATCTACACTCCTGGAAATGGAAAAAAGAACACATTGACACCGGTGTGTC
The DNA here is from genome assembly GCF_023864345.2 of Schistocerca serialis cubense. NCBI lineage: Eukaryota > Metazoa > Arthropoda > Insecta > Orthoptera > Acrididae > Schistocerca > Schistocerca serialis. The sequence continues at coordinate 145,134,207 of NC_064641.1, read as the reverse complement.
AGACCCACCATACTTGCTCCGGACACTGCGAGAGGGCTGTACAAGCAATGATCACACGCACGGCACAGCGGACACACCAGGAACCGCGGTGTTGGCCGTCGAATGGCGCTAGCTGCGCAGCATTTGTGCACCGCCGCCGTCAGTGTCAGCCAGTTTGCCGTGGCATACGGAGCTCCATCGCAGTCTTTAACACTGGTAGCATGCCGCGACAGCGTGGACGTGAACCGTATGTGCAGTTGACGGACTTTGAGCGAGGGCGTATAGTGGGCATGCGGGAGGCCGGGTGGACGTACCGCCGAATTGCTCAACACGTGGGGCGTGAGGTCTCCACAGTACATCGATGTTGTCGCCAGTGGTCGGCGGAAGGTGCACGTGCCCGTCGACCTGGGACCGGACCGCAGCGACGCGCGGATGCACGCCAAGACCGTAGGATCCTACGCAGTGCCGTAGCGGACCGCACCGCCACTTCCCAGCAAATTAGGGACACTGTTGCTCCTGGGGTATCGGCGAGGACCATTCGCAACCGTCTCCATGAAGCTGGGCTACGGTCCCGCACACCGTTAGGCCGTCTTCCGCTCACGCCCCAACATCGTGCAGCCCGCCTCCAGTGGTGTCGCGACAGGCGTGAATGGAGGGACGAATGGAGACGAGTCGTCTTCAGCGATGAGAGTCGCTTCTGCCTTGGTGCCAATGATGGTCGTATGCGTGTTTGGCGCCGTGCAGGTGAGCGCCACAATCAGGACTGCATACGACCGAGGCACACAGAGCCAACACCCGGCATCATGGTGTGGGGAGCGATCTCCTACACTGGCCGTACACCACTGGTGATCGTCGAGGGGACACTGAATAGTGCACGGTACATCCAAACCGTCATCGAACCCATCGTTCTACCATTCCTAGACCGGCAAGGGAACTTGCTGTTCCAACAGGACAATGCACGTCCGCATGTATCCCGTGCCACCCAACGTGCTTTAGAAGGTGTAAGTCAACTACCCTGGCCAGCAAGATCTCCGGATCTGTCCCCCATTGAGCATGTTTGGGACTGGATGAAGCGTCGTCTCACGCGGTCTGCACTTCCAGCACGAACGCTGGTCCAACTGAGGCGCCAGGTGGAAATGGCATGGCAAGCCGTTCCACAGGACTACATCCAGCATCTCTACGATCGTCTCCATGGGAGAATAGCAGCCTGCATTGCTGCGAAAGGTGGATACACTCTGTACTAGTGCCGACATTGTGCATGCTCTGTTGCCTGTGTCTATGTGCCTGTGGTTCTGTCAGTGTGATCATGTGATGTATCTGACCCCAGGAATGTGTCAATAAAGTTTCCCCTTCCTGGGACAATGAATTCACGGTGTTCTTATTTCAATTTCCAGGAGTGTAAATGGATGCTGGCCGTCATCCCTCAAAACCTCCCACACTAACCGATGAGCGACCTCCATGTCGTGTCCAACCGCTCGAGTGCTTGTTGTAGGCGATTCCTCGAAGCGCTCGAGAACAGCCTCTTCAAATGCAACATCCTGTCTTGTTCGAGGTCTTCCAGCTTCACCGTGATATCCCGCTAAAGAGCTTGTTTCGCCAATTGCTGTAAACGTTTGCGGGTGTGGGTGGCGTCTTTCTGGTACCGTTCCTCATACAACCGTCGAGCTTCATGCGCATTGCTGTCGGGTAGTCCATAAACAAAAACCATATCTCGTTGTTCTTCAAACGAATACTGTGCCGCCATGCTTACTGTGTGACTAAATCACAGGTGATGTGTGTCCTCCGAAGCGAAGCTTACGTTTGAATGCCTGTGATGTGAGGTGGAGACAAACAGCAAGGGACGTTAGTGTGTGTGAACTGACAACCATAGCGCTGCCCGTCAACCATCGAACGGCAACAGGGCAATCCCAAAGCCAATCGGAGCGCGTGGCGCCAAGTTTCCGTAGTTTAAAATGGTGCGTTGTCGACCTACAGCATTAGCAATTTTGGTTCCTACTCTCATCAGCTATCCAGGGTTAAAATTTCGTGACAGTTTTTCTCCACCCTGTATATACTGGCAATATACATGTGGAGTATTCCACTCAATTGTTATGAAGTTCATATTTCTGTATCATACTTATACAACTCCATATTCAGTCCACGTGGCTATATAAATGAAACGAACATGGAGCATATCGATCCACTCAAGCGGAGATAGAAAATCCACCATGGAAGCCAAATTTAGGCGCAGGATGTATACAAATCTTCAAACAGAAGTATATTTTTCCTGGTTTCTCGCCTGCAATGAAGTGTCGTTAATAAAAAAATCCCTGAGAGAAGAAAGTAGAAAATTATTCCAGCCCAAATCAGAATTCTTTTCCAAAAGATATTAATAACAGTGTAATTCTGCATCTACATCTACACAGATATTCCGCAAGCCAACATACGGTACGTGGCGGATGGTGCCCTGTAAAACTGCTGGTCATTTCCTTTCCTGTTCCACTCGCAAATAGAGCGAGCGAAGAAGGACTCTCCATAAGCCTCCGTAAGAGCCCTAATTTCTCGTACCTTATCTTCGTGGTCTTTAAGCGCAATGTATGTTGGCGGCAGTAGAGTCATTCGGAAGTCAGTTTCAAATATAGGTTCTCTAAATTTTCTAAATAGTGTTTCTAGAAAAGAAGGTCGCCTTCCCTACAGGAATTCCCATTTCAGTTCCCGATGCATCTCCGTAACACCTACGCGTTGTTCGAACCTACCAGTCACAAATCTAGCAGCCGGCCTCTGAATTGCTTCGATGTATTTCTCAAATGACGGAAATGTTCCGATTTCTCCACTTGGGACTCCATTTTTTAATGTCCACAGCTCCATTCCCTATCTCCAAATTACAATCTGACAATATGTAAACTCAGATAGGAACAGTGAACTACAAATAAAAAATGAAAATCAACAAATCAAACCATAACAACCCCCCATACCAACATGCAAAACAGAAACGCTACGAACTTACTCACCAACATAATATTTAGTCTGTAAGCTCCAAAACATTATGAAACTAATTTACTGATCGTATCCCGCAGCATTAAATAGGATACGCGCATGAGTTAGTTTTTTTCTTTAGAATCTGACAAGAAATAGCCTGAACGAAAATGAAAATTACATTTCAGTTGCTGATTCTGTGACATATCTCCTTTGGCAACCAGTAAAACAAGGTCGGAGTTTCACGCATTATTCCGGATGATAAACATTTGTTGTAATATAACAATACAGGGTAGTCCCTCTGTAACCCAGAACACAAAGAAAATGGGAATCAAGTGTTGTGTTTCGTACTGTCGACCTTTCCAGCAAGAGCGATTGACATTAACTACTGGTCGCATTTCTCCCGCCCCCTATTGCTAACGCTCTGGAACTTTTCATAGAAGCTGTAAATTTGAAACTGTAAAGAAGGTTGCCAATTGAAAAATAAAATTTGCGAGTGTTTCGTTCACTTTTAATGCACACCATATACAGAACAAATTCCAGATTTACAGCGTTTCTGGAAGATAGGCAGAGTTTTCCATTAAATATTAGTAATCGGGCTTTCTCCGTAGAAGGTACCCTCGTAAATAAGTGGAAAAAATGCTCTTACGGAATGGGACTCGATTGTATTCACTACTAAGATGTAGTCTGTAGCGTAATGTTCACGTGTCGGGTTCTGTCTTGGATTGTTCCTGGTGGTGGGTTGTATGGTTTGTTGAGAACTTAGTGTAATACTCAATCAACCTCTGAGAGCACAAATGGGAATGCTAAAGAGCAACCATAAATGTCTCAATACAATACAATTAATCGGTACATAATGAACTCTCCGTTTAACGAATGAAGTACGTCACAAATATATACTTTACAATTCTTTTGTTAATCATTCAAGATGATCCTAACGCTTCTAGAGATACTAAGTTCAAAAGTATGAACGGTTTTCCTTTCCCACATTATTTCTTTTTTTTTTTTCGCAAAGTAATGAAGAAGATCAAAAACTTTACAAAAGACAAATGCATTCAAGGGAACTTCATCTTAAAAATGGTAACAAAAGACAAACGTTGTAATGAAATACAATGTCTTCAGCACTGATTAAAGGCATCAATCTCAATGTCTCTTCTTTTATCTCTCAAATTTTCGTTGCGTTTTCTTCTGCGTACTGACTGAAGATACTCCCTGTGCAGCACCCAGCAGTAGTCAAATATGCTGACGTCCCATCTGTCCTTGTAGCCTCGTTACATTCGTTTAATGTTTTGATGAAATATTTCATCCTGTTCTTCATTCACAGCACAGATCCTCTAGAAAATACGAGTAGCTTACGCGGCAGTCCAGTAAATGCAGCTTCTAGATCGTTGGGGCATACAACTTATCGAAGTTATTCAGCAAGTTTCTTACATTATTTTCGCAATCATCGTCTTCGCAATTTCCGAGCAACTTTATAACACTAACTTGCCGTGAAACAAGGTAGTGTTACCCTCTGGGAGCATTTTGAAGATCGCGTGTGTGTAATGGACAAAGGTATCGGACTATAGTTTTGAATTTAGTGAAATTAACAGAAAAAGAAAACAAAACGGACTTTAATCTTGGGAGTTAATGAAAGTGATAAAATCATAAGTGAATGAAAAAATGAACGGTCACCAGCCCAATTAGGCACATTAATTTGGAAATACACGTTTAAGAAAACTGAATATTGGTTGTTGAAGTTACTTTCGTTGAGATTTCCCTTTGAATAGCAAACAGGATACAAACTGACACAGTGCACTCTGACCGAGCGAGGTGGCGCAGTGGTTAGACACTGGACTCGCATTCGGGAGGACGACGGTTCAATCCCGCGTCCGGCCATCCTGATTTAGGTTTTCCGTGATTTCCCTAAATCGCTCCAGGCAAATGCCGGGATGGTTCCTTTCAAAGGGCACGGCCGACTTCCTTCCCCCTCCTTCCCTAATCCGATGAGACCGATGACCTCGATGTCTGGTCTCCTTCCCCGAAACAGCCAACCAACAGTGCACTCTGAACTGTGTTAGCAGCAGTTACCAATAATGCACACATCAGTAAACTATAAGTACTAATTTTGCACCAAGATCATACTAATGACAGCTACACTCAAGAGCATTACTTAATCAAATACTGAAATGTTATTGCATGAAGTGCAGAACTAAATTTGGACATGAGGGGCTTTTATTTTAACGGACAAAAAATGTCAATAAAGATGAATAATATCATAAATACGCAGTTTAAGCTCCTCTACATACATCAGCTTTCTTTAGCAACACTAGTAGTTCAATTGGAGAATATGATCGGGACCCATAAACCAGTATAGTTTTCTAGTCAACTCCCTCTGATAATTAAAGTAAAAAAGACTAATTCAAAAAGCTAATCATTCACTTCACTAGTTCATAATTTATTTTCTATGACAATAAAACACAACACAGGGCTTAATTAATTTAAGAAAGGAACCTTTCATGGTAGAAATCAAAACCACAATAATTTTGGAAATGAGCTTAACTTATTTGCCTTTTTATCACCTGTGAAGCAGGTATTTGAGACAATAATATTAACGCAATCTTGCGTTGTACTCCTACAAAACTATACTTTGTAATAAACTAAGGATACTTTAGCAAAATCCTATCTAACTTCACTTTTGTGGTTTTAACATTAGCTTTTACTATTCCGTTTAGATTAAAAACTTTAATGCAAGAATTGTTCATCTAAATCTGTATACTCGGTTTTAATAGCACTTAGGTGAGGACCCTACATAGTTTTGTGATCAGGATAGAAAACGTGGTTTTGGACACAAATTAGTGTTTGTGATTATTATTCAAACCAGACACAGATTAACCGATCCATGCCCATATACATTACTGAACGTATGAAGTTAGTGAAAGAGTGGCGAAGATTGGTGACAAGTGACATGGTGGCTAACTGTACTTACGCATCTTGATGTTCGAATGCTCTAAAACTCTCTTCTTGGCGTCGGATTTTCACCATATTAGAGCCATTCCTTCTTGCCGAGAATACCAAATAATAGCCAGTCCCACATCCGAGGCAAATCCATTGTAAAGCAGCTTCCATTTGTCTCTTTTAGCACCGTCAAAGTGTACTGTGCTACGGCTAGTCACATACTGCGTATCTTTCACACCAATGAGCCTCTCAGTTCGACCGCGAAAACCACATTTTACATCGTGCTGTGCCACTTCCGTTGCAAAGCGACTTCCCTACATGTTTTATATACTACAAATACAAGTGCCCTAGGCGTGAACCAGCTTTCAATAAACATTTTACTTTTATGAACATACACATATTATAATAACTTACCATTTTAACAAATCATTCTGCTTTTTTCATACATACATTACAAAACTATAATTTTCGTGTCACAAATCATGGACCATATATATCAAAGAATACACACTTCATGATTGCAGATACATAGTTACATATTACAAAACTACTTCTAATCGATATAAGTGTCCTTTGTCTGGCTATAGACATATTTGGGAGTCCTATTATTTTCAACATCAACACTTGTCTGTCTATTGACATATTTGGCAGTCCTCCTGATCATACTGCAATATTCAACCAATGTAGTCCATATGTATGTCATTGCCTGGAGTTTATAAGTACTTTGTCTATTTAATTAGGTTATACCGAATCTGAAATTTAGTCTCATAATAAAAAAGTTTTTTTTGTGGTTCCAACGCAACACCACTTGATAACGCAACGTCGTGAACAAGAACATACAAGGTTTGAAACTAATACCAGAGTATCTGGGAAAAAAAAAGACATCCAGTGTTAGAGCAACGATACTGACAGATTATTTCAAGCTTGAAACCATTCCAGTATAGTGTTGATTTTGCACCTGAGGAAGACAACACATTTGTGAGGAAAACGTTGTTAAGAGTTCAAAGGAACAGACTTGGAGGTTTCATATTTGATGGGACAGTGATGTTCACATCAAGCAGATTATCTCCAGATCCAAATGCAGTTGTGGAGTTGACTTCGGAGAGGAAATCGGATGGAGCCAAAATACAAATTCATATCAAGTTTGTGGGGAACTTAGCCTTTGGAGATTATCATTACCTTCAGTTTTTCAACATTCTTATGCATAAATGTTTAGGGTCGCTCAAACTGCAGTTAGTGGAATGTATCTACACTCCTGGAAATTGAAATAAGAACACCGTGAATTCATTGTCCCAGGAAGGGGAAACTTTATTGACACATTCCTGGGGTCAGATACATCACATGATCACACTGACAGAACCACAGGCACATAGACACAGGCAACAGAGCATGCACAATGTCGGCACTAGTACAGTGTATATCCACCTTTCGCAGCAATGCAGGCTGCTATTCTCCCATGGAGACGATCGTAGAGATGCTGGATGTAGTCCTGTGGAACGGCTTGCCATGCCATTTCCAGCTGGCGCCTCAGTTGGACCAGCGTTCGTGCTGGACGTGCAGACCGCGTGAGACGACGCTTCATCCAGTCCCAAACATGCTCAATGGGGGACAGATCCGGAGATCTTGCTGGCCAGGGTAGTTGACTTACAACTTCTAGAGCACGTTGGGTGGCACGGATACATGCGGACGTGCATTGTCCTGTTGGAACAGCAAGTTCCCTTGCCGGTCTAGGAATGGTAGAACGATGGGTTCGATGACGGTTTGGATGTACCGTGCACTATTCAGTGTCCCCTCGACGATCACCAGTGGTGTACGGCCAGTGTAGGAGATCGCTCCCCACACCATGATGCCGGGTGTTGGCCCTGTGTGCCTCGGTCGTATGCAGTCCTGATTGTGGCGCTCACCTGCTCGGCGCCAAACACGCATACGACCATCATTGGCACCAAGGCAGAAGCGACTCTCATCGCTGAAGACGACACGTCTCCATTCGTCCCTCCATTCACGCCTGTCGCGACACCACTGGAGGCGGGCTGCACGATGTTGGGGCGTGAGCGGAAGACGGCCTAACGGTGTGCGGGACCGTAGCCCAGCTTCATGGAGACGGTTGCGAATGGTCCTCGCCGATACCCCAGGAGCAACAGTGTCCCTAATTTGCTGGGAAGTGGCGGTGCGGTCCCCTACGGCACTGCGTAGGATCCTACGGTCTTGGCGTGCATCCGTGCGTCGCTGCGGTCCGGTCCCAGGTCGACGGGCACGTGCACCTTCCGCCGACCACTGGCGACAACATCGATGTACTGTGGAGACCTCACGCCCCACGTGTTGAGCAATTCGGCGGTACGTCCACCCGGCCTCCCGCATGCCCACTATACGCCCTCGCTCAAAGTCCGTCAACTGCACATACGGTTGACGTCCACGCTGTCGCGGCATGCTACCAGTGTTAAAGACTGCGATGGAGCTCCGTATGCCACGGCAAACTGGCTGACACTGACGGCGGCGGTGCACAAATGCTGCGCAGCTAGCGCCATTCGACGGCCAACACCGCGGTTCCTGGTGTGTCCGCTGTGCCGTGCGTGTGATCATTGCTTGTACAGCCCTCTCGCAGTGTCCGGAGCAAGTATGGTGGGTCTGACACACCGGTGTCAATGTGTTCTTTTTTCCATTTCCAGGAGTGTACTTTGATGCAGCTGCCAGAATAAATGTCAAGGAGTATAGGTTAGAACTTTGGCCTGGTTATATTACATCCATCCGACAGCAGGAGAATAGTATTCTCATGAATTCAGAAGTTAGTTTCAAAGTTATGAGCCAGGATACGGTTCTCCATATTTACACAGAAATATGTGACAAAGAAAGGGATTACCAGGCAGCTTTCAAGGAAGCCACTGTTGGAGTCATCGTAACGATACCTTGTAACAATAGAACATACAGATTAAAATACTATTTGATTAATTCCATGTACACTTTTTTCATGTTGCCCCTTATTACTCATTTCTGTGTACGTAAGGTTTTAAATCTACAATGTTACAAACACCTAATGGCTTCTTTGACTTAGGATAAACAAGATAATAGGCGTTAGTGTGAGGAGTTCCTTGCACTTCAAAGGGAGCATTATAAATATATTTGAACTTATGAATTTCTCGATTTATTTCACTAGATTCTTCGTAAGTTTTAATCAGAACAAAATCACCAGTTTTGAATGTGGTCACTTTAAGGCCCTTATGGAGCCTTTTAGATCTGGCTTACGCTTTTACTTTCCTTCTTTTCCTTACTAAGTCTTTCTTCTCCCTCAGATCTAATTCTACAAGGGGTGGAAATTGTAAGGTTTCTTCAGTTCTACTTTTGAACTTATGATTAAGTAGAATTTCTTTGGGTGTAAATCCTGTAGTTTCATGGTGGAGGGTATTTATTATAATTTGAAAGTCTGCAATAAACCTACCCCATCCATTATGATTTTGGTGGCAGTAAGTTGGACACAATCTACCTAGTTCATGCATATATCCACGATATGTTATTTACTCGCCAGTCACCTATGTCTGGGGGCTTGTTCTGTTTTCTGATTTTGAAGTCTTTCACGATTGTAATCAAATTTTGCCACCGTATCGTATCGTCTGGTGGCTCTTTCTTTTTCGGTCGGTGTTAACTGCCGGATTTTGTTTGAAAAAGATTTCATTTTGCTTTTCAGATACATCTTCCTTTATTTTATGTTCCCTTTCATTCATTTCTTCATGTGAACTGTTATTTACCTTATATTCACTGTCTGATCCTAACATGAACGCTACTCTTAGTCAACGAGCAAGGTCTTTTTTTGACCTTTCGTCAGTTTTCGTATTTTCAAAATTTCGATTCTTTCCGAAAACGTCTATTCATTTTCAGTCACAGGCATTTCTTCAATATTACTTTTCATGACGTCAACTTTTACTTCATATTTAGTGCAATTGTCTTGGATTTTAATGTTTCACATATACTCATCTGAAACCATGTTCTCAAGACCATCAACAACATCTAATTGTACAAGTCCTTCATCAGCCAGGATTGCCTCATCCACAATATCGAGGATTTTATCCTCCTCCAGATTCCTATTTATACTGACTATTTTTCTGTTCATATCACCAATTTCTTTTACATCAGCAGCTCGGGTGCTTTGTGCAGCGCCTTTCTCTTCCTTACGAACCACTTAATTGAAATCGCTGTTTGCGCACCTTACGCGGCGCTAATTACTTTCATTTCCTTTTCATTTTCGCACAACGCCCCCTTTTCGACGTTTCAACTTTTGTTTCTGCCTTTTATTAATTCTCTGGCCGTATAACCCTTTTTAGAGTTTTCCCACTCATATTGTTTTAAAATATAAAATAAATCATCAGGTCATTTCGCAATCCCTGAAGGCTCCTTTCCGCACAAATTGTCTGTTTTTGCTTGGTTGTCATTGCTTTCGCTTTTACTTATTTCTGTGTCTGATTCCTTTCTCATTTTGGTGATATTTTCCGTGAAAACAGGTCCACTGAATTGCGTTGCGATGTCATGTCTTCCTTCGGCCGCTACTGAAACCACGCTGTGAACAGCTGATCGCTTCGACGAGTTCAATGCACGCGATTGCTTAGATCGCACGCTAGCCTCTGTAACATATTCTGTCATTTGTGACTCATTCATGCTCTCACCTGTTGTTCTGCATGCACAGTCTTGTGACGCGGCTCTGCCACTTACTTGTGTCTAAAATTCACTTTGCTTTAGCTGGTATGATTTCTTTAGTTTGGGCTGGTAATATTTGTCCACGTGAATCTGGCCAGTAAAACACGTGGGCCTTAGTTTTCCGCGTCATTTCGGTTTTGATAGTTTTCCAGTGCAAATCCTCTACCACGAAATGACATGTTACCGCGACGTCTGCCTCTACCTCTTTCCATCATATTTACACGGTAACGTTTGTTCTCATTTTGTTAATTATTCTCGTGATTGTCCCTGCTGCAGTTGTTCAAATGGCTCCGAGCCATCAGTGCCCTATAACTTAGAACTACTTAAACCTGACTAACCTAAGAACATCACACACATCCATGCCTGAGGCAGGATTCGAACCTGTGACCGTAGCGGTCGCGCGGTTCCAGACTGAAGCGCCTAGAACTGCTCGGCCAAAAGTTGTTATTATTTTGATGATAATCACGGTGCTTTTCCAGTCGTCCTCATCTTCTACTCTTTACAAAATTACAAGAAGCTTTTGTGATTACTTCCCATGTAACGTTTTGAATCCTCTGGGAGCTTTTTCCATAGTTCTGACTGTATTTTGGACTCCGTGCGTGTGTTTCCCAAGTGTGTCAGTTTCTGATACCACATTTCGCAAAAATCTTTCATCGAGCTCCTGCCTCGGTTGTCATATAACGTGGCCATGGCAAAGTCCCGTCATACGCAGTCCTGTTTTTGCTCCGACCAGTATTCCTCTATAAATTTCTGTTTAAATTCGCCAAATGACATTTGTTCTGTATCCAAATTTAGGCCCCATCTTTTTGCATCGCCAGCTAATGCGCTAATAACCACATTTATCTTATCCTGTTTCGTTACGTAATCAGGAAAATTCGTTTCACAGTTTTTCAAAAAGTCTAACGGGTGCCATCCATTATGCGTTTTTGCTGGATCGAATCGTTCTTCGCCCTCTAGCAATTTGCTACACATTATTCTGTCAGTGACATATTTCGGTTTTCTCTTATTTTCTGTTCAAGGTCGCTCACTTTACCTTGAATTTGGAAAGTGTTCTGTTCACACTTCTTTTCGCAAGTTGTCACTTGCTTACTCAGTTCCTTTTCGGAATCATTCATCTTTTGTCTCAACTGAGAAATTTCGGTTGGACATTTGTTTATTAATTTGGTTCTGAGGCCGAAAATCTTTTCATCAACTTCTGTTACAGTGCCTTGAATCTTCATTATTTCTGTATCAAACCTATCGTTAATGGCATTAATCTGTCTTCGCATAGTGGCGACATTGTTGTTGATAGTTTCTATTTCATTTTTTTATGTAATTGTTTACATTACTCACAACACCTACTTTTGAGTCTACTTTCTCGATCTGTTTACTGATTTTAACACATTGTGCTTTAAATACGTCTGACTTTGTTTTAAGCTGATTGTTAATATTACTACCCTGTGCTGGCCCGCCCGGTTGGCCGTGTGGTCTAACGCACTGTTTTCCAGGCGGGAAGGAGCGCCTGGTCCCCGGCACGAATCCACCCGGCGGATTTGTGTCGAGGTCTGGTGAACTGGCCAGTCTGTGGATGGTTTTAGGCGGTTTTCCATCTGCCTCGGCGAATGCGGACTCGTTCTCCTTATTCTGCTTCAGCTACACTATGTCGGTGATTGCTGCGCAAGCCGCGTGGGATTAGCTGAGCGATCTAAGACGCTGCAGTCATGGACTGTGTGGCTGGTCCCGGCGGAGGTTCGAATCCTCCCTCGGGAATGGGTGTGTGTGTTTGTCCTTAGGATGATGTAGGTTAAGTAGTGTGTAAGCTTAGGGACTGATGACCTTAGCAGTTAATTCCCATAAGATTACACACATATATGAACAATTTTGAACATTGGTGTGCAAACAAGTTCTCCATGTACATGTACACCACCATTACTCAACCACGCAGACATAGAGGTTACACTCATCCGGTGTGAGACGTTCCTTGGGGACTCCACCAGGGGCCGAACCCCATAATAACCCTGTGTTTGGTGTGGGGCAGTGGAGGGGTGAAGTGGACTGCCATAGCCGTCGTGGGGTTGTGGACCACTGCGGCTGTGGTTTGGACGGAGCCTCTCCGTCGTTTCTAGGTCCACGATTATCATAACATAACATACCATAGGACCCATGGTCTAGGGGTAGCGTCTTTGATTCATAATCAAAACGTCTTCGGTCCCGGGTTCGATCCCCGCTACTGCCTAAATTTTGATAAATAATCAGCATTGGAGGCCGAAGACTTCCGGCATAAGAAGTCAGCCTCATTCTGCCAACCGCCTTGTCAAAGAGGGCGGAGGAGCGGATAGAGGTTCAGGGCACTCTCTTGTACTAGGGGTGGGAAATTGCCCCTAAAGGCGGAAGAATCAGCAATAACCAACGACATGAGGATGCAGAAGGCAATGGAAACCACTGCATTAAAGACACGTAACGTGTATCCACAGGACATGTGGCCTGTAATTGAAGAAGTGTCATGATGATCTCTCCATTGGAAAAAGATTCAGGAATAGTACCCCATTCGGATCTCCGGGAGGGGACTGCCAAGGGGGAGGTTACCATGAGAAAAAGATTGAATAATCAACGAAAGGATAACATTCTACGAGTCGGGGCGTGGAATGTCAGAAGCTTGAACGTGGTAGGGAAACTAGAAAATCTGAAAAGGGAAATGCAAAGGCTCAGTCTAGATATAGTAGGGGTCAGTGAAGTGAAGTGGAAGGAAGACAAGGATTTCTGGTCAGATGAGTATCGGGTAATACCAACAGCAGCAGGAAATGGTATAACAGGTGTAGGATTCGTTATGAATAGGAAGGTAGGGCAGAGGGTGTGTTACGGTGAACAGTTCAGTGACCGGGTTGTTCTAATCAGAATCGACAGCAGACCAACACCGACAACGATAGTTCAGGTATACATGCCGACGTCGCAAGCTGAAGAAGAACAGATAGAGAAAATGTATGAGGATATTGAAAGGGTAATGTAGTATGTAAAGGGGACGAAAATTTAATAGTCATGGGCGACTGGAATGCAGTTGTAGGGGAAGGGTAGAAGAAAAGGTTACAGGAGAATATGGGCTTGGGACAAGGAATGAAAGAGGAGAAAGACTAATTGAGTTCTGTAACAAGTTTTAGCTAGTAACAGCGAATTCCCTGTTCAAGAATCACAAGAGGAGGAGGTATACTTGGAAAACGCCGCGAGATACGGGAAGATTTCAATTAGATTACATCATGGTCAGACAGAGATGACGAAATCAGATACTGGATTGTAAGGCGTACCCAGGAGCAGATATAGACTCAGATCACAAAACAGTAGTGATGAAGAGTAGGCTGAAGTTCAAGACATAAGTCAGGAACAATCAATACGCAAAGAAGTGGGATACGGAAGTACTAAGGAATGACGAGATACGTCTGAAGTTCTCTAACGCTATAGATACAGCAATAAGCAATAGCGCAGTAGGCAGTACAGTTGAAGAGGAATGGACATCTCTAAAAAGGGCCATCACAGAAGTTGGGAAGGAAAACATAGGTACAAAGAAGGTAGCTGCGAAGAAACCATGGGTAACAGAAGAAATACTTCAGTTGATTGATGAAAGGAGGAAGCACAAACATGTTCCGGGAAAATCAGGAATACAGAAATACAAGCCGCTGAGGAATGAAATAAATAGGCAATGCAGGGATGCTAAGACGAAATGGCTGCAGGAAAAATGTGAAGACATCGAAAAAGATATGATTGTCGGAAGGACAGACTCAGCATACAGGAAAGTCAAAACAACCTTTGGTGACATTAAAAGCAACGGTGGTAACATTAAGAATGCAACGGGAATTCCACTGTTAAATGCAGAGGAGAGAGCAGATAGGTGGAAAGAATACATTGAAAGCCTCTATGAGGGTGAAGATTTGTCTGATGTGATAGAAGAGGAAACAGGAGTCGATTTAGAAGAGATAGGGGATCCAGTATTAGAATCGGAATTTAAAAGAGCTTTGGAGGACTTACGGTCAAATAAGGCAGAAGGGATAGATAACATTCCATCAGAATTTCTGAAATCATTGGGGGAAGTGGCAACAAAACGACTATTCACGTAGGTCTGTAGAATATATGAGTCTGGCGATATACCATCTGACTTTCGGAAAAGCATCATCCACACAATTCCGAAGACGGCAAGAGCTGACAAGTGCGAGAATTATCGCACAATCAGCTTAACAGCTCATGCATCGAAGCTGCTTACAAGAATAATATACAGAAGAGTGGAAAAGAAAATTCAGAATGCGCTAGGTGACGATCAGTTTGGCTTTAGGGAAAGTAAAGGGACGAGAGAGGCAATTCTGACGTTACGGCTAATAATGGAAGCAAGGCTAAAGAAAAATCAAGACACTTTCACAGGATTTGTCGACCTGGAAAAAGTGTTCGACAATATAAAATGGTGCAAGCTGTTCGAGAGTCTGAAAAAAGTAGGGGTAAGCTATAGGGAGACACGGGTCATATGCAAAATGTACAACAACCAAGAGGGAATAATAAGAGTGGACGATCAAGAACGAAGTGCTCCTATTAAGAAGGGTGTAAGACAAGGCTGTAGCCTTTCGTCCCTACTCTTCAATCTGTACATCGAGGAAGCAATGATGGAAATAAAAGAAAGGTTCAGGAGTGGAATTAAAATATAAGGTGAAAGGATATCAATGATACGATTCGCTGATGACATTGCTATCCTGAGTGAAAGTGAAGAAGAATTAAATGATCTGCTGAACGGAATGAACAGTCTAATGAGTACACAGTATGGTTTGAGAGTAAATCGGAGAAAGACGAATGTAATGAGAAGTAGTAGAAATGAGAACAGCGAGAAACTTAACATCAGGATTGATGGTCACGAAGTCAATGAAGTTAAGGAATTCTGCTACCTAAGCAGTAAAATAACCAATGACAGACGGAGCAAGGAGGACATCAAAAGCAGACTCGCTATGGCAAAAATGGCATTTCTGGCAAAGAGAAGTCTACTAATATCAAATACCGGCCTTAATTTGCGGAAGAAATTTCTGAGCATGTACGTCTGGAGTACATCATTGTATGGTAGTGAAACATGGACTGTGGGAAAACCGGAACAGAAGCGAATCGAAGCATTTGAGATGTGGTGCTATAGACGAATGTTGCAAATTAGGTGGACTGATAAGGTAAGGAATGAGGAGGTTCTACGCAGAATCGGAGAGGAAAGGAATATGTGGAAAACACTGATAAGGAGAAGGGACAGGATGATAGGACATCTGCTAAGACCTGAGGGAATGACTTCCATGGTACTAGAGGGAGCTGTAGAGGGGAAAAGCTGTAGAGGAAGACAGAGATTGGAATACGTGAAGCAAATAATTGAGGACGTAGGTTGCAAGTGCTACTCTGAGATGAAGAGGTTAGCACAGGAAAGGAATTCGTGGCGGGCCGCATCAAACCAAAACCAGTCAGTAGACTGATGAAAAAAAAAAAAAAAAAAAAAACATAACCCTGTGCTGCAATTTTTTTTCTTTTATTGTATTTCCAATTCCCAATCAGGGTGGGCTGACAGCAGCATATGCGCTGCTCTTCAGCCGAGACATAGAACAAACAATAGAAGACATTTAAAAATATAGAAAGGAGAAAATATAGTGAACATAGATATAAAAAAGTGGGAACATCATGGAAGGCAATAGCCAAAAAAGGGACGACTGTAAAATGGAGACAAAAACTATAAAAAAGTAGTGCACACATTGGGACAATTAAAAGAACACAAGGCACAGTATGACCGGAGCATAAAAGTATCGATGGATGGTGTAGCACATAACAAACACTGACAGTGAATCTCAAGGCAGCACACAATTAAAATCACACCTCTTGACACACAGGAGAAAAAGCACTAAACACAACACTGACGTGGCACACTGGCGACGATCAAAATGGAGGATCTGCCAGGTGCAAGGGAGATGAGGGAGGCCGGAAGAAGGGTGGGAGGGAGGGAGTGTTGGGCAGAGAGGGGGGAGAGGGGCGGTGGGCGCGTTGGAGAGGGCCAGGTAGGGAGGGATACGGGAAGGAAAGAGGCAAGGATGGGGTGCAGGGTGTCAGGGGGGGGGGAAGGAGGAAAAATCCGCTCAGGGAGAAGGAGGGGAGAGGAAAAAGGGGGCCCTGGGGAGGGGGGGGGGAACAAGGCTAGGTTATAGTTGGAAGGAAGTAGAGATGTCACGATGAAGTTCATCATCTGGGAGGGGAAGGCGCTGGAAATTGCCCTGATGGACGGTGTGGAGGTGGAGAGAGGGAGGGATACAGCGATAGAGGCGCGGCAACGGGCGGGGGGTGGAGAGTTGCTGCAATTTGTACAGACGACATTTTTAACAAATCGTTCATGTTTCGCTATCTTGTTCTAAGGTTCCCTCATACTCAGATTCTATCTGGTTCACTTTCGACTTTCGATGAACTGAACATGTCCATCGAGTCGTTAACATGACCACTGTCTTCATTCGTGCCGTCTTTCATACCTTGCTTTATTTGTGACAAGCTCATCATCTGAATTTGATCGTTGACGTGCGTATGGTACTCAAAGTAAGCCTGTTGCCATCCCGTGGCGTCATCTGTTCTTTGTCCAGCAAACTACTGCTACCTAGTACACTGTTTACTTTTTCGTTTCGCTCGTTCTGACTTACTGTTTTCTTTGTATCCATTTTTATTTTGTTAACACTTCATATTTTATCTCTCAAAGACCTGTAAAGTTTTCTGTTAATTATTTTGCACGATGTACTGCAAGCTCGCGCCGCTGGATATTCAATGCTCGTTTTACAATTGCCTTACGCCCAATATTTATGTTATAATCTATATCTTAGTGAGCATCTCTGAGAGTACTCCGCAAGGATACCGCCCTTCGATTGTGCCATTCCAGCACTAATCGAAGTGCTAGGTGTTTCAGCAGCCAGCCAGCCAGACAGCCAGCCCTCCAGCAGCAGCAGCAGCAGCAGCAGCAGTCCAGCCAGGCAGCCCTCCAGCAGCAGCAGCAGCGGCGGCCCTGGCCCCGGCCCCGGCCCCGGCCCCGGCCCCGGCCCCGGCCCCGGCCCCGGCCCCGTCCGCGGCAACACCAGCAGCAGCAGCAGCAGTAGCAGCAGCAGCATTCCTGCCACCCATCGTCGAGTCAGCGCCAGCGCCAGCAGCATGGGACCCTGGTCTTCGTCCGTCTTCGTCCGTCTTCGTCTGTCCCCAGTTTTTGTCCTTTCTTTTTCGTTCTGTGCGTTTTTGTTTCTCCCTGTCGTCATGTCGGCCCCCACCACCACTACCACCACAGCCATAGTTTATACTTCCCCCTCCGCCGCCACCACCACCATAACATGGTGTGCCCGGTCACACCCCCCTCTTTCCATCCCGCCTCTTCTCACTCTCCCTTCGCCCTCGCTCTTTGTCGCGCTCTCTCCAGCTTCTTCCTCCCGCTCCTCTCCCTCTGATCCCTTGCCCTCACTCCCCCAGCCTGTCACTGCAGCTCAAGCTAGGGTGGTGGCCCATCGGGCCACTGCCCATGCCCAACTCTCCCCATCGCCTTCGCCATCACCGCCGCCACCGTCGCCGTCGCCGTCGCCTTCACTGTCACCATCTCCGGTGCTGGCTGCTGCGTCCACGCCGGGACCTGTCCCTTCCCACCACCTCCCTATAGCTCTTGTCCCTCATATCATCACCCGCCCTTCTGCCGCCGTTAAACGCCCTAGTTGCACCACCACCTCCTCCACTCCCAAAAAGGCCCTGCCCCATCCTCCTTCCCCCCCCCTAGGGTGCCATGGATGTCTCCCCACCTGGCCCTGCTCCCTCCGCCCCTTCCTCCTCCTCCTGCTCCTCCTCCCCCCTCTCTATACAAATACCTCCTCTCCTGTCCCGATCCTTCCCTTCTCAAGGCCCGGAATCTCTCCCTCCTCCTCCGCCAACACTTCCCTGGTGCCCTCTCCTCAATCCCAGACGGGATTCCGTTCTCATAATCCTCCCCCAGCCCAACCCTCCATACTGTCATCCTCTCCCGCCTCCCATCACCCGTTTTGGCCCCAACGCCTCCCTCACCCCTGCTCCTTCCCCATCTCCTACCCGCCAACCCCAACCCCTGTGTCGACCGCCGACCCTCACCGCCGTGATCACTCGGCTCAGTCCGTCGATCACAGAGGAGGAGGTGTTGGCAGAGCTCAAGGCGCATCCCACGCTGGAAGTGTGGGCTGTCCGCCGCATTTTCAACTCGGCCGGCCCCACCCCCTCTATTGACCATCTCCTGAAGGAGGTTGCCCTCCTCTTCAACCAGCACTACAAGGTCGACCCCTCCCGTTCCCCTCCTCAATCCCTGCGCTGCCAGAGGTGTCTGCGCTATAACACACACCCCACAGCCGAGTGCCACGAGGCCCCCACCTGCCCGCATTGTAGGCAAGTGCACTTCCTCCGGCAGTGTCCTAACCTTCAATCCCCTCCCTCCTGCAATACCTATGATCTCCCCCATCCCACCTACTCCCAAAAGTGTAATGCTCGACCCCCTCCGACCACTCCTGAACTCACCGTCCCTGTCCGTCCTCTGGACACCCCCACCCCTACCGGCAATTCCCTTCGCCCACCCCCTACCGCTGAGGACATCATCAGATTCCTCACCATCATCCTTCAGAATGTTCATCCTTTTCAGCGCCCCCACACCCTCCAACAGATATCCCTCGCCGCCCGTTCCATTTTCCAACTCAAAATGTACGCCACCCACTCCAACAACCAGGCCCATTTCACCTTCTCCTGTCTTGACACCCTCGTCTAAATCCCTATCATGGCGCGACAGCACTGTATCCTTTTCAACAATATCCACTCCCTTCCCACCAACAAGAACCTCTTCCTGCACACCCTTACCACCCACCGCGTGGATGCCTTCCTCCTCAATGAAACCTTGCTCCAACCCCACAACACCATCCACACTTCGCCCTATCTCCTCCACCGCTCCGGTAATCCCCTCCCGATTGCGCGTGACGGAGTTGCCATTGGTCACCACCACCAGATCCCCTTTCGGCTCCAACCTCTCCTTCCCACCCCGCCGAACACCTGATCCTTAGTCTCTTCTTCCCCAGCCTTACTGTTACCTGCGCCACCATCTATGTCCGCCCTAACGCCCCTCTTCCCTTCGCCTTCCTCTCCCACATTGACTGTACCTTCTCCTCCTACGTGATAGCCGCCGACCTCAACATCCATAGCCGTTCCGCCGCCCAGTTACGGCGGTGGCATCGGTTCCTCTCCTCCCTTCAAGGCGACTTCATCCCCATCCCCCAGCACACCCGTCCCTAATCCGACTCTACTCCCGATGTTATCCATTCCTCCCCCAACCTCCTTGGCCACATTTAATTAGATTAGATTAGATTTACTTTCATTCCAATTGATCCGTAGTGAGGAGGTCCTCCTGGATGTGGAACATGTCAGAAAAACAACAATACATGACAAATATTTACAACTAAAACAAATAAGCTAATGTACCATTCCACAGGTCCCAAGTGGAATGATCGTCATTTTTAATGAACACTAAGAGTCATTTTACAAATACTAATGCACTGAATTTAAAATAAAAAACGTTTTTTATTTATTTATAAGGTAATAAACATGTAATACAACTACTGTAATACTTATTTACAATGAACACATTACTGCACTGAAATGGTGCAGAAGTCAGATTATACTTACACACACACACACAAATTTTCAATGAACACATCACTGCACTGAAATTGTGCAGAAGTTATGTTGTACTTATATACAAATCAGTTGGTTTTACTAAGAAATTCATCAATGGAGTAGAAGGAGTTGGCCACCAATAAATCCTTTAGGCTTCTCTTAAACTGAATTTCATTGGTTGTTAAGCTTTTTATGGCTGCTGGCAAGTTATTGAAAATGTGTGTTCCTGAATAATGCACACCTTTTTGTACAAGACTAAGTGACTTTAAATTCTTGTGAAGATTATTCTTATTTCTAGTATTGATTCCATGAATTGAGCTGTTGGTTTGAAAAAGTGATATATTTTTAATGACAAATTTCATTAAGGAATAAATATACTGGGAAGCTGTAGTTAGTATCCCTAGTTCCCTAAACAGGCTTCTGCAGGATGTTCTTGAGTTCACACCACATATAATTCTTACTGCACGTTTTTGTGCCCGGAAAACTTTAGCTTGGCTTGATGAATTACCCCAAAAAATAATCCCATATGACATTATGGAATGAAAGTAAGCATAGTATGCCAGCTTTTTCATTTTTATATCCCCTACGTCTGACAAAATTCGCATTGCAAACAGAGATTTGTTAAGACGCTTCAGCAGTTCTGTGGTGTGCTCCTCCCAATTGAATTTATTATCAAGCTGTAATCCCAAGAATTTAACACTGTCCACTTCTTCTATCTTCTTGTCATCATATGTTAGACATATACTCTTGGGACACCCCTTACAAGTTCTGAACTGCATGTAGTGTGTTTTTTCAAAGTTTAGTGACAAAGAATTGGCTAGGAACCAGTGATTAATGTCCACAAATATTTTATTGGCTGATCTTTCTAAGACTACACTTGATTTGCTATTTATTGCAATGTTTGTATCATCGGCAAACAAAACAAACTTGGCATCTGGTAATGTTACTGATGAAAGGTCATTGATATACACAAGAAAAAGTAAGGGCCCCAAAATGGAACCTTGTGGGACCCCACATGTAATTAGTTCCCAGTTGGATGATGCCTGATAGACATGTATCAAGCTCTTTCCTAATAACACCCTTTGTTTCCTGCCAGAGATATAAGATTTGAACCATTTTGCAGCATTTCCTGTTACACTATAATATTCTAGTTTACTTAAAAGGATATTGTGATTTACACAGTCAAATGCCTTTGATAGATCACAAAATATACCAGTTGCCTGCAATTTTTTGTCTAATGAATTAAGCACATTTTCACTGTAAGTGAAGATAGCCTTCTCAATATCAGAACGTTTTAGAAATCCAAACTGTGACTTTGACAGTATGTTATTTGAGATAAGATGGTTATAAAGACGACGGTACATTACTTTTTCGAAAATTTTTGAGAATGCTGGTAACAGTGAAATTGGATGGAAATTTGATGCTATTTCTTTATCTCCCTTCTTAAATAGTGGCTTAACTTCAGCATATTTCAGCCATTCAGGAAATATTCCACTGATAAACGACTGGTTACACAGATAGCTTAATATGTTACTTAGCTCAGAATCACATTCTTAAATTAACTTTGTTGATATTTCATCATACCCACTAGATGTTTTTGATTTTAAAGATTTTATGATGGACATTATTTCTGTTGGGGTAGTGAGGGTCAAATTCATATTATGGAAATTACTTGAAATGTCTGGTCTAAGGTAATCCATAGCAGCATCTACCGAACCTGACAACCCCATCTTTTCAGTAACAGTTATAAAATGTTTGTTAAAAAGTTCTGCAACACTATACACATCTGTCACCAACGGTGGATGTCCTGGAGCCTATTGGTAGCGACCATCTCTCTGTCCTCCTCACCATTTCAGACGGTCGTCGCCCCCGCCCCGACCCTCGTAATGACCCTCCCCCTAAGTACGTCCATGACTATTCCCGTGCCAACTGGAATGCCTACCGGGATACCCTCTCCACCCAGGTCGATAGCCACCCCTTCACCTACCGCCACCCTGATGATGTCACCCATGCCACCTCCTTTCTCCAGCAGACCTTGTCTGAGGCCGTGGAGGCCCACGTCCCTACTGTCGCCATCCACCCCCACCGTCCTACCTTACCCCCACAGGCCGTCCTCCTCCTCCATGAATCCCGCCACCTCTATCGTGCCTTCCTCCACACGTGTAACCCGGACACACTACGACACCACCGGCAACTCCAGCGACAAATTCGTAATTTGCTCGCGGCTAAGAAACGCCGGGACTGGCGACAGACATGCACCCGTTTTAATGCTACTCTACCTATCAACTCGTCCAAGTTCTGGTCAGCCTTCCGTCGCCTTACCGGAACTAAACCCTCCCCCTACTATCCTCTTCTCCATGATGATCACCCCTTCCCTGACTCCCTTAGTAAGGCCAATCACTTTGCCTCCTACCTCTTCGATGTATTTTCCATTCCCGATGATTCCCAGTTCGATTACTCCCTCTTCTCGGATGTCCGCGATCGAACTGACACCTCTATTCCTCCCCTCGCACCTGGTTTCCAGTACTTGGTCAACATTGCACACACGGAACTCAATGCCCCTATCACTACACAGGATCTCATTGCTACACTCTGCACAAAACGCAACACCGCTCCTGGTCAAGAGCGTGTCACCTACGGTCACCTTCGTGAAGCTCCTGACTCTTTCCTCTCCACCCTGGCCAGGCTCTACAATGTAGTCCTGTCCACCGGTTACCACCCCGACCTGTGGAAAACTCCCGTATCCTGATGTTCCTTAAACCTGGCAAACCGCCATCCGCCGTCTCCTCCTACCATCCCATCAGCCTTACCTCGGTCTTCAGCAAGGTCCTGGAATCTATCCTCACCCGCCGCATCCACCAGCATCTCCACCAGCACCGCCTCCTTCCCGTTACCCAGTGTGGCTTTCGGCCGTCCTTCTCCTCCGATGATCTTCTCCTTCACCTCACTCATCTCCTTTCCGACCAGCTCAATTCCCGTCGCTCAGCAATCTTCCGCTCCCTGGACCTCGAACGAGCTTATGACCGTGTATGGCATTCTGGTCTCCTCTTGAAGTTCCAAACCTTCGCCCTTCCCATTAACTACTTCCGTCTGATCGGCTCCTTTCTCTCCCACCATCCTTTCTACATTACCATCCATCACACCGACTCCTACACCTTTTTCCCCTCGGGCGGTGTGCCCCAAGGCTCCATCCTCTCCCCCCTTCTGTACCTTTTGTATACGGCGGACATGCCGCCGCCGTCACCCCCCGTCCACCTCCTCCAGTTTGCCGATGACACCGCCTTCCTTGCCCTTGCCCCCACCCTGCAGCGCTCCCAACATCTTCTCCAATCCCATCTTGACCAGTTCACCGCTTGGTGCAACCAGTGGTTGCTCAAGGTCAATCCCTCCAAAACCCAGGCGATCCTTGTAGGCAAAACCACCCCTTCCTTTCGCCTCCTTGATTTCTATCTCACCATCTATGGCCGTCCTATCGCCCTCACTCCCACACTTAAGTACCTTGGCATCACCCTTCACCGTCGCCTCTCCTCGACTCCCCATCTCTGGACAATCCAAGCTAAGGCACACTCCCCGACTCCGTCTCCTCAAGCTCCTCTCTGGCCATGCTTGGGGTCTGGACCCCTCCACCATCCTCCACACCTATAAATCCCTCCTCCGCCCTATTCTTTGTTATGGCCATCTGGCCTGGATCTCCGCCCCCCCCCCTGCCTTTTATAAATCCCTCCAAATCCTTGAACACCATGCTCTCCGCCTTGCCTATCGCATCCGTCTCCCCTCCCCCACGCGGAAACTGTATGATCTCATCCCCTTCCCCCACCTCCTCCTTTTCCTTGAAAGGATACGGATCCTGTACACCTCCCACAAACTCGATCCTCCTCATCCGCTTGTCTCACCCATCCTCTCCCACCCCTGCCCCCTGCCGCACCTGTATTCCCACATCCCACCCTGTCTCCATCTCTCCACCCTCCTTACACTCTCCCAAGGTGGCTTCCGCCAGCTAACCCTCCCTGATGATGTCCTCCTCCCCTCCATCTACCCCCCTATCAACATTGATCCCCCCACTTCCTGTGTCCTTTCCTTTAGGCACCCTCCCTCCCTTCTCTCTCCTTTTCCCCCCATCCCTCTTCCTCCATCCCTCTTCCCCCGGGCTTCCCCTCCCCCTTCCTCCTTTCCTCCTATCTCCTCTGCCCATGGCATCTCTGCTCTCCCCCCTCCCTCTCCCACCCCCCCTCCTCCTTTCTTTGCAGCTCCCCGGACTCACACACACTACGTCGACCTTCGCGCGCTGGAGATCATCGCCGTCAGTGTCTCGTGTGTGCCGTCGTGTTTAGTGTTCAGTGTTCACCGTCACACTCCATCGTTCACCTGTGCCATCGCCATCTTCAGTGTTTGTGTGTCGTTTCAAAAGTTTGCCGTGTGGCTTATCGTCGAGTGTGAACGGCTCCGTGTTTGTCTTTATGTGTCTACTGTTTTATTGCCCACCGTTCTGTAACTTATGTGTGTTCTTACTGTTTTTTTCTCATTGTGTATTCTATGGCTGAAGAGCAGCGTAGAATGCTGCTGACAGCCTGCCTGTTGTACAGGTTTTAAAATAACAAAAAAAAAAATCTTTGTGATCCCAAATTCTATAAGTCCCTCCAGATCCTTGAGCGTCATACACTCCGCCTCGCCTTCCGTATACACCTCCCGTCCCCCACGTGGATCCTCTATGATCTCATTCCTTTCCCCCATCTGCTCCTATTCCTCGAACATATCCGCATCCTCTACACCTTGAACCTCCTCACCCTCTGGTTGCTCCTCTCCTCTCCCATCCCCGCCCCCTGCCATGTCTTCACTGTTGTGTCCCCCCTACCCTTCATCTCTACACTCTACATCTCCTTTCCCAAAGTGGCTTCCATCAACTCCCCCTTCTGGATGATGCCCTCTCTCCCTCCATTTAACCCTCCTATCAACTCTGATCCTCACTCCCCCTCCTTTCCTCTGTCCTTTTCCCGGACTCCTTCTCCCCCCTTCCATCCTCTTTCTTCCCCACCTCCCCTCTCTTTGCCCCTTCTCTCCCCTGAGTCCTTTTACATTTCCCTCCTCTGCCTCCTCTCATTCCCTCTCGCGTCTGCCCTTCTCCCCCTTTATTAGTCCTCTCCCTCCTTGGTCCCCCCCCCCCTTTTTCGTTTTTTTCTTTCCTCCATCCTTGTTCTTCCCCCTCCTCCAGGTCCCCCCCCCCCATCAGCCTTTGGCTCGGGAGTGTCATCTTTGTGCCGCCACTTTCGTGCAGTGTTCTACATTGAGTGTTCTACAGTGAGTGTCTTACAGTGGGTGTTGTGTTTTTTGGGAAGTGTGCCCTTTATCTCTTGCGAACAGAAACCAGACTGTCGTCGTGTTTTTTTTTAATTGTGTGTGTGCTATGTTACTTGTCTGATTCCTGTGTCTTTTATTAACGTTGCCAACCCCTTTTGCTTTCTGTTTTAACTTTCCGCATTTTTCCGCTATTTTACACTTGACGTCACCGTTTTATCGCCTGTTTTTCTTGTTTCTTTTCTTCTTCCGTTTTTTAAAATAAAATTCTGTAGGCTGTAGAGCAGCGTACTAAGCTGCTGCCAGCCCGCCCCCTTGGGGGGGAATTGAAAATCAATAAAAGAAAAAAAAATCTTAGTGAGCACCCCTCCTCCTCTCTTGGCAGGTCCCCAGACTCGTACACATTCAGTGAACATTCGCGCCCCGGAGATCATCACCTCGTGTTTCTGTGTGTGACGTCGTTCGTGCTTAAGTGTTCCAGTGTTATTTGTTTTGTGCTCCTCCGTTCGCGTGTGACAATTTTCGTCTCTGTATGTGTCCACGTGTCTGAACAAATTTTATCTTGGACTCTACGCCCGTGAACGGCTCCATGTATTTTAAATGTGTATGTCTCCGTTTCTATATCCACCAAATTTTTTCTCTAAATGTCTTCATTTGTCACTTTTGTATTCTCTGTGGCCAAAGAGCGGCGTGCTATGCCGCTGATGACCTGTCTGTAACAGGTTTAAAAATAACAAAAAGAAAAAAAAATCTTAGTGAGTAAAACGGACGAACGTTCTGTCACGCAGTGCCACATATAACACTCTAGCGTGTATGCCGCTCTTTCCTAACACCTGAGCCTTTAGTCCTGTAACGGGAAAAGCCACATATAACACTAACTTCCCATGAAACAAGCTAATGTTACACACTGAGAGGATTTTGAAGATTGACCACGCGTTTGTGTAATGGACAAAGGTATCGGACTATAGTTTTGAATTTAGTGAAATTAACAGAAAAAAAACCAAACGGACTTTAATCTTGGGAGTTAATGAAAGTGATAAAATCATAAGTGAATGAAAAAAATGAACGGTCGCCAGCCCAATTAGTTACATTAAATTGGAAATATACGTTTAAGAAAGTCGAATATTGGCTATTGAAGTTACTTTCGTTGATATTTCCCTTTGAATAGCAAAGAGGATAAAAACTGACACAGTGCACTCTGAACTGTGTTAGCAGCATTTACCAATAACGCACACATCAGCAAACTATAACAACCAATTCTGCACCAAGTTCACACTAATGACAGCTACACTCAAGAGCATTACTTAATCAAATACCGAAATGTCACTGCATGAAGTGCAAAACTAAATTTGGACATGAGATGTTTTTATCTTAATGGACAATAAAAATCAATAAAGATGAATAATATCATAAACACACTGTTTAAGCTCCTCTACATACATCAGCTCTCCTTAGCAACAGTAATAGTTCAATTTTTTCCTAATAAGTGGAGAATATTATGGAGACCCATAAACTAGTATAGTTTCTCTAGTCAACTCTCTTAGCTTCCAATTGTCTCTTTTAGCACTGTCGAAGTGTACCGTGCTACGACTAGCCACATACTGCGTATCGTTCACACCAAGGAGCTTCTCCGTTCGACCGCCAAAACAACCTGTTATATCGCGCCATGCTACTTCCGTTGCGAAGGGATTTCCCTACATCTTTTATATATTACAAATAGAAGTGCTCTAAGCATGAACCAGCTTTCAATAAACATTTTATTTTTATGAACATATTAACATTATAATAATTTATCATTTTAACAAGTCATTTTCCTTTTTTCATATATACATTACATAACTCTAATTTTCCTGTCCCAAATCAAGGACCATAAATAGCAAAGAATTCACACTCCATAATTGCAGGTACTTAGTTATATAATAGAAAGCTACTTCTAATCGTTGTAAGTGTTGCAACTTGTTTAAAGTGTATCCAAGATAATTTTTAAATTTAATTTTTTTTATCTTTAACTGTTCGGTCTTCCATCCCAATGTATAACAGTTCAACGAAATACTCTCTAAGAAAAAAAAGAAGACACATCACGAACGAATTATGGCCAACGGCCTTGCCGCAGTGGATACACCGGTTCCCGTGAGATCACCGAAGTTAAGCGCTGTCGGGCGTGATCGGCACTTGGATGGGTGACCATTCAGCCGCCATGCGCTGTTGCCATTTTTCGGGGTGCACTCAGCCTCGTGATGCCAATTGAGGAGCTACTCGACCGAATAGTTTCGGCTCCAGTCATAGAAAACCATCATAACGACCGGGAGAGCGGTGTGTTGACCATCACGCCCTTCCTATCCGCATCCTCAAGTGAGGATGATACGGCGGTCGGATGGTCCTGATGGGCCACTTGTGTCCTGAAGACCGAGTGCTACTACTACTACGAAAGAATTATCCGAATGGGACAGAAATTCGTAGATGTGCTGAGCATGTACACTCTAGAAGTGGCGTAGTCGGGGGTCTCATTTCCTTTCATAGCAGGACCCCTTTGGTTGTCATTCTCAGCACTGCTATAGCACGGCGGTATCTCGACGATATTCTACGCCCATTTTTTTGCCCTTTATTGCAAGCCATCCTGGGCTTATATTTCAGCAAG
The DNA here is from genome assembly GCF_023864345.2 of Schistocerca serialis cubense. Lineage (NCBI taxonomy): Eukaryota > Metazoa > Arthropoda > Insecta > Orthoptera > Acrididae > Schistocerca > Schistocerca serialis. The sequence continues at coordinate 145,106,057 of NC_064641.1, read as the reverse complement.
ATACTGCTCACACGCACATGGTGGGAGTTTCTACTGAATCATTTCGTTCTCTGGATATGTGCATCACTTCTTCATTCGGATAATTCCATCGTTGTGCGTGTGTTTTTTTGTCTCGTAGTGCATATAAGGAGAGTCATCTCCAATAGATAAAGTGGACGTGTAACAGATTTACTTAACATTGTTTTATAACCAATATGTTACTGGCTTTAAGATGACATACCGTTCAAATCGTAGAAAAGAGTTGAATATACACTGAAAAAAATCAGCTGTAGTCATGACATGCATTTACATTATGGACCATCAAGACCATGACAGTATGTAGCTGAAAGTTACATTGTGAGCGAACAAGGTTATAAACCCGTCGAAAAAATTTAGTGCCAATCATCTTTAAAGTCTTATAACTAAATTGAAGCAGATTTTAAAATAATAAAAACTATGAGGGAATGAATTTAAAATTATGAGACAGAGAATCTTGTGTTATGTAGTTAACTGGCAACATGCCAGAAACAAATCATACGTAATTGTCAAATGATAAAAAACATCAGATTACAGCGTAGCGCTAAAAATATGAATAATATACCACAATCCCTCAAGATACCAGTTGACTGCACAAGGCCGCTTCCTTGTCTCGTAATTTTAACTTTATTCGCTTTTTATTTTTTAAAGTTAATTTTAATAACACAGCTTCCATCCTTGTAATTTTAATCCCATTCCATTTTTACTATTATTATTTTACAATTTACTCGGATTTAGCTAAAGACCGTGAATATTTTTGGTCTTAAATTTTTTCGGCATTTTTACTGCCTGTCTCGTTCACGTTTACTGCTTTTAACTAGAACTGTCGTAGTCTTGTTGATATATAACAGGAACGCATGTCATTGCACGATTACAGCTAATGATGATGCTTTTCAGTGCATATTCAACTCTTTATTACGACTTGAACGGTATGTCATCTTAAAAGCAGTAACATATTATTTATACTACAGTGTTAAGTGAGCCGCGCGGGATTAGCCGAGAGGTCTAGGCGCTGCAGTCATGGACCATGAGTCTGGTCCCGGTGGAGGTTCGAGTCCTCCCTCGGGCATGGGTGTGTGTGTGTGTTTGCTCTTAAGATAATTTAAGTTAAGTAATGTGTAAGCTTATGGACTGACAACCTTAGCAGTTAAGTCCCATAAGATTTCACACACATTTTTTGAACTGTTAAGTGTATTTGTTCCATGTTTACTTTTACTATTGGAGTTGGCTCTCCTTATATACCTTGTTCAGCTGCTACACATTGTTTTGTATCCTGCTTTACTGTACAAAATTTTCTTAGGCTACTTTTTGTATAATTCTTTACAGATCTGAAGACGGTTGATGAAAGCAACCGAAACTAGTAATCGAGTTTTAATTGTATAATAAAAATTGCGGTCAGGGGATTAAAAGCTTTTCAGATTAAAATATTTATTTAATAGGAAACTGACAATCATTACGATTTCGAGATTCCTTCCGTATCACTGGCACTCAAAACGGCAATACATCGCCTTACTTTTAGATCTTATGCGGAATTCTTCCTCGGAGCTTGAACGCACTGGATGTGGGGCCCATTGTTTGTCTGATCACTAACCTTCACGCCAAAGTGAGCAAAATACATTTCTTCGACAAAGTCTGAGATTTTCCGCTGCTGCTTTTTCCCTACAAGATTGCCACATATGTAACAGAAATGGTCAGAAGAAATAATATAACTTCATGAAGCGACCAAATTTGAAAAAACAGGCACCAGTCCACTTGTCAGCCGTTGCTGAAGTTTGCTTGAAAAACGATACGCAAAATGTAAATGTAGGCGTCGACATTACAATATTACAGAAATACATAAGAAGCTGTATTATAGACTATACACTGAAATATTTTTTTCGTAGGTGGCATTGGAAACCTTTCCAAAACAATACTGGCGTTGTTATAATGATTACATACTTACATTTTTCATACTTCAAAGAAATTCTCAATTTGTGTCGCAACTGCATGTGACTGAACATTCTAAATACTTTACCTGACATCAGCACCAAAAAAATACATCAGAAAACCTTTTATCTTTAGGAAAAAAGTTTCAACGACAACCAGTGATAATTGACCTACGTAACTGTATCAAGCAATTGAATTACCATGTTCACACATCTTAATAAAAGTAGATGACAAATTGCAAACACCACGCGAGATAATGAGATACGTTACCATATAGCGCGCTCGCCGTATATTTGTAATCATCTCGCACGCGATGAACTTTATCGAGGTTGGAATTCGACAACATTGTAACTGGAATCTGCGATGTTTTTAATATTAACTTTGAATGAATTATAAGTTAAATGTTTATCACTCATGAACAGAAAATTGAAATAAGTGCATAAAATTAATTCTGAAAATATACTTTAGTGTCTTTTTTTTGAAAATTGCATGTACTTAAAAAATGAACAGAAGATTCTGTACCGCTTTTGAATGAATCTAGCAGTTCATAGAAAGAGACAAAAGTAAGACAGTAAATCTTGATTTTTAGAGTACCAATTTGTAGAAAAATGCCGAACGTAAGAATTATTAAGTTATCGCTCAGAAGAATGATGTGTATTCAAAAACATATACAGACACTGACAGGCCCCAAAGAGTGAAAATTTTTCAGACTGAACAGAATGAAACAATCACTGGATATGGACTACGTAAATTCATCAGAAATACTGTTTATTTGAAGATATTATCTTTCTGCAAAAATAGTCCAAACGAAGTATTGACTATGATCATGCAGAAATCCCCCCCCCCCCCCCCTCCTATCCCCATCTCCAAAAACACAGCGCTAGTTCTGTGAACGGCCGTGGGTGGTAAGAAGCGATACATTACACGAGACTTTATTTATGATTCTCTTGTAACAAACAGATATTTACTGAAGAATGTAACTTTTTTAAGAACAGAAAAGAGCTAGTAAAGAGCAAGAGACCTGACCTTATGCAGAAAGACGTCGTATATTTCCTCAGCAACGTGAACTTTTGTTCGCTTCATATACAGTCAAATCAGTGAATGTGTAATGTAAGAAATTTGTTTGCAATGCAATGCCTACATTATTCAACGTACCAAGTAAGCCAGCACAAATGTTACTTGAGGGGAAATCATACAGACGTAATAATAAAACGTCAAAAGCAACAGAACTGTTTTCTAACACAAAAGTTACCAACTCCAAACTTCCACAAACGTCACGAATCTTCAACACATTTGTTTTTGAAACAGAATCAGTTAAATTCGTGTACTAGAAAGTCGAACAAAGTGTAAGAATTTTTAAGATACCACACAAGATTATTACACATCAAGAGAAGTGCCTGACATTATAAGAACACTTAAAACAGAAACACATACTTCTCATGCGTGAAATATAAACACATATTTTCTTCCTTTCAGCGGAGTAAGCCGCAGTTGTACACATAGTTGAAAGTATTTTTTCATGAATAAGTGAGATTAGGCTGTTTTACATTTATTTCACGGTGATTCGTGCCTCTTGATAATTTGTTATGCTTGGAACGCAAAAGCTTAGTAACTATTTCGTTAAAAATAATAAACAGTAACCATTAATCTTATGGCTGGTTTTCTCGCCGCGAGGGCCGGTAGTGTCGTTCTAACTCTCATACAGTAACAACATTCACAGCGCGGCTGTAAGTTGGTGTACCGCGTAACAACGCTCTAGCACTGGTAACAGCCTCAATTTATCAAGATAGAGAGTTCATGAGTTTTTTCGGGCACATAATATCCAACTGAAGCGACTCAAAAATTGCTATGTTTGATTCTCTGCGATAATTAGTGCCAGGCATTTTCTGTGTGATTAACACCTGTTGATTTTGCGTAGCAGTAGAGGTGAGATGGAATACCTAAGTGTTCATTAAGCCAGGAACGCATGTGGACAGTCTGTGAGGCTGTTGTCATCTTGGAATTGCGACAGGTCACAGCTTACTCGCCATGAAGATGCACAAGAAGGGGCAACATTTGGTTTGCAATATTATTAAATTAAGCATTGTCGTTCAGGTTCACAGTGACTGAACCAGTAAGTTTCATAGTACGAAAAAGCGGCACCATATACCACAGAACTAAATCTGGCCGGCCGATGTGGCCGAGCGGTTCTAGGTACTACAGTCTGGAACCGCGTGACCGCTACGATCGCAGGTTCGAATCGTGCCTCGGGCATGGATGTGTGTGATGTCCTTAGGTTAGTTAGTTTAAGTAGTTCTAAGTTCTATGGGGTTGATGACCTTAGTAGTTAAGTCCCATAGTGCTCAGAGCCATTTGAACCATTTTTGAACTAAATCTGGCTGGAACTATACCCTCCATACACTACACGTTAAACGCCTCAATAGGCCGTCTGTGTAGTTAACGCCTCGTATGATCTACAAAGTGCTTATCCAGACTCGCAACAGCCGCATAATCGACGTAAGTTCCGTCTCAGAGCTTTGGGTTAGAGTTAGTAAACAGAGTCTTGGTGTAAAAAGTACAAGTGAGGATGTGTCATGAGTACTATTGGTATTTTTGGCCCAAGATATACCTTACTTCTCCCATGCTTATCCAAGTATCTCCAGTCGTTGTTTGTGGAATTATCAGTGTAGTTGTACAGGTTTTGCATGTTATTCCGTTTACAGTACTTAATCTGTCGTAAATAGTTCAGAAAAGTTGCCTGGTAAAGTGTGTGTCACCATCGGAAACAACGAAATTAACAGGAGATATGGAAACGGGGAGTGTTGACGCAACAACTTTCAGCTTTGTAACCTCTGAACCATTTAAGAAAGGCAAACTGCTATAAATGGAATAACCTTACAGGGACGTCCACAAGCTGCATGACTAACCCGCTAATTTCACAAAAAAAGATTGTAGACAGTTGGATAACAATGACAGAATTAGGGTATATCTTGTCCCAAAAATACCGTGTAATTCATGGCCAATCCTCGCTTGTATTTTCTACACTAATATTCCGTTTGCTAACAGTCGTCCAAAGCTCTACTAGGAACTTTTATCGATTACGTGGCTGTCGCCTGTCTGGAAACTGTTTTTGGTACACGCGGCTGAATCACCGTGGGTATCTCTGGCCATGCAGCGTCCAATTTTTGTGTCGTTTAGCCCGTTAACAGTCTGCAGGCGTATGTGCCATTGTGACCTATGGCCTTTTGCGAGGTACTGTGCTCCAAATGTCCACTGTGCAGTTCACTTCGCAGTAGTCGTTCGGAATCTGGTTGGTATGAACCGTCACGCAGGCTGGAGTGGTCGAGCGGTTCTAGGCGCTACAGTCGGGAACCGCGCGACCGCTACAGTCGCGGGTTCGAATCCTGCCTCGGGCATGGATGTGTGTGATGTCCTTAGGTTAGCTCGTTTTAAGTAATTCTAAGTTCTAGGGGACTGATGACCTGAAAAGTTAAGTCCCATAGTGCCCAGACCCATTTGAACCATTTTGAATCGTCACTAATTGACAGTAAAATTATTGTTGTATTTGAAACAGACAGTCATTGATAAGTCGAGCCACTCATCCTTGGTCACTGTTGACCACTGCTGATACGCCGCGTTAACTGGCTGTCGGTAGTACCTTTTAGGCACACCGAATACTTCGCGCTAATACACCAGCAAACAGTGAAACTTCATTCACATTGTGGTCATGGGCAGGTCTAAACACAATAGCTCTTTCTGCCCTCCGTCATGTCTCGATGTGTAACCATCTTAGTGCGCTTACTCCATGCAACCGACTGCCACATAAAAATCAGTTCACTACGATGACTTTCATCAGTGATAGAGTGTTACATCACCTCCTGGTACCAGGTCGATACCACCCAGACCACTCCAAAACGACCAGCGTGCTGCATAAAGTATGGGTGGATGTGCAGGGTGCAACAAAATGATAACGAAAGGTCAGGATGTCTTGAGAAACAAATTGAGAACCTGTGTCGAGAAGCGTCATCCGACGATGCTATAGATGGTTGAAGTTATGCATGTTAATGTTTCCCAATGGGTCAACACATTAGCGGCTAATTTGTATTTTTCACACTACTCGCGGTAGGCATCAGGACATTGAGGACGTGGATGGCTTGAACTCATCCACGCCTGTCACGACACTGCGGAACGCACAAAATAGTGTTTCTTGTCAAAGGGTTGGTCTGGCGCAAGCTTTGATCCCTACAATGTTGTTGCTCAGTAACAATGTTGAATGACGTCTACAGACGTAGGTTCCCATCCTCAGACTGTTCCTCAAGCTTACCTCTACAAACCATAGAAGTTTGTCAATGCCGTTTAGTTACATTCTTTTTTTTCCTTGTTGCTCGAACGTGTACTGATTAAATTACCTCCGCACAGGATGAGTCTTCGTAAGAAATTAAAAAAAAAAAAAAAATCTACGTCTTCTGTAATCTCGCCGAACGCTGTTTTGCGATAGTCATTTTCGAATATCTTCGGTCTTCCGATAGTCTCCAACTCTCGGCGTAGTTTGTGCAGCCACTTTATTTTATTAGCTGGCCAATATGTTTTAGCCTAGGTCGCCATCTGATGTTCTTCCCTTCTAATGTCACTTATGCCTTAGTACATGCTGGCGCTGATACAAGATTGAGAGAAGGTGGGGAATATCCTGTGGGTCTTGCCTGCCTTCCCCTCAGTAAAACCTTTCAATACAAGCTTATTTATTTATACAGACATGAAGTTCCAGATTCCTCATTTAACTTTGGGAGAAAACAGAAGAGCGGAAACTAAGAGTCTCGAAACGGATAGGGGATCTAGAAACTTGCTATCTACACTGAGGTGACAAAAGCCTTGTGATAGCGATATGCACATACACAGATGGCAGTAGTACTGAGTATACAAGGTATAAAAGAGCAGTGCGTTGACAGAGCTGTGATTTGCACTCACGTGATTCATGTGAAAAGGTTTCAGACGTGTTTATGGCCGGACGACGTGACTTAACAGACTTTGGACGCTGAATAGTAGGTGGGGCTAGACGCATGGGACATTCCATTCCGGAAATCGTTAGGGAATTCAGTATTCCGAGGTCCACGTTGTCAAGAGTGCGCCGAGAATACCAAATTTTAGACATTATCTTTCAGCACGGACAACACAGCGGCCGATGGCCTTCACTTAAACAACAAGAACAGCAGCGTTTGCGCGAAGTTGTTAGTACTTACAGACAAGCAACGTTGCGTGAAATAACAGCCGAAACGAGTGTGAGACATACGACTTCTAACGTATTAGTTAGAACAGTGCGGCGAAATATGGCGTTCATGGGCTATGGTAGCAGACGACTGACGCGAGTGCCTTTGCTAACAGCACGACATCGCCTCGAGCGCCTTTCCTAGGCTCGTGACCAAATCGGTTGGACCCTATACCACTTTAAACTGGTCAGACGAGTCCCAATTGCAGTTGGTAAGTGCTGATGGCAGGGTTCAAGTGTATCGCAAACTCCACGAATCCATGGACACAAGCTGTAAACAAAGCACTATGCAATCTCATGGTGGTTCCATAATGGTGTGGGCTATGTTAATTTGGAACCGATTATTGACTAGAAATGGTTAATTTCGGCTAGTTAGACACCATTTGCAGTTATTCATGGATTTCATTTTCATAAACAGCGATTGAATTTTTATCGATGGGAATGCGCCACGTCACCGTGCCACAACTGTTCACGATAGGTTTGAAGAACATTCTGGACTATCAGAACTGCAGACGTGAATCAAATTGGTTCAAATGGGTGAAAGCACTATGGGACTTAACATCTGAGGTCATCAGTCCCCTATACGTAGAAATACTTAAACCTGACTTAACCTAAGGACATCACACACATCTATACCCGAGGCAGGATTCGAACCTGCGACCGTAGCAGCAGCGCGGTCCCGGACTGAGGCGCCTAGAACCCCTCGGCCACAGCGGCCGGCCAGACGTGAATCGAATCAGTTTTTCATGGGACGTAATCGAGAGGCCAGTTCGTGCACAAAATCCAGCACCGGCAACACTTTTGCAATTATGGCAACATGGCCTAATATTTCTGCACAGGACTTCCAACGACTTATTAAGTCCATGCCACTTTGAGTTGCTGCACTATGTTGGCCAAAAGGTCCTATACGATATTGAGGGGTATCCCATGACTTGCTACCTCAGTGTATATTTACTACAGATTACTGTTCGGTGCTTACCTCTGAACCAGCAGTTTGGTAAAGGGTACCTGCTGTCAACGGTAAATCCGGCACGGTGCGTGAACTCACTTGCTATCCTAGCAAACGAAAGGAAAATGTGCAAGACAGTAGAGATAGGCATAGGCCCTCCGGGGAAAAAAACTTACAGTAACATAAACGGTAATGATGAAGTGAAACAACGCTCCCCGACTCCAAGCTCGCATAGTCACAGTCACCAGACCTTTGTTGACAATCGTATAGCTAACTGAATTACTCAACCAACTTACGGGAATTCAGCCAGGTAATATTTACAGCGATCGCCGGTATTTGCAGTTTGTGCCTTGAAAATGGTGCGGTGTACTCCCGTCGAAATACCTGCGGTCGCTGTAAATATTACCAGGCTGAACTCCCGTAAATTGTTTGAAAATTGTATACGCCAGGAGAAACTCAGGTCTTACAACTAGAATACTAATAATGGTGAGTGGACACTTTAGTTTCGAATTTGGTAAATTATGACGTCAAAATTGTTCGAATTTGACGCTGCTCTTGTTCTTATACCAAACGCATGACGTATGCTTCTAAAATTTTCAGGTGAAAGCTTTCTAAATGATGTATTTTTCTGAACTGAAATTTCTTCGAAGTTTTGCTAAAGCGATATACCGAACACTGATGTTAAGAAAGAATTGTAACTATGTTAAAATATTTCATGTGTTTTGTTGTTCTCTTCATTAAAATCCTAGGCATCTGCGGCTCGTTAAAAGTGAGATGATGGCAGCTGTATTTGGTCGCAGCAATGCTGATGGTGGTGGTGAAGGTGTGATGGTGGTGGTGGTGGTGGTGGTGAAGGTGTGGTGGTGGTGGTGGTGGTGGTGGTGGTAAAGGGGGAGGGGGAGACAGTAACACATTGTGAAAATCTCCCTCACCCAGATCCGAACACTGGATTCGCTCCAGTTCATACGTGTAATGAGTGAATACAGCAAGCAAAATTGCATGCGCCAAAAAATTTTAGAATGGAAATAAGAATATATCCGGTAAAGATATTTGTATGGAGCATAATACGACAAGTACTCATAAAGTTTTAATTATCACCCCAAGAGAAATTAAGTTACGTAATTAATTTTTGTTTGCTTGTAGGGACAAATCTGCAGTCCTAGAATATGCTGAAATCCCTGACCACACAGTACCGTCGCTCGCCACTAGGAGAGTCAGCAGAAATTGGTGCAGCATATCAATGAACTACCGTGGGGTAATTCGTTTTCTGCATTTTAAGGGGAACAGCCCTTCAACAGGCCTTATGTGTATGAAAACAGTTCGTTTTCCGCCAAAAGCACACACAGTTTCGATAGGAAATTATCGTTTTCGGCCGTCACTGGCAACCTTCAGATCATAAGACGAATGCTGGTAGTTCAACACAACTACTGAGAAAATCTGTAGTTTGAGTGAACTAGTCCTTTCGTCTTATTATCTAAAGATGGCCATTAACGCCGTAAAATTGTAATTTATTATTGAAACTGTGTGTGATTGTGGCGGAATATACACTATTATTTCGAAAGTCACGAACGTTCGAGTACGAGCAAAACGTACACACTAATCCAAAGAAAGGTCGCATGAGGAAGAAATTATTCGACTGGGACGGAATTCAGTAGATGTGATGTACATGTACATACAAACAAATCGTTACAATTTCAGAAAATTTGGTTGATTTATTCAACAGATAGAGCTTCACATATTGAGCAAGGACGCGTTGGTACAGCTCTGGCCCTTATGAAAGCAGTTATTTGGCTTAGGACTGATTGATGGAGTTGTTGGATGTCCTCCTGAGGGATATCGCACCAAATTCTGTCTAACAGGCGTCTTAAATCGTCCAAATTCCAAGATGGTTAAAGGTTCCTGCCCATAATGTTCCCAACATCCTTAACTGGGGAGAGATATAGCGACCTTGCTGGTCAAGGTAGGATGTGGCAAACAGCACAAGCAGAAGAAATTTTCGCCCTGTGCGGGTGCGAATTACCTTGGTAAATGTAAGGACAGGATGGCTTGCCGTAAAAGGCAACAAAACGGGCCATAGAATATCGTCGACGTACAATTGTGCTGCAAGGATGCCGCTACGGTTCCGCCAGACCGCTGCCGTTTGAGGATTAATATGCATAAATATGCAAGGTGATCAGTAAAATCTGTAAGCTAACGTTCAGCAGTCAACACGTGATCTCTTAACCCGTCAGAAACATAAATTCGATCCAGCCTGCTCGCCGAGTGGCTAGTAAAAAACATGTAGCCCTCTAGCTGCCCATTGATCTTTCCCACGTGTCCATGAGTGCCATGTCCCGTCAGATTTTGTGCAACGCGTAGCAGGAGCTTCGGTGTGAGAACACAGTTAAAATCCTCTCCTATCAAGATGTGGTCATATTTACATTTGAATAGGGGGGCAATCTCCTCCGAGTAGGATGGTGCCCGGGCCCGTCGATTGTTAGGTTCGGAGGGTGCATAGATGTTGACAATACGAATGCCCTTCACGGTCAGAGCCAAACCCTGGGCAGAAGGGAGGTAATCGAGGTCACACATCGGAATCCCTTCCCGGACAAAGATCGCTGTGCCACTTCCTCCGTCCGGAGTCGGCGCTAGGTAAGTGTTGTTCCCATGCACGTCGGGAAAGGCAGCATTGCAGGTTTACTCAACGAGCAGAATATCCACGTCTGTGGCGTAAATCATGTCCCGGAAAAGTTGCATCTTTGCAAGCGAACGAGCGGTATTAATGTTTACTGTTCCCACCTTATGCTCTTGGTCTGTTGTTGTTGTCATGTTCATGTCATGTCATTGTGAAGTCCAAGGGCTTTAGTCCACTATTCGTGCTCAGAGGAGTGCCCGCCAACGGGTTGCCCTCCGTTGTTGTCGTTCCGTGGTGTTCATCCTGTAAGTGAGTCGTCATCAATTGGCGGTGCCAATTCCTGTATCTCTTCGACTGGTTCCGCCCAGTGGCAGTGGTCATCAGTGCTAGAAACGTCCTCTGATGCATTTCGATGCGACTGCTGGGACATTGCCCCTGACTCTTCCGTTGGCAGTACCAGGTCAGTCGGTGTCAATGAAGACGGACCATCTGAAAGGCAGGACATCCGGTCACCATCTGACGGAATCCTGTCAGCGTCCTCTAATGGCACGTGTTCCGTGTCAGACAGTTCTTCGGCTAAAATAACTTCTGTGTCGCCTAGGCTAGGGGAGGACGTGTCACCCGAACTATGGCGACGCTTTTTGCGACGCTTCGAAGATGGTTGTTTGCGCGCCCTGCCCTTTGCTGTCGTAGGCGACGCCTCACTGTATTCGTCGAACGTTTGTTGGTTCGTTGCTGCCGCCACTGTCTCGACCTCCACTTCCACGCCGCGTGCCACATGTATGGATGCAAAAGATTCCTCCCTCATCTGACGTGACGTGGGTCTAGGAGCATTCTCCGTGTCACCTCCATGCTCCCCTAACTCAGTCTGCTCTTGCATCGACACGTCCTTGTCACGCTCCGAACTCGGAAACACGTCCCGGCTGCCAACCGACACGTACGTTATTGGCAGTTGCGTGGGAACTTTTCGCTGTGACGCTTCTCCATGTGGCAGTTGCATGTCGCGTTGTATGCACTCAGAGCGGATATGTCCTTCTCCACCACAGCCAGAACACGTGCGTGGCTGGCCATCGTAAATCACAATAGCTCGACGTTCTCCAATATATGTTTCATAAGGACGATCCGCACCTGTCGGACGCCGTTTAGCACCGAATAGGTGCTAAAACTCGCCCAGCGTTCAGACGTATGACTGAGTACCGTTCCATATGGTTGCAGCGATTCAATGACCGTAGATTCTGGTACCTCAAACGGCAGTTCAAAGATCCGTATGAACCTCACTCCCAAGCCTGAAGGAGCTACTGTTACATCGCTGATATGGCCATTAGAGTGTCGAAATTTAAATCCTCTCTGAGCAGAGGCGAGAGTTCTTTCACACCCAGTTTCATCGGTCATCTTGACGTACATTTTACAGCTTACAATGGATAGGTGTATTCCAATTAGGTCTGCAGCAGGTAAACGAACTTCTCACCTCAAAAAACGCTCTATTTCGAATTCCTTGAGTCTGGCATATTCGTTGTCAAACGTAAATTGGAGAGTAGTCTTTCTAAAATTGTGTGCCATGACGATATAGTTAGACAAGAACACGCGCGAGTACCGGGGGTATAAATACGTCTTCTTTCACGCGCGCCCACGGCCGGGGCGACTCCATAGTAAATGAAGGGGGTGTGGAAATGGAAATTAAGTCCCATGCTTCTTGACATAGCTTAGGGGAACGATGCAGGAGACCCGCACAGCCGTATTAGGCAAGGTCCTAATGGAGGTGGTTTCCCGTTGCCTTCCTACGACCGTAATGGGGATGAATGATGATAATGAAGACGACACAACAACACCCAGTCACCTCGAGGCAGGTGAAAATACCTGGCCCCGCCCGGAATCGAGCCCGGGACCCCGATATGTTAAAATGTACGTGAATTCATAAGCTACCAAACTGGTGAAGTCATCGGTCCCTAGACGTACACGTTTCTTAAATTAATCAACACACACACCAAAGCTCGAGGGAGGACTCGAACATCCGGCGGGAGCGGCCGCGCAAACCGTGAGATGGCGCCTCTAATCGCGCGGCCGCTACGCGCTGCCCCAACTCACCCACCTGATATATACAACCTTATCACTCACAGATACGCCTTTCATGTGCTCATTAGTTTTGGTGTTACTGTTAATTACCGTTTATGCATGTTCTGCTGGACGACAGCACATATCACTAAATAAATCGGTGTTTTAGTTGATACTGGCGATCTGAGTGTCTTACATCTGTACGTTTGGGAGTTAGATGTTTCTTCTTCGATACTAAAGGAAGACTTGGCAGGAATGTAGCCACTGTACATGATTGCTGAGAATGTACGGTGGCTAGAAAACCGGGCTCCAGATGCACTACTGAGACCATCGTGTTCGGCGGTTGGATCTGGAGCATCGTACTGCAGCTGCAGGAGCAATTTGAACATCAGTTCCCTGCAAATGACAATGAACCGTTGCAAATTGGTTACTGCAAGGACAGCTCCGAGCCAGACGCCATGCAGCGTGCAGTCTACTGACCCCAAACCACCGCCATTTGCGACTTCACTGCTCTCAACCGAGAGATCGTCGGAGGGTAGGGAGTAGATCTGTTGTGTTTTCTAATGAAAGGTGCTACTGCCTCGGTGATGGCCACGTCTTGGTTAGAATGTGGCCAGCTGAGGGCCTAAAACTAACTTGTCTGCGCGGTATATACTCTGGACCTACACGTGGTGTTACGGTCTGTGGTGCGATTTCGAATGACAGCAGGAGCTCTCTCGTGGTTAGCGCACGCATCCTAACTACAAAACTGTACTTCAGTTCTTGTGCTGTCATTCAAGAGCTGCGTCCCATGGGGTATTTTCCAACGGAATAACGCTCGGCCACCCACCTCTGTTGTGGTGGTGGTGGTTAGTGTTTAACGTCCCGTAGACAACGAGGTCATTAGAGACGGAGCGCAAGCTCGGGTTAGGGAAGGATTGGGAAGGAAATCGGCCGTGCCCTTTCAAAGGAACCATCGTGGCATTCGCCTGAAACGATTTAGGGAAATCACGGAAAACCTAAATCCGGATGGCCGGAGACGGGATTGAACCGTCGTCCTCCCGAATGCGAGTCCAGTGTGCTAACCACTGCGCCACCTCGCTCTCCTCTGTTGTAGAGTGCAGAGTGTTGACATGTTTGCTTGACATGCTCGATCGCTAGATCTGTTACCATTCGAGCTCATATGGGATATCATCAAACGACAACTCGAGCGTCATCCACAAACAGCATTAACCGTCCCTGTATTGACGGACCAGGTGCAACAGGCATGGAACACCATTCCGGTACCGGTACAATACAATTCATGCACGTTTGCATGCTTGTATTCGACATTCTGGCTGTTACATCGATTATTCTGTTACGCAGATGACATGGCCCTGGCTGTGCAACATGAAAGTTTTGAACAGTGTGAAAACTCCCTTAACCAAGACCTCGGAATAATGGGTAAATATTTGAGATCTTGGAGGTTAGTTCCTAACCCAATAAAGTCAGAAGTTACAGCGTTTCATTTAAACAACCAACAGGCAACCCGATCTCTTGACGTTACCTTTGCTGGTAGAAAGTTAAAGCATAAGCCAAACCCAAAATATCTTGGTATTAAATTGGATAGATCGCTTACATTCAAACCACACCTAATAGATACTGCTGCTAAGACACGTACAAGAAATAATATTTTTCAAAAGCTCGCCAATATTAGCTGGGGAGCTGATGTACATACTCTGAATATCTCTTCTGTAGCGCTGGTATACTCTGTTGCGGAATATTGCAGCCCTGTTTGGCTTAACAGCAGCCACACTTCTTAAGTGGATACTCAACTAAACAATACCATGAGAACCATAACTGGGACCATTAAATCCACACCACTACCTTGGCTTTCTGTTCTGTGCAGTATAGCTCCACCACATCTTAGGCGGCAAACCGCCTTAGTTAATGAATGGCGTAAAATCTCCTCCAATTCCAACCTTTCAATTCATCAGGACATTGCCCCGAATCTTTCCCGACTAAGATCTAGAAGACCACCATGGAGAACAGCTCAAAACTTTATGGCTAAGTCTTACGATGCTATGGATTCATGGAAAAATAAATGGTCTCAGACTGGACTATCCAAGAACTGGAATGAAATATCATCTCGTGGGAACCTACCTGGTGCAGAGCTGCCAAGAAGAACTTGGGTTACACTCAATAGACTCAGAACTGGTCATGGCAGAAGTGGCGAGATGCTCTGTAGATGGGGCATACGAGATTCACCACAGTGCTATTGGTGACATCCAGAGTAAACGATCCAGCACATCGTTCAGGAATGCCCTAAACCAGCATTTAAAGGATCCATTCGAGAACTTTATGCAGCCTCCCCTGCAGCCGTCGAGTGGATGGAAAACCTAGACATAGAACTTTAAAGAGACTCCATATATGTGATTGCTGAATGACCTTATAGCGACAATTTCTATATGATAATTTTATCTTATCTATGACAAGATACCTTATTGTAACAACCTGTGCATGCCTACTTTATCCTTAATTGACTGTCCATAAGACGAGACATTATTTATGTGTTATAATGTATGTTGATTTTATCTTTATCTGTCTGTATGTATTTAAGCATGAAACCATTT
Source organism: Schistocerca serialis cubense (assembly GCF_023864345.2). Lineage (NCBI taxonomy): Eukaryota > Metazoa > Arthropoda > Insecta > Orthoptera > Acrididae > Schistocerca > Schistocerca serialis. The sequence goes on along the minus strand of NC_064641.1, from coordinate 145,090,668 downwards.
GTACTTGAAAACCACATACGCTAAATAAGTAAATAAATCGGTTATTAATCAACCAGCACTTAAAATTTGCAATGGCTTATTTTGCGATTATATTAACCTGTGATCTTGCAGTGTTAATCATTTAAATTTGTTACCTTGGGAAATGTATTCCCGAAATTTGATTGCTCTAAATTAATTATTTCTTGGTGTTGTGAGTGTCAGTGAACATCAAATAAACCCGTACGTAGACAGTCGTCCACTTACATGGTCACTTTGAGCGCTTACAGGGGTACTGGGCAGGAGAACACATCTACTGATCACCTCGCTTTCCCCGGTTGACCCGCATCAAGAAGTGTTCTCGGAGGCTGGAGAACGCAGAGGTCGTTCTGTGGCGGCGAGCCCCACCGTGCCTTCCTGGCAGTTGTGCCGGTCCTCGGGGGACCTGGAGACGGAGGAGAACTTTGCGCCAGTGTCTCAGCTTAATAAAGGAAGCGGGCGGCCGGGGCTGCTCAGAGCGCCAGCCGGGGACATTACTCGCCGCCACAAGATCTCCGTTTCCGGTACTTTGTGCCGGCACGGCGAGGCAGGGCGCCGGATGAGCCTCTGGTGAGGCCGCCCGCTGCGAAAAACGCTTCCTCTGCCGCCAGCGAAACAGTCCCATCGATCTCCCGGCTCTCCTCCGTCTTACACTGACGGGTTTCCTCTCTGCACTGTGCGTCCGTGGAGTAATCCTCAATAAACGGTTTACTGACAAAGATTTTGCACGGTTCTCTAAATAAAAATTGTCGCTAGGGCTAGAAGTTGTATTTTACTTCCTCTATCCATCGATTTGCTGAGGCAATTAGATTACGAAATGAGACACTTAAAGTAGTCGATGGATTTTGCTATTTGGGAGGTAAATTACTGACGAAGTAAGGAGGATATAAATTGCAGATTGGCAATGGCAGGAAAAGCGTTTATGAAGGAGAGAAATTTGTTAACATCGAGTACAGACGTAAGTGTCAGGAAGCCCTTTCTGAAAATGTGTGTATGGTGTGCAGCCATGTATAGAAGTGAAATATGGACGAAAAACAGTTTAGACAGAGAATAGAAGCATTTAAAATGTGGTGCTACAGAAGAATACTGAAGATTAGATGGATAGATCACGTAACTAATGAGGAGGTACTGAAAAAAATTAGGGAGAAGAGAAATCTGTGGTACAACCTGACTAGAAGAAGGGATCGGTTGGTAGGACATGTTCTCAGGCAATGAAGTATCACCAGTTTAGTACTCGGGGGAAGGGGAACTTGAGGAGGTGGGGGTAAAAATCGTAGAGGGAGACCAAGAGATGAATACAGTAAGCAGATTCAGAACGATGTAGGTTGCAGTAGTTACTCGGAGATGAAGAGGTTTGCGCGGTTTAGTGGAGCATGGAGAGCTGCATCAAACCAGTCTTTGCACTGAAGAATACAACAAAAAACATCCCTCTATTTCCTAAGAGGTGCGTTACTGACCCCTAAAACACCGACATTAGAAGGCTGGCAAAAACGTTTTTTATTGCGCGTATGCACTGTAGTTGCAGGAAGAACAAATCATTAAATTTCTTGGTGGTTTTTGGTTACCCCATTGGTACGTTGAAGTTAGCACCAGAATACACTGAGGCGTGCAAGACAAGTGACTGGGGGTTGTGGAGCGTATTACTATATAAGAACACGTAGTTTGTTCGCAATATAATCATAAAAAACGATTTCATCTGGTGATGTAGTTCAGAATAAAAACTGAATCTCAAATCTTCAAGCAACACACAAGAATAGCGAATTTCAAGTCAGATGTTCAGGAAGCGCTTTAAAGGCTTCCCAAATAATTCAGAATAACAATAGACTAACAAGTCATAGAAGAACTGAAGATCAAAATAAAAGATCAAGAGAATAAAAGGACCGCACCAATGATACCAAAAACAACATAGTTAATTTACACTAATCGAAACCAGTGAATTACAACACAGAATGACTAAATGAAATTTGTTATAACAGATCTAGGCTCATGGCATCAGAGCAGGAGACCACAATGATAAAATGCATAGAATAATTTTGAGCTGTGGCTGGCTCATGTTACGCGTTGGATTAAACCTTGGTTGCTATTCTGTGTTTAGTCTCCCACGGTAATCGCGATTATACTGTTATCCTCTCACTCTCCGCGAGTGACAGCAGCGGTGTGGATTGATATTCTCACCTTATACTATCTTTGGGCTGTAGCTTATAGTTTCCGACTGTGCTGTGAGGGACCAGTTGGTCGGTTGGCGTGGGGCAACGAGGAAATCTTCACGGCGCGTGGTTTGGCCGGGGCCGCTGGCGGGGTTTACAAGCGGTAGGAGTGTATGGTGCTGTTCCCATTGCTACAAGGTCCGTGGCTTACCGATCCTGGACGCGAAAGTTGAGTTTTGACTTAATCTACCAGCAAGTCACGACTGTTCACATTGTGTAGTTTGGATTTCGTTGTCGGCTGTTGGGACATTCCCGCGAGCAACAACGTGTGTTTTCAAGTTGGCAAATTTTAGCCACCCTCCGGTGGAGTTTCACTGTACTTTGTATTTTGAATTGAACTGCACCAGCGGAATCTTCTGCCTTGTGGCCGTTAAAGTTCCGGTTACCTTCCCTGTCCGTTGACATAAATTCAGGCAGTGTATTTTCCTCATCGTGTTGTCATTGTCCTGCACGGTGTGTAGTTTGACAGCTCAACGTATAATTGGTTGTGGGGGCCAATACTTTCTACGTTGCTCCATTGAACTCCCTGTTGTGTGCTGGTCGGGTGGAGCGGAAGTTATCTTGTCGGTGGGTCCGTTGACCGTCTGTCGGTTGTGTTGTAGTCGGATCGAGAATGGTAGGGCCGACTGCCTGTCTCACCTAAGCGAGTGTTAGTGTTTGTATTCCAGGCCGACCCTCGGAAACTTCTGAGCACCGTTCGGTGTGCTGCCTTTTCTTATTTGTTCTTGTTGTTTGTATTTATATGACTTCCAGCCGATTTTTAAATTAAGCTTGTTTTGGGTCAACGTGTCAGATTCTTTGGGCCTTCAGCCTAATTAAAGAACTGTTTTAAGATAAGGCCTTTTGCCTTTTAAAATTTTAATTTTGGTTTGAGTCTTAAGAGATGGGCCTTCAGCCTATTTTTTTAAAAATTAAAGTTGTTTTGCTCTTAAGGTGTGAGATCGAGTGGACATTCAGCCTAATAGAAAGAACTGATTTAAGATGACGCCTTCTGCCTTTTAAATTTTTGATTTTGGTTTGAGTTTTAAGTTATTGGCCTTCAGCCGATTTTAAATTAAAGTGGTCTTTCCCTTAAGGCATGAGGCTGTATGGCGTATTCAGCTGGTTATTAAGTTCCAAATATTAATGCTGTGTTTTTTTTTTTTTTTTTAATTTTCGTGGCTCTTGTAATGTTTGGTCAAATAAATAAAGTTGTATGTTCGAGTGTAACTGACAGCCGCTTATTTTGGCCCCTTTCCACAATTTAAACTACCTGTCCTGTCCTGCGGATTTAGCAGGGTGTCTCAAATTTATCGTCCTCAGAAGCCCCTCAAAAGGAAACAATGCAATGTTCTGCTAATATACACCATAATAGCCCTCATAGTAACTGGCTGTTCTGTTCCTTTATTATGCTTTGGGGGAGGAAAGTCACACGAATCCAAAGAAATATTGGACTAATGGTTCTGCTTTTAAGGTTACGCGCATTTTACATCCTAGAGGAAAGCAAAACATACGTTTTACAAATGAGGGATATGAGTATGCCACTTCCTTGTTCTTGCAGTTTCCATTAAAATAATAGTCACCGGGTTAATAAGTTTGAAGTTAAAGTTGTAGTCTGCCCAACTCGTGATCAACCTACAGGCAGCATCCTTACCAAAACCAGTTCAGCACTCAATTCATGAGTTACTCGTTATTTAACAGTGCAAGTAAAATCACAGACATTCACCTATCCTAACACATCCAATAAAGTGGACTTATCAGTGATATGTGACTTATGACTATATCAGTGATATGTTACTTATCAGTGATATGTGACGCCAGAAGTGGGTTCAAGTCTGCAGATGTAGCCTTAGGGTGCTGTCGCCGTGATTACCTTGTTTTCCTCGTAGAGAATCATGCCTAAAGGATCTCTGATCCCCACAAGAAAAGCAATATACGAAAGGCACAACAATGTTGCTATCTTTTTTACTCTTTCCACATTCTCCTCAAGGGTAATCAATCACTTTCTTCCCGACCGAAATGCCTATCAGTTAAAGGTCGCACCGCCCTGTCGGCGATTACTTGTTGGAAAATCTTTCATTCAATAGACCCTTGAAAGAAACCTTTAAGTGACCCTCAAGAATAGCAAATTTGAACAACTTTAAATGCTTCCGAAATAATGCAGGATGAGAGGAACCAGTTATTGACTAATTAAAATCCGAAATGATTAAAAACAAGATTTAGAATATAAAAGGACAACACCACTCAGTAATACTAAAAAGAACAGAATTCATTTATACTAGGCCAAGAGAATGAACTACGGCTCACAACGACTAAATAAAATTTATAATGAAGCATTAATGTTAATGGTACCAGAACAGCGGTGATAGGATGCACAGAATAACTTGTCGTGCTCACGTACCCCAGAAAGTCAAACACTGTAATCAGCATCAGAATTAACAAAATCACATATTCAAAATTCGATTCAAGCAATACTGCTTCAAGGACTGCACTACATAACGTCACTCAGGAGATTCACCACCAGACGTAACCAATCATTCGCATATCAGTTAAAGACAGTGTAAGAACATGGGGAACTCTGCACGTACCCGCTGTCTGTATCTGCTACGTAGCACTAGTTAATTTCCAGACATACTTAAACACTAGTTACACTGACCCTTGTAGAGTCTTCAAAACGCAAACACTACCCAAGACGCCACATCAGTCATTGGTCTCCAGCAACAGCAATCAACAACATTCCAGACAGCAAGACAACGCTGGAAGTCTCGTAATTCCAGCCCTCGTGACTGAATGTTCGTGTCGTCAGCCATCACCGACTCTCGACTCATCAGCCGCTTTTACAAGTCTGTGCTGCTATGTCGTTCTACAACGCTCTCTGCGGTCTCCAAAGATAACCACGGCCACCCTGTCCTCCGCACATACAAGGCTGCTATCATATACACTCCTGGAAATTGAAATAAGAACACCGTGAATTCATTGTCCCAGGAAGGGGAAATTTTATTGACACATTCCTGGGGTCAGATACATCACATGATCACACTGACAGAACCACAGGCACATAGACACAGGCAACAGAGCATGCACAATGTCGGCACTAGTACGGTGTATATCCACCTTTCGCAGCAATGCAGGCTGCTATTCTCCCATGGAGACGATCGTAGAGATGCTGGATGTAGTCCTGTGGAACGGCTTGCCATGCCATTTCCACCTGGCGCCTCAGTTGAACCAGTGTTCGTGCTGGACGTGCAGACCGCGTGAGACGACGCTTCATCCAGTCCCAAACATGCTCAATGGGGGACAGATCCGGAGAACTTGCTGGCCAGGGTAGTTGACTTACACCTTCTAGAGCACGTTGGGTGGCACGGGATACATGCGGACGTGCATTGTCCTGTTGGAACAGCAAGTTCCCTTGCCGGTCTAGGAATGGTAGAACGATGGGTTCGATGACGGTTTGGATGTACCGTGCACTATTCAGTGTCCCCTCGACGATCACCAGTGGTGTACGGCCAGTGTAGGAGATCGCTCCCCACACCACGATGCCGGGTGTTGGCCCTGTGGGCCTTGGTCGTATGCAGTCCTGATTGTGGCGCTCACCTGCACGGCGCCAAACACGCATACGACCATCATTGGCACCAAGGCAGAAGCGACTCTCATCGCTGAAGACGACACATCTCCATTCGTCCCTCCACTCACGCCTGTCGCGACACCACTGGAGGCGGGCTGCACGATGTTGGGGCGTGAGCGGAAGACGGCCTAACGGTGTGCGGGACCGTAGCCCAGCTTCATGGAGACGGTTGCGAATGGTCCTCGCCGATACCCCAGGACCAACAGTGTCCCTAATTTGCTGGGAAGTGGTGGTGCGGTCCCCTACAGCACTGCGTAGGATCCTACGGTCTTGGCGTGCATCCGTGCGTCGCTGCGGTCCGGTCCCAGGTCGACGGGCACGTGCATCTTCCGCCGACCACTGGCGACAACATCGTTGTACTGTGGAGACCTCACGACCCACGTGTTGAGCAACTCGGCGGTACGTCCACCCGGCCTCCCGCATGCCCACTATACGCCCTCGCTCAAAGTCCGTCAACTGCACATACGGTTCACGTCCACGCTGTCGCGGCATGCTACCAGTGTTAAAGACTGCGATGGAGCTCCGTATGCCACGGCAAACTGGCTGACACTGACGGCGGCGGTGCACAAATGCTGCGCAGCTAGCGCCATTCGACGGCCAACACCGCGGTTCCTGGTGTGTCCGCTGTGCCGTGCGTGTGATCATTGCTTGTACAGCCCTCTCGCAGTGTCCGGAGCAAGTATGGTGGGTCTGACACACCGGTGTCAATGTGTTCTTTTTTCCATTTCCAGGAGTGTATTTCCTACAGGTAATAGCCACTCCTCTCCCAAGGCGCAAACTCTGAGACTGCTGTACTGCTGGTTGCCTACCAACTCAGGAACCAGTCACTCCGGGACGAAGACACTGGACGGCGTCCCCTCCATGCCTTGCATGCCGATGCCGAGATGTTGTGTGACAGCTGCCACCCATGTCTCTGGCACTGGTTTCAAGATGTAGCTGGTCCGATGTCACACACCAGACTGCTTATCTCTGTCGCTCTGCCCCACTCGTCGACTGCTTTGCTGCCCCGAGCGCTCTCTGCAGCTGCAGGAACACAGCAACAGCTCTGGCTCCTACGGCGTAGGGGATGGGGCTTTAACTGTGTTAGTATCATGGTGTTTAATCCCCGATACCTTAACACATATCCTTTAATCCTGTCCCTTCTTCGTGTTAGTGTTTATCTTACCAGACCACTTGATTTTTAACATTCTTCTATAGCAACACCTGTCAAACGCTTCAATTCTCTTCTGTTTTTGTTTTCCCATTGTCCTTGCTCCACTACCATACAGTACTGTGCTCCAAACGCACTTTCTCGGAAGTTCATTCCTCAGATTAAGGCCTATGTTTCACACCAGTAGACTTCTTTGCCCGTGCTAGTCTGTGTTTTATGTCCTCCTTCTTTCGTCCATCTGGATTTTTTCACTTCCAAGGTAGAAGAGTCCCTTAACTTCGTCTACTTCTTAATCAATAATTTTTGTGTTAAGTTTCCCGCTATTCTCATTTCTCCTACTTCTAATTACTTTCATACTTCTTCGGTTTACTCTCAGTCCATATTCTGTACACATTAAATTATTCACTGCACTCAACACACCCTGTAATTGTTTTTCACCTTCACTGAGGTTAGCAGTATCATCAGCGAATTTTACCTTTGATATCCTTTCACCACGATTTTTTATCCAGTCTTGAACCTTACGTTATTGCTCCTGCGATATGTAGATGAACAGTAAGGGGAAAGATTGCATCCCTGTCTTATACCAATTTTAATCCGAGCACTTCATTTTTAGTCTTGAAATCATATTATTCCCTCTTGGGTCCTATACGTATTACGTATCATCCGTCTTCCCCTGTATCTTACTCCTATTTTTCTCAGAATTTCGAGTATTTTACACCATTTAATACTGTCGAACGTTTTCTTAGATCGACAACTCATGAGCGTATCTTGATTTTTCTTCAGTCTTACTTCCATTATCAAGCGTAAAATCATTACTGCTTCTGTAGACCTTTACCTTGCCTATAGCCATCTAACAGATCCTTAATTTTCTTTTACATTCTTTTTTATATTGTTATTGTCAGCAGATTGGATATATGAGATGTTAAATCTATTTTCCAATAGTTTTCGAATCTATCTGCCCTTGCTATCTTCGGAATTACTATCTTCCGATAGTCTGATGATACGTCGCCAGTCTCATAGCTTTTACTGATCAACATGAATAAATCTTAGGATCCCATTTTCTCCAATGATTTTACAAATTCAGATTGAATATTATATCTCCCTTACCCTTTATTTGATCTCAAGTCTTCCAGAGCTCTTTTAAACACTCACTAATTCAGGATTCCCATATGTCTTCCTTACGGACTTCAGTTTCTTCTTCCATCAAGACATCAGATACGTCCATCCCATCACAGAAGCCCTTCAAAGTACTCTTTTTGCCCATCCGCTATTTCCGTTGCGTTTAGCAGCAGCATAGTACTCTTAATGTTACCACCCTTGCTTTTAATTTCACCGATAGTCGTTTTGACTTTTCTGTATGCTGAGTCGGTCCTGGAGACGATCTTTTTGTTTTGGTTTCTTCACATCTTTCCTGCAACCATTTTTCCTTTCTCCCGCTGCATTTCCTATTCATTTCAGTCCCAAGGGATTTATATTGCTGTATTCCTGTTTTTCCCTGAACATATTCGTACTTCCTTAATTCCTCAATCAATTGAAGTATTTCTTCTGTTACCCGTGAAAGGGGTAACGTCTTTAACTAGAACTCAATACGTCACGAGTACTGGGTTCGAATCCAGATACTATTTAAATTTTGAATAAAAATCACTATCAATGACGTCCGAAGACTTCCTGCGTAAGCAGTCATCCTCTTTCTGCCAACGGCCTTGTCAAACAGGATGCAGAAGTGGACAGTGGTTCAGGACATTCTCTTCGCATTGTGGTGGGAATATCTCACAAAAGGCGGAACGACAGCAGTTATCAACGTCATGAGGATGCAGAAGGCAATGGAAACCACTGCATTCATGACACATAATGTGTATCTATAGGAAATGCGGCCTGCAATTTAAAAAGTGTCATGAAGAAGACTCCATTCTCAAAAGATCCTGAAGTAGACTCTCATTCGTATTTCCGGTGCGGGACTGTCAAAGTTGAGGTGATAATGAGAAAAGTCTGGAATTACCAACGAAGAGCTAACATTCTACGAGTCGTAGAAATTAATGTCAGAGGCCTGAAGTAGTAGAAAAGCTAGAAAATCTGAAAAGGAAAATGAAAAGGCACAATCCAGATGTAATGGGGGTGAGGTGAAATGGGAAGAAGACAATGATTTCTGGTCAGACGAATATGGGGTAGTATGAACACCTAAGAAACTGGTACCGGTCGTCCAGGCATGAAGACGAACAGTGTGGCTGGAAATGGGGACAATCCCAGAACAGGTGGGGAGGGGGGAGGAGGAGGAGGAGGGGGCTGCTGGATAGTGATTGCTCGCTTGACAGTGTCCGGAATGCACCAGCAATAGATGACTTTGAGACAATCTCAACGATGACGAAGTTACAAGTTTTAGAAAATCAATAACAATTCACATTCACTTGTAACCTCAGAAAAAGGGCGCACATCCAGTAAACAATAATATTTTTAATAGCTAAAAACTGTAGGAGTTAATACACTACTGACCATTAAAATTGCTGCACCACGAAGATGACGTGCTACAGACGCGAAATTTAACCGGCAGGAAGAAGTTGCTGTGACATGCAAATAATTAGCTTTTCAGAGCATTCACACAAGATTGGCGCCGGTGGCGACACCTACAACGTGCTGACTTGAGGAAAATTTCCAACAGATTTCTCATACACAAACAGCAGTTGACCGCCTTTGCCTGGTGAAACGTTGTTGTGATGCCTCGTGTAACGAGGACAAATGCGTTCCATCACGTTTCCGACCTTGATAAAGGTCGGATTGTAGCCTATCGCGATTGCGGTTTATCGTATCGCGACATTGCTGCTTGCGTTGGTCAAGATCCAATGACTGTTAGCAGACTATGGAATCGATGGGTTCAGGAGGGTAATACGGAACGCCGTGCTGGATCCCAACGGCCTCGTGTCACTGGCAGTCGAGATGACAGGTATCTTATCCGTTTGGCTATAACGGATCGTGCAGCCACGTCTCGATCCGTGAGTCAACAGATGGGGACGTTTGAAAGACAACAACCATCTGCACGAACAGTTCGACGACGTTTGCAGCAGCATGGACTATCAGCTCGGAGACCATGGCAGCGGTTACCCTTGACGCTGCATCCCAGACAGGAGCGCCTGCGATGGTGTACTCAACGACGAACCTGGGTACACGAATGGCAAAACGTCATTTTTTCAGATGAATTCAGGTTCTGTGTACGGCATCATGATGGTCGCATCCGTGTTTGGCGACATCGCGGTGAACGCACATTGGATTCGTGTATTCGTCATCGCTATGCTGGCGTATCACCCGGCGTGATGGTATGGGGTGCCATTGATTACACGTCTCGGTCACCTCTTGTTCGCATTGACGGCACTTTGAACAGTGGACGTTACATTTAGGATGTGTTACGACCTGTTTCTCTACCCTTCATTCGATCCCTGCGGAACTCTACATTTCAGCAGGATAATGCACGACCACATGTTGCAGGTCCTGTACGGGCCTTTCTGGAAACAGAAAATGTTCGACTGCTGACCTGGCCAGCACATACTCCAGATCTCTCACCAATTGAAAACGTGTGGTCAATGGTGGCCGATCAACTGGCTCGACACAATATGCCAGTCACTACTCTTGATGAACTGTTTTACCGTGTTGATACTGCATGGGCAGCTGTACGTGTACACGTCATCGAAGCTCTGTTTGACTCAAAGCCTACGCGTATCAAGGCCGTTATTACGGCCAGAGGTGGTTGTTCTGGGTACTGAGTTCTCAGGATCTATGCACCCAAATTGCGTGAAATCACATGTCAGTTCTATTATAATATATTTGTCCAATGAATACCCGTTTATCATCTGAATTTCTTCTTGGTGTAGCAATTGTAATGGCCAGTAGTGTGTTTTGCAGTGACAAAACATTTTCTCACTGAACCTATGTATCAACAATTTTTAAACGCTTCCTGCGATTTCAGCAAACGATATTTCAGATTATAGCAATGCACTATAGCTATCAACCCTGAAATCTACATATCTGTACCTATTTGTATTTATAGACATACGAAGTCTTTTATATCTTTATTATTATAGAAATGTGTGTGAGAACCTCGTATTCATCCACAGTAACACAGAAAATGAGTGCAGCATGAATACCTCATGTCTTGTCTTTATTGTTTAGTTATTTAATGAATGTATTATTATTTTTTCGAGATATTTATTTAACTATTGATTACAACTCATAACACAAAATGAAGCTACTTTAAGAAATGGTAAATGCCATGTGTTAGCTGACACACCATTAAAAAGAGCGCCAAAAGACGTTTCTGACAAGCAGACATAAATAATTGTTTGAAAAATATTTAGCGAAAATCTGTTGTCATTTAACGTGAGCACATTAGCGCAAGAATGATTCTTAATTATGTATAAACAGCCAATATTTATAATTGTAGTAAATGGTCTGAGTGTTTTCAGTGTGACATTTTTCTATTTAAATATTGTTGTAATGTATTTTTTTAGTGTAGCAAGTGTTAAAGTTGAATCAAATCATGTCTGTAGAACTTAAGAGTGACATATATTTGGTTGGGATGGCCTTAAGCCAATAGAAAAACAGGCAGTGGCGAAACCTGATGGAATCAAGCGGGAATAGACTTTTTTCGTGTTGTGGCGCCGAAGGGAGCGATTCTGTACACTTTTACGTTTGTGCTCGAAGGAGGCAGACCGGCCTATGATAACTAGTGATATTTGATCACGCATTCAGTAAGGTCATTTTCTAGCTGTATTTTAAGTGACTATCGTAGGACAACTTTTCGGTTATTTGAGCAGTACTTTTTTGTATATACATCATCCAACATAATTCTCTGTAATCTATATCAATTATAACGTTAGAACGCAACATTTTCTATTAGATAATTCATTTATCTTTTATTTTATACTTCTGTGTGTTCCCTTAATTCGAAATTCTAGTCAATCCACGGATTATTTGACTATGGGAGCAGAGCTACAGATTATTATTTGAGCAAGTTAGCTACTGGGCATAATGGCAGATGTGCACGGCTCGACCCCACTACTACACAGAGCTATACTTTTTAAACAAATCCGTACATAGTCCAGTTACCGGCGGTATGAGCAACATCACGTAAAGACGCAACTGATTTGCTCGTATAGACTGCTAGTCAGAAAGGTTTTACGCTGCAGAAACCCATTGGGTAAAGTTGAAGTAGTAATCATTTCCGTATTTTTCGACGTACTACATCTCACATCAATCTGATGTTTGTTGAATGCTGCCTTTGCGGTGTTTCAATGGGCAGCTGTGTGCTTAAAATTCTTGAGGGATGCAAATACTTCGCAGTTTCGGTCAGTGTTCCGCCTCAGGGATTGGAAGCAACACAGTACTTTAAAAGAATTGCAGCCAGATCCCACAACGCACTCTGATAGCAGACTGTGCCACAGTCGTATCTTAAGTTTTTAAGTGATATACACACATCAAAAAGAGTTTTGCGTCACCCCGGTTCCCAGAACTCCTGAAGATAGAAGTTGACTGTGGATATTGTATCACAGACACAGTCCCTTTGACTGTTCAGAGATGTCACTAAACCCGCTCCAAAAGATGAGCACCTATTAGGCGGAGGGGGTCCGACAGCCGTTCAGTTCCAGTCATTCCACCAGGAAAGAGGTACACGGCTCGTGTTGTCTGTATTTCAACCAAGCCTAGACGGTCAGTACCGCGGTTCGGTCGCGTCCGCATTGTTACTTTGTGCCATGAAGGGTTCTCAACAAGGGAAGTGTCCAGGCGTCTTGGAGTGAACCAAAGCAATGTTGTTCTGACATGGAGGAGATTCATATAGACAGGAACTGTCGATGACATACCTCTCTAAGGCCGCTCAAGGCCTACTACTGCAGTGGATGACCGATACCTACGAAATATGGCTCGGAGGAACCCTGACAGCAACGCCATCATGTTGAATAATGGTTTTCTGCATCCACAGGATGTCGTGTTGCGACTCAAACTGTGCGTATTAGGCTGCATGATGCGCAACTTCACTCACGACGTCCATGGCTAGGTCCATCTTTGCAACCACGACACCATACAGCGCGGTACAGATGGACCCAGTAACATGCCGAAAGGACCGCTCACGATTGGCATCAATTTCTATTAACCGATGGGTGTCGCAATGCCTTCAACTACACAATCGTCGGAGACGTGTTTGTAGGCACCCCGGTCAGGCTGAACGCCTTAGACACAATCTCCAGCAAGTGAAGCAAGGTGGAGGTTCCCTGCTGTTTTGGGGTGGCATTATGTGGGACCGACGTACGCCGCTGGTGGTCATAGAAGGCGCGTGACGGCTGTACGATACGTGAATGCCATCCTCCGACCGACAGTGCAACCATATCGGCAGAATATTCGCGAGGTATTCGTCTTCATGAACGACAATTCGCGCCCCCACCGTGCACATGTTGTGAATGACTTCCTTCAGGATAACGACATCGCTCGGCCAGAGTGCCCAACATGTTCTCCAGACATGAACCTAATCGAAAATACCTGGGATAGACTGGAAAGGACTGTTTATGGATGACGTGAATCACCAATCACTCTGAGGGATCTACTCCGAATCGCCGTTGAGGAGTGGGACAATCTGGACCAACAGTGCCTTGATGTGGATAGTATGCCACGACGAATACAGACATGCATCATTGCAAGAGGACGTGCTACTGGGTTTTAGAGGTGTGTACGGCAATCGGGACCACCACCTCTGAAGGTCTCGCTGTATGGTGGTACAACATGCAATGTGTGGTTTTCTTGAGCAATGAAAAGGTCTGAAATGATGTTTGTGTTAATCTCTGTTCCAATTTTCTGTACAGGTTCCGTAACTCTCGGAACCGAGATGATGCAAAACATTTTTTGATGTTTATATACAAAACAGGAACGGATCAGTCGGAGCCAGTGAGAATTTGCTCATTATAGAGACGTGATGCAGTGGGTGGAACAGGAAAGTTGTTATTGGAGTTTTCTTTCCATAGACTTGTTTGGTGCAGACATCCACACTAGTTCATCCTGCAAGTCTCTTCAGTTCTGCACAACCATTTCGTCCTATACCCACCTGCATCTATTTACTGTAGCTAAGCATTGGTTTTCCTCCAGAATATTTATCGCCCACGCATTCTTCAATTGCCAAATGGATCACTAACCTGATACGCTAAGACGTGTTGTAATATTACCCTCCCACAAGTCACCATTAAATTTTTCTGTCTCTAAAAGTTTCGAAAGCTTCAAGAGGCGTAAGACATACAAAAGAAAAGTTTTTTACTTATCTTCATTTTCTCTGCCTGTTCTTGGGTTCAGTAGTTGCGTCTAGGGGTACATACTTGCTGCTGAATGATTATAACGTTGTGGGTTCCTGATGACTAAATAACTGATGAAGCTTTGCCTGTATTATTCTTGAATTTCATTCTTTGTCACATTTTTCAATATTACACCATCTTTACAGTTTCCACTTCTATCACACCAGAAATTACATTATTAGTGACACAATCAAATACACGTCGTGTTCCATCAGTGGCATGCCCACTACTACTGCATTCTGTGGTACTCAATCATCGTATCAGCTACTTCTATAAAAAAAAAGGTTATGATAGAAAAGGGAGTCCCATTACAGTGTCCTACTAATTGACAGCAGCTGTTAAATGGCTAGCTGTGTCATAATGTTCTTTTCTACTAAACCTGGTTTTGTATCTTCTCATTAATTATGCGATCCGTCCATCTGATCTTCAATGTACCATGTTCCAGAAGCCTCTCTTCTGCTCCTGTCTGAACTTTTTACCGTGGAACAGTGCTGTGAAGGAAGGATATTTAGGGTTAAACAACTGGTTGACGGTGAGGTAATTGGAGATGGAGCACAAGCTAGGATGGGAAGCAGACCGTCTGTGTCGTTTTCGAAAGATTCATCTCGGGATTTGCCCGAATTCATTTATGGAAACCAAGCAAAATCCAAATCTGGATCGCTGAACGTAAATTTAAGTCAATGGAAATCGTGTACCTTACCCAAAATTCTGATTCTTTTTCGTTCTCAATTATTTGTTGGATATATTCCAATCGCTGCCCTCGTCTACAGTTTTTACCCTCTACTGCGCTCTTTAGTACCATCTTCGCCTATTCTGTTGAGAATCTCCTGATTGCTTATGAGTTCCTACAATTTTCAGCATTCTTCTGTAGGACCACATCTCAAATGCTTCGATTCCCTTCTGTTTCGGTTTCCCAATGTCCATCATCTACTAGCACACAATTTTGTCCTCCAAATGTGCATTGTCAGAAATTTATTCCCAAAATTAAGGTCTACTTTTGATATTGGTAGACTTCACTTGGCCAGGAACGTCCGTTTTGTCAGTGTTAGACTGCTTTTTATGTCCTCTTTGCTTCGTCCATCATGGGTTATTTTGCGACCTAGGTAGCAGAATTCCTTGACCTCATCTATTTCGTGGTCACCACTTCGATGTTAAGTTTCTTTCTGTGCTCATTTCTGAAATTTCTCATTACTTTCATCTCTCTTCTGTTTATTTTCAATCCATATTTTTTACTCATTAGACCGTTCATTTCACTCAACAGCTCCTGTAATTCTTCTTCACTTTCACTAAGTGTAGCTTGTCATCAGCGAACCTTGTCATAGATATCCTTTCAGCTTGATTTTTAATCCCACTTTTCAACCTTTCGTTTATTTCCGTCATTGCTTCTTCTATGTATAGGTTGAACACTAGGGACGAAAAACTGCATCCCTGTTTAACACTATTTTCAATCGGATCTGATCGTTCTTGGTCTCTCAGTCTTATTTTCCCGTCTCGGTTGTAGTACATATTGTTTATTAGTCGCCGGACAGAGTGGCCGAGCGGTTCTAGGCGCTTCAGTCTGAAACCGCGCGACCGTTACGGTCGCAGGTTCGAACCCTGCCTCGGGTATGGATGTGTGTGATGTCCTTAGGTTAGTTTGGTTTAAGTAGTTCTAAGTTCTAGGGGACTGATGACTTCAGACGTTAAGTCCCATAGTGTTCATAGCCATTTGAACCATTTTTGCTTATTAGTCCTAGTATACTGTAGCGTACCCCCCCCCCCCCCCCCACTTCTCTCAGAATTTTGAACATCTTGCACCATTTTACACTGTCGCAGGATTTTTTCAGTTCGACAAATCCTATGAATGCCTCTTAATTTTTCTCATGTCTTGCTTCTATTACCAACCACAATATCAGAACTGCCTCTGTAGTGCCTTTACCTTTCCTAAAGTCATAATGTTAATTGTTGCTAATTGCCAGTATTTCGAGGAACGATTTAGAACTAATGGCTTACTTATACAATGCAAGTTACCCGACGATAGTACTTTCGGAAACGAAGTACATGTGATTTCTTTAGCATTTATTTATCCTTTTCCAGATTGTCCCTAGACAATTTGATACAGTTTCGCTAGCGATACTCAAAACCGTATGACACGTTAGCGGAAGAATAGTTTCTGTTTATGCAAGCATCTCCTCCTCAGCGCCTGCGTTTCTTCCTTGGACCCACAGTGATCTGAATGGAGGCGATCTTACATTTAGGGAAAGTATTAAAATCACAGGGCGCCAAACGTGGGCCGTATGGTGGATATCGTATTGTCGTGAGTTTTAGCTTCCTAAGCTACTCATTTACATCTACATTTACATACATCCTACGCTAGCCACCATATGGCTGGTGGCGAAGAGTACCCTGTACTACTCCATGGTGACACGTGACGTGTGAGGCCTAACTTTGTCTTGCTGCATTAAAACATTTTCTCTCCCTTCAAATTCTCCTCGCATTGACAGGTAGGAGAGTATTTATATAACAACCTGAGGCTATCAGTTGGTCAGTTCTTCTGTGGAAAATTCGTCAGGTGCTGAAAAAGGTTTTGTGTAGCTCATTTAACTTAATTTTAGTCACTAAAACGAAACCACACTTCCTTGCAATACATAAAATGTCATTTTACTACTTCTTGTCCTTCTTCAGTGAGAACATGTAGTGACTTATTGGGCATTTTTCACTTGCCACTTGCAGACTCACTTTACGTTCGCTTTGACGAAGAAAAGTAATAGGCTGACAGCAGGACAGGAGAGTCAAATGAAGGGTACTTTCTATGCACTGACCAATCTGCGCAAATATCCATTCGCTTGTGCCAAACAAAAGCGTAGACCACCTCCTGGACGCGAGCCATGTTCGATCCTCTTGTCAAACAGGCTACGATAGCAGACATTACAGTCCTCTTCAAATTTAGGGGCGTCATCTAAAATTAATTATCGGTTCATTTTGATTCAATGTGAAGACTGTCTCGACAACTACAATATTTCTTTCTTTATTGCGAGGTTCCTGGTTATACTTCGAGAAGTAAATGTTAAGGATTTCTCTTTTAAAACTTCTGAACTGAATATTTTTTTTGTATTGTTCTGTCAATAATTCTCTATCAAATATTCTGCTAAGTAACTCCATAACTGCGACATTGGCATTTGTAATTTAACACTGCTTCAGTTGTGCAGTCCATAGATCATCTTGATGGCTGGGAGCCCAACTGCATAAAAAATAGCTAACTAACTTTTCTGCACTGTATTTTTACCTACTGAATTTTTGTTATTTTGCCACAATACTCCGTATTATTTTGCTTAAAAAGCTGCCCTCGGCATTCAACAAATTTACAAGATTCCTTTAACAGGAGCGAATGGAGAGGAAGTTCCACAAAAATGTTAACTACACAACGTAGCCAAATGCACGTGTTCTTATATTTCAGGCATTCTGCGAAGAAATCACAAGCTATGACTAGGAATGATATTGACATAAATGGGCTATGAATGTGAAAGAAGAGTTGCAAATCGTGTGAAACCGATAACTGTTGATTCTAAATTACTTGTTGCTTCGTATGCGGTTCCAGGCCTGCTACGTTGTTTGCGCTAATTAGTAAATCATCGCTTATCTCGTAATTATTATGTAACTGTGTACTGGCAATTTGCATCCTGGAAAGCCCTTTTTGTATCAGCTAAGGGGTGGCAACGATTGTGGTATAAAAATTAAGATCAATAGAACACCTGCAATGGAGAAAGAGCTCCAATAGCTCATTACTGAGTGCTTGAGGTGCAAGAAAACGGCACTATATCAGAGATGTAGTATCAACAGCGATAATAATCGTTGTTGGATTTTCTGGACCTGAGGAGTCTAAGGGACAGAACTGTGCATTACGAAATGGTTCGATTAATCTTTTCTGCTGCAGAAATCGTCTCAGTAAGTGACAAAGGTTTTTCTCAAACAGCAGCTTTAACTCTCGTTAATGAAAGTACGTTAATAAAGAAAGAAGTGAATCAAACAAGTGAATCTTACTGTCATATTTCTAACCTATGAAACCGCAATTTTTGGATGACATTTTATGTTTTTAGAGACGGTTATATTATGCATTTAAAAGACTTTTCATCGTTTTCAGGTGTTCTCTGTTAAGTATGAGCGCTTATAACAAGCTGGAACTGTGTGGCGAAGTGGGACTTGAAATCCGATCTCTAGTTTATCACATAGTGAACTACAAGTTGAGCTGTCACATACTTCACTCCAAATTTCTTCATGCCACCAGTTCTTCCCCACTCTTTTCGGGCTTCGCAGAGGCCTTGCCGCTATGTTACTGTGCTATCATATCTTTGAAAGAGTATAGAGTGTAGAGGTCGACACACATGCAACATATTAGTGAGATGACGTATGTTAACTATTTAAAGGAGTCAGTGCTCTAGTCAATATTCATATACGTTAAAGTCATCTGCCGCTCGGCATTCTAAATCTAATCTCTACTCTTCTTGGGCACTGCGTGAGAAAGTGGCAAGATACTTTCGTTGGTCCATATAATGACTGCAATTCGGTTATCTGTTGTGCATGTATGATGTTTTGTTATCGGTTTCTCTCGATGATTTAGAGAGGAGATGGAGAATACACTCCTGGAAATTGAAATAAGAACACCGTGAATTCATTGTCCCAGGAAGGGGAAACTTCATTGACACATTCCTGGGGTCAGATACATCACATGATCACACTGACAGAACCACAGGCACATAGACACAGGCAACAGAGCATGCACAATGTCGGCACTAGTACAGTGTATATCCACCTTTCGCAGCAATGCAGGCTGCAATTCTCCCATGGAGACGATCGTAGAGATGCTGCTTGTAGTCCTGTGGAACGGCTTGCCATGCCATTTCCACCTGGCGCCTCAGTTGGACCAGCGTTCGTGCTGGACGTGCAGACCGCGTGAGACGACGCTTCATCCAGTCCCAAACATGCTCAATGGGGGACAGATCCGGAGAACTTGCTGGCCAGGGTAGTTGACTTACACCTTCTAGAGCACGTTGGGTGGCACGGGATACACGCGGACGTGCATTGTCCTGTTGGAACAGCAAGTTCCCTTGCCGGTCTAGAAATGGTAGAACGATGGGTTCGATGACGGTTTGGATGTACCGTGCACTATTCAGTGTCCCCTCGACGATCACCAGTGGTGTACGGCCAGTGTAGGAGATCGCTCCCCACACCATGATGCCGGGTGTTGGACCTGTGTGCCTCGGTCGTATCCAGTCCTGATTGTGGCGCTCACCTGCACGGCGCCAAACACGCATACGACCATCATTGGCACCAAGGCAGAAGCGACTCTCATCGCTGAAGACGACACGTCTCCATTCGTCCCTCCATTCACGCCTGTCGCGACACCACTGGAGGCGGGCTGCACGATGTTGGGGCGTGAGCGGAAGACGGCCTAACGGTGTGCGGGACCGTAGCCCAGCTTCATGGAGACGGTTGCGAATGGTCCTCGCCGATACCCCAGGAGCAACAGTGTCCCTAATATGCTGGGAAGTGGCGGTGCGGTCCCCTACGGCACTGCGTAGGATCCTACGGTCTTGGCGTGCATCCGTGCGTCGCTGCGGTCCGGTCCCAGGTCGACGGGCACGTGCACCTTCCGCCGACCACTGGCGACAACATCGATGTACTGTGGAGACCTCACGCCCCACGTGTTGAGCAATTCGGCGGTACGTCCACCCGGCCTCCCGCATGCCCTCTATACGCCCTCGCTCAAAGTCCGTCAACTGCACATACGGTTCACGTCCACGTTGTCGCGGTATGCTACCAGTGTTAAAGACTGCGATGGAGCTCCGTATGCCACGGCAAACTGGCTGACACTGACGGCGGCGGTGCACAAATGCTGCGCAGCTAGCGCCATTCGACGGCCAACACCGCGGTTCCTGGTGTGTCCGCTGTGCTGTGCGTGTGATCATTGCTTGTACAGCCCTCTCGCAGTGTCCGGAGCAAGTATGGTGGGTCTGACACACCGGTGTCAAAGTGTTCTTTTTTCCATTTCCAGGAGTGTATATTGTTTCCACCACAAACATGTTTCAAAACTGCAATTGTGAGAGAAGAAACGCAGCATGAATTACTTAGTTCAAGCAGAAGACACGTCACACACTATCAGCGGAATTTTATTTTCCCAAGTTCCCATCGTCGAGTATAGGATGGGTTTGTTGTCCGTTTGTCTGTCTGTTTGTCCGACTGTTGAGACCCCTTTTTCTCAGAAACACTTAGAGGAATCAAGCTGAAATTTGTTTCATATGCTAAGGTGTGCGGCTTCTTGACGATGTAAGTAATTTAAACTTCTAAATCAATGAAGTAAAGACAAGATGAGAGAGGCGGTGACGAAGAGAGAGAGAGAGAGAGAGAGAGACAGAGAGAGAGAGAGATATATCAGTCTTCGGTTTAACGTAGCCTTCACCTCTCAACGAAATGAGGAGTCGACAGCAACAGATTTCGGATTCCACATTAAACTGTAGGTCCCCTTTCCCCAGGTGCATAACTGGGGTTAGTTGGATACATGCAAGTCACCGAACTGGCGTCAAAGTGAAAGACATGCACCAAGCCATTGGGCCAAAAGAAATTGTTGTTATTGTTACTATTTAGACACATAGATAAGTTTTTATGGTATAGCGCGAGGCTTACCCGCACTTGGCCGATTATTTATTACATACTAATTATTGTGGATTATCGTAATACACCGCCCTTCCAAAATGTTTCGACACTGGTTTTATTCAAAGCATATATGCGATGTTAGCGCAGTAACTACGGTGGGAGCTTGAGCTAAAAATCTCTAAATCGCAGATGTGCATTCGTGCAGTCAGTTGTCAGCAGACAGTTTTAACTAGTGGACGTGCAACTGCAGTGTGTCAGTGTTGTCGAATCACAAATCTTAACGGAGCACTAAGTCGAAATAAAGTTACGAGGCGTTCTCCAGAACGTTTTGAAGAAGAGAAAAGTTTCTGCTTAGTCTGCACGCATACCTTGACTCTCAAACATAAACGATGACTCATGAACGCATGCCCCGACTTGACTGAGGTACGAAACGTGGACTGTTCTTTTCTCGAAAAAATCGTCATGGGTGATGAGGTTTGGTGCCATCAATACGACGAGGGGCAGAGATTCACATGAAGGGTCAACATGACGTACATCCGAGACAACGTGATGGACGAATTGAACAAAATCCTAAAGAATGGCTCTGACAGTTTCACGTGGTTATATGGACGTGCTGTGCTTTATGTTCAAGTGGGGGGGAGGGCGCTATATAGAACACCTGAAGCACTACAACTATCAAAAGGTTACTCTATTATTTGTTAATCGAAACGCTTTTGACTGATAGGGTATAACACAACGTCCTTGAATGGGTCCGTGATTAAGGTCACTGTCGATGAACATCCCAACCAAGATTGGGCAAATCTATTCGCTACACACCAGATAAGTACCAAGTTACAAAAACTAAAATTCTGTTGTTGAAAACCCAGTGGACTATAGGATATTTCTCCACATTTGTTACTACTGTATGAAAAACTGCCAAGTTGCAGCGTTGTTCGGAATCATCGGTAACCTGTAGATCCTCTTATAAAATGACTGGGTAAGTCGCCTCGAAGGTCGAAGGAAGGCAGTGGCACATATGACAAGATCCTGTATGGAACTCCGGTGTTCAGACCAACCTTAGAGCTGAGGACTGCTTTTCTACGCTCCAAATTGAAGATGGATCCGTGTGGAATGGCACGGAGACCTTTCCACAGTGAACACGCACGACACCGCCACATCAAGCCTATCAAGATACCTCCCAGGTTCGGCTGCAAAAGCCAACGGCTCATAATTTCGAGACAAACTGCACTAAGAAACAAAGTGGGAACCACAGACATCGTCCTCCTCTAACCAGCAACATTCCATGTTCGTGAGAGCAGACGCTGACTCCGGAGAAGAGCTGGAAGAAGTTAACGCAGAGGAAGTGGAATATCTACTTCGACGCCTCAGTGTCAGAAAAGTAGGAAGCTTCGACCCGCTTTCTGACCAACATCTGCGTCAAATGACTCCACCACTGCCGACTATTTCACAGAGGTATTTAACCAGATCCTCCGCTGGGAGATTTTCTGGGAGTGGGAAACAGCCGGTCGTGGCCATCGCCAAGGCCGTGAAGTATCAACGAGATCCAACCCCTTACCAGTTTTCCAGCGTATGCCTGCTTAAGCACGTTGCGCCTGACAATTGAACGTTGCATCAGAACAACTGTTCCCACTAGAACAGTCTGGATTCCCTGGGGATTTACGACAATGTGGCACTGGTCACTCTGAATGGAGTGAATATTTCAGAACCGTGATCTTCAGTGTCTCGAGTGTACAAAAATGTATGTTCTAGCTCCACAACATTGCATATTTTAGCCATTTGATAGGCCGATCATAGTGCAGCTGGACCTTTGCGCTGACAACACTGTGCTTTAATTGCTTAGTGTGTACGTCGCCAGATTGCCCATAACAGAATGACCCAGGGCTGTACTATGGGACCTCAGCATCAATCGACCATGAACGTAAGCCACTGAGATTACCAAAACACCAGTCGCTACACAAGCAGTGCATATGGTTGCATATGAAATGGTTGTGCCCCTGAACCACAGCGAAATACTTGGTCATCACTGACTGAGGCCAGACGTGTAAGCAACGCGTGGAAGGACTGTTCAGGAGAGTGACAGCAATTATAGTGATTCCGCGTCCCTTCTTGAATTCGCGGTCCTCACTACTACTACGGTGCATCTAATATGGACACGCAGCTGCAGTGTGAGGTACCATACCGGAGCTGCTTGCCAAATGCCTGTAGTGGCTATAGAGCTGACGCTTCATCTCACGCTACGCCTTTGACCAGACTTTCCGTCAGGTCTAGGGGTAGCGTCTTTGATTCATAATCAAAACGTCTTCGGTCCCGGGTTCGATCCCCGCCACTGCCTAAATTCCGACATAAGAAGTCAGCCTCATTCTGCCAACGGCCTTGTCAAAGAGGGCGGAGGAGCGGATAGAGGTTCAGGGCACTCTCTTGTCCTAGGGGTGGGAAATTGCTCCTAAAGGCGGAAGAATCAGCAATGATCAACGACATGAGGATGCAGAAGGCAATGGAAACCACTGCATTAAAGACACGTAACATGTATCCACAGGACATGTGGCCTGTATTTGAAGAAGTGTCATGATGATCTCTCCATTGGCAAAAGATTCCGGAATAGTCCCCTATTCGGGTCTCCGGGAGGGGCCTGCCAAGGGGGAGGTTACCATGAGAAAAAGATCGAATAATCAACGAAAGAATAAGGTTCTACGAGTCGGGGCGTGGAATGTCAGAAGCTTGAACGTGGTAGGGAAACTAGAAAATCTGAAATGGGAAATGCAAAGGCTCAATCTAGATATAGCAGGGATCAGTGAAGTGAAGTGGAAGGAAGACAAGGATTTCTGGTCAGATGAGTATCGGGCAATATCAACAGCAGCAGAAAATGGTATAACAGGTGTAGGGTTCGTTATGAATAGGAAGGTAGGGCAGTGGGTGTGATACTGTGAACAGTTCAGTGACCGGGTTGTTCTAATCAGAATCGACAGCAGACCAACACCGACAACAATAGTTCAGGTATACATGCCGACGTCGCAAGCTGAAGATGAACAGAGAGAGAAAGTGTATGAGGATATTGAAAGGGTAAAGCAGTATGTAAAGGGGGACGAAAATCTAATAGTCATGGGCGACTGGAATGCAGTTGTAGGGGAAGGAGTAGAAGAAAAGGTTACAGGAGAATATGGGCTTGGGACAAGGAATGAAAGAGGAGAAAGACTAATTGAGTTCTGTAACATGTTTCAGCTAGTAATAGCGAATACCCTGTTCAAGAATCACAAGAGGAGGAGGTATACTTGGAAAAGGCCGGGAGATACGGGAAGATTTCAATTAGATTACATCATGGTCAGACAGAGATTCCGAAATCAGATACTGGATTGTAAGGCGTACCCAGGAGCAGGTATAGACTCAGAACACAATATAGTAGTGATGAAGAGTAGGCTGAAGTTCAAGACATTAGTCAGGAAGAATCAATACGCAGAGAAGTGGGATACGGAAGACATCGAAAAAGGTATGATTGTCGGAAGGACAGACTCAGCATACAGGAAAGTCAAAACAACCTTTGGTGACATTAAAAGCAACGGTGCTAACATTAAGAGTGCAACGGGAATTCCACTGTTAAATGCAGAGGAGAGAGCAGATAGGTGGAAAGAATACATTGAAAGCCTCTATGAGGGTGAAGATTTGTCTGATGTGATAGAAGAAGAAACAGGAGTCGATTTAGAAGAGATAGGGGATCCAGTATTAGAATCGGAATTTAAAAGAGCTTTGGAGGACTTACGGTCAAATAAGGCAGAAGGGATACATAGCATTCCATCAGAATTTCTAAAATCATTGGGGGAAGTGGCAACAAAACGACTATTCACGTTGGTGTGTAGAATATATGAGTCTGGCGATATACCATCTGACTTTCGGAAAAGCATCATCCACGCAATTCCGAAGACGGCAAGAGCTGACAAGTGCGAGAATTATCGCACAATCAGCTTAACAGCTCATGCATCGAAGCTGCTTACAAGAATAATATACAGAAGAATGGAATAGAAAATTGAGAATGCGCTAGGTGACGATCAGTTTGGCTTTAGGAAAAGTAAAGGGACGAGAGAGGCAATTCTGACGTTATGGCTAATAATGGAAGCAAGGCTAAAGAAAAATCAAGACACTTTCATAGGATTTGTCGACCTGGAAAAAGCGTTCGACAATATAAAATGGTGCAAGCTGTACGAGATTCTGAAAAAAGTAGGGGTAAGCTATAGGGAGAGACGGGTCATATACAATATGTACAACAACCAAGAGGGAATAATAAGAGTGGACGATCAAGAACCAAGTGCTCGTATTAAGAAGAGTGTAAGACAAGGCTGTAGCCTTTCGCCCCTACTCTTCAATCTGTATATCGAGGAAGCAATGATGGAAATAAAAGAAAGGTTCAGGAGTGGAATTAAAATACAAGGTGAAAGGATATCAATGATACGATTCGCTGATGACATTGCTATCCTGAGTGAAAGTGAAGAAGAATTAAATGATCTGCTGAACGGAATGAACAGTCTAATGAGTACACAGTATGGTTTGAGAGTAAATCGGAGAAAGACGAAGGTAATGAGAAGTAGTAGAAATGAGAACAGCGAGAAACTTAACATCAGGATTGATGGTCACGAAGTCAATGAAGTTAAGGAATTCTGCTACCTAGGCAGTAAAATAACCAATGACGGACGGAGCAAGGAGGACATCAAAAGCAGACTTGCTATGGCAAAAAAAGCATTTCTGGCCAAGAGAAGTCTACTAATATCAAATACCGGCCTTGATTTGAGGAAGAAATTTCTGAGGATGTACGTCTGGAGTACATCATTGTATGGTAGTGAAACATGGACTGTGGGAAAACCGGAACAGAAGAGAATCGAAGCATTTGAGTTGTGGTGCTATAGACGAATGTTGAAAATTAGGTGGACTGATAAGGTAAGGAATGAGGAGGTTCTACGCCGAATCGGAGAGGAAAGGAATATGTGGAAAACACTGATAAGGAGAAGGGACAGGATGATAGGACATCTGCTAAGACATGAGGGAATGACTTCCATGGTACTAGAGGGAGCTGTAGAGGGCAAAAACTGTAGAGGAAGACAGAGATTGGAATACGTTAAGCAAATAATTGAGGACGTAGGTTAGCACAGGAAAGGAATTCGTGGCGGGCCGCATCAAACCAGTCAGTAGTCAGTAGACTGATGAAAAAAAAAATAGACGTCATCTACCGGTACATCTACATCTACATAGATACTCTGCAAATCATGTTTAACTGTCTGGCAGAGGGTTTATCGAACCACCTTCACAATTCTCTATTATTCCAATTTCGTATAGCGCTTAGAAAGAATGAACACCTATATCTTTCCGTACAAGCTCTGATTTCCCTTATTTTATCGTGGTGATCGTTCCGCCCTATGTAGGTCGGTGTCAACAAAATACTTTCGCATTCGGAGGAGAAAGTTGGTGGTTGGAATTTCGAGAGAAGATTCCGTAGCAAGGAAAAAGGCCTTTCTTTTAATGATGTCCAGCCCAAACACTGTATCATTTCTGTGACTGTCTCTCCCATATGTCTCGATAATACAAGATGTGCTGCCTTTCTTAGAACTTTTTCGATGTACTCCGTCAGTCCTATACGGTAAGGAACCCTGCCTGGGATAGATTGAAAAGGGCTGTTTATGGACGACGTGACCCACCAACCACTCTGTGGGATCTACGCAGAATCGTCAGTCCTATTTGGTAAGGATCCCACACCGCGCAGCAGTATTCTAAAAGAGGACGGATAAGCGTAGTGTAGGCAGTCACCTTAGTAGGTCTGTTACATTTTCTAAGTGTCCTGACAATAAAACGCAGTCTTTGGTTAACGTTCCCCACAACATTTTCTATGTGTTCCTTCCAATTTAGGTTGTTCGTAATTGTAAAACCTAGGTATTAAGTTGAATTTACGGCTTTTAGATTAGACTGATTTATAGCGTAACCGAAGTTTAACGAGTTCCTTTTAGCAGTCATGTGGATGAACTCACACTTTTCGTTATTTAGGGTCAACACCCACTTTTCACACCGTTCAGATATCTTTTCTAAATCGTTTTGCAGTTTATTTTGATCTTCTGGTGGCTTTATTAGTCGATAAACGACAGCGTCATCTGCAAACAATCGAAGACGGCTGCTCAGATTGTCTCCCAAATCGTTTCTGTAGATAAGTAACAGCAAAGGGCCTATAGCACTACCTTGGGGAACGTCAGAAATCACTTCTGTTTTACTCGATGACTTTCCGTCGATAACTAGGAACTGTGACCTCTCTGACAGGAAATCACAAATCCAGTCACATAACTGAGACGATATTCCATAAGCACGCAATTTCACTATGAGCCGCTTGTATGGTACAGTGTCGAAAGCCTTCCGGAAATCCAGAAGTACGGAATCGATCTGAAATGCCTTGTCAATAGCACTCAACACTTCATGTGAATAAAGAGCTAGCTGTGTTTCACATGAACGATGTTTTCTAAATCCATGTTGACTATGTGTCAATAGACCGTTTTCTTCGAGGTAATTAATAATGTTCGAACACAATGTATGTTCAAAAGTCCTGCTGACTATCAACGTTAACGATATGGGCCTGTAATTTTGTGGATTATTCGTACTACCTCCCAAGGACGTCATGTACATCTATAGAACAGGCACTTCCTCTCGCATTAAACCTCTCGTGAGGCGTTCCATCAGATGAGCTACCAAGGATGAGCCCCATGCGTCTCCGGGGTGATTTTTCGATCGTGTACAAACTCTAAGCATTGATCAGTAAGAGGGTATGGAGTAAGATATGTCTCATGAACTTATGTCCGGAAATGCATGGTTTCCATGCTAGAGACCGTTTGTTCCATCATCCTTTGTTACGTAGACTGCGGTCTAATACGCGCTGTACCATGCAGCGACAGATACAGTATGCACGGTTTGCTCGTAGAGGGCGGTTAGGAGACGACTGAAACAACTCACTAACGGTTGCCAACAATGACATAACCGTTTCTACATTCTTAATGGAAAGTAAACAAATTTACTTGTATAATAAACGTTGCTCCTCTGGATGTTCTGGAAAACTACTGCAGATACATGTCTGGGACATATTTTATTAGATTCACCAGACCAATAGCAACAAAATAAGTGGAAATCGTACTTCACTTTAACCTCTTACAGCTTTGCGATAGCTTCATATTAGCGAAGTTGCTAAATTTCAGCCAAAATCTTTCATTAGCCTTAACTAAACATTTGCGGACCTATGTTTATATGAACTTCTTTCTTTAGTTTTACGTGTAGAAAAAATATTAAAATATTTGCATATCTTCGTGAACAACGTATGGCTGTAGGCCACCCAATCGACGTCAAACATAAGTTTAAATATTGACTGCGTTTAGCGATCTCTACATTGTTGTTGTGACGAGAGGGATGTTTTCGCCCCTATCTTTTGTCATGAATGCTGTCAGGCTAGTTACGAGCTTTTGCATTTGTTGGCCGTCAGCGATAAGAAGTGTTTGCAGCCGAAGACGCTATCGTAGAAAGTGTTGGTCACTACAACCTCAACGCACTGTAGCGCCGCTGGATTACTTTTCCAGGCATGAGCATCTACTACGAATTTGTTTCTCGAGATGCCCTCTTCAACCTCTCTAAGGTGTTCGATATCTTTTTGTCCCATCCTATATGTGACGCGCAATTGCTGTGGATAAGAGTACAAACAGCATCAACAGATAGAAGTTGAGAGTAAGGGAATTGTATTTGACGATTCAGTACTAATCTTGGACAAGTTCACATATGTTAATTAATTTCCGTTATCTGAAGGTAGTTCATCTTCCTGCCTTTGTGGATGTTAGGTACGACTTCATGTTGCAACTTATAATTGCGGCCTTCTTTGAGGAGTTGGTATATAAATGCAGAGTCTCTTTTTCTAAGTCTCCAACTTCTATAGTGATCTTTCAAGCGGATTGATACTACCATGACAGACTGGTCTATAGAAATTTGCTACAAGTGACTTTGGATATTCCAGTCTTTTCAAAAGCTGAAGAACTTTCTATAACATCGGTCAAAATAAGTCCATTAGTGTTGTGCACAGAAAATGTTTTAAACTTCCTGAATTTCATATTTTTGGACACCCTCAAAGAGAGTTTTCCTAAATGTGGAACAATTATTATTACGATCCCTTGTACCTGCGGTGGCGTACGTAATAGGAGATTGTAAAGGAGCACCCACAGCTTTACAAGCTCTGAGGTAGCTTTGTAAATATCAGCAGTGTAAGTAAAATCTGTGTAATTTTTTCGTCATGAGTTTTTAAAAAAATAAGCTGCAGGTACTGGTTGAACTTCAGGTATCGTTTTCTTCCTGGCGCCTCTGCTGTCTGAACAGAAAGCGGAAGGTTATCTTGTCTAATGTCTGTGTAAAGTAGATTAATTACATTTGATTCACTACTATAATTCTTTTACTTAATATGAGGGTTGTCCAGAAAGTAAGATCCGATAGGTCGCGAAATGGAAACCACAGTGAAAACCAGAAACGTTTTATTTACAACAGTTAGATACATCTTCCACCTACTTCTCTACATAGTCGCCGCTCCAACTTCGAGTTTTGTCGTAGTGTTGTATCAACTTTCCAGTATCCCCGTCATAAAAAGCAGCCGCCTGTGCTTTCGGTCAGTTATCTGCACTGGTCTGCGGCTCGTTGTCTGTGGAAAAATTATCCAGCGGTTCTTGTGAGCAGAGATGAGACTCAGGGGGAGCAAACTACGGACTGTTTTTGGGTGATCAAACACTTCTCATCGGAAACGCTGCAGGAGCTTCTCCATTGTCCCTGCAGTGTGCGACCGAGAATTGGCATGAAGAAGGAACTCCTCGGCAGTTGTGTTATGTGGGCTGCATGACACAGGCGAAATCTCTAACCAGGCCCTCGTACTTGGCGGGAGACGCTATTCTCTACGCATCTTTACGTGCGCACTGTTCACTCAAAACTGAAAAGAGCCACACGACACGCTCAACGGGCGTACTAGAGACACTGCCCAAAACATCTGTGCAAAGCTTTACCGGATTTTCCCAGTGGTTTCCATTTCGCGACCGACCGGAATTTACTATCTGGACAACCCTCGTATTATCATTATTACTTGTCCTAGCCAGATTTTAAATCTTCTTACATCTTGTAACGATAAGCGACGAATTAAGCTGGGGGTTGTTAATGTGATAATGCTATTGATCGGTCGCCATTGCTGCAGTTTGAATGCATACTGCATGGTCAATAAACGATCCTGCAGTTATTCTCTATTAATTTTACAAAGTCTGATACCTTCTAAACAATAATTGAAATACTGATATTTCTTCCCAGGGTCATGTCATGCAACGAACCAACAATTACTGATTATGGTGACACCTCTCTCCACTCCCATCATTAAAATAACTCCGCTTTCTCTTCTTGGTAGCCAATTAAAAAAATAGCTTTAAATATTTCACTAAAGAGAAGGAGGAATTATGCGCAACAGCTGAGACCCGTTTTATAAATCAGTGAACGCTGTACAATATTACACCAGTGTCGTGTGTTAATTGTACGAGTATTTGTTACAGATATCTATATTACGCATGGCGTTAACTCATTTCGTGGAATGTAAACACTCTAAGCGATGTCCGAACACAGCGCTGCCACTAATTTAAAAGGCGTGCTACCGAAGGGCCGGACGGAGGGAGGTGGAGCAGTGGTTAGCACGCCGGACTCGCATTCGCTAGGACGACGGTTTAAATCCGAGTCCGTCCATCCTGATTTTGGTTTTCTGTGATTGTCCTTAAATCGTTTCAGGCAGATGGCGGGCTGGTTCATTTGAAAGGGTGCGGTCGATTTTCTTCTCTAATCCGATGGGACCGTTTACCTGGCTGTATGGTCCCCTCCTACAAATCAACCAAACAGTCAACCAACCTAGGGCCGGTAAAATAATAATGCGAAATATCCTGTAGTTGCTGCTTGTAACGTAGTGGTGTAGAGAGGATGAGGACTCGCGTGCTCGTACTTTAGTATATCGACAGACTGAGCAAGTTGCGAACACGACTACAAGCTCCACAGAGGATCACGTGGGCCCAATCAGCGTCTTCTGAGGCGGAATAAAAGTGCAGACACGCCTAGCGGAGGACCACTTGTCTGTTGTTCTCGAATAGTTCTGAGACCATGTGATCCTCTTCTTATTCATACGACGACAACCGTGGCAGACTTGAGCTTTACATGCTTTACTGCCTACAGCTCACAGTCGGCCACTCTTTGAGTTGGTTTTAAGTGTTGCAGTCCGTGTACTAGTGTACTGTGCTTGTATGGGAAACTCCACAACGCACTTCCTTCAGATTTAGTGGTAAGATGTCTCTGTGTACAGCCCGTCAAATACTGGACACAGATCAAGCATGAAATCAGGAAGAAGGTGTACTGAACTGTGAAAAAAGAAGTAAAATTGAAGCAGTGAACGACCCTAGCTCAAAATGTGCAACAGCGAACACATTTCTGTAGCCATGAGATTTTGGTTATACGGTCACGATGATGGACTACGAAGGTGAAGAGCCGTGTTCAAATCTCCCTCGTGCCCTATTTTTTTCACAAAATTTGGAATGTCCGTCCGGTCATTGGCGTGTCTGTCCGCTGTGTTCAAATTTGTGTCTGTGTCGTGGTGTAACGTCTGTTTGCAACAGCGAGGTGAAAGAAGAGACCTCCAGATGTACGTACCTCTAATTTTTTCTTCACAAGAACCACACGATGTGACTCTAGCGTTCCGTTTTAGAAGTTTTGACTCTTAAATTGCTTTATTGTAACATAGTTCACACCCACTTATTTGTTATTTTTGTTCCTGTGAGAGGTCTATGCCGCATCTCGCATGGTCTCATTGTTTACCATATTTACTTGCGACGGTAAATGTATTCTTATCATATGACTCATATTCTATAACCGACGTATAGTATGCCAATTGACAAAACCACAGAAGGACAACAGACACGTCAGTGACCGGACGGAAGGTTCATAATTTTGTGGGGGAAAAAATGAGGAGTGAGGGAGATTTCAACATCGAGCTTTCACTTCACAATCCAACATCATGTCGAGACGACCACGATATGTTCAGAATTCGCTCGGTGTTGTACATCTTGAGCTTTGGCAGTTCACTGTTTGCTTTTTGTTTCTTTTTCACTCTTCAGTACACCTTCTTCCTGCTTTCACGCTTGATGTGTGATCAGCTTTTGATAGACTATCCACTGGGCCACTTTAGCACTAAATCTGCGACGTGTGTGAAGGAGAGCTTTCTTTCTTAGTAAGCAAGCCAGGTAACACTGCACAACACAGTATACTGTTATGTGTGGCTTCACTGTTCCTCTTCCCTAAGGTGTGAGATGGACGCAGACACAGACACAGAAACGGACACACACACACACACACACACACACACACACACACACACACACACACGAGCGCGCGCGCGCGCCAACACACACTTTAATCAAGATTGATCTTGTTTCTCTGTACGTTCTACCTTTCTGCATTCGCTCTCTTTGGTTTTCCGTGTCGGTATATTTATTTGTTGATTCTATACAATTACAGCCTATCGTCTGAAAAACTAAAATAGGCCATACAAATCAAATTGCGTGCCTATGGAATATCGCCTCAGTTGTGCGACTGGATTCGTCATTTCCTGTTAGAGAGGTAACACTTCGTAGTAATAGAAGCAATGTCATCGAGTGAAACAGAAGTAATATCCAGCATTCCACAAGGAAGTGTTATAGGCCCCCTATTGTTTCTGATCTAAATTAATGACATAGGAGACAATCTGAGTAGCCATCTTAGATTGTTTGCAGATGATGCTGTCATTTACCGTCTTGTAAAGTCATCAGATGATCAAAACGAATTTCAAAATGATTTAGATAAGTTATCTGTATGGTACGAAAACTGGCGATTGAATAAACAAAAGTGTGTAGTTATTCACATGAGTACTAAAATAAATCCGCTAAGTTTCGATTACGCGATAAGTTACACAAATCTGAAGGCTATAAAATCAACTAAATACGTAGGTATTACTATTAAAAATAACCTAAATTGGAACGAGAGACTGCTTACACCACGCTTGTCCGCCGTATTCTGGAGTATTGCTGTGCAGTGTCGGATCTGCATCATGTGGGACTGACGGATGACATCGAAAAAGTACAAAGAATGGCAGCTCGTTTTGCACTATCGCGAAATGGGGGAGATAGTGCCACAGACAAGATACGTGAATTGGATTGGGAATCATTAAAGCAAAGATGTTGTTCCGTGCGACGGGATCTTTTCATGAAACTTCAATCACCAGTTTTCTCCTCCGATTGCGGAAACATTCTGTTGGCACCTACCTACACAGGGAGAAATGATCAGCACCATAAAATAAGAGAAATCAGGGCTCGAATAGAAAAAATTTAAGCGCTCGTTTTTCCCGCACGCCGTTCGAGGGTTGAACTGCAGAAAAATGGAAATGAGCGTATGGCATCGTTGGCCGGGAGGTCCCATCCGGGGAAGCTCGTCCGCCAAGTGCAAGTCTTATTTTAGTCGACGTTACATTGGGGAACTTAGGCGCCAGTGATGAGGATGAAATGATGACGAGGACAACGCAACACTTAGTCTCCGAGCGGAGAAGAACGTCCATCCCAGCCGGGAATCGAACTCGGGCCCTCTTATATGGGAAGCGAGCACGTTACCATCCAGGTAAGCAGACGGAGTGGAACGGCAGAGAGACAGCTTGAAGTGCCAGGAACTGTACTGTGAATTTCAGCGTAATCACGTAGATGTAGATGTAGAAATCACATTTTATTGGATAATAATAAATTTAGAATGTTAATTATTTCTTTGTGATACATATTTTTTTTTTTTAAAAACTGCTTCTGCTACTACACAACTACAATACAGTCATTAACCAGTCAACCCTCTACTAATACTACTGTTATCACTACTGCGTCTATTCATTTTTATTTATTTTGGTCGATTTAATCTGTAGATCGTTGTTTCCGTTACTGGATTCACCCTCACACTAACACTACCCCGGTCAACAGCCATTGTCTGCTACATTCCTCGGGCGTCGGGCATCATGTCAGCAAACTTTCCACTGTGACTAGCAATTCTACCATTCACTGTTACGTCTGAAAGTGCATTTTTCGATGACCATTTGCACCAACGAAATGTAAATGCTTTAGAAACTGTTTCATTCGGTGGCCGCCGACATCAGTTATCTTTACTCCATCTGTTCGTTGTCTAGCCGGGATGGCAGCGGGCTGCCGTGTGGTTGAATGCCTCGTGAAGTCTTCCGTGACCGTCCTGGATGGTGCGGCTGCAGTATCGTCCAAGACGCGCCAGGTCGACTCGCTCCTTAGTGCTGCTTCGGAATCCAGGATCCTTAGTGCCTGACATGCATTACGCACCGCACCTCCGTAGAGAAAACAGTCTACCGATGTGTGTTCTGGCGTGCCCCCACTACAGCTAACTTACGAGTGTCTTTTGATTTTGTATAGATACCTAGCATACGGACCACAGCCAGTCACGTAATATATCTATCCACTCGACGTGTTAGGAAATCTCATTTTTAGTCTCTGCCTATGTTTGGAGGAAATTCGTATGTTCTCCCGCTTCTGCCTGAAGTGTTCCATTCAATTTGCTACAGTTGTAATACGCGATCTTTTATTAACATTTTCGTACTGCCCTCCGTTCCAAGCATCCTTCGTATTTGTATTTGACTGTCTTCCTTTAGCCAGTAAGGAGTTCCT
This sequence comes from Schistocerca serialis cubense, assembly GCF_023864345.2. Lineage (NCBI taxonomy): Eukaryota > Metazoa > Arthropoda > Insecta > Orthoptera > Acrididae > Schistocerca > Schistocerca serialis. The sequence continues at coordinate 145,055,989 of NC_064641.1, read as the reverse complement.
CTTTTCCTAATTTCCTAATCAAGTGGTCATATTCCTAGAATTACTAACAGTTCGTTAGTCGAGGTAGTGCTGTGGCACCCGTTTATCTTGGTAGCAGTCCTCGTTGAACTCTTCTTACTAATGAGGCTGGCTTCACTACCTGCAATCTATGAGCCCAAACACCCACATCATATCCTACAACTGACGGGAATACATATTGGTGGTATGCTCTGACTGTTTCAAAGGGAAGCCGAAATTGCCTATTTACTATGGTTACAATTTTATTCAACGCATTTTTGTATCTTTCCTGTCGGCATATCCCAGCGCACCGTTATTTAAATTCCCATGCACAGCGATGCTCGCTGCGTTTGTGTAATGTCGAAATATAGGCGTTTACTGAGATTGTTACCTGACGCGTTCACGAAAGTTTTTAATCTACAGATGTCTAACACATAGTTTCCCGAGCTCTTCACATACAGTGGCCGTAACTAGTGTGTAGAGAGTGTAATAGTATTGTGCTGCGTAGGTGTTATGGAACTCTACGGAAATGAAGAAAGGGGTGGAATGAGTGCAGTGTCTTGACATCCTCCGTCAAAAAGATCACGGATTACGAGCATTATTATTTCCTACAACGGTCCTGCCATAGGGCATTCAGCACTCGTTAGGTAACCGATTTTTTAAGAGTTTTTAGTGCCGAAAGCAATGTTATTAAAATGCAGTAAAGTAATTTTTCTGAGCCAAAATGAAATTAGCTAACTTCCAAAACCACCGACGCTTAAAAATAGGTTTGTTGGTTCATAATTACGGGAAAACATTTGACAAGACCACCGGACGATTTATCCTCCGTACTGTTAACGATTAAAATGTTTCACTGGTGGTCTCTTGCAAAAAAAAAAAAAAAAAAAAAAAAAAAAACGGAGCAAATTGCGCGGTCGCTCTCTTAATTACATTCATAATGCCCTATTTGTATTTTTGCCCGCGCTTTTTCAATTCATTTTTTTGTTTTTAAATAGGACAATTTTATAGTGATTTGCTCTGGTGATTTTCCGAATGACCTGCGTAAAATTTGATTAGCGGCCGCGTTATTACTTCCGATTGGGGACGCGTAATTGGTTTAACGGGCAGCGCGGCAGTCATACGGGGGGGGAAGCACGCAACCCGGGGTGACCTTGCCCCCCCCCCCTCCCTCCCCCTCCCAATCCCGTCCTCTCACCCTCGCAGTCCCCCGCCCCCCTCATCGTCATCAATATTGCAGCGCGAACGGGGCCGGTGAAGCTGAGGACAGTCGGGAAGCAGAAGCTTAGCAGGGTCTGCGAGACGGCTGTGGTCGGGGAGGAATGAAGTAGGGAGGGAGGGTCAGTGGCGTCGTAAAGCGGAGCGCCCGCTACTCAGCCGCGATTACAGCAGGCGGTCCGGCGCCATCGCCGCAGACACTCTGCACCGCCGTAAAAACACTACAGGAGGGGGCGGAGGACACGCAGTCTCACGGCGCTTGTGGCCACACCTGACTCTCGCCCGAGACACGCTATGGCAGTGGAACCCTGTGGACCCCTATACACCGAGGCGACAAAAGTTACACGATAACGATATGCGCATATACAGGTGGCGGCAGTATCCCATACACAAAGCCACACTACTGGCCATTAAAATTGCTGCACCACGAAGATTAAGTGCTACAGACGCGAAATTTAACCGGCAGGAAGAAGATGCTGTGATATCCAAATGACTAGCTTTTCAGAGCATTCACACAAGGTTGGCGCCGGTGGCGCACATGCAACGTGCTGACATGAGGAAAGTTTCCAATCGATTTCTCATACACAAGCAGCAGTTGCCTGGTGAAACATTGTTGTGTTGCCTCGTGTAAGTAGCAGAAATGCGTAGCATCACGTTTCCGTCTTTGATAAAGCTCGTATTGTAGCATATCGCAATTGTGGTTTATCGTATCGCGACATTGCTGCTCGCGTTGGTCGAGATCCAATGACTGTTAGCAGAATATGGAATCTGTGGGTTCAGGAGGGTAATACGGAACGCCGTGCTGGATCCCAACGGTCTCGTACCACTAGCAGCCGAGATGACAGGCATCTTATCCGCATGGCTGTAACGGATCGTGCAGCCACGTCTCGATCCCAGAGTCAACAGATGGGGACGTTTGCAAGGCAACAACCATATGTACGAACAGTTCGACGACGTTTCCAGCAGCATGGACTATCAGCTCGGAGACCGTGGCTGCGGTTACCCTTGACGCTGCATCACAGACAGGAGCGCCTGCGATGGTGTACTCAACGGCGGACCAGGGTGCACGAATGGCAAAAGGTCTTTTTTTCCGATGAATCCAGGTTCTGTTTACAGCATCGTGATGGTCGCATCCGTGTTTGAAGACACCGCGGCGAACGCACCTTGCAAGCGTGTATTCGTCATCGCCATACTGACGTATCACAGGGCGTGATGGTACGGGGTGCCATTGGTTACACGTCTCGGTCACCTCTTGTTCGCATGGACGGCACTTTGAACAGTGGACGTTACATTTCGGATGTGTTACGACCTGTTTCTCCACCCTTCATTCGATTCCTGCGAAACCCTACATTTCAGCAGGATAATGCACGACCACATGTTGCAGGTCCTGTACGGGCCTTTCTGAATACAGAGAATATTCGGCTGCTGCCATAGCCAGCACATTTTCCAGATCTCTCACCAATTGAAAACGTGTGGTCAATGGTCGCCGATCAACTGGCTCGTCATAATACGCCAGTCCCTACTCTTGATGATCTGTTTTTATCTTGTTGAAGCTGCATGGGCAGCTGCACCTGTACACGCCATCCAAGCTCTGTTTGACTCAATGCTCAGGCGTATCAAGGCCATTATTACGGCCAGAAGTGGTTGTTTTGGGTACTGATTTCTCAGGATCTATGCACCCTTATTGCGTGAAAATGCAATCACATGTCAGTTCTAGTATAATATATTTGTCCAATGAATACCCGTTTATCATCTGCATTTCTTCTTGGTGTAGCAATTTTAATGGCCAGTAGTGTATGTAAGGGCAGTGCATTGGCGGAGCTGTCATTTGTACTCTGGTGATTCATGTGAAAAGGTTTCTGACGTATTACCCGTCTCGGACGGGAATTAACAGACTGCGAACGTGCGATGGTAGTTAGAGCTAGACGCATGGGACATTCCATTTCGGACATCGTTAGGGAATTCAATATTTCGAGATCCATAGTGTCAGGAGTGTGGTGAGAAAACCGCATTTTGCGGGGGCGACGTGTAGACGACCTTCAAGATGGTGCAACCCGGGCAACGTCCTTCAAGAAAAGGACGGTGAAAAGTTTACACAAATGACGACCGTGCTGGATCAGCGGTCTCTCACGGTCTCCACCGGCAGCAGCGTAAAAAAACAAAAATGGCATTTTTAAACGCTAACTCACAAGGCACTTTGACTCCAAATTAAAGATCTTGCAAATCAATGTAGAAGGAATCTACAGATACAAATGCGAATACCTAAGCAGTTTGGCAACTCATAGTACCATTGACATAACACTTTTTCAAGAAAATCACCAACACCAGAAGCTCCTGAAGCAAGATTTACTATCACACGTTTACTGATAGCACACATACCATCTAATAACCACTAATCAGATGTATACATCTGGAACGCTCTCAGAAAATTGAAGAAGAACAGCAACATTGCGTTGAAACAATAGCTATCGAAGGTAATGGTGTAATTGCCATGACTACTTACAAACCACCCAAAACAACCAAGGTAAATTCTGTACTTCCAACGTTCCCTCACCCTTATATACAGCCGTCACACTAACTGGGTTTAAAGCAACACCGATGAAAACGGTGAAAAACTAGCCCAGTGGATAGAAACAGAAGATCTACATGTGAGCTACAGTTCCAAGCACCTGAAAACTTTCCGATCCGCAGCATGGAACACAAACACCAACCCAGACTTGTGTATGGTTAGCAAGGACACACATAACATACCTCTACACCATACAAAGAACGTGTTAAAGAACTATCCAAACAGTCAACACAGGCCTACGCTAGTCACCGTGGGTGTAGAAATCCCCCTAGTAAATTCCATCAAGAAGCCACGATGGAACTATAACAAAGCAAATTGGCCGCAGAACATCAAAGAAATTGAAGATAATATTCGATGGATCAGACATAAAGTACAAAACTACAAACGATTTATCGGGATGGTAATCAGTGCTGCTAAGAGATACATATCCCGAGACTATCGTAAGGAGTAGATACCATACTGGGAAGTCACTGAAAATCAGGAGCATAGGAAAACAAATACTAGAATCATTACAACATAAATGTAAACAAAGATCGAAAACATTAACATCAGTGCTGAACTTTACCCGCTCCAGCAAAAAGGCATGGTCCCTACTAAGAAAATTGGGCTCTGCTTCTTCTAAAACCATTAGTGAACCAACCTTAAGGGCCTCACAGATAGGACAGCACATTAAACAACGAACTGAAAGTGTTCCTCTGGAGCGAACAACTGCTGCTGAAGCAAAGAAACTGTTAGACGAAATGGTAAAAAATCTGCAACCTCACCCCTATTACTCGAATACCTTCACAGAGTTAGAAATAAAAGAAGCCATTAGGAGCGTCAAAAATAGGGAAGCCGCTGGCACGGACGGAAACTTCCCAGAATTCATCAAAGACCTACGGAAGAACGGTAGAACTTTCTCTATGAGATTTCTGCAACAACATTCTCAACACCGGGAAGACCCCGCAACAGTTAAAAATAGCTCACACTGTAGCAATACTCAAACCAGGTAAACTACCTAAAGATGCAGCAAGCTATCGCTCAATTTACTGAGCGTAAGCTACAAATTGCTGGAACGACTCATACACAACCGTATCTACAACGCTATAGATGAAGTGATACCACCATTCCAGGCAGGCTTCTGTAATAACTTAGAAGCTGGCTTTCAAAGAGGACTGAAAACATCAGTGGCATTCGTATAGTTAACAGCTGCCTACCATATTGTCTGCCTGGATGGTCATGCTGAAACTGAAGAAAGCGATCCCATGCCTTCGGCTCACAACTATCCTGAAGAATATGCTCACCAGTCGCAATTTTAAAGTGACAATTGGAATGAACGTCAATAAGATCAAGAATGGACTACCTCAAGGCTCAGTCCTAGCACCACTACTATTCAACATCTACACCAGCGATATGCCTTACAGAGTGAGCAAAAAATTCGTATACGCTGACGATCCGGCCATAGCAGTGCAAATAAAATCTGTCGAACAAGGGGCAATGACTTTAACGGATGACCTTGAATTCTTAACAAATACTACAGAAGATGACGTCTGCACCCAAACCATTCTGAGACAGAAGGCTGCGCTTTCACCTCAACAATAAAGCCCCAACGAAAGGCTGGCCGTGTTATTTGACCAACAGAGGGTGAAACACAATTTCCATCCTAAATATTTGAGCGTAACACTGGACAGGATCCTAACCTACAAAGACCACGTTAAAAATGTTGGCCAGAAGCTCAAAACACGGAATAACATTATTAGGGAATTGGAAGGTAGTTTCTGGGGCGCAGATGCATCAGCTCTACGAACAGCAGCAACATCAATAGTCTACACCAGTGCAGAATATTGTGCTCCTGTCTGTCAGAGAAGTCATCACCGATAACCAACATGATAGACGTGCAGCTTCACAATACTATGCTTATTATCACTGGGACATTAAAATTTACCCCAGTACCTTGGGTCTCCGTCATCGCCAACATAGCACCGCCAAAACTAAGACTGAAAAAAACATCTATTAAAAAATTGGAAAAAATAACACAAAAGGATGACGCAAAATGTCTACCTATTTAAGACGTCATTAGAAATTTACCAAATCACCGACTGAAATCACGAAACCCAATATGGAATAACGGCTACATAAGTGGAGTTGGGTTGTTTGGGGGAAGATACCAAATAGCGAGGTCATCGGCCTCATCGGATTAGGGAAGGACGGGGAAGGAAGTCGGCCATGCCCTTTGAAAGGAACAATCCCGGCATTTGCCTGGAGCGATTTAGGGAAATCACGGAAAACCTAAATTAGGATGGCCGGACGCGGGATTAAACCGTCGTCCTCCCGAATGCGAGTCCATTGTGCTAACCACTGCGCCACCTCGCTCGGTACATAAGAGGAGAGGATAACTTCAACCTTACAAACGCTTGAAAGAAGGGATGGAAGAACTCGGTCAGTACTTATTACTTTATAACTGACCTCTCAAAAGCACTAAACGGTTTCGACTTTGCTAGGAAAGACTGGGATAAGATCAACCGTATCCAAAGTGGCCACACTAGATGCAAGCTTTGACTGTGGGGCACCCGAGCAAACTCTGGACCACATCATGAAAGCGTGCCCTACTAGGAAATTCAGTGGCTCAAAAGAGGACTTGACAGAAGCCACACCTCGAGCTATGAATTGGATCCAAGACCTGGACATCGATATGCAACCAATAGCTTCTGGTCTCACATGATACAAGTCACATTTCTGTATATCATATCACGATCACCACTTGCAAGTATAAGAAATATTTTATTCACTAGTTCATGTTTTTAAATGTATTTGTGTATACATTCCTTTGAATTGTAATGAAAATTTTTGTATTTGTGTTGCTGCCGTGTCATACGATAAATAAATAAAGAACCGCTTTTCGGCTGTTACCTCTCACCACGGACAACCCAGTGCCCGATGGCCTTCACTTAAGGACCTAGAACAGTGTAGTTTGCGTAGAGTTGTCAGTGCTAACAGACAAGCAACACTGCGTGAAATAACTGTACAAATCAGTGTGCGACGTACGACAAGCGTATTGGTTAGGACAGTGCAGCGAACTTTGGCGTTAATGACCTATGACAGCAGACGACCGACTCGAGTGCCCTTTCTAAGAGCACGACATCGCCTGCAGCGCCTCTCCTGCGCTCGTGGCCATATCAGTTGGATGCTAGACTACTGGCAAACCGTGGCCTGGTCAGATGAGTCCCGATTCATTTAGTAAGAGCCAATGGTAGAATTCAAATGTGGCGAAGACCCCACGAAGACATGGCCCCAGGTTGTGGAAAAGGCACTGTGCAGTCTGGTGGTGCTCCATAATTGTGTGGGCTGTGTTTATATGGTCCAAGTGAACCGGTCATTGATGGGAATGGTTATGTCCGGCTACTTGGAGACTATTTGCAGCCATTAAACGATGGAATTTTTATGGACGACTCTGAGCCATGTCACGAGGTCACAATTTCTGGCGATTGGTTTGAAGAACGTTCTGGAGAATTCGAGCGAATGATTTGGTCCCCCATGAATGCCATCGAACATTTATGGGACATAATCGTGTTGTCAGTTCGTTCACAAAACCGTGCACCGGCAACACTTTGGCAATTATGTATGGCTATAGAGGCAGCATGGCTTAATATTTCTGCAGGAGACCTCCAACTACTTGTTGAGTCCCTGACACGTCGAGTTGCTGCTCTACGCCCGGCGAATTGAGGTCCGTCACGGTATTAGGAGATGTCCCATGACTTCCGTCAGCTTAGTGCGTATCGAGGTGACTTCTTGTCTTGCGAATACAATGGTTTAATTTGTCGTCACCCTATGCATAATCTTTAGTCTTTGCTGGGCGCCCTGAGGACACAGCAGGGGTTTTCGAAAATATGAGTCAACAAGGGAACTGCGGCAAGTTATATTTTTTGCACGACCGATGTATTTAAACGTCACCTGCAACGCCTTTTTTACGTACTTTCTACTCGTGATCTATACATATAAAAGGCGATATCCCGACTAAGTGACTCACTCACTGACTCGTCATCGCTCAGCCCAAACCACTAAGAACACAAAATTGTAATTTGCAGAGGGTATTGATTTTATACTATAGGCGTCGTTTAAGAAGGTGATGCATTACTTTTGTTTCGCTTTATTTCATTACTTTCAAGTAATAATAGTATTCATATCGATAACTGTGGTATCGATAACCATTTCGTACCTTTCATTGATATACTTCGCCTAGTGAAAGAGAAGCTGCGCTCTCTTATTTTTGTTTTGTTTTACATGTCACATTCCCTTCTCTCCTTTTTTTCTCGTTCCTTGTGTGTGACCTGTATGAGAAAGAGTATAGGTTGAATTTAGCGGGATAAGGGCGGACCAGTGGCAGGCAAAGTAGTGTAGAGGCAATATCAACTTGACTTGGTGAGCAAGTTCAGGAAAGAGAAGGTAGCACCAAAGATATCCTAGCTGAAGAGTAAGGGTCGTCAGGCTGGTCACGGAGGTGGTCGTCCTACGCGCACCACTGAAGTTTGACAGGGAGAACTGCTGACGGCGAGCACGCTATGCCCTAGTCTAGCGGGAAATGGAGAGATGAGCGGACGCAGCCGGGTGCAGTTCTTCGTATTTGGGTAACAAAAGAAGGTAACGGAATGTATTATTTCGTCTGGGGGTGCGCGAGTGATGTGGGTATCAAGCTTAATTTTTGTTAGTAAAATTTTTAATGTCAGGTTAATTATCATGACTTTGCTGGAACACATGACAGAAAGTAGGGACTTAGTCGTGAGTGGACCTGGGGTGTGGACCTTCAGTTCACGCCGTCACTTCGTTTGGTAGGAGTTTTTATTTGTTGTTCATTTACGCAAACCGTTTTTCTGTTGCTGTAACAATATAATTTTGTTACATTAGTTAAATAATTTCAGGCTTTTCCTTTGTATGATTTATTGTACTGTATTGAACTGGGGACCTAGAAACGACGGAGTGGCTACGTCCCCGCTGTAGCCATCAGTAGTTTACAACCCTACAACAGGCTACAGCAGTCCACTAACCCCACCGCCGCTTCACACCGAACCCAGGGATATTGTGCGGTTCGGCCCCCAGTTGAACCTACCCCCCCCCCCCCCCCCCCACAACCTCTCCCCATCCCCCTGGGAACATCTCATAGCAGACGAGTGTAACCTCAAATGTTTGCGTGATAAAGTAATTATAGTGTATGCGTACATGGAGACAGTGTGTGTGCAGCAATCACCGACGTAGCGTAACTGAGGCGGAATAAGGGGAACCAGCCAGCACTCGCCGAGGCAGATAGAAAACCGCCTTAAAAACCATCCACAGCTGGCCGGCACACCGGACTTCGCCACTAATCCGCCGGGCGGATTCGTGCCGGGGACCGGCACGCCTTCCCGCCCGGAAAGCAGTGCTGACGACCGCGCGGCTAGCCGGGTTACCTTTTTATAAGACGTACTTGAGCACATGTTGGCAACATTTATTGGATGCCTACTAATTGTGATTAAACTGTAATGCTTGTGTTCTAAACTCAGTTAAAGCCTGTAGTCACAACTGCAATTGTGGGGTAATTTGATTTAATTTTTAGTGTTTCATTCATGATTTGTGACTGAGTACATGTTCGCGCCTTTTGCCTTACGTTGGCCTATTTTGTCAGGGGTTGTGTTTTATTGTTACTCCATTTAATTAAAAGCAAAGTAAATTCAAAATCTTTCACGGAGCAGTAATTTTTTGGGGGAATATTAGTTTATTTGCGCAGTTTTCTTTGTATGTTGTGTTCAACCATACAGCACGTGGGTGTCCTTTCTTACATTATATAGTGTATACTGCTATCTCATTTTGGTGTTAAGGCCCCTGGAAACTCAATCATGAGAATACAGGGCATGTCAGACAGATTTAGCGTGAGAATTTTTATTGTTTTTATAGTTTTCTTTGTGCCTTGTGTACAACCACGTTACTTACGTTACACGAAAGTTAAGGTGCCCTTATGCAATTCTACGCAAAGAGATGTAGTGTCGGTCCATATAATTTAAGTTTCAATAACAGTCACAAGCTTAGTAATTTTAGAAACTGTTTAGGGGTGAAACGAGTGTGTTCAAGCATTCCACCCATCTCATATCTTCCCCTGACTTTTTACTGTTTTAATAACTTTTCTGCATTAAAGTAATCTCTGATATCAGATCTTGCCCAATTTTCGTGGTAAAACCAGCAGTAATACTTGTTCCACTGCCTGGATTTAGCTACTTACACACATGTTGCACCGGTGTTAAGAAATAAGCATTGTATTGTCGAGTTGAGGAAGTAAATTCCGTATCTGTTGCTTAATTATAGCTTTCAGTCTACTGGTAGTGAACCAGACAATTAATAGGTGTGCGCTTGATAACTTTGCAGAAATTCGCTCACCACTTTCAAGTAGATCTCGGTCCACGCCCTACATTGTTCTAATTGCAAGTGCACGACTTTGAATTGGTGTGTACAGGGTAGTTGAGTGAATCCTTCATATTCCTTTCCATTATTTTCCAAGAGAAAGAACATGTGACCATAATCATGTACTTAGTGAGACCGTTGCTACAACTGTATCGATAATTTAAAATGTTCCATAGAAAGCGTTTACAAATTTTGCATCTACTGTTATGCCAGTTTTAGGATAAATAAATGTAAAATTACAGCAAACTACATTTGGTCAGTTGCTCAACTTCCCCCCACCTTTGCCTAATTCTAACGAATCTTATTTCACCCAGAATTTAAATGACTGGCATAAGTACTGAATTAATAGTTGCAACAGAGTTCAATGAATAAGTTAATGAACGAACCTATGCCAATCGCAATGACAATATTACAAGCTCCCGCTACATTTATGTTTTGCTTCGTGGTATCTCGCCCCACTAATCTTATCAGCTGCGCCTGTAATTAATTCATTTAACAAATTTGGTAAAAAGTCGATGTTGACCTCCGTTTCTCGGCTGTTTGCCTACAGCAACTGAAATAGAGTTTTTAACCATGAAGTAAAATGCATAGCAAGACTAGGAGACAGCCTATAAAGAAAATGTCATTGAGTCATGTGTATAGAAGAACCAGACGGTAATCCTACGAAGGACTGTTTGAAATTCCATCCCTAAGGGGTGAAAAATCGGATGAAAAGTTTTTGAAAATACGTCGCTGTTATGGCAATTTTGAGGCTAGACCTACGAAAATTGGTATTTGGTTTCTTGGGCAGAAATAAAGAAATATGTGTTTCATTAATTTTGGAAACTTAATCGCTGTCGGTGAGAAATAGTAGGTGAAAGTTGTTTTTGAAAATAAATCATTATTAAACAACTACCAAAGTTACATCTATGAAGATTGGTATTTGAGTTCACAGTCCCAAATAAGGAAATACATATTTCAGTGTTTTTGCAAATTCAATAGTGGAGGAAGTTTATTATGAAAATATTTAATTATGAAAGCATTTTTGAAGCTAAATCCATTAAAATTTGAATTTGGCTTCTCAGTTAGATATAAAAAAATACGTATTTCACTGTTTTTGGAAATTCAGCTGCTAAGTGGATGAAATAGGAACTGAAACTTCTCACGGAAATATTTCTTTACGCAATCATTTTTGAAGCCAAATCTATTAAAATTTGTATTTAGTTTCTCTGTTGGAAATTAAAAAAACATGTTTTACACTGTTTTTGGAAATTCAACTCCTAAGAGCATGAAATAGGGCTATCATCACCCAGCCAAAGCTGCTAAGGATAGAAACTTGAAATTTGGAGACAGTGTTGATATTACACTGTAGGCATTGTTTAAGAAGAGATTGTTCGAAATTCCACTCCTAAGGGGGAAAAATAAGGGATGATAAGTTTTATGGAATTATTTCATGATGAAAGCCGTTTCAAAGCTAAATCTATGAAAATTTGTATTTGGTTTCTCTGTTAGAAATGAAAAAAAGTATATGTTTGACTGGTTTTTAGGGGACGAAAGTTTCTGTGGAGATAACACCACAAGAGTGCGAAACGTCCGATTAGCAGAAACATTGGACTCCAGCTACTGGAGTCGCTATTTCGTCAGAAGTATATTCGGAAAACGCCATGCTCCTATGGTCTTAAATAGCGTGAAAGTTTAGAAAGTGTTGCAATTTGTGAGAAACGTAAAAATTCGATTAAAGAAAAAAAAAGTTCTACCCAGAACATACAGTCTACGCGAGCGAAGCTAGCTAGCACTACTGAACATAATTATATCGGACTCCCAACTCTGCGGTACAACACAAATTTTACGAACACATACATTTACTTTGTGTTCACAGCTTTGAAAGTGAGATTGAGGAAAAAACGATTTTTTTCGTACGATAACTGAAAGGTAGGAGTAGATATGGTCAATGATTTAGTATTCACCGGCACTAGATTTACGTAACAACTGATTTACATGTCAGTAGAAGAGCATTCAGGCACACATTCATACTCACTACATTACCTAACACGCATAAAAATAACGCTGTAATTTTCGTAAAAATATATTGTGTAGCTAGTAAAATTCAATGACTTGACTGTAATAGCTCTGAACAGTAAATTTCGTCAGGTAAGTGGGATGAAGCGAAGTAAAATACACAGTAGTGGTAAACAGTATTGCTGAATCGGGTTCGTCTTTACGTTTCGATAGAATAAGTAATATTATTTTATAGTGTTGGATAAAACAATATGATCAAAAGAAAGATAACGTGACTGACGCCAAGAAAGTTTCAAAATAAATTTTTGGGGGCTGCACTTTACAATTTTTGTTGATAGATTTAGCTTTGTGGATGCATTGTTGATATGGGTGTCTTTAATTTATTGACAGATGGGCATCTTTGATTCTCATTGACTCTTACTCTCTCACTCTCTCTCAATCATTTAGTAGCGGTTTCATGTTAAATAATCCGTGGCGGCAAACATCTTCCTCCTTCCATTCAGTAAACCACCACCACACATACATCAGGCCACATGTTTTGTTTCGCACACCACTAGCGTACACCACTATATCGAAATCACTGCCAGCAACGAACTGTCAATGTTTGACTCTAACAACAAATAACCCATTTGGCATACTCAGTGCTGCTCCCTTCCAAACCTTAAAAACTTTTTTTACTCATATCTTATATTTTATACAACATACTCTAACATTTGCATATTATTTAAGTCTTAAAGAATATTTATCATAGTAATAATGAGAAATAACATTACGACTTGCAGATAGTAAATAAACGCATTTACACAAGTAGTTCCTCACGCCACTAACAGGAGGCACCCGTTGGTGTGTTCACCTTCCCAGATCACTCGTTTCCAGTCATCCAGCGTCCAGTGGCGTCCCTCTTTACATCATGTCAACCGTCGTTTAGTATTGATCACATAAATGTGTGGCTTATGGGCAGCTAGTCAACCATTGCAGCCGATTCTTTTTAACTTCCTATGCAGACTCCTGCTGCCAACTGAACTTCTCCTAGCACTTCGGATCTCACGAGTGATTGTTTCCGCTGATTTGCTTTAGCTGTCGTTGTTTCTTCGCGATAACACTCTACAGTCACATCACCAATACTCTTCGGCAGCTTTAGAAGGGTTGAAATGTCCCTCATAGAGTTGTTGCTCAGTTGCCATCCAGCGACTAGTCAACGTTCGTAGACACTGATCTTTCCTGACTGACTCATTCTGCTGTCTCTGCTTCTCTACTGATGTCACAATTCTCCCTGCCTCCTTTTTCATTGGCATGTTCCCCTCTCGTGACATTTATATGTCAATCTGGGACTGCGGAGGGGTGCCTGGAGACTTTTTATCAGGTAGTGTATGATTCGCTGATAAAAAGATCTTGTTTTTACATTTTCCATAGAATGCAACACATACTGTATACGTCTACTGTAACTTCATATAGATAATACCATAGTATTGTGCACTTTTTGGTCTAATCAGTTGTAGGAAAGTAGCAGTTGTCGTACACATGAGAAAAATAAGAAGATTACGAAGGAGGAGAAGGTTCATTAGCAGCTAATCCTGCGCATATGTGAGCCTTTAATGACATGACAATGTTTTTTATTTTGGCCTTGGTTCCAAACCCTAACCGAAATTTTATTACGGCACTGGTTGTGAGTGATAAATAGGCGTAAACGAACGTGAAATATCGAAGTTTTCTCCAGCATCAGCTTGGAAGTCTGAAATTGAGATTACATGACGAAAATTTTTTAAAGGACTGAGAATCCTATCCAGCACCTGTTGTCCCTGGTACCCAACAACTAAAGATGTTAAACATGGTTTCACAAATAAAAACGTTTCATAAGTAACAAAGTATCCTCATGTCTAACCTTGTAATGTTGTGACGGGAAGCTATTTGATGGACGTTATTCGAACCCAACTACTAGTGACTTAAGTAATCATATTCAGATGATAGATTGCAAATTTTTTCAACATTAGAGAGATGTTTGAGTCTGAAATAAGACGAGGATTTTTTTGCCTTAGCAGGATATACAGGGTGATTGTAATTAGAGTTTCAGATTCAAAACGCTCTTAAAAAAAATAAAAAAAGGGCCACTGCTCACGATGCATGATGACGCCAAATTTGAACGGAATGTTGGAATGTTATCGAAAAAGTTGGAAACGTTATGGAAACAAAACAAAAAAAAATGCAGATTTTCCCACTAGATGGCGCTATAAGCTTCATAACCGAAATGGGTTGGCGACAAATGACTGATGAACCGTACTACGACGGCTGTGGTGAGAGTTACACATTAAACCAACCGTACTGTGCAATGTGAATGACCGCATAAGGTTTGGCATTCAACAGTTGTGAGATTGTCAGCTAGGTAAGCCCTTCCACCATGGCAATGTCGTACCGCATCGGACGGGAAAAATCGGTTTTTAATTGACCTAACGTAAAAACCGCAAAGAAAGCAACGATGACATCGGCTTTTAATTGTCCGGATACCAGGAGAAGCTCTAAAAGCCATAATGAAATCGGCTTTTAACTGTCCTGATACTATCGCAAGACATGTTCAGTATGCTGCCCACCGTCTTCTGCTACAAGCTGAAATCGTGAAACAGCATGTTACACAACCGATCGGAGCACCTCAGGAGTAATGCTCAGAATATGCTGTGTAATACGTGCCTCCTATTGAGCTACGTTTGTAATGGGAGCGCTGAATAAACAATCTTTCAGATAACCCCACAGGCACAAGTCACACGGATGAAGATCAGATGTAGGGAAATGACGGCTGATAGTTCCAGTAAGTTTAAAATGCGTCAACAGCACCTGCTTCACTGGCTGTGCAATGTGCGAATGAGCACCATCTTGCACAGAAATGATCCTACCCAGACGTACACGGTGTTGAAGGGTTGGAATGACGATGGTCGGCAGCAGACTCTTAGGTTGGTTGGTTGATTCGGGATAGAGGACCAAACAGCGAGGTCATTGATCACATCGAATTAGGGAAGGATGGAGAGGGAAATCGGCCGTGCCCTTTCAAAGGACCCATCCCGCCATTTGCCTGAAGCGGTTTAGGGAAATCTAGGGAAACCTAAATCAGGATGGCCGGACGTGGATTTCAATCGTCGTCCTCCCGAATGAGGGTCCAGTGTGCTAAAAATTGTGTCATGTCGCTCGGTCCGGACTCTTATAACGATTACCAATGACGATACACGTAACACTACCCGCAAGGCACGTCTCCTCAAAAAAAATATGGCCCAGCGATAAACGATGCCGTGAACCCGCGCCACACAGTTACTATTGTTGAATGAATCGGCACCAGTTGTGCGAGTGGATTTTCCGTTACCCATATTTGGAAATTCCGCGTATTAACATGTCCCAAGAGATGGAAATGGGTTTCGTTTGTCCACAGAGTGTTCCATGGTCATTCATTGTCCACTTCCATGTAAGCAAGAAATTCTAGAGCGAAGGTTTGTCTCATTGGTAGGTCAGCGTGAAGCAACTCCTGAACGTGGGTGATTTTCTATGGGTAATAATACAGGATGTTTCGTAGAATTTTATGCGCCGTACTCACAAGCATGTCCATCGTTCGGGCAATTCCCCGTGCACTGCATGTTTGCAAACCAGTCCTCCACCCTTCCTGCGATGCTATCGATCAATTGCTTTCCGCCCTCTGTTACATTGTACTTCAAAAGAACCTGTCTTTTAGAATTTCGTGATCATTTCCTCCAGACCCTTGGCAGACATCAGACCAACGCCTGTTTTCATACCATTGAACTCATCAGAGCTATTGGCGCACAGTCACCGTTCTTGTAAGAGTACTTTACCAGCAGTGCGCGATTCTGCATTGAGACAGGCATGCCGAACGCCTCAAATGCGATCTAAGGAACAGATGTGTACCCTGCTGTTAATTTTGTTTCCACAACGTTTCCATCTTCTTTGATAAAATTCCGTTCAAATTTGACGACATCCTGAGTATTGGCTCGCTAATGGTGTATGAAACTGGAGGACGAAAGTAACTTTCACATGCTATCTCACTGCCAAGCAACAGATATCGGTTAATCTTGGACCATACAAAGAAAGTGCTGCAGGCATTGTTATAGTACAAAAGATAACAGTAGGAAATACGCAGTGAAGCGAACAGAAATGCCACTTTTATTCAAGAACAATGATTACACTGAAATCACGGCGATTGATGATGGTTTCTTGGACAATAAAAACGGTGGATCATGTTTCTTAATGGGGTGTGTGATCACCATGGACCCGAATGCATGATCTGCAACATGCTCCCACGCTGGCCAGAAGTTTGGTAAGGGGTTATAGTGCTAGAGCATTCCACTCCTTTACCAGCGTGGTTGAGAACTGCTGGATGGTAGGTGGCGCATGTGGACGTGCTGTAATACTTCCCTCCATTGCATCCCACAAGTGCTCGAAGGGGTTTAAGTCCGGGGAGAGGTCGGGCCAGTCCATTCGCCAAACACCTTCTAAGATCACCTCCACCGGCGTGTTCGAAGCGGTCGCACATGGTCACGCAGAAAAATGAAGTTAGGTGTGAAAGAACCCCTTAAAGACGCACTTGCTGAAGGAGTGCAAGTGAAAAGAACATTGACCAGTGAGTGAACCATAGTCAGAGAGTTGAAGGTCAGTTCGCCTTTGCAACATTTCTCCACACCATAACACCTGGACCACTAAAGTGATCATGTTCAGCAATATTCCTGGGAGCATTTCGTGTCCTCCTCTTTCGTCACACGAGGGTTTATCCAAAGCCATTACAGAGACTGAATCTGCTTTCATTCGAGAAGAGCACCCGGCGCCACGTTTCGTTGGTCCAGTCCCAATGCTCTTGGGACCATCACAGACGGAGCCGGCTACATGCGGGTGTCCACGAACGCAGCGTACTGGTTGTGGGACAAAGACACCAAGCCCATGCAGTCGCCCTGCCACTGTCGAGTGTGAGATATCGTGACATGCAGTCCTGATAAATGTGAGCGCAATTGCACGTGTTGTTGGACGTGGGTTCCTTCTTGCCTGTTACCCAATGTAGGTCACCTGCTGCTGTAATTGACCGTGGTCGGACACCTCCTCTCCTTCGGGCAGCAGTGCCTGTGGTTCTGAGCGGTCCCGAAGCACGTGAAACAACGTTCTGAAGAGCGCCGAACTACTGGACTACGCTAGTCACACTTCGTTATTCTTACAGTTTTCTGATGATTGTTCCCCGATGAAGTCACCAATATGTTGTCTCTTGGTCATGTTGTAATGAAGGACACTACAAAAATGAACTGGCCGGCAGCTGTGGCCGAGCGGTTGTAGGCACTTCAGTCTGGAACCGCGCTACCGCTACGGTCGCAGGTTCGAATCCTGCCTCGGGCATGGATTAGTTAGGTTAGTTAGGTTTAAGTAGTTCTAAGTTCTAGGTGTCTGATGACCTCAGATGTTAAGTCCCATATTGCTCAGAGCCATTTGAACCATTTGAACCACAATGAATTTTAACGCTCACTGATTGACACAGACTGTCTCCTCCCAGTTCCTTCAACTGCCCCGTATTACTGGACCAAACCCATTCGTCGCTAAAGTCACGCTGACTCAAGCCGGGGCCCACGGGAAATTTGGGCCTTACAACAAACTTGTGGCAACGAACTTGTGACGTGACACTAATCGGTGTGCCCGCCACACTTCGCGGACACTGGGCTCCGTGCAGGATCCACGGGAAATCAATATATAATTGAAAAGGGACCCACTAAAAGTCTTAACTTTGTCGTGTGGTATCAAGGCTTGCATGCATTTAAACATGTAGTCAAGAATTATTAAACTCGTCTGAAATAGTTACTCGTTCATCGCCAGAGACAGCTGCTGGCACTCGTAAGACCTGCAATATCACGTGCTCTGACGTACGTGCTACGACCTGTCTTTCTCATGAGCCTCGCCTCACGCTAAGGGACATTCAACTTCCTTTTTACGACTGGAAGACCTCTGGAAATGTGCTCACGCACGTTCATTCATTTGCTCCTGGTCGTTACAACGTTACATTTCTTTATCTATCTAGCCCTTACGTTATACAGAGGTTAAGATTGTGGCTTAGAACATATGCGATCTGTCACCTGTGTTGAAGGATTGTACCGACTTTTGAATTATCTGAGTCGACATATCATAGAAACAGCTCAGCTTTTTTCTGAACTGTCCCTCTTGCGGTCATATGGAAAACAGTGATCAAGCTTCAACAAGTGTATTTTGACACCATGTATTTTGGTAAGAACAAAAATCAGGAACTACAGCGTTTCACTAGGTATAGAGGCTTGACAGAGCTGTTATCCGAAAGCCACCTGATTGTTTCTAGTAGGTAGTAACGCCAAAAAGAACTCCGTAAGAAAATGCACTTGCAGTAAAATAATCCAACTTCTGAGAATGTCGTCCTGATTAGGTCCAATACAGCCACGGAAAAGTATATCCTTAATGCAGTCTAAGTCCACAGAGGTAACAACGATGAAAGCTGGGAACAGTGTCGTTGTTCCCTACGGTGGGCTTCGAGAGTGTCATGAGACAATGAGGTGATAAGTACCCACCCAGAGGCCAGGATACGCTCTCCAAGTCGAAAGAACTGACTCGTGTCAGCTGTACAATGCTGGCTGAGGAATACTCGTGATTATATTCTCTTGTCACGTGTTATGCGAACGCGAATAGGTTCCTCGAAAGTGGCGACCTCTACCAGCATTTGTACTGCTGCCTGATGCACGGTCTTAACAGCCACATGGAGAGCTCGCGAAGATGAGGCGTGCAGGCGCGATGTAGACTGCACGCATGTCAGAGGTGCACGACGGGTTGACGCTCCCTTTCTCTTACATCTCCGATATAGCATTTGCTCCTCGAATATGGGGAAAACATTGCACATTTCTGGCGCAGCTGTAATAACTGTGCCCAACTTTGGCTTGACAGCTACGCCGAAATTACAGTTCGTTCAGGTTGCTTACAAGGGAACCTCCCGATAGCACCCCCCTCACATTTAATTATAAATTGACACAGTGGATAGGCCTTGAAAAACTGAACACAGATCAATCGAGAAAACAGGAATACGCTGTGTGGAACTATGAAAAAAGCAAGCAAAATATACAAACTGAATAGTCCACGCCGAAAATAGGCAACATCAAGGAGCATCTGAGCTCAAGACCGCGGTGGTCCCGTGGTTAGCGTGAGCTGCTGCGGAATGAGAGGTCCTTGGTTCAAGTCTTAACCTCGAATGAAAATTTTAATTTTTTATTTTCACACAATTATCAAAGTTCAGGCACTCACACATAATCAGCTTCGCTCTCCAAAATTCCAGGACATGTTCAGATTTGCTTGGACATATGCTGGATATGACGGTCTACAGACGGAAAAATTTGAAAACTGTAAAAACGTATGTTTTGATAGAGCACAGGGAAAACTGTGCGACTGTGAAACTGTTGCATTCATTTGTTGCAGTTTATGTGAGAAACTCTTATAGAATATATCAGACGTGTTTTACTGTGGAGGAATCGGTTGACCTATGACCTTGCGATCAAATGTTTTCGGTTCCCATTGGAGAGCCACGTCCTTTCGTCTACTAATCGCACGGTTTTACGGTGCGGTCGCAAAACACAGACACTAAACTTATTACAGTGAACAGAGACGTCAATGAACGAACGCACATATCGTAACTTTCCCAAAATAAAGGCAAAATTTTCACTTGAGGGACGACTTGAACCAAGGACCTCTCGTTCCGCAGCTGCTCACGCTAACCACGGCACCACGGAGCTCCCGAATTCACGATGTCCTTGATGTTGCCTGTCTTGCGCATGGACTACTCAGTTTGTATATTTTGCTTATTTTTTTCATAGTTCCACACAACTTCTTCCTGTTTTCTCGATTGATCTGTGTTCAGTTTTTGAAGGTCTATCCACTGTGCCAACTTATAATTAAATCTGAGGGGGGTGCGATGGGGAGGTTCCCTTGTTAGTAACTTCCTAATATTTTGCATGGCACGCATTCATGCAGGTATTTTCATGTAATATTCATATTTCCTAAGCGTGTGGGGCGATTCAGCAGGAAGGACTATTACGACACGAAGACAAGAAGCTACTGGCATCAAAATGAGCTACTGTTGGGAGATACGGCGAGCAGCAGCCAAGTAACCCCAGTGTTTTGTGTGTACGGGAGTCACTAGTGGCGTGCCGACTGCCTCCGCGAATATAGGAAGAAACAAAGTGCCCGGCCCGGATGCGCGGCGAAACGTAAAATAACGAGAAACGCGGCACAGATTGCGGCTCGGCGCGCTAAACTCTGATTACGTACGGCCGCGTGGTAGGTGTCACCGCCGTGCCTCGCAGCTCGATGGTCGCGTCACACTCTGAGGCTTAAAATGGCGGCCGGGTAATGGAACCGCTGTAAGCCCCCGCTGGCGAAGCCGTATATTTTGCAGGCATATAAAACGTCCTGCGCCGGTATATATATTGGGCACAATTCCGTGTTATTACACAGCATTACATCCGCAGCCAACATCCCTTCTAAGGTATAAGAAAATTACTTGCTGTGCTTCACGTTACCTTACACAGAGCGAAGAGAAAGAAATTTGAGAAACTGCATGCGCCGTAAAATGGTGGCGCGTATTCAGCAAGAAATGTTTAGCAGGTATGAAGTCTGTAACGAGGTATTGTGTTAAAACAACATTCGTATCTCCTATGGAATACGAGACGTCGAATATTGATAATAACGACTACCTCACGTCGTTCATCCAAAGTATCCGTCAACACCTGGCGGAACAATTCCCCATATAAAAAAAAATTGCTGCCACCCTGTCTACACCATAGATATGCATCTCCTACGCCCTACCACCCTCATTTCTCATGAAGTAAATACACTACTGGCCATTAAAATTGCTACACCAAGAAGAAATGCAGATGATAAACGGGTATTCATTGGACAAATATATTATACTAGAACTGACATGTGATTAAATTTTCACGCAATTTGGGTGCATGGATCCTGAGAAATCAGTACCCAGAACAACCACCTCTGGCCGTAATAACGGCCTTGATACGCCTGGGCATTGAGTCAAAGAGAGCTTGGATGGTGTGTACAGGTACAGGTGCCCATGCAGCTTCAACAAGATACCACAGTTCATCAAGAGTAGTGACTGGCGTATTGTGACGAACCAGTTGCTCGTCCACCATACATCAGACGTTTTCAATTGGTGAGAGATCTGGAGAATGTGCCGGCCAGGGCAGCAGTCGATCATTTTCTGTATCCAGAAAGGCCCGTACAGGACCTGCCACATGCGGTCGTGCATTATCCTGATGAAATGTAGGGTTTCGCAGGGATCGAATGAGGGGTAGAGCCACGGGTCGTAACACATCTGAAATATAACGTCCACTGTTCAATGCGCCGTCAATGCGAAGAAGAGGTGACCGAGATGTGTAACCAATTGCACCCCATACCATCACGCCGCGTGATACGCCGGTATGGCGATGACGAATACACGCTTCCAACGTGCGTTCGCCACGATGTCGCCAAACACGGACGCGACCATCATGATGCTGTAAACAGAACTTGGATTCATCCGAAAAAATAACGTTTTGCCATTCGTGCACCCTGGTTCGTCGTTGAGTACACCATCGTAGGCGCTCCTGTCTGTGATGCAGCGTCAAGGGTAACAGCAGCCATGGCCTCCGAGCTGATAGTCCATGCTGCTACAAACTTCGTCGAACTTTTCGTGCAGATGGTTGTTGTCTTGCAAACGTCCCCATATGTGGACTCAGGGATCGAGACGTGGTTGCACGATCCGTTACAGCCATGGGGATAAGATGCCTGTCATCTCGATTGCTAGTGATAAGAGGCCGTTGGGATCCAGCACGTCGTTCCGTATTACCCTCCTGAACCCACCGATTCCATATTCTGCTAACAGTCATTGGATCTCGACCAACGCGAGCAGCAATGTCGCGATACGATAAACCGCAATCGCGATAGGCTAGAATCCGACCTCTATCAAAGTCGGAAACGTGATGGTACGCATTTCTCCTCCTTACAAGGGGCATCACAACAACGTTTCACCAGGCAACGCCGGTCAACTGCTGTTTGTGTATGAGAAATCGGTTGGAAACTTCCTTCATGTCAGCACGTTGTAGGTGTCGCCACCGGCGCCAACCTTGTGTGAATGCTCTGAAAAGCTAATCATTTGCATATTACAGCATCTTCTCCCTGTCGGTTAAATTTCGCGTCTGTAGCACGTCATCTTCGTGGTGCAGCAATTTTAATGGCCAGTAGTGTACTTAGTAGGTATGAAGGCTGAAACGAGGTGTTCTGTTAAAACAACATTCGTATCTCCTATGGAATACGAGACATCGAATATTTCGAATAACGACTATCTCACGTGGTTCATCCAAAGTATCCGTCAGCACCTGTCGGAAAAATTCCCCATAACCAAAACGAGTTGCTGCAACCCTGCCGACACCATAAATATACATCTCCTTCACCCTTCCACCCTCATTTCTCATCAAGTAAATAAATGAGATTCCGACATTTTCATCTCCCTTGACACCCAAAAAGCCTTTCACCGAAATATGTCACCTGATATTATATAAAAAGGTGCACGTCTACATACGCCTTTTAGCGTACTACCTCCGTCGCTTCTTACGTGTGTCACTATTAAACACATCTGACAACTCATCTTTTATCTTTTATCCTCTATCTGGTGTGTCTTGTCCATTGGCCTGTATACTGCGCACACCGCAGAAAGTTTCAAACTTCAATCTATAATTAAAAATTATGTCTTCTGGACAACTTCTTCTATTCCATGGGCGAATTTATACTTAAAAACTAGTGCTTGTAAAAACTATCTAGTTCCATCAGTAAGATGTAGGAATAAAACATCAGGAGTTGATTAATACTAACAAGAAACATACGCTCCTATATATGTCCTGTAAAATCATTCATACCACATAATTTCGGAAAAAGAATCGTTAGTGATCAGTGGAACTTGAAAGTAACTAACTAACAAAGCTGATCAGAAATACAGAAACACCTAAAATACACTGAAGCCATAAAGAAACTGGTATAGGCACGCGTATTCAAATTCAGGGATATAAAAACATACAGAATACGTCACCGTGGTCCGCAATGTCTGTATAAGACAACTGGTGTCTGGTGCAGTTGTTAGATTGGTTACTTCTGCTGCAATGGAAGGTTATCAAGATTAAAGTGAATTTGAAAGTAATGTATTAGTCGGTGGACGAACGATCAGCCACAGCAGCTCCGAGGTAGTGATGAAGTGGGGATCTTCCCTTATCACCATTTCACGACTGTGCCGTCATATCAGGAATCCGGTGAAACATCGAATCTCCGACATCGTTGCAGCCGGTAAAAGATCATGCAAGAACGAGACAACCATGACTGAAGGGAATCGTTCAATGTGACACAAGCGCAGCCCTTACGCAAATTTCTGCTCATTTCAGTGCTGCGCCATCAACAAGTGTCAGCGTGAGAACCGTTCAACGAAACGTCATTGGTATGAGCTTTCGGAGAACAAGCCCCACTCTTATACCCTTGATGACTTCACCACACAAGGCTTTACGCCTCACCTGGACCCGTCAACACCGACATTGCACTGTTGACGACTGGAAACATGTTTCCTGGTCGGACGAGTCTCGTTTCAAATTGTCTCGAGCGGATGGACGTGCACAGGCATGGAGAGAGCCTCACGTATCCGCGGACCCTGAACGTCAGCAGGGGACTATTAAAGTTGGTGGCGGCTCAGTATGGGACCCCTGATAGGTCTCGAAACGACTCTGACAGATGACACATACGTAAGTATCCTGTCTGATCACCTGCATTCATTTCTGTCCATTGTTCATTCCAAATAACTTGCGCAATTCCACCGGGACAAGGCGACATCCCATACGTTCAGAATTGCTACAGATTGGCTCCAGGAACACTCTTCTGAGTTTAAAAACTTCCGCTGGCCACCAAACTCCCCAGATATGAACATTATTGAGCATGTCTGGGTTGCTTTGCAACGTGCTGTTCAGAGGAGATCTCCACTCCTGATTTATGGACAGCCCTGCAGGATTCAGGGTATCAGTTCCCTCCACCACTACTTCAGATATTAGTCGAGTCCATGTCACGTCGTGTTGCTGCACTTCCACGTGCTCACGGGGGCCCTACACGATATCAGGCAGATGTATCAGTTTGTTTGGCTCTTCAGTGTACAACACATTACCATGCCCAATAAAGTGTAGGAAATCCGTTGGTATTCAAAGAATCTTATGGTCGTCTTGAAATGGATAAATATAGCCCCTGTATGCTTAGAAAGTGAATCTTATAGTATTCTTCTTGAGAAAAAGCGTCAAGTTCATGTAACGACGATGCAGATGAAAAGCGGTCACGAGCCCTTTTCTGCAAAGTAGACCACAAAGGCTCAATAAAACAAATTTGAGGACTATGGCGGCCAGTGGATATGCAACAATTCATCCTGGTGCTCATAAAACCCGTTTTGGACTATGCGAGCTGTGTGAACAGAGGCCCTGCCGTCTTGGAACACAGCATCACCACTGGGGAACAAACATTGTACCATGGCACGGACATGACCGATCAAAATGGTCACATAATCCTTAAAATGCAGTAAATGAAGCAAGAAAAAAGGGTTACAAACGTCTCAAAAAAGAGATCGGCAGGCAGTGCAAAATGGCTAAGCAGGGATGGCTAGAGGACAAATGTAAGGATGTAGAGGCATATCTCACTAGGGGTAAGATAGATACTGCCTACAGGAAAATTAAAGATACATTTGGAGAAAAGAGAACCACTTGTCTGAATATGATGAGCTCAGATGGAAACCCAGTTCGAAGCAAAGAGGAGAAAGCAGAATGGTGGAAGGAGTATATAGAGGATCCATACAAGGGTGATGTACTTGAGAGAAATATTGTGGAAATGGAGGAGGATGTAGATGACGATGAAATGGGAGGTATGATATTGCGAGAGCACTGAAAGATCTACGTTGAAACAAGGCCCCAGGAGTAGACGACATTCCATTAGAACTACTGACAGCCTTGGGAGAGCCAGTCCTGACAGAACTCTACCATCTGGTGAGCAAGATGTATGAGACAGGCGAAATACCCTCAGACTTCAAGAAGAATATAATAATTCCAATCCCAAAGAAAGCAGGTGTTGACAGATGTGAAAATTACCGAACTATCAGTTTAATAAGTCACGGCTGCAAAATACTAACGCGAATTCTTTACAGACGAATGGAAAAACTGGTAGAAGCCGACCTCGGGAAAGATCAGTTTGGATACCGTAGAAATATCGGAACACGTGAGGCAATACTGACCCTATGACTTATCTTAGAAGCTAGATTAAGGAAAGGCAAACCTACGTTTCTAGCATTTGTACACTTAGAGAAAGCTTTTGACAATGTTGACTGGAATACTCTCTTTCAAATTGTGAAGATGGCAGGGGTAAAAAACAGGGAGGGAAAGGCCATTTACAATTTGTGCAGAAACCAGATGACAGTTATAAGAGTCGAGGGGCATGAAAGGTAAGCAATGTTTGGGAAGGGAGTGAGACAGGGCTGTAGCTTGTCCCCGATGTTATTCAATCTGTATATTGAGCAAGCAGTGAAGGAAACAAAAGAAAGATTCGGAGTAGGTATTAACATCCATGGAGAAGAATAAAAACTTTGAGGTTCGCTGATGACATTGTAATTCCGTCAGAGACAGCAAAAGACTTGGAAGAGCAGTTGAACGGAATGGATAATGTCTTGAAAGGAGGATATAAGATGAACATTAACGAAAGAAAAACGAGGATAATGGAATGTAGTCGAATTAAGTTGGGTGATGCTGAGGGAATTAGATTAGGAAATGAGACACTTAAAGTAGTAAAGGAGTTTTGCTATTTGGGGAGCAAAATAATTGATGATGGTCGAAGTAGAGAGGATATAAAATGTAGACTGGCAATGGCAAGGAAAGCGTTTCTGAAGAAGAGAAATTTGTTAACATTGAGTATAGATTTAAGTGTCAGGAAGTCGTTTGTTAAAGTATTTGTATGGAAGTGAAACATGGACGATAAATAGTTTGGACAAGAAGAGAATAGAAGCTTTCGAAATGTGGTGCTACAGATTAATGCTGAAGATTAGGTCGGTAGATCACGTATCTAATGAGTAGGTATTGAATAGAATTGGGGAGGAGTTTGTGGCACAACTTGACTAGAAGAAGGGATCGGTCGCTAGGACATGTTCTACATGTTCTGAGGCATCAAGGGATCACCAATTTAGTATCTGAGGGCAGCGTGGAGGGTAAAAATCATAGAGGGAGACCAAGAGATGAATACACTAAGCAGATTCAGAAGGGTGTAGGTTGCAGTAGGTACTGGGGGATGAAGAAACGTGCACAGGATAGAGTAGCATGGAAAGCTGCATCAAACCAATCTCAGGACTGAAGACAACAACATTACCATTAACGCTACCTTGCAGAGTAACCATGGACTCCATGGAACACCGTGATATGGCTGTCCAAATCATCACCGAACCCCCGGCATTTTTCATTCTTGGGATGTAAATTGGGCGAGACGGTAGTAACAGTGTGCAGCAAGACTCATCCAACCAAATGAAATTATTTCGTTTCTGCACACTCTAGGTTTTATGACCTCCGCATCACTTTTTACCGTTACTGAGCAGTTGCCTCACTGATTAGTGGTTTTGGAATACCAGCTCGTCCTGCAAATTCCCTGCTTCTGGGGCTTTGTTCATACTGTTCTCTTGCTGGCAAAGTTCGCAAGTGCGACAGTCAATTTTGCAGTGACCTTTGCAGCTGACGTCCTTTTCTTTTTCGTCACAATCTTCATCTGTGACCGTCTGTCACGATCACTCAACAATCACCTTCGTAAGTGTTGCGACTTAGCGGGTGATGTTTTTCCGCTTTCGCTGTTCAAATAGTTCAAATGGTTCTGAGCACTATGGGACTTAACTGCTGAGGTCATTATTCCCCTAGAACTTAGAACTAGTTAAACCTAACTAACCTAAGGACATGCCCGAGGCAGGATTCGAACCTGCGACCGTAGCGGTCTTGCGGTTCCAGACTGGAGCGCCTTTAACCGCACAGCCACTTCGGCCGGCCCGCTTTTGCTGTACGTAGTATAAAACTTAGATATGTTTCCTCTTGGAATACCCATCTGCATTTATGTTCATGCATGCACTTCTCGGGCTGTTTACATATATTTGTCCAACCACTTTATATACTGCAAGATTCTGACGAGAGTTCGAAACAGAAACCCACCACATTCTCTAGTTCAGCCATAGTTTATCCAGCGCTTCCTGAAACCCTCGTTTGAGCGGTGTAAAAAATGTAAACAAACTAACCCATGGAAAACCAAGCTGTCAACTGTGACCTCACAACTCAATGATTATGATGTGCAGATTTCTAATTGTCTGTCTCAAATCAACTCAGTCCTCTCCCTAACACAGTCAAATATTTAGCATTAATGTTAGAACTGTGCTGTTTCATACACAACTGTACCTGAATTTTTTGTTTTTTATTTCTATCATTGACTTCAGTCAAATTCAGCCGTCTTTGGGTCGCAAACGATGTATTCAGCTGTGCATTCCGTAGCTGCAATGGCTACTCATACTTGTAAAGTTCTATTTACTTACCTTGGGTTACCGCAGACATGCATCCAAACCGATGAAAAGTACTATACACTCCTGTGTAATTCGGAACTTACTTTGTAGCTGGTTAGTTCATTAAACAGTTTATGCAAAACTGCTACGTCAGTTAATTGGTTGTTGGGAAAACTTTTAGAGATCAAGAATGCTTCGAGTTATGATATAACCTTCGGTGTCCAGATATTCTTGCAAAATAGATTATTTAAAAAAATATTTTGTTCTGATTAAAGAATTTTGCATGATAAATGTGACACAGCTACATATATTTGTTGTCTCTTGAATTTCAGAGTACGAAAAGCTTGGAATGTTGATTCCAACCACCACCCAAGACATAAAAGAGGGATGATTAAAACATTAATAGACAGGGCGCACAAAATATGTGAACCAGCTCACTTAGATGATGAGATTGAACACCTTACAGCGACCTTCAAGAAGAATGGGTATTCCAACAGAGAGATAGATCGTGCACTACGCCCTAGACTGATAACCAGCACGGACGAGGATCGACACCAACCCAAAGGGAAAGTGTTCTTACCATTTATCAGTAAAGTCACTGATCGCAATGGAAAATTTTTAAGTAAGTATGATGTGAAAACTGTTTTCAGACCCACCACGAAAATAAAAGAATATATAAGATCTGCAAAAGATAAACGACACCCTCTAGCTACACCAGGTGTCTACAAAATTACGTGCAGTTGTGGAAAGGTCTACATAGGCACAACAAAAAGAAGCGTCAACACCCGTCTGGGTGACCATAAAAGGAACTGCCACCTCGGACATATTGATAAATCGGCTGTGACGGAACATGTGTTTCAGGAAGGTGATCATGAAATAAAGTTTAGTGAGACGACCGCCAGAGCAAAGACGTCGCATTATTATGCGCGAATGTACAGAGAGGCTATTGAGATTGCCAAACACTGCAATAATTTTAATAGAAACGATGAAAGCATTAAGCTGGATAAGATAGGGATGTCAACATTGCAGCAACAGCGTGACAATCGATTAATTCCAATTGAGATAGTTGGCAATATCAGAGATCATAGCACAGCCGACGTCACGTGATTGACAGCGGCGCCCTCTGGATGGCTTATACAGGGTGGTCCATTGATAGTGACGGGCCAAATATCTCACAAAATAAGCATCAAACGAAAAAACTACAAAGAACAGTCCTTGTCTAGCTTGAAGGGGAAACCAGATGGCGCTATGGTTGGCCCGCTAGATGGCGCTGCCATAGGTCAAACGAATACCAACGGCGTTTTTTTTTAAAAATAGGAACCCCCATTTCTTATTACATATTCGTGTAGTACGAAAAGAAATATGAATGATTTAGTTGGACCACTTTTTTCGCTTTGTGATAGATGGCGCTGTAATAGTCACAAACATATGAGTACATGGTATCACGTAACATTCCGTCAGTGCGGACAGTATTTGCTTAAAATACACTACCCGTGTTAAAATGGACCGTTTACCAATTGCGGAAAAGGTCGATATCGTGTTGATGTATGGCTACTGTGATCAAAATGCCCAACAGGCGTGTGCTATGTATGCTGCTCGGTATCCTGAATGACATCATCCAAGTGTCCGGACAGTTCGCCGGATGGTTACGTTATTTAAGGAAACAGGAAGTGTTCAGCCACATGTGAAACATCAACCACGACCTGCAACAAATGATGATGCCCGAGTAGATGTTTTAGCTGCTGTCGCGGCTAATCCGCCCACCAGTAGCAAACAAACTGCGCGAGAATCGGGAATCTCAAAAACGTCGGTGTTGAGAATGCTACATCAACAGCGATTGCACCCGTACCATATTTCTATGCACCAGGTACTGCATGGCGACGACTTTGAACGTCGTGTACAGTTCTGCCACTGGGCACAAGAGAAACTACGGGCCGATGACAAATTTTTTGTACGCGTTCTATTTAGCGACGAAGCGTCATCCAGCAACAGCGATAACGTAAACCGGCATAATATGCACTATTGGGCAACGGAAAATCCACGATGACTGCGACAAGTGGAACATCAGCGACCTTGGCGGGTTAATGTATGGTGCGGCATTAAGGCAGAAAGGATAATTGGCCCCAATTTTATCGATGGCAATCTAAAAGGTGCAATGTTTGCTGATTTCCTACGTAATGCTCTACCGATGTTACTACAAGATGTTTCACTGCATGACAGAATGGCGATGTACTTCCAACATGATGAACGTCCGGCACATAGCTCGCATCCGATTGAAGCTAA
This sequence comes from Schistocerca serialis cubense, assembly GCF_023864345.2. NCBI lineage: Eukaryota > Metazoa > Arthropoda > Insecta > Orthoptera > Acrididae > Schistocerca > Schistocerca serialis. The sequence goes on along the minus strand of NC_064641.1, from coordinate 145,025,909 downwards.
ATTGAATAGGATATTTCATGACAGGTGGATTGGTCGTCGACGCATCATACGATGGCCCGCACATTCACCGGATCTGACGTCCCCGGATTTCTTTCTATGGGGAGAGTCTGGTACCGCGCGACCGCTACGGTCGCAGGTTCGAATCCTGCCTCGGGCATGGATGTGTGTGATGTCCTTAGATTAGTTAGGTTTAAGTAGTTCTAAGTTCTAGGGGACTGATGACCTCAGAAGTTAGGTCCCATGGTGCTCAGAGCCATTTGAACCATTTTATATTTGCTATCGTGATCCACCAACAACGCCTGACAGCATGCGTCAGCACATTGTCAATGCATTTGCAAACATTATGGAAGGTGAACTATTCGCTGTTGAGAGGAATGTCGTTACACGTATTGTAAAATGCATTGTGGTTGATGGACATCATTTTGAGCATTTATTGTATTGATATGGTATTTACAGATAATCACACTGTAACAGCATTTGTTGGCTCTGAGCACTATGGGGCTTAACTTCTGAGGTCATCAGTCCCCTAGAACTTAGAACTACTTGACCCTAACTAACCTAAGGGCATCACACACACACCCATGCCCGAGGCAGGATTTGAACCTGCGACCGTATCGTTCATGCGGTTCCAGACTGTAGCGCCTAGAACCGCTCTGCCACCCCAGCTGGCCAGCATTTGTTCTCAGAAATGATACGTTCACAAAGGTACATGTATAACATTGGAACAACCGAAATAAAATGTTCAAACATACCTACGTTTTGTATTTTTATTTAAAAAAATCTACCTGTTACCAACTGTTCGTCTACAATTGTGAACCATATGTTTGTGACTATTACAGCGCCATCTATCACAAGGCGAAAAAAGTGGTCTAACTAAAACATTCGAATTCATTGACGAACTACACGAATATGTAATAAGAAATAGGGGTTCCTATTTTAAAAAACGCAGTTGATATCCGTTTTACTTATGGCAGCGCCATCTAGCGGGCCAACCATAGCGCCATCTGGTTTCCCGCTTCAAGCTAGACAAGTTACGTTCTTAGTAGATAGGACATGTATGTTCTGGACCAACTGCCATAATCAGGTATTTAAACCCTATTTTATGGCTATTTTTAGACCATTTTACATCGAAATCAGCTATTGTTCATGTTTTTACAATGATACAACCACAAAATTAGGCAAATGCCAAAAATAGACACTTTTATAATTTTTAACTGTTGATAGCAATGAAAAATATATACGTATATACAACTATAGATGGTGTTGGTCAATCTAAATATATACATATATACAATGAATGATGATGAAACAATAATATACAATATATTTACATATATAAAACACAGATAACAAATAGTGTACAACAAATACTTACATTTTTTTCTATAATAAATGGACAACATATCAAAGAAGTGTACCAAATGTGATATGGTAAAACATATATCTGAATATGGACTTAAATTAGGTAAACCAAGGTCAATATGTAAGAAATGTATAAATCAAGATAGAAAAAATATATATTATTCAAAGAACACTAGTAACATTCAAAATGAAACAGTACAAAAATGTACTAAATGTGAGATGATAAAAGATATATCAGAATATGGAATGAAATTAGGTAAACCAAGATCAATATGTAAGAAATGTATTAATCAAGATAGAAAAAATAGTTATCATCCAAAGAAAACCAGTAACATTCAGAATGATGTAAAAAATGATGATAGTAGACTAGTTCAATTCGAAAAAGCAGTTCATATTGATATACCTGATAATATACATTATCCATCTGAATATTATGCACCTGAATATTGTCAAAATTGTTCACAATGGAGTATTGATGGTACAAGATGTTATATTTGTAATCCTGATAAAGTAAGTGTTCATAATAATAAAAAATATGGATTTAAATATTTTAATAAACATTTAATGAACTTACGTATAACTATAGAAAATGGTGCAATAGTAGATATGTTCACTGGTTATGAAAATGATCGTATTATAGAGTTATTTGAAATGCTTAGTTACTATTACAAAGGTAAGACATTACCATACAAATATATAATTGCAAAAATAGCCAAACTATTAAATATTGAACATCAAACAAAAATACAAAACACAAAACGTAATATTAGTATATGGGAACAATTTTTAAATGAGAAAAAGAAACATGAAGAAAATGAGAATTAGAAATAAGAAGATGAAGATAAAGATATTGATATATGGGATTAAAAGTTTTCAGCGAGTAAAGCATGTTGTGCATCATATGTTAGATTTTTCTTAGCATACATTATTATATAGGCTAGTGTATTATCTGGTATGTTACCATTAAATGTAGCACATAATTTCATTGTTGTTTTTTGTGTTGTTACCACATGTTCTCTATGACACATATTGATGACATATATTGGATAATTATTAATAAAATTGTATGGATTAACATCAAAATCTGTTTGATGTTGTGCAAGTATTTTAAATTCACGAAATGCATCATATGCCTTAAGATATGTATATGGTGGTTCTATATTCCACATTTCTTCAGGAAACATTTCACTACGTCCATTTTTCACATAAATATTACTTAGTTTAACATGATCAAACAATGATGAATCAATCAGTTGATTATTTTTACGATTAGTTTGAAATACGACAAATATCCGATAAGACATATCAAATTCAACTGAATTATAATAGTTTGTAATATCTAATTCAATATTTTCATACCACTTAATCCAGCAATTTCTATAGTCTGTATTTCATAGAATGATATTGGTATTTTAGGATTATTTAGCATCATTTCTCTTAGTTCCAGTTCAAAATTAGGTTCATATTTTACAGTTGGTACCCTTATTTCCACATGTTTAACAACGATTTTTCCTTCTTTTGGTAATGTAGATTTGTTATTATCTGTTTGCCATCCAAAAATTCAATCACTAGCACTTGAACTCCATGTAAAACATACAGTTAAATCACCTTCCCATATGATTTCTTTATAATTCTTAAAAAATCCGCCAAATAATTCCAATGGATATAGCACTTCATTTTCCTTTTTCATTACATTTCCATTATTCATAACAGAATTTTCTAGAGGTATTTTATCAGATATAGATGTAGTTAATCGTATTAACGCAGATGATGAAATAAATGGATGTTCTATTATAGATAAAATATTATTCCCTTTATTTATAGTTACAATATCAAATAATTTAGCAACATAGTTATCAATTAATTTAATATTTGTTTTTCCATCATATGCAGAAAATCAGATCCATCATCATGAGTAACTTCAAAATTAATGTACAACTGAGCTTGAATAGGATGTACCCAACGATCACCAACATGAATACTAATTTCAGTAACCTTATTAGGAACACAAAGATTATTTTTTGTTTTTTCATTCACTGGCAATGATTGAAATTGATAGCTTTCAATCTTATCCATTTATTAAGAAGAAAAATGTGTCATTTCATCTCCAATATAACTTTACGTGTGGCCCATTGAAATCAATTAAATTATCATTTTCATCTGTTATAGTTAGCACTAAATCCTGAATTTTATCATGAATAGGAACAAATAATGGATGAGATGGTTCATATATTATTGGTGCACCAAATTTAACATTTGCTTTAAAAGAAGCAATAATGTTAGGTTTCCTATGAAAAGGATCATTATGTTTTATATACATACCATCAGCTAAATTGAAATTAACATTAATTAATTCAAATGGTATAATTTTAGCTACATCATTAGCAACAGTTTTTTCTTTTGGATTAATTGTTTGGTTACTAAAACCGAATAAAGGTGCTATATTACCTTCCTTTTGTATATCCATATATATCATTTTATCACTCTGAATTACAACCCTATTTAAAATTTCATCTGCTTTAATACTTATATTTGGGTTTTTGTATGAATAAATTTTTCTATATTTTTTAAATTATATTGACCAATAGGAAAAACAATTGTTTCACCATCATAATATAATTTATTATTTTTAGATGTTATATTAGGTGTTAAAAATGTTGTATAAAATCCAACTAATGCTACACTATTAAAATTATCTCTAATAGGTACATTTAATCTTTTTTTAAGTACTGATGAATTACCACTCAATTGAAATATTCTACTCATTTATTATTAATTAAATGAACAAAATTGATTGGGAACAAAAAATTAGAATACCAGAGAAAAAGGTAAAAAATAAGCATGGCAAAGCGTTACCTAATTCAATTAGATGTGCTATAATTGGACCAAGTGGAAGTGGTAAAACAACATTAATGATTGATAACTATTTATTAGCACCAGGCTGGTTAAATTGGGATAAAATAAACCATGTATATATTTATTCTAAAAGCTTAGATCAATCAAAATATCAACAACTAATTAAAAAATGTAATAAAATTGAAGATATAACAGGTGATTCATTAGCATCATTTATTAGTAACGATGATGACATTGTACTATTAGGTGATTGTGATGATAATTCAATTGTAATATTTGATGATTTTATATCAGAAAATCAAGATATGTTGTTGTTTTGTTGTTGTGGTCTTCAGTCCTGAGACTGGTTTGATGCAGCTCTTTATGCTACTCTATCCTGTGCAAGCTATTTCATCTCCCAGTACCTACTGCAACCTACATCCTTCTGAATCTGCCTAGTGTATTCATCTCTTGGTCTCCCTCTACGATTTATACCCTCCACACTGCCCTCTAATACTAAATTGGTGATCCCTTGATGCCTCAGAACATGTCCTACCAACCGATCCCTTCTTCTGGTCAAGTTGTGCGACAAACTTCTCTTCTCCCCAATCCTATTCAATACTCCCTCATTAGTTATGTAATCTACCCACTTAATCTTCAGCATTCTTCTGTAGCACCACATTTCGAAAGCTTCTATTCTCTTCTTGTCCAAACTATTTATCGTCCATGTTTCACTTCCATACATGGCTACACTCCATACGAATACTTTCAGAAATGACTTCCTGACACTTAAATCAATACTGGATGTTAACAAATTTCACTTCTTCAGAAACGCTTTCCTTGCTATTGCCAGCCTACATTTTATATCCTCTCTACTTCGACCATCATCAGTTATTTTGCTCCCCAAATAGCAAAACTCCTTTACTACTTTAAGTGCCTCATTTCCTAATCTAATTCCCTCAGCATCACCCGACTTAATTAGACTATATTCCATTATCCTTATTTTGCTTTTGTTGATGTTCATCTTATATCCTCCTTTCAAGACACTGTCCATTCCATTCAACTGCTCTTCCAAGTCCTTTGCTGTCTCTGACAGAATTACAATGTCATCGGCAAACCTCAAAGTTTTTATTTCTTCTCCATGAATTTTAATACCTACTCAGAATTTTTCTTTTGTTTCCTTTACTGCTTGCTCAATATACAGATTGAACAACATCGGGGAGAGGCTACAGCCCTGTCTTACTCCGTTCCCAACCACTGCTTCCCTTTCATGTCCCTCGACTCTTATAACTGCCATCTGGTTTCTGTACAAATTGTAAATAGCTTTTCGCTCCCTGTATCAAGATATATTAAGAGAATATTTTACTAGAGGTAGACATAAAGGAATTGATTGTCTTTATTTAGCTCAAACTTACTCAAAAATACCTAAACAGTTAGTCAGAGATAATCTGAATTTCTTAAATATATTTAGACAGGATGATACAAATCTGCATCATGTTTATAATGAATATGTTGGTGGTGATTTAAATTTTAATGAATTTAAAGAAATATGTAGTAAATGTTGGAATGATGAATTTGGTTTTATAACAATAGATATAAAAAGAAAATGTAATAAGGGAAAATATAGAAATAAAATACAACATTTCATAAGAACATACGGGTAACGAATCTTTCACCTTAAATAGAAACATAAACATTAACATAAACATAAAACATAAATGTTAAACATAAACATGAACATTAAACATAAACATCAAACATAAACATAAACGTTAATATAAACATAAACATAAATGTTAAACATAAACATGAACATCAAACATAAACACAAATGTTAACATAAACATAAAACATAAATGTTAAACATAAACATGAGCATTAAACATAAACTTCAAACATAAACATAAACGTTAACATAAACATTAAATGTCAACATAAACATCGACATCATAAACATAAATGTCAACACAAACATCAACATAAACACATATTCATTCTAAATAAATGTTTACAAAATATGATCCAGCTGTAGTTAAACAAGCTATACATAATAGAAAAAAGTAGAAAAATTAAAAGAACAATTTAAAACATGGAAAAAACAACCAAGAACAGAATATGAAAAATATAAAAAAGAGGATCAACTTGTTATTGATGCTACAGAACAAGTAAAAGAAGGGCTTGAGGGAGTAGGTGATAATGTTCTGAAAGCTACTGAAGAAAATAGAGAGGTAGAAAAACAAGTGATTCCATATCATCACCATCATGACATAGCACCAATTAATGATTCTACATTAAGTGAATCTGAAATACAAGATGTTTTAAGTAAATATGACAAAGAAATAAAAAATAAAAAAATGCTTAATCAGAATGATAATAAAAAAAATAAGAGAATGCTTCTAGATGTAAGTGAAGGAATGTTAAAATATATCAATCATAGTGAGGATCCAGTTTTTGCATTAAGACCTGTTGGAATGTTTAAGTACATTGGTAAATTACCTGTAGACTTCAAAAGAGATAAACTAATTATTGGTGGAAATGAATATGATGGTATAGATGGATTAATGAACCTTTTAACTAAAAAACATATTACTATGGATAATTTCAATGATCAATTTGATTCTGTTGATCTATCAAATTATGCAGATATATTATACAATTCAGATGCATTATTTTCTGATAAAAATCCAAATAAAATTAAATCAAGTAAAGGTTTCAAATACAATAATTTGATGAAAGAAATTGTTGATGTCTGTTTACCCAAAAAACGAAAAGAAACTATAGGTTCATCAGATTATTCAGATGTGTCTCCAACCAAATCAGGTACAGGATTTATTAAAAAATATAGTAATAAACCAGTTGAATATATATGAATGAATGATGTTAGACAACTAATTTATAGATTATTGGTAATTCATGGTGAGGAAATGGCTGGTAACAATAATTATTACAATGAAAAAGTAGGAATAACTAAATTGTTAGCAAATAAATGTAATGACTTTATAATTAATGATCCAAAAGGTATTCCATATTTAATTAAGTTCTTGAATAGTATACCACACACATTTTGGAAGAATGAAAAATATAGTAAAGGATTGATAAATATATTAATTAATAAATTACCATTTGAAATGCATCTACCTGGTTATAATTATTGTGGATCAGGTACAAAATTAGATGAAAGGTTATCTAGAAGTGACAGAGTTATAAATCCATTAGATGAAGCATGAAAACAACATGATATTGCGTATAGAGATAATAAAGACATAGAAAAAAGGCATAAAGCTGATAAAACGTTGCAAAATGTAGCAAAAGAGAGAATGAATAGTTCAGATGCATCATTAGGTGAAAAATTAGCTTCTACTGCTGTTAGAGGTATAATGTATACTACAAGAAAATTAGGTATGGGTATTGAAATAGATGATAATGGCTTTAGTTTTTGAAATAGATGTATTTTTATTCTATATAAATGAATAACTTTACAGATGATTATAAAACACAACCTAATGGTAAAATTAAAGCTAATGCTATTAAAATTAAACTAAATAAGGATGAATTATATGCTATTGATAATTTTTTAACTAGTGTTCAAAAAAGAAAAAGAGATAAAAAACTTGGTGGTAGATTACTCATATCATTAGATATACCTGTTGTAAAAAAATTATTGAATATCTTACAAAAAAGAAACAAGATAGTGGATCAACACAACATGAAGGTGGATTTTTACCATTATTATTAGCTGCATTACCGTATTTAGCTACAATTAGTTCAATAACTGGTGGTGCTGCAGCTGTTGCTAATACAGTTATGAATAAAAAGAAAAATGATGCTGAATTAGTCGAATTAGAAAGGCATAATATGGAATGGAGAAAAAAGGTAAAGGGTTAAAAAAACGATGCAAAAATAATAAAAATGTATCCAAAAGCGTGAAGTAATTTTGATTTAGAAAGTATTGCTAAAAAATTAAAAATTAAACGTTTTAGAGAAGTTTTTATGATAGATGAGTTATCTAATAAAAAACCTAAAAGTAATGAATGTGGAATAGTAAATTTAGATATATCTAATAACGATGGTACACATTGGATTTGTTATTAAAAGATTATGATAATAAATTTGTGTTGATATACCATATCAACTAGTTAAGTATTTAGGTCAAGTGACTTATACTACAATGCAATGAAAATACAAAATTATGATGAAGTATATTGTGGTCATTTATGTATATTTGTGTTAAAGATGTTACCAGATGGAAATAAATTCAGTTATGTTTTAGATGTGATAAATGAATATTTTTGGAAATAGAATCGAATCTTTAGAAACAGTCGATATAAGCTCATTGGAATCAAAAATTAAACAATTACATAGTCTTTTTAAAATAACTAAAAGTTTTATTGATTTTAAAGAAAGACGATTAGTCGATTAAAAGATCCAATTGGTGGTTATGATGTTGTTACAAAACAATATTTAGAAAAGGAATATGTTACAAAGCCTGAATATATGTCTGTTTTAACACAATTTAATAACGATGTTACTAAAACAGAATTTGATGATATGAAAATAAATCGTGATATTGTAGATGATTTTGATAAAATGTTAACTGAATTGGAAGATGATATTGAAAACCAAGATAACAAGGTACATGATAAACAACTAATTGAATTTAGTTTTCTGACTGGTAATGAAGTAATAGAACATCAATTTGAATATGATGTGAAAATTAAGAAAATTATTGTATCTGGATATAATATAGATGGTGAAGTTTATCCCATTAATTTTACAGTAAAATTTAAAAGATCTAATGATATGATACAAAATGTATATACTGATCAACTAGATAAAGTACATGAAATGAAATGGAGGGATAAAATGCTGATATCAATAAACGAAACAATTAAAACTGTTCTTGTAGATGTAAAAATATTTTTATTTGGTGAATTGATCTTGGAATCTAAAGTAATTTTAAGCTATATAAATGAATGATCACATATATTGTTTAAAGTGTAAAACATTTACAGATACACATGATGTACATACGTCAATAACTAAAAATGGAAGACAAAGAATTGCAGGTATATGTGCAATATGTAAAACAAAAAGGAGTAAATTTAATAAAAAAAATTAAATGTAAGTAGAGAAAATATAATAAATGAACTACATAAACCAATGTGGAAAAATTATAATAGAAGAAAAGTAGAATCATTTCGAATAGATGATTTATGGCAGGCTGATTTAGTTGAGATGGTTTCAGTAATTTAAAAGGTATATCAAAAACACATAAAGGATATAAATATGTGTTAACTGTTATTGATGTATATTCTGAATATGCATGGGCTATTCCAATAAAGGATAAATCAGGTGAAAATGTAGCTAATGCATTTGACAATATAATTAAAATTAGAACACCAAGAATTTTACAAACTGATAATGGAAAAGAATTTTATAACAAATATTTTAAGAAATTAATGAAAATATATAAGATTAATCACTATTCTACATTTACTGAAATTAAAGCATCAGTTTTAGAACGATTTAATAGAACACTAAAAGAAAAAATGTGGAAACAATTTGATATTCAAATTTATAAATGGTTTGATATATTACAAAAACTAGTAAATGACTATAATAATACTAAACATAGTACAATATATACGAAATCAATGGATGTTAATGATAAAAATTATAAACCAACTGCTGCTGTAATATATCCATTTAAAGCTAAATATTCTATTGGTGATCAAGTTAGAATAAGTAAATTAAAAGGAATATTGGAAAAAGGATATACTGCTAATTAGTCAACAGAATTATTTGAAATTGAAAATGTTATTTATTCATATCCAATTACATATAAATTCAAAGATATTAAAGGTAATTTTTATGAACATGAGATACAGAAAACGAATAATCCAGATGTATATCTTATTGTAAAACTATTAAGGAAAAGAGGTGATAAAGTATATGTTAAATGGTTAGGATTTGATAATTCACATAATAGTTGGGTCAGTAAGGACAACATAATTATGTGAATAATTTTTATATATATAAATTAAGAAGTTTGCACTTCTGTTTTTTCTATCTGTCTGTTATCGTGATGATGATGTATCTATATTCATTAATCAGTTAAATGACGAATCTTTGAATTATGTATATGATCTGAATGGTGAGGAAATATGTGTTGTTTATGAATATTTTAAGAAACAAACTGGTAATTTTTGAATTTAGTAAATGAGGCTGATTGATATATATAACATGCATTTTTATTTAGTTGATATTTGTTTTCCTAGTACTTGAAAACTATATCCGAATTTATTCCTTTTAGAATATCAATTGATGTATTCCATATCTTCTTCTTTGATTTAATTTTATATCCTTTTGATTCAATTAATTTTTGAAATTATTTACTAATTACATTTGCTTTGTTAGGATATTATTCATACAATTCAGAAATTATCAGAACTAGTTGATCCCGATTTAAGTCCTCTAACACTATAGGTTTTATTTTATGCATTTTATTTCCAATCTGTAACTGTAGTATAATTTCTTGTTCAATAGCAATTGGATCAAAATAGATTGGTGGTTTAGTTAAAATATTGCTGTATATAGTACTTCTATATGAATTTGTCATGTCAACATATTTATCTGTATCCTTACAAAATAGTTTAATATACTGAGATAAATCATTAAAATTTATTTCATACATTTCTTTATTTTTATCAATTCGATGTACACCTAAATATTTCTCAACTGTACATTCAATTAGTTTGTAATCATAACATTGGTGAATAAAAACATAAAATAATTTATCATCATTTGGCCTACTACTATTATATGTAGAAAATCTACCTTGTAGATGCAATTTAGATATTACACCTCTAACTTTAAAGTAATTTTTTCTAGCATATATTTTAGATGTAGCAATATATATGATTTGATATTTTTTCATTTCTACTACATCAGATATTATATTTCTTAGTTGTAAACATTCTTCATCTTTTTGTTTTAGTTGTTGTAATTGTTCATTTACTTTCTGCAATTTATATACACCATGTCTTCTAATTGATGGCAATACATCACTAGTTACCCATTTTTTAAAACTTTTTAGCTTCATCCTTCTTAGATGATAAAATAAGTGAATATAATCCTGACTCATTGATAAATGTGGTTTGTTTTTCATTGTATGTAAGGCCCTCCAAATTGGAGGATCCTAAATTTTCTAATATAGTTTTACCATCATCATCAATATGTTTGAATGCTTTATAAGAATTCTTATATTCTAATATTTCAGCCACATCTTTACCTTGAAACCATGGATTACTTTCTTTGTCACTAAAAACATGCACTTGTTTATTATTGTATGTATGTTTGTTGTTTATGATATCTACAACTGACCCCATTTATATATAAAAAAATTATTATGGATTGTTGTCCATTGGTACAAATAAATTTTTTATATAATAATTGAGGCTGATAGAAGTCGTATCTAAACTTGAAGAATTAAACATTGATTTTTATTTACATAATAATCTTAGGATTGGTTATATTAAATATGTAAAAATGTAGTATACGACTTATAGAATCATTATTTATAATTATGATGAAAAGGTATTTCTAAATTTTAAAGAATCAATTACATAATCTGATTGGGAAATTTCTTCAACTATAGATAACCATATTATTGATTTATATTTTAGTGATAAGAATGAGAATATTAATATTTAATTTTTTAAGTGTATATAAATGAAAATAATAATATTCTTATTGTTGTTTAAAATTATATATGCCAATGATAAAAATGATGTTATACAATATTTAAGTGATTATGAATATTTAGCTATTACAAATGTTAATGATAATACTCATGTTAGTGATGATATATTAAGAGAGGAATTAATGTTGTTTCAATTAACACATAATCTAGAAACAAATGGTGAATTTGATAATGATACTATAAATTTTATGAATAAGTCTAGATGTGGTGTAAAAGATACATTTGATAGCTATAGAACTAGAATTTATAAATGGAACAAAAAGGTTATCAAATGGCATTATAAAGTTGCCACTAAAAAAATACTACAATTAACTACAGATGCATTTAAAATATGGCAAGATAAAATAGATATTCAGTTTAAACACGATAGCAATAATCCTGATATCTTAATTACAAATAAAAGATGTAAACATAAATTTGAAATTGATAAAAGTATACATTGTTCAAAGGATTTAGATGCTAAAGATAATGTGTTAGGTCATGCTTTTTTTCCACATATGAATAATAATCCTGAAGAAACACATATGGAAGATGATGAATTATGGTATATAGAGATGAATACTCATATACCAAAAGGACAAACAAATCTATTTGAAGTATTAATACGTGAGATTGGGCATTCATTGGGTCTACAACATTCAGATATTTATGGATCAATAATGTATCCTTACTATAATGGATCAAATTTACAATTATCTCAAGATGACATTAATGGTATTCAAAACTTATATGGTAAACAATCAACACAACCAACACAATTACCAATTAAACCAATTTCACCACCTATACAATCAGAACCTATATCATTATGTCAAACTAAACATATTGATGACATATTATTTATGAATGGGATTTTATATGTTTTTTATCAGAAATGGGTGTGGATAATTCAAAATACAATACCAAATTCGCAATTAATAACTGATTGGTTAACATTTTTACCAAATGATGTGAACCCCATAGATCCTATATATCAGAGACCTAGTGGTGAAATTGTTATATTTTTCAATAATATGGTATATATGATACATTTACATACATTACAATTGATATCAGGATATCCAAAACCACTATCTAGTACAGATTTACGCAATAATTTCAAATTAAATGGTATAGTCAACACTTGTTCTCGTAGAACATTTATTTTCTTTAATGACATTTTCTATGCTGAAATAGATGAATGTAATTTTAAATATAAAGTATGTGGTATTATAAGTAGAGAATATTCTGGATTACCAACTGGTATAAATTCAGTATTTAGGTACATTAAAGGTATGTTGTACTTTTTTAGAAATGATACCGTTTATGAATATAATGAATTCACCAAAAAAGTAGTGAAGTATGGTACATTTGATTAATCTCTATTTGGTATAGATTGTATTAAATCATCTTCATTAATATTGGAACTAATAATTGTACTAAACAATACAATCCAACAATTAAAACATTTTTCTTTTATATAAATGGAGCTATTAACTAGACTTAATAGTGCTAATAAAAATACACCATTGGTGAAATTATGTGACAATGAAGTGGATAAAATGTATCATATTACAAATGTAGAAATCAAAAATACTACATTATGTTATAAAAAATTATTGAACATAATAATGATTTTAATATAATATTACCAGATAGATATTGATAAATGATTGGTTGGGATGATTGTACAACTATAATTGGGTGGAATATTTTATATAAAGGAATGATTGACAGATCAGATAAAAAGGTACATGTATTGGAATTTAGACAACAATAACTGAATGATTTTTATGTATAATAAATGGATAGTATCAAAAAGTGTAGATGATGTAAAAATGTAAAAAATATTAATGAATTTCATTATGATAAATTTAAAAAGATGGACATTGTAGAGTATGTAATCTGTGTGCATATTATTATAGTAAAAACTATTATGATAGCAATAAGGACAAAATTTTGGAAAAGGCAACATGTGAATGTAGTAGATCATTAGTTGAACGTGTATTAAAAAGACATTTAGACACATTAATTCATTACAATATCATGGCTCTTAAAAATTTGGAATAATAATTATATATATAAAAATGTACATCTACTTGCTACTAAATATTCTGAATTATAAATATGTACATAAATATAAACATCTAACTGAATACTGTCTATATAAAAACACAACAAACATAGACAACAAAAATAATAGTTTTTATCCTTAATAAATGGAGCTACAATCGATGAAGCTTAATGAACTCAAGGCCTTAGCTAAGATTTTAAATCTGAAACAATACTCTAAACTATGAAAAAAATGATAGAGTATATTTAATTTCAAACACTATTTCCATATGCTACAGATATATTTGATGATAATAAGAAACCAAAAAGAAAAATAAGAACTAAAAATGTATCTATTGCTGATATAGAAGATAAAGATCCATCAACAATGAATATTAATGAACTTAAAACTATAGCTAAACATTTAAATCTAAGTGGATATTGTAAATTACGTAAAAATGATCTATTGAATTTAATTCAAAATAGTCAAACATTATTTCCATTTGCTACAGATATATTTGAAGATCCTAATGAACGAAATATTCATGTGTATCATTCAACTGAAAAAGCATTCCAAAATAGATTACAAACATACAATATTGAAAACAACTTAAGAATTATAGATGCACAACACATTACGACATCAGCAAAACCTATTGTATGTCAGTTAATAAAAGATAATCTTGAAATATACCATGGATTAAAAGTTAATCTAATATTGTACTGTGAATTCAAATTGAATACTACTAATGAAATAAAAGAATTTAGATTCTGAACATACAACTATACAATCACAAATGAAAAAGATCTAAATAAAATTTATACAAAAGGTAAACAACAAATATTAACACACATGCAAAATTTTCAGGATAGAGGATCAGGCCGGATGTTAAATAGTGTAATTGGTCTACAATTAGGAATTAACAAATATACACCACTTAATGGTTCATCATACATCGAACTACTAAAAACAATAAAAGATAAAAAAGCATCTATAAATGTAAAGAATAATGATGAAAAATGTTTCTCGTGGTCTATAGCATCAGCATTAAATTCAGCTGATAAACATGTCGATCAAACTAGTAACTATATAGAATGTATGAAACAATTAGAAACTAAAACTGGTCAAATAGAATATCCAGTTAAAATTGATAATATACCTAAATATGAATGTAAACTTATTATATCGATTAATGTGTATGCAAATGATGAAAAGTATGAAATATATCCATTAAAGATAACTAAAGGTGAAAAATCAACACCTATTGATTTATTATACATCAAAAATAATAATAACTTACATTATTGTTGGATTAAAAATGTATCTCGATTAATTAGATCTCAGTGTACAAAACACACTGAAAATATTCATCTATGTAAAAAGTGCCTACAACACTTGAATTCAGAAAGTAAACTAAATACACATAAAGAAGATTTTTCCAAAAATGAATCAGTTAAAATTGGAATACCAAATTAAGATGAATACATAACACTTAGGAATTATAAACATACAATGCCTGTTCCATTTGTTATATATGCTGATTTTGAAAGCTTATTATTGAAAATGGGCACATGTGAACCAAATCCAAATGAATCGTACACAATGAAATATCAAAAACATGAGCCATCTGGATTTTGTTGCTATGTGAAATACATTCATAATCATTATAAAGATCCTGTTGTTTATAGAGGACCAAATGCTAAAACTAAATTTATTTACTTGATTAAAAATGAAGTTGAAGAAATAGGACATATATATTCACAAATAGAACCAATGAAACAGTTAACACATGATCAAATAAAAATACATAACCTATCTAAAAGATGTACATTATGTGAATGACCATACACACCAAATAATAAAAAAGTACATCATCATGATCATGTAACTGGTAATTATATAGCACCATTATGTAATGAATGTAATCTTAAACTTCAACAACCAACATTTGTGCCTGTATTCTTACACACTCTAACTGGTTATGATTCGCATTTGTTTATAAAAGAACTTGGTTATGATGATAAGGAAATAGAATTGATACCAAATAATGAAGAAAAATATATAAGTTTTGGTAAACAAACAAATAACTTAAAAATGAAATTTATTGATATATTTAGATTCATGGCATCATCATTAGATAAACTATCATCTAACTTGTCAAAAGATAAAAATATTGAATTATTCTTTCAAAAAGATAAAGTAGATCTAGTTATTAGAAAAGGTGTTTACCCATATGATTATACGGATAATTGGGATAGAGTCAATGAAACACAATTACCACCTAAAAATGATTTCTATAGTAAGGTAAATGAATGTAATATAAGTGATGATGATTATGAGCATGTAAAATTAGTATGGAATAAATTTAGTATAAAAAAATATGGGTGAATACCATGATTTATTTTTGAATACAGATGTGTAATTATTAGCTGATGTATTTGAGAACTTTAGAGATACATGTATGAAATCATATGATTTAGATCCAGCATAGTATTATACAGCACCTGGTTTATCATGGGATGCAATGTTAAAAATGAGTAAACAACCACTTGAATTATTACATGATTATGATATGATATTAGAGGTGGTATAGCACAATGTTGTAAAAGATATGTTAAAGCAAATAGTAAATACATGAAAGATTACAATAAAAATAAGGAATCAAACTATTTAATGTATTTAGATGCTAATAATTGATATGGATATGCAATGTCACAATATTTACCATAAGGTGGATTTGAATGGGAAAATAATTTAGATATTGATGTAATGAACATCCCAGATAAATCTGAATATGGATATATATTAGAAGTTGATTTAGAATACCCAAATGAATTACATGACAAACATTAAGATTTACCATTAGCACTAGAAAATGGACATAAATTATTAACAACATTAAATAATAAACATAAATATGTTGTACATTACAGAAATTTGGAACAGTATTTAAAATTATGATTGTAATTAACAAAAATACATCGTGCACTAAAATTCAGACAAAGTGATTGGTTGAAAAAGTACATTGACTTAAATACAGAAATGAGAACAAAACCTAATAATGATTTTGAAAAAGATTTCTTTAAACTAACGAATAATAGTGTGTTTGGAAAAACAATGGAAAAGATAAGAAACA
The DNA here is from genome assembly GCF_023864345.2 of Schistocerca serialis cubense. Classification (NCBI taxonomy): domain Eukaryota; kingdom Metazoa; phylum Arthropoda; class Insecta; order Orthoptera; family Acrididae; genus Schistocerca; species Schistocerca serialis. The sequence continues at coordinate 145,008,782 of NC_064641.1, read as the reverse complement.
GAGTTAATATAAAATTAGTATCAGATGGTAAAAAATGTGATAAATTAATAGCTAAACCAAATTTCAAACATAGAGCAATATTTAATGAAAATCTGGTAGCTATTCATATGAATAAAACTGAAATTAAATTTAATAAACCAATTTATGTTGGAATGAGTATATTAGATTTATCAAAAGAATTAATGTATCGTTTCCATTATGATGTAATGAAACCTAAATATGGTACAAATATTGAATTATGTTATCAAGATACTGATAGTTATTTATACAATGTAAAACAGATGACTTTTATGAAGATATGAAAAATATGATTGAACATTTTGATACAAGTGATTATGCAACAAATAATGTCTACAATATACCACAAATGAACAAAAAGGTATTAGGTAAAATGAAAGATGAATGTAATGGTAAAATAATGACTGAATTTGTTGGTTTGAGAGCTAGAATGTATGCATATTGTGTTGGTGAAAAAGAAAATAAAAAATCTAAAGGTGTTAAGAAATCAGTAGTAACGAATAAAATATCAGTTGATGACTATAAAGACTCCTTATTCAATAATAGTGAATTATATAGATCAATGAATTTAATTAGAAGCTATAAACATGAAATATATACAGTGAAATTAAATAAAATAGCATTAAGTGCAAATGATGATAAAAGACACATTCTGAATGACAGAATAAATACATTACCACTTGGACATTATAGTTTATTGTAAATATTGTATATATGTATATATTATATAAACATAATTATTTGTAATTGTATATATGAATATGTACATAATTATTAGTTGTTATATATTATATTTACTATATAAACATCATTATTAGTAGTTTTATATATTGTTTATATTTTTCATTGCTATCAACAGTTAAAAATTATAAAAGTGTCTCATTTTGGCATTTCCCTAACTTTGTGGTTGTATCATTGTAAAAATACGAACAATAGCTGATTTCGATGTAAAATGGTCTAAAAATTGCCATAAAATAGGGTTTAAATAGCTGATTTTGGCAATTGGTCCAGAACATACATATCCTATCTACTGTTCTTTGTAGTTTTTTCGTTTGACGCTTATTTCGTGAGATATTTGGCCCGGTCACGATCAATGGACCAACCAGTATATACGGCGCTCACTCACGCTCTCGTTGCAGTTCGCCGATTGTCCTCGGAGGATGCCTTCCACAGTTGAAGGCGAAACGTCAGTGGAGAGTCTTATGTATGAACCACTGCATCTCAGCCAAGAGGTGGTAAGTGCTGACAACACCTGCCGTGAAAGCCTTCATTCTATGATCAAACAATATGCAAATTAGTCCACTTAAATATGCTTTAAGAGGCCGTCAATTCAGCTCTGATCAACTACTGAAGAAAGCGGGACATAAGTAGCTTGCTCCACAACCCAAAGACTTTTTTTTTTTTTGAGTATATGCGAAAGCTTGTGCAGTGGTGGACCAAATGCATTGAAAAACAGGGTGACTATGTTAAAAATTATATCAATAAAATTGTGTAGCCTTCTGGTAATATATTCTAAAAACTGGTTGTTGATTCTTATTGACTTACCTTCGTACAAATATCAAGATTGAATTTGCTTTCATTGTGATTGTTTTGTTAGATATGTTCCTTTACAAATCGTGTAGTTTCAATTACCAAATTAACAGTACACTAACTTCAAGAATATTTCGAGAAAACGAGATTATGTTTTTCATTTGTTACGTTAATGGGTACATAACATTCAGGAGTGCACTTAATTTAAGAATATTTCAAGAAAAATGAAATTGTGTTTAAAAGAAGTTAGTAACCAATTAAGTTGTCCATACCACTAGTACTTCTCCTGGTAAATTTGTCTAGAGGATTAACCCTTTCCATTCTGACACTTCAAGGAGGGTCGTGGGGGAGGATGGGAGAATACAGGATCATCACAGTCTGCTGATATTATTTTGTTGAAAGAGATACGATTACAAAATAACAAAATGTTTGACTGATTTTTTTCTTTAAGAGTGCCGCAAAAACATAAAAATCACATACAGAATCGTGGAATGGAACAGAAAGAAAATTATATGGACGAAAGCACTACTATATTTGGTGCCACTCAAATACAACACAAATTACTCGAGAAAAATGTTCGCTTTTCTGGAACAAATGAGAATTTCGTGAGGTGCGGAAAAGGACATGGATCAGCTTTTAGTAGGATCGTAAAATAAATTCCTAGATCTATATCACTGGAGCAGACTATTAACAAATACTCTGTAATAATCGACATAGATTCTACAACCATTCATCTTGCGAAGAACAGGTCACTCTCTTAGTTCGCTTCCGATACCTTCGCTCTGCACATAGCAAACCAAACACTTGCTAAAGGAATAACGGATTAAGGACTTGACTAGACTACAATTCTCTTATCGAACAGGACTCGCTTAAACGTTCTCAATTCGAAAATGTCTAGCGTAGATAGTGTTGGCCGCACACCTAGGACGTATAACAAGTCTTTTACTACTATTCACGACACGTGCAAGTGAGCTGATAGATAAAATTAGTCGTTCTTTATTGCTTATGGATACACGGCTTTTCACAGAGCGTTGAAAATGTTTCGAACATTTTGAGAGGTGGTAGTACCTACGAAAACACGAAAAAAAGTCCAATAAACGAAGGAAACCCACACTTCCTGCGATCTGTACACTCGCTCACACGAGAGGTTCAGCCTGGTCCATTCATGACACTTGTTATTGAAGGTGCTCAGTGTGAAGTCCGTCCATGGGAATGCGTCCCTGTGCCTTGCGGCATAAAGAATCAGGCAGTCTCTGAAGTACACCAGGTTGTTGTAAGTGTGTTCATGTACTGGAGACGCGATCTTTTAGTGGCTGGACAGCGCTGACAGGGGCGGCGTGGACTAGTGTTTATATGTCCCAACCAAAGGTCTAGGGGATTGAAATCTGGGCAAAGTGGAGGTGCAACTGTGGGATCTTCAAGACCAATGCAGCGGTCCTGATATGTCAGCGTCAGATGTTCATGCACACTACGGAGAAATTGTGCTGGCGGGCTATCGTGCTTAAAGCGCAGCTGTAGTAGCCCTTGCTAACATGATTCATCCTCCAGCAAGGTAGGAAGCACTTCAGTAAAAAGTTAATGATAATGAGCCCCATTTCATCTTTGTGGTAGGATGTATGGTCCTAGTCATTTGTCATGAAGAACGCCTGCCCATACGTTGATGGAGAAACGATATTGACACTGTCTCTCTACAACTGTATAGGGATTTTCATCAGGCCGTACATGCTGGATATGAAAGTTCACAACGCCATTCCTTGCGAACACTCTCGGTAAATAAAGTCTTCGATGAAAAAAGTCGATCTGCAGCACACTTTTGCAAGAGCAATTGACATAACTGAAATATGCTACGGTAGTATTCTAAGTTTAGTATCTGGACGCCCTGAAGATGGTGTGGATACAGCAATTGTACATTTACTATCGCCCAGACAGGAGGTTGGTCACGCATTCTGCTGTTGCCAATCGCCGCACACTGCTTTCAGGTCTTTCGTCCAGTAAACGTAGTAAATACTTCTCCATCTGAGGTGTGCGGACTGACCGAAGGCCGCCCACTGCTTGTCTTGTGGGGTGTCAGCGAACCTGTAACCTTAAGACGCAGGAAAAGTTGGTCGAACAACTTCTCGGAGGGTACTCACCGCCGTGGATATTTTTCTGCGTAGGGGCACAGGCTCACAAGCTACTTCCATTTCATAATCCGTAAAAGTAAATCATATCCGCCATGTATCCAAGGTTCTCGGGTGTCCAGTCGGATCCGATCGTCGAAGTTCCACGATATTTCGGCGAATAACCGTTCCGCCATCATCAGGTGGTGCTGATAGAATGATCTGTCTGCGCTGTGTGCGTGGTATTTTCGTACGCGGGGGCCCGAGTCGTACCCCAGCGCGGGTGGCCGGCGGGGCGCGCGTGGTGCGAGGGGTGGGGGTAGCTGCAGCCACGCCCGGTGGTAGGCGCAGTTCATCTCCATCCGCCGTGGCGGAAGGATCTCGAGTCCGTTCGTGCTGTTGCTCTTTGATGGTGTCTAATAATGGTTTCCAGGCCTTGCTAAGTTGAAACCCGGTGTCCCTTTTGATGTTGTTATCTGTTACTCGAATTTCTATGGCCTCCTTGTAGATACTGTCCCAGTAGGCGCTTGTGGCCGTCAGGATTTTTGTCTCTTCGAATCTCGCTGTGTGTCCGGTTTCATTGCAGTGTTCTGCTAGGGCCGAATGGCTGGGTGGCGTAAGCGGGTGTGACGTTCGTGTTCCTTGCATCGGTCCTCAACCGTGCGAACTGTTTGGCCGATGTAGGATTTTCCACAGCCACACGGAATTTTGTATACGCCCGCTTCCTTAAGGCCTACGTCATCTTTTGCCGTTCCTAGTAGGTCACGAATCTTTGCTGGTGGTCGGACGACTGTGTCAATCTTGTGTCACCTTAACAGTCTCCCTATTTTTGACGACACGTTGCCAGCAAACGGCAGAAAGGCCAGAGCTTGCTTCTCTTCTTCGGGTTGTTCTTCATCTCGGTTCTTGCTGAATTTCTGTTGTCGGGAGGCCCTTTGGATTTGGCGGTCTACATACCCATTCTTGCGGAACACGGTCTCCAGGTGTTTGAGTTCCGTTGGCGAGTTCTGCTCATCAGAGATGGAGTGTGCTCTATGTACCAAGGTGTTGAGCATTGCATTAAGCTGCGCCGGATGGTGGCAGCTGGAGGCATGTAGGTACAGGTCAGTGTGTGTAGGCTTTCGGTACACACTGTGACCCAATGAGCCATCAGGCCTACGTTCCACTAGGACATCAAGAAAGGGTAGTTTTCCATCTCTCTCAGTCTCCATGGTGAAGCTAATGTTACTGTGGACCGAATTTAGATGTTGTACAAAAATCTGTAGCTGTTCCTGTCCATGTGGCCAGATGATGAAAGTGTCGTCCACGTAGCGAAAGAAGCATACAGGTTTCAGTTCGGCAGCTTCCAGTGCTTCCTCTTCGAAATTCTCCATGAACAGGTTGGCCACCACAGGGGAGAGCGGGCTCCCCATGGCTACTCTGTCGGTGTGATCGTCGTATTGATCATTGAAGACGAAGTACGTAGATGTTAACATGTGCCGGGGTAGGACTCGGGACCCCTCGGCCGTAAATACCACGGACACAGCGCAGACCATTCCATCAGCACCACCTGATGATGGCGGAACGGTTATTCGCCGAAATATCGTGGAACTTCGACGATCGGATCCGGCTGGACGCCTGAGAACCTTGGATACAGCACTTTCGCCGGGAAAGCCTCAGATCACATATCCGCCATATCAGTTGTGGAGTAGTACGCTTCAATTGCTAATATGAGGAAGAGAAAGGAAAATGTACTGAACCATTCGTGTACAGGAGGGCACAATCATCACAATATCAGTAAACATAGCAATGTAGGCTCTTTTGTAAGTAGATACGACAGTACGATACATACCCAGTGTTACCAGTAATTTGCTGCACAGTACCACACACGAGGAAGACGGTAACTGAAACATCTACAACACAACGAAAACAATGCAACTGCCTGTAGACTACCAAATGCTAAGACTGGTATGTGTCCTAGAGTACGTTGATACAGAGAGACATGTACAGTAGCGAACCCTGTTGTCGGATCACCAAGGCAACGATTCCGCCCAAACGGTATTTGTTTCGCTGTCACGGAGGAGGACAGGTTCGCAACAAAACGTCTTCTGGCACTATGGTCAAGTATACAGATCTCAGAATGGACCTGTTTCTGGACCCATGTTCATTCGACTTTTTCTCTTGTTTTGGTGGTTACTACCACCTCTCAAACTATTCGACCGTTTTTCTTTATTAACACGTTGTATAGTGGGTCTCACCAGAAAGTTGTTGTAAATGAAAGGCGACCTAATTATGAGCAACATTTAGTGCAAAGCTGAAGCCATTTCCTTGTATTATGTGTTTGGGCGGAAAGATACTTATCCTTTATGGGCTGAAGTTCCATTTTCAACTGCTCATCGTCTGAATGGGCAATGGACTGTTCATTTTGTTTGTGGAGAAGTCCGTCTTATATCAAACAATGTTCATAAAGAATGAAATTTTCACTCTGCTGCGGAGTTTGCGCTAACATGAAACTTCCTGGCAGATTAAAACTGTGTGCCGGACCGAGACTCGAACTAGGGACCTTTGGAAGGTAGAAGACGAGGTACTGGGGGAAGTAAAGCTGTGAGTTCGTATCATGAGTAGTGTTTGGGTAACTCAGTCGGTAGAGCACTTGCCTGCGAAAGGCAAAGTGCTGAGTTCGTGTCTCAGTCCGGCACACAGTGTTAAGCTGACAGGAAGTTTCAATGCTCTAAAATGTCTCGTATGATGTCTCCATTAACGCACAAGCCGATAATCAGAAATCTGGTGAATTCTCTTGTCATGTGTAAGACGGACCGTGGATCACTAAAAACAAATAATGCAAAAATGTAAATGTCGTGTGACTAGGGCCTCCCGTCGGGTAGACCGTTCGCTGGGTGCAAGGCTTTCGATTTGACGCCACCTCGCCGACTTGCGAATCGATGGGGATGAAATGATGGTGATTACAATACAACAAATCTCCGACCCAGTTTGGAATCGAAACCGGGCCCTTAGTATTGACAATCTGTCGCTCTGACCACTCAGCTACCGTGCGCGGACAAACAAATAATATTAGACGCTTAGAAACAATCGGAAAGTTGAAGACATGGTTGTATCACCTTCGGAAATGAGACAGTTTACCAATGTTATCACTATTTCTTCGTTATCCAAATCGGTTATGATGGCGATCTTTTGAAAACACATTATGGGCGTCGTAATGAAGGCCCATCTCGTTTACCGACTGTCTTGTAACAGAAGTAAAGTAAAAAGAAGCTACACCGTATAGGAGGACCGATTGAAGGCAGCGGGACCTTATACATGGAGCGTTCAATAAGTAATGCAACGATTTTTTTTCTCTACAGATTTTGGTTCAATGTCATGTATTTCCAGTTACTCCCAGTAGATGGCAGAGCTATAGCCAATCTTCTAAATGGCATTTGCAACTGAGATGTCTTCCAAGAACAGAGCAGTTGTTGAACTTCTTTTGGCAGAAACCAGACTATTAAAAATATAAACCAGTGTTCACAGCATGTCTAGAGACACGGGGCAGTGGATAAGAGCTCACTAAGTCGCTGGGCACAGTCGTGAGTAGGAGAAGGAATGCTCGTTTCCCATGCGCAGGCTGGTCGCACACAGCTGAAACCCCTCAATGTTGCAACGCGCGGACTCTCTTATTCGAGGTTATCGACGAATAACAATCAAGTAACTGGGCTCAGCTTGACATCTATGATGGTTGTGCTCACGCAAGGTGGCATATTCACAGGTTTATGCCCACTGGGTTCCACGTACCCTAGCTGAAGAACACAAAGAGGAGAGAAGGAACACTGGTGCCGACTTGCTTGCTGATATGGAGATTGATGGTCACGATCTCTTGTCATTGTGACAGGCTACGAAACATAGATTCACAACTTTGAGTCTGAAACAAAAGCGGAACACGTGGAGTGGCACTAGACAATGTCTCCTTCGAAAAACAACTTCAAAACAGTACTATCATCTGGTAAAGACACGCTTACAATCTTATGAGTTTCTGAAGGGGTTATTCTGCTCGATAATTATTTCAAAGGTAACGTTAGTGGCAAATTTTGTAGATGCTGCTCTACATGTGTTCTTGTTCAGTTTTGAAGCTGTTCTTCTGCTGATGATATACTGAAGGCTTTCACGACAGGTGAAAATTGCTGCTGGTAAACTTTTCGGGGTATAAGATCGTGATTCTGGACAAAACGGTAGGAACAGAAGAGTTTCGTTGACCACGACATTGTACGCCGCGAAGTTCAGCAGCAGCAGTGTTCTTCTACTGTTTACAGTCATTCTAAATTTCATTTTCATAGCACCAGGAACTGGACAATCGTTCATTTCATGTTATATGTAGAATCAAGTAAACGAGTTTCGTTTCTTAATTATGTGCAAATGAATTTTCGAATGGGAGGAAGGAGAAGAAGAGCTGTAAAATCGGAACAAGGAAACATTTAGAGAAGCTTATACGAAATTTTCCACTGAGGAAGCCTTTCTCATAACAAAAACAAAACACGTAGACACGAAACATTGTAGCGCTTCCCAGCTCACCCTCACCCTGATTGACAAAGAAATGCCATAACAATAAATGAAAAACGTCTTGGACGTCATTTAGCTCTTGATGATGAACATGGTCAGTAGCCTCGAAAGCTCGAGTTCTAACTCGGACGTTATGCGGTTGTTACTTGTGTCTTCTACTTAATTATTGTAGCTGAATTCTATTTTTAAGATCTCCGCCAATATTCGATATCGGCTCAGAGGCGCTACAACTCGTGGTTGACGATTGACACCAGAGGAGAGCACGGCACGTCCCGTGGAACCAGCCTGCTCCCAGCAATGAGGCCAGACAGCCTGCCTTGATTCAGTCTATTATAGTCGGTTTGAGCAGCTACTATCAATTACGTTGTTGTGCTTATTGTATCTGGACCCTGAATTGTACCTTGACTTTGTTTTTCTTGTTACTGGCTTGCACTCAGCATTCTGCCCTCCACGAACTGGGCTTTGTTCACAGATTATGCGTTTGCAGTGGTGACTGGTGTAAAATTTTACCTATGTGCTACAGTGCGGTGGTCTGTAGCGTTTTGATTCACAAGGGTAGTAACCATAACTAAACTGAATACAGTAATCATTTGTATGTAAACTGAACTGTCTAAATATAGAAAGACGGGAAAATATAGCAGCATCAAGAAGGAGTAGTGTGACACAAACGAAAGTTTGCAGGCGTGTTTCTACGTCTGAAAGATGAAGTCTAGTCACTCTGAGGACCCAAATCATGTTTGCTTTAAATACACGCTGTAACGATAGTGAGCGTTACTTATCTTTGAGAGCTGACATCGTGAGTTGATGTTAGTCAAGAATGACTTTAACATCAAGAAGACGCCGTTATCAACATCCATCTGAGTTTGAACGATGTCGTGTAATTGGCCTACGAGACGTTGGACGTTCATGTCGCGAAATTTTTGAAGGGGTTGGCAGGAATGTAGCCACTGTACGCGATTGCTGGCAGCGGTGGTTACGAAAATTTACGACTGCGAGAAGGCCGGGCTCCACTCAGCCACGTGGCACTACAGAAAGGAAAGACCATCGTGTTTGCCGTATGGCTATGGCGCATCATACTGCATCTGCAATAGCAACGTAAGCAGCAGTTGGTATCACAGTGACACAACGAACTGTTACAAATCGGTTACTTCAAGAGTAGAGTGGAGGTCTGTTGCGTTTTCTGTTGAAAGCTGGTTCTGCCTCGGTGTCAGTAATGGCCGTGTGTTGGTTAGGAAGTGGCATGTTGACGGTCTGCAACCAATCTGTCTGCTTGCTAGACACACTGGACCCACACCTGGAGTTTTGCTGTGGTGTATGACAGCAGGAGCACTCTCGTGATTATCCCACTCACCTTGACTGCAAAATTATACGTCAGTCTGGTGATTCGATCTGTTTTGCTGCCATTCATGAACAGCATTTCAGGGAATGTTTTTCAACAGGATAACGCCTGCCCACATACTACTTTTGCAATCCAATATGCTCTACAGAGAGTTGACTTGTTGCCTTGGCCTGCTCCATCACCAGATCTGTCACCAATCAAACGCACATGGCACATCATCGGACAACTCCAATGTCATCCACAACCAACGTTAACAGTCCCTTTATTGACCGACCAAGTGCAACAGGCATGGAACTCCAGCCCACAAACTGACATCCGGCACCTCTACAACATAGTGGACGCACGTCTGCATGCTTGCGTTCAACATTCTGGAGGTTTGGTTATTATTGTACCAGCGTTTCACATTTGCAATGGCTTATCTCTCGCTTACATTAACCTGTGATCTTGCAATGTTATCTGGAAAAATGTATTGCAGAAATTTCTTTACTCAACATTAATTATTTTTAGGTGTCACAAATATTTTTCCGTCATTGTATTTACATTTTATGACTAATCGTTTAACACTTCGAAGAACAAAATAAAATAAAAGACAAAAAATAATGGAATTAGTGGGTATCGAACGCAGGCCACCAAATTTCTAGTACGCGTCTTAACCACTTTACTCCTAGAAATTTACTCACAATCTATGCGTAAATCTTTAGAGGGATTTCAGCTTTTCGTATGACCCACTCAGGAGGAATATTTTAGGAATTTGAAAGGGGCATCTACCTGCTTCTTTGAGCCAAATCGGCGAGCCTCTGCCAACGCTTTCTTGTTGTCAGATTTCGAATAGACCCTCCTAACTCTTTAAATCTCACTGTTCCCCTCCAAAGTTCTACTGGAAAAGTGCCTCTTTACATTATCTCACACACATAACACAGAATCTTACTAAGAGAAGGTGGCATTTTCTACTCTTACTCTATTAATTTTATTTGTACACGACTAATTTCAGTCTTCCAGGACATTCTCAAGTGATTTTATAGTTCTGCAATAGGAAAATATTCGTTATACATTGAAATGTCAGCGTCTTTAAATTTGTGTTTTCTATTAGTTTTGGTTCACATGATCCATGGACCTTGCCGTTGGTGGGGAGGCTTGCGTGTCTCAGCGATACAGATGGCCGTACCGTAGGTGCAACCATAACGGAGGGGTATCTGTTGAGAGGCCAGACAAACGTGTGGTTCCTGAAGAGGGGCAGCAGCCTTTTCAGTAGTTGCAGGGGCAACAGTCTGGATGATTGACTGATCTGGCCTTGTAACACCAACCAAAACGGCCTTGCTGTGCTGGTACTGCGAACCACTGAAAGCAAGGGGAAACTACAACCGTAATTTTTCCCGAGGGCAAGAAGGTTTACTGTATGGTTAAATGATGATGGCGTCCTCTTGGGTAAAATATTCCGGAGGTAAAGTAGTCCCCCATTCGGATCTCCGGGCGGGGACTACTCAAGAGGACGTCATTATCAGGAAAAAGAAAACTGGCGTTCAACGGATCGGAGCGTGGAATCTCAGATCCCTTCATCGGGCTGGTAGGTTAGAAAATTTAAAAAGGGAAATGGATAGGTTAAAGTTAGCAATAGTGGGAATTAGTGAAGTTCCGTGGCAGGATGAACAAGATTTCTGATCAGGTGAATACAGGGTTATAAATACAAAATCAAATAGGGGTAAATGCAGGAGTAGGTTTAATAATGAATAAAAAAGTAGGAATGCGGGTAAGCTACTACAAATAGCATAGTGAACGCATTATTGTGGGCAGGATAGATACGAAGTCTATGCCTACCACAGTAATGCAAGTTTATATGCCAACTAGCTCCGCAGATGACGAAGAGGTTGATGAAATGTATGAGGAGATAAAAGATATCATTCAGATAGTGAAGGGAGACGAAAATTTAATAGTCATGGGTGACTGGATTTCGTTAGTAGGAAAAGGAAGACAAGGAAACGTAGTACGTGAATATGGAATGGGGTTAAGGAATGAAAGAGGAAGCCGTCTGGTAGAATTTTGCACAGAACATAATGAGCCGTGGTAAAAATTGCTGTTTTGAACAGCGCGCCGCAGCGTGTAGTGTGAAGCAGTCGCCCTCCGTTTCTGGCGGTGGCGCCGCAGTGGCAATCGCAGCTTTGGTGTCTTCCTCTGGTGGAAAACGGGAAAGGTTGCCTGTTCACGTGCATTTAGGGGGCCCCATGAGCTCATGAAAGTAATCAGTTGGTCAGCCGGGTCAGTGTGGGACAGTCAATGTCTGTCTGTCGTCCGGAGTGCTAGTATGTATTAGGCCGCCAGTCTGCTCGAGTTTGTTCAGGCAATGGTCATTGACGGTTGGATCGATCGGTTGGTCGGCCGCGCACTGGGACGCAAGATGACTTGTCCGCCTTGAGCGTCGGCTCATGTGAGGTCGCCACGGCAGTCCAGTAGGCCACGCCGTATAGCGAGGGGTAGTGGCTGCACGGCCGACACGAGAGCAACAGGAGTCAACCCACGACATCGGTCTGGCCGGGGCGAGCTGCGACACCGTGAGACGCGATATCGGCGCGCCTTCCTGCGTCCGTTGAAGCGGCTGGCAGCGGACGATTCGGGATACCGTTTTGGGGGCGCTGCGCCAGGTCTTCCCCAGACACTGCAGTTTATTAGAAGTTAAGTGATTCGTGATATGTTGTTTCATTTACTTGTTAAATTCTACTTGTTTTCTTGGTCAGTCTCTCGTCCCCAGCTTGCGCGTCTGTATCCCGTCCGCATTTGTTAGGCAGTTAGTGTCTGTCTGTCTGTCGGTCTGCCGTTAGTTAACAGCTGCCTCTGTCATGTTTGTCGGCTTCGGGGTTAACGAGTTTATTGCTTGATGTGTAACGGCCAAATTCCTGAAATATGTTTTTATCTTGCGTACCATCTTGAGAGGCGATACATGTCTAATGTAGAGCATGTTTGTATATTTTATGAAAGAATGCATTTCATGGGTTTTTGTTTAAATGGTCATTTTAGTATATAAAGTTGCCATCCTTCCACCGTAAGAGTTTTCTTTTTTAATGAAGTTGCACCTTCGGTGGCAAGTTAATTTTTTTAATGTTAGTGTTTTGTACCATTTCCATCCCTCCTACGGGGTGCATAGTTTATGTGCTTGTGTGAGTTGTTAAAATTTTTAGTTTAAAGAAATATGGTGTGTTGCAGATTTGCACCAGTATAGTCTTTCAGAGGTTGTTGTGAGCGGTCGTGACTACGGCCGTGTCAAAAGGGAGCGGCAAGGTTCTCAGCCCGAAGGCTCGTATTGTCAATATTTGTTCTTTCTGCCTCTGAATAAATTGTAACTTGATATTTAGAGGGTGCTTTCTGATTATAATTTTGTATCTGTTTAAAAAAATAAATAAATAAATAAAGGTTTTTAGGAATAAAATTTCCATTTCTTGAAAGAAATTTAATTTGTTTTCTTCAGTTACCCACTGGCAACTACTTCCACGCTCACATAGTGTGACTAAATGTGTTAATGTTCTTGATGAATCGCTATTAAATTAAGTAAATTCTTAAGAAAATGTTTTGAAGGTAAATTTACGGTTCACATAACTTAATCATAGCTAACACTTGGTTCAAGAATCATAAAAGAAGGGTGTATACATGGAAGAAGTCTGGAGATACTAGAAGGTGTCAGATAGATTATATAATGGTAAGACAGAGATTTAGGAATCATGTTTTAAATTGTAGGACATTTCCAGGGTCAGATGTGGACTCTGACCACAATCTATTGGTTATGAACTGTAGATTAAAACTGAAGAAACTGCAAAAAGGTGGGAATTTAAGGAGATGGGACCTGGATAAATTGAATGGTCCAGAGGCTGTAGAGAGTTTCAGGGGAGTATTAGAGAACGACTGACAAGAATGGGGGAAGAAATACAGTAGAAGAAGAATGTGTAGCTTTGAGAGATGAAATAGTGAAAGCAGCAGAGGATCAAGTAGGTAAAAAGACGAGGGCTAATAGAAACCCTTGGGTAACAGAAGAGATATTAAATTTAACTGGTGAAAGGAGAAAACACAAAAATGCAGTAAATGAAGTAGGCAAAAAGGAATACAAATGTCTCAAAAATGAGATCGACAGGAAGTGCAAAATGGCTAAGCAGGGTTGGCTAGAGGACAAATGTAAGGATGTAGAGGCGTGCATCACTGGGAGTAAAATTAAAGAGACCTTTGGATGAAAGAGAACAACCTGTATGAGTGTCAAGAGCTCAGAGGGAAAACAGTGCTAAGCAAGTAAGCGAAAGCAGAAAGGTGGAAGGAGTATAAAGAGGGTCTATACAAGGGCGATGTTTTTGAGGATCATATTATGGAAATGGAAGATGAGGTAGAAGAAGATGAAATGGGAGATATGATACTACGTGAAGAGTTTGACAGAGCACTGACAGACCTAAGTCGAAACAAGGCCCCGGGAATAGACAATATTCCATTAGAACTACTGATAGCCTTGGGAGAGCCAGCCCTGACAAAACCCTATCATCTGGTGAGTAAGATGTATGAGACAGGCGAAATACCGTCAGACGTAAAGAAGAATATAATACACTCCTGGAAATTGAAATAAGAACACCGTGAATTCATTGTCCCAGGAAGGGGAAACTTTATTGACACATTCCTGGGGTCAGATACATCACATGATCACACTGACAGAACCACAGGCACATAGACACAGGCAACAGAGCATGCACAATGTCGGCACTAGTACAGTGTATATCCACCTTTCGCAGCAATGCAGGCTGCTATTCTCCCATGGAGACGATCGTAGAGATGCTGGATGTAGTCCTGTGGAACGGCTTGCCATGCCATTTCCACCTGGCGCCTCAGTTGGACCAGCGTTCGTGCTGGACGTGCAGACCGCGTGAGACGACGCTTCATCCAGTCCCAAACATGCTCAATGGGGGACAGATCCGGAGATCTTGCTGGCCAGGGTAGTTGACTTACACCTTCTAGAGCACGTTGGGTGGCACGGGATACATGCGAACGTGCATTGTCCTGTTGGAACAGCACGTTCCCTTGCCGGTCTAGGAATGGTAGAACGATGGGTTCGGTGACGGTTTGGATGTACCGTGCACTATTCAGTGTCCCCTCGACGATCACCAGTGGTGTACGGCCAGTGTAGGAGATCGCTCCCCACACCATGATGCCGGGTGTTGGCCCTGTGTGCCTCGGTCGTATGCAGTCCTGATTGTGGCGCTCACCTGCACGGCGCCAAACACGCATACGACCATCATTGGCACCAAGGCAGAAGCGACTCTCATCGCTGAAGACGACACGTCTCCATTCGTCCCTCCATTCACGCCTGTCGCGACACCACTGGAGGCGGGCTGCACGATGTTGGGGCGTGAGCGGAAGACGGCCTAACGGTGTGCGGGACCGTAGCCCAGCTTCATGGAGACGGTTGCGAATGGTCCTCGCCGATACCCCAAGAGCAACAGTGTCCCTAATTTGCTGGTTCAAAAATGGCTCTGAGCACTATGGGACTCAACTGCTGAGGTCATTAGTCCCCTAGAACTTAGAACTAGTTAAACCTAACTAACCTAAGGACATCACAAACATCCATGCCCGAGGCAGGATTCGAACCTGCGACCGTAGCGGTCTTGCGGTTCCAGACTGCAGCGCCTTTAACCGCACGGCCACTTCGGCCGGCCTAATTTGCTGGGAAGTGGCGGTGCGGTCCCCTACGGCACTGCGTAGGATCCTACGGTCTTGGCGTGCATCCGTGCGTCGCTGCGGTCCAGTCCCAGGTCGACGGGCACGTGCACCTTCCGCCGACCACTGGTGACAACATCGATGTACTGTGGAGACCTCACGCCCCACGTGTTGAGCAATTCGGCGGTACGTCCACCCGGCCTCCCGCATGCCCACTATACGCCCTCGCTCAAAGTCCGTCAACTGCACATACGGTTCACGTCCACGCTGTCGCGGTATGCTACCAGTGTTAAAGACTGCGATGGAGCTCCGTATGCCACGGCAAACTGGCTGACACTGACGGCGGCGGTGCACAAATGCTGCGCAGCTAGCGCCATTCGACGGCCAACACCGGGGTTCCTGGTGTGTCCGCTGTGCCGTGCGTGTGATCATTGCTTGTACAGCCCTCTCACAGTGTCCGGAGCAAGTATGGCGGGTCTGACACACCGGTGTCAATGTGTTCTTTTTTCCATTTCCAGGAGTGTAATTCCAATCCCAAAGAAATCAGGTGTTGACAGATGTGAAAATTACCGAACTATCAGTTTAATAAGTAACGGCTGCAAAATACTAGCACTAATTCTTTACAGACGAATGGAAAAACTGGTAGAAGCCGACCTCGGGGAAGATCAAATTGGATTCCGTAGAAATGTTGGAGCACGTGAGGCAGTACTAACCCTACGACTTATGTTAGAGAATAGATTAAGGAAAGGCAAATCTACGTTTCTATCATTTGTAGACTTAGAGAAAGCTTTTGACAATGTTGATTGAAATACTCTCTTTCATATTCTGAAGGTGGCAGGGGTAAAATAGAGAGAGCGAAAGGCTATTTACAATTTGTACGGAAACCAGACGCCAGTTATAAGAGTCGAGGAGCATGAAAGGGAAGCACTGGTTTGGGAAGGGAGTGAGACAGGGTTGTAATCTATCCCCGATGTTATTCAATCTGTATATTGAGCAAGCAGTAAAGGAAACAAAAGAAAAAATTCGGAGTAGGAATTAAAATCCATGGCGAAGAAATAAAAACTTTGAGGTTCGCCGATGACATTGTAATTCTGTCAGAGACAGCAAAGGACCTGGTAGAGCAGCTGAACGGAATGGCCGGTGTCTTGAAAGGAGGATGTAAGATGAACATCAACAAAAGCAAAACGAGGATACTGGAATGTAGTCGAATTAAATCTGGTGATGCTGCGGGAATTAGATTAGGAAATGAGGCACTTAGAGTATTAAAGGTGTTTTGCTATTTGCCGAGCAAAATAACTCTCGATGGTCGAAGTAGACAGGATACAAAATGTAGACTGGCAATGGCAAGGAAAAAGTTTCTGAAGAAGAGAAATTTGTTAACATCGAGTATAGATTTAAGTGTCAGGAAGTCGTTTCTGAAAGTATTTGTATAGAGTGTAGCCATGTATGGAAGTGAAACGTGGACGATAAATAGTTTAGACAAGAAGAGAATAGAAGCTTTCGAAATGTGGTGCTACAGAAGAATGCCGAAGATTAAATGGGTAGATCACATAACTAATGACAAGATACTAAACAGAATTGGGGAGAAGAGAAATTTGTGGCACAACTAGAAGAGGGTATCGGTTGGTAGGACATATTCTGAGACATCAAAGGATCACCAATTTAGTATTGGAAGGCAGCGTGGAGGGTAAAAATCGTAGAGCAAGACCAAGAGATGAATACACTAGGCAAATTCAGAAGGATGTAGGCTGCAGTAGGTACTGGGAGATGAAGAAGCTTGCACAGCATACAGTAGCATGGAGAGCTGGACTGAAGACCACAACAACAACAACAACTAATCGTTTAACATTTCTAAGAACGAAATAAAATAAAATTAAAGACAAAAAATAATGGAATCTGGGGGAATCGAACGCAGGTCACCAATTTGCGGGTACGCTTCTTAACCAGTTTACTCCTAGAAATTTACTCACACTCTATGCGTAAATCTTTAGAGGGATTTTACGTTTTCCTATGGCTCACTCAGGAAGAATATTCTATGAATCTGAAAGGGGCATCCACCTGCTTCCGTTAACATAATTTGAGCCAAATCGGTGAGCCTTGCCCCACGCTCTCCTTTTGTCAGATTTGGAATAGACCCTTCTAAATCTTTAAATCTCACTGCTCCCCTCCAAAGACCTACTGGAGAAGTGCCTCTCACACACATAAAACATATCTTACTAAGAGAAGGTGGCATTTTCTACTCTTGCTATATTAATTTTATTTGTACACGACTAATTTCAGTCTTCCAGGCCATTCTCAAATGATTTTATGGTTCTGCAATAGCAAACTATTATATATTGGAATGTCAGCGTCTTTAAATTTGTGTTTTTTATTAGTTTTGGTTCACATATCCTGTCTTGTTGGTGTGAGAGCCTGACATTTACAGAGACATAAATTGTGTTTTCTATTCGTTTTGATTCACGAGTGCTATCTTGTTGGTTTGACAGCTTGACTTTATAAAGGTATGTGACCGAAAATGGATAGCAAAACACAAACTTAAAGATGCTGACATTTCGATACGTAAGGTCTAGTTCTCTATTTCAGAACTACAAAATCACCTGAGAATGGCCTAGAAGGCTAAAACTAGTCATGAACAAATGCAGCAAAAGTGGAAAATACCATTTTCTTTTAATAAAGTCGTTGCTGTGGTACTCACTAAATTTGTTCGTATATTCCCTTTTTTTACGACCATCTAGAGTCTTTTCACTTACAAGTATAGTAACTGTAACTAAGTTGAATATATTAATTTTATCTATATTAATTGTAGTGTTTCAATAACTCAAATTTAATAATGAATTGGTTAACATTGTAAGGAATAAAATACAATGAACAAAAAATGTTGACGGTGGCCAGTATCGAACCTAGCGTACCTATTAGCAGTCAGCGGACTTTTCCATTCCTACACGTAGTAACTGCCACAGCTGCATCTTTAAAGCACCTCGTACGCTATGCACAGTACGTTACATGCAGTTTCAAAGAAAATTTCCGAATTGGTCCTGTGAGCGACGCAGCACCCTTAATGCCGGAAGTAATGAAGTCACACTGTAATTAGGCTGTTTAGGTTTTTATGTTGGTAATGCGACGTAGTGCTGTGTATGAAAATCGCTGACTGCGCTGTGTGTAGTCTGTGGCTGGTTGGACTCATTGTTGGAATATTCGCTAGTGTAGTGTTGGGCAGTTGGATGTGAACAGCCCGTAGCGTTGAACAGTTGGAGGTGAGCCGCCAGCAGTGGTGGATGTGGAGAGAAATGCGAGAATTTTGAGATATTAATATGAGCGTACGATCTGGACGTGTGTCCATCAGAAAAAAAAAAATTGTCAAACTGGATGTCACGAACTGATATATAACGACTTTTGAACATTATTAAGGTAAATTCATTGTTTGTTCTCAATAAAAATCTTTCATTTGCTAACTATATGACTATCAGTAATTAGTGGCTTCAGTAGTTAGAATCTTTTATTGAGCCGGTAGTACTGGCGCTCGCTGTATTGCAGTAATTCGAGTCACGAAGATTTTTATGAGGTAAGTGATTCATGGAAGGTATAAGTTATTGTTAGTCAGGGCACTTCTTTTGTAGGGATTATTTAAAGTCAGATTGCGTTGCGTTAAAACATTGTGTCATTTTAGTGATGATCAGAATGAGTGAAGAGAGAAATGTCTGAGTACATTCAGTTTTACTCAGATGTTTCAGTATCAAACAACGCAGGAGGTTACCAGCACAGTCATTCATAATTTTCAAAGGGGAAGTTTCAACACTAGGGTATGTGCAGTCGAAAACAGACAGCTACGTCTCTTCTCTGAGTTGAGTGTAGCGTGACTGACGATAATTTCAGCACTCGACATGAGTTTATAATTATGCTGGTGAGAACTCCACAAAATACATTTTCGTCTATTTTATTTTCGTACCAGGACGCATTTGAAAGGAAACGGCGTAATTTTTATGTGATATCCGGCTCGCATTTGAGAGAAAGCGCGATACTTACACCGAGTTGACGGAAGTCATAGGATAGCGATATGCACATATGCAGATGGTCGCAGTGTCTTGTACACAAGGTATAAAAGGGCAGTACGCGGGTGGAGCTGTTCTCTGTGCTGAGGTGGTTCATGCGAAAAGGTTTCCAGCGTAATTATGGTCGCACAATGGGAGATAATAGACTTCGAATGCGGAATCATAGTTGGAGATAGAGGCATAGGACTTTCCATTCCGGAAATTGTTAGGAAGTTCAGTATTCTGAGATATGCAGTGTCGAGAATGTGCTGAGAAAGCCAGGCCAAATCTAAGACATTACCTATCACCATGGACAACGCAGTTACAGACGAATGAGAGCGGCGGCTTTTGCGTTGAGTTTTCAGTGCTAATAGACAAGCAAATTGAGTGAAATAACGGCAAAAAAGTATGTATGACAGATGACAAACGTCTCCTTTAGGATAGCGTGGCGAAATTTAGCTTTACTAGGCTATGGCAGCAGACGACCGTTGGGGGTGTCTTCCTTAATAACATGACATCGCCTGCAGTGCCTCTCTTTGGGACCGAGCGAGGTGGCACAGTGGTTAGCACACTGGACTCGCATTCGGGAGGACGAAGGTTCAATCCCATCTGCGGCCATCCTGATTTAGGTTTTCCGTGATTTCCCTAAATCGCTTCAGGCAAATGCCGGGATGGTTCCTTTTGAAAGGGCACGGCTTATTTCCTTCCCCATCCTTCCCTCACCCGAGCTTGCGCTCCGCCTCTAATGACCTCGTTGTCGACGGGATGTTAAACACTAATATCCTCCTCCTCCTCTCTTTGGGATTGTTGCCATATACTTTGGAGCCTAGACGACTGGAAAATCGTGGCCTGGTAAGATGAGTTCCGATTCCAGTTGATAAGAGCTAATGGTCGTGTTCGAGTGTGGTGCAGACCCCATGGAGCTATGAAGCCCAGTTGTCAACATGGAATGGACTGGGTCCTCTGGTCCAACTGGGCCCACCATTGACTGGAAACGGCTACATCCAGCTACCTGGAGACCATTTGCAGCCATTCATAGACTTAATATCACGGATGACAATCTGCCATGTGACTGGGCCACAGTTGTCCGCAATTGGTTTGTAGAATTCGAGTGAATGATTTGGCCACCTAGATCGCATGATATGACCGAGCGAGGTGGCGCAGTGGTTGGCACACTGGACTCGCATTCGGGAGGACGACGGTTCAATCCCGGGTCCGGCCATCCTGATTTAGGTTTTCCGTGTTTTCCCTAAATCGCTTCCAGGCAAATGCCGGGATTGTTCCTTTGAAAGGGCACAACTGGCTTCCTTTCCCGTCCTTCCCTAATCCAATGAGACCGATGACCTCGCAGTTTGGTCTCTTTCCCCCAAACAACCCAACCCAATTTTGTGCACAGTATGTTGCACCGACAACATTATTGATGGCTACAGAGGTAGCTGGACTGTATATTACTGGAGGGGGGGGGGGGGGGGGTACGTCCAACGACTTGTTGAGTCCGTACCTAGTGGAGTTGCTGCACTATTCTGGACAAAAGGAGGTCTGAGACGATGTTAGGGAATATGCCATGACCTTCATCACCTTCATTTATAGCGTGACGTAGTACAGTATCGCCGGCCGGAGTGGCGCTGCAGTCTGGAATCGAGCGACCCTTATGGTCGCAGGTTCGAATCCTGCCTCGGGCATGGATGTGTGTGATGTCCTTAGGTTAGTTAGGTTTAAGTAGTTCTACGTTCTAGGGGACTGATGACCTCAGAAGTTAAGTCGCATAGTGCTCAGAGCCTTTAGTACAGTATCGCAGGATAACCGGGAACTGCTGTGCGTTTGTATCACGAGACGACAGAAAACTGTTGACTGAATGTTTCATGTCCTTGAAATGAAGTCATACAAAAAGAAGAGTTGTAGGCGAAAACATGGTGCGCGCATAGTGCTCGAACCACTATGGTTCCAGCGGAGTTTGCCAACGTCAGACCTTACCAGTCAGAGGCGCTGTCCTCGAGGCGCAGAGGCCCTCTTTCACTTTGGCCTCGCAGCTTGCACTTGTTACTGCGGGCGACACTCGGCTGTGGCGATACTTTGGCGCGCCGTAATGAAGCGGCTCCTCCTGGCTGCCACGACCGCACATCGGCGCTCGTTGCCGTCACCGCGGCGTGGTGCGTTGCCCGGGCCATCTCATTATCATAACTCCGCCTGGAGGCGCTGCGCGGCGCGGCGCGGCGCGGCGGCCGCATTCCAGCGCGGGACGCTCCGCCCCTTTATTGGGTTCCGGGCTGCCGCCATTAACAGCGTGTTCTTGGCCTCATCACGTATTCATGTACGGGCCGCCCGGGACAGGCCGGAGATACTTGGCTGCGGTCTAGCGCCACCCGGGCTGGGGCGGGGAGAGCAGCGGTCGCCAGGAGGCGCCGCTCTCTCGCAGTTTGTCTGAGGCGTCGCCCGGCGCTGGGGCCACAGAGGCGCGCAGGGAAACACCGGTTGCTCCGCAGCACACGTCCTGCGCCACAGGGCGTACCTCTCACCTTCATTGATGGCGAACTGCAGCCACTGAAGGTCTGTCTCGTCACCTGAGCCACTTGCCAAATGACAACTGTGTTACTAGACGGCTAATCCGCGGCACGGTCCAGTTGCAGGTTGCTGTCTAACGCCCTCCAGGGGCAACAGAATATTTATTTTCAATATGCCATACACCTACTGACATAATTTGAAAATCAGTTATCGATGAGGGGCGTTCAATAAGTAATGCAACACCTTTTTCTTAAAGCAGTTTGGTTTTATCCAGGATTACAATACACCCTATTCCTCCCCACCCTTCTGGCGGTGCGCCATTGCAGATTATTAACGACGATACGAGCATGTGGAATACGTTCACAGATACACTACTGGCCATTAAAATTGCTACACCAAGAAGAAATGCAGATGATAAACGGCTGTTCACTGGACAAATATATTATACTAGAACTGACATGTGATTACATTTTCACGCAATTTGGGTGCATAGATCCTGAGAAACCAGTACCCAGAACAACCACCTCTGGCCGTAATACGCCTGGACATTGAGTCAAACAGAGCTTGGATGGCGTGCAGAGGTACAGCAGGCCATGCAGCTTCAACACGATACCACAGTTCATCAAGAGTAGTGACTGGTGTATTGTGACGAGCCAGTTGCTCGCCCAACATTGACCAGACGTTTTCAATTGGTGAGAGATCTGGCGAATGTGCTGGCCAGGGCAGCAGTCGAACATTTTCTGTATCCAGAAAGGCCCGAAGGGGACCTGCAACATGCGGTCGTGCATTATCCTGCTGAAATGTAGGGTTTCGCAGGAATCGAACGAAGAGTATAGCCACGGGTCGTAACACTTCTGAAATGTAACGTCCACTGTTCAAAGTGCCGTCAATGCGAACAAGAGGTGACCGAAATATGTAGCCAATGGCAGCCCATACCATGACGCCGGGTGTTACGCCAATATGGCGATGACGAATACACGCTTCTCATGTGCGTTCACCGCGATGCCGCCAAACACAGATGCGACCATCATGATGCTGTAAACAGAACATGGATTCGTCCGAAAAAATGACGTTTTGCCATTCGTGCATCCACGTTCGTCGTCGAGTACACCATCGCAGGCGCTCCTGTCTGTGTTGCAGCGTCAAGGGTAACCGCAGCCATGATCTTCGAGCTGATAGTCCATGCTGCTGCAAACGTCGTCGAACTGTTCGTGCAGATGGTTGTAGTCGTGCAAACGTCCCCATCTGTTGTCTCAGGGATCGAGACGTGC
The DNA here is from genome assembly GCF_023864345.2 of Schistocerca serialis cubense. Classification (NCBI taxonomy): domain Eukaryota; kingdom Metazoa; phylum Arthropoda; class Insecta; order Orthoptera; family Acrididae; genus Schistocerca; species Schistocerca serialis. The sequence continues at coordinate 144,985,789 of NC_064641.1, read as the reverse complement.
CTGAACGATCCGTTACAGCCATGCGGATAAGATGCCTGTCATCTGGACGGCTAGTGATACGAGGCCGTTGGGATCCAATACGGCGTTCCGTATTACCCATCTGAACGCATCGATTCCATATTCTGCTAACAGTCATTGGATCTCGACCAACGCGAGCAACAATGTCGCAATACGACAAACTGCAATCGCGATAGGCTACAATCCGACGTTTATCAAAGTCGGAAACGTGATGGTACTCATTTCTCCTCCTTACACGAGGCATCACAACAAAGTTTCACCAGGAAACGCCGGCCAACTGCTGTTTGTGTATGAGAAATCGGTTGGAAACTTTCCTCATGTCAGCACGTTGTAGGTGTCGCCACCGGCGCCAACCTTGTGTGAATGCTCTGAAAAGCTAATCATTTGCATATCACAGCATCTTCTTCCTGTCGGTTAAATTTCGCGTCTGTAGCACGTCATCTTCGTGGTTTAGCAGTTTTATTGGCGGGTAGTGTATATCAGTGGCTCCAAGACCTCTTAAATAACAGAACCCAGTACGTTGTCCTCGAAGGCGAGTGTTCATCAGAGTAAAGGGTATCGTCAAGAGTGCCCCAGGGAAGCGTGATAGGACTGTTGTTGTTCTCTATACATATAAATGATTTGGCGGACAGGGTGGCCAGTAATGTGCGTTTGTTTGCACATGCTGCCGCAGTGTACGGTAAGGCGTCGAAGTTCAGTGACTGTAGGAAGAGAATCTTTCCAATTGTCTGATGAATGGCAGCTAGCCCAAACGTGCGAAAATGTTAGTTAATCCGGATGATTAGGAAGATCAAACCTGTAATGGTCAGACACAGTATCACTAGTGTCGTGCTTGACACAGTCGAGTTGCTTAGATACGAGGGCTGACTGAAAAATAATGCCTCCACCTTCGTAACTCTTCAACAGTTGGCAGCATTGGTATGCGGCAGGTACTGTTTTGTTCCGTATCCTCTTCTCTACAGCTCCAGTTATCGGGAAGCCTTAACATTGTGTTGTTACGGTCGGTCAATGCGATTTAAGCAACGTGCAGTCATTGACTTCTTGACAGCAGAAGGTGTCACCCCAAAGGAGATTCATGAGAGAATGAAAGCAGTTTATGGTGATTGTGTTGATGTGGGTATTGTGCGTTCTTGGGCGAGTAAGTTTAAAGATGTTGAGGTGGGAACATCTGACCTGCGTGACAATGAGTCCTGTGACAGCAACCACCGAGTCTCACAAGCAAAATATTGACAGATTGATTCAGGTCGATCGTCGTATCACTCAGAGAGAAACTGCTAGCACAACTGGAATTTCACAAGAACGTGTGGGTCACATAATTGCTTTTCTTGGCTATCGGAAGATCTGTGCACGATGGGTACCCCGGATGCTGACTCCTGAACCCGCCAAGTACGAGGGCCTGGTGAGAAATTTCGCCTGAAGCTATGCAGCCAACATTACAAAACTGCCGTGCGTTTCCTTCTTCAAGACAATTGTCAGCCGCTTTCTGCAGGGGCAATGAATATGCTCCTGCATCGTTTTCAATTGGATATGTTTGATTGCCCCACTTGAATTTGAAATACGGTAATATAGTTAACTTCCAAAAGGAACTGCCTGAATTTACGTCAGTGGCCAGGGTAGGTAACCAAAACACTAACGGCCACAAGGCAGAAAATTCCGCTGTTGCACTTGAATTGTAGTCAACCAATATAGTTAATTGCACCGCATGGCGGCTAAATTTCAGCAATAGAAACACTCAGTGTTGCTCACAGGAAAACCTCCCCAACAGCGAACCACCGAAACGAACCACACGACATGAATGGACGTGGCTTGGGAAGTTGAAACCACTACTCAACTTTGACGTCCTGGGTCAGTGATCCACGAAGCTCGTAGCGGTCGGACAGCTTCACACACCCTCCGACACTGCGCAGGGACCGCCATCAGACCTAGCCGACTGCACCGCGCGGAGAAGACAAATCGGGAGTCGATGCACACACACGCAGCCGACTCATGAACGATCGGAGAGTCAAAACGCGTCGTCCGGTAGGACGACCGACCTACGATCGACCAAGACCGTGGCCCGGCTCAAGCGATGCGTGGCGGCAATGGTCGGGCGAGACATGTCGACGCAGACCTCGCTGCTGCTTCAACTCGACTGTACTAGTGCCGCATTGCAAAATATTTAATAAGTTGAGAAGAAATTTTTCAGAACAGGGAATATTCCCTATTAAATACGTTACAGTCGGTGACCACTTAGGCCAAACTTGCAGACCCCAACGTCCTGTATATCAATGCACCACAGAGACCAACTTCTGAATTACGAGAACCGCCCCATTTTTTCAGGCTAAGACATGCAACCCCTTCTTTAGGAGAATTCTCAAACCCACCCAGGGAATTGCTATGAGTCATACAGAAGTGAGGAAAGAAAAAGTTTTACCAAATGGGTAGCTCTCCCCATAGATATTATGCAGTACATGACTCTGTGAGATAATGGCCAAAATTCTTCAGCTGGCATACTGGTGTTGGGTTTGACCAAGAAAACAGCCTTGAAAATTGATTGTATACTGAATTACAGCAGTTAAAACTTCATTAAAATTGCTGCATTTTCATCAGTTTATTTTGGATCTAAATACTTTATTTTTTAACATTATTACTTGTTTAGAAGAGACGAATTGTAAATAACATGCAGACGTGAATGTGAACACTCAAAATGAGATAACAAGTGAATATTTTGCAAGTAAAATCAAGTGCGATACCATATTAATTTGAAAGGAGCTTGCCACAATGCCATCTCTGAAATTGTACAAGTTATCAAATGCTTTTTCTTTGTCCACACCTGTAGAAGAGTGACAGAGATAAGAGCCAGAGTAAACTCGAAGGAATAGGTTATCATCTATATCATCTAGAGGTTGCATCGTGGCTGCATATATGTTGGCAGCCTTTTCTGTTTATCTCAGATTCTCGGCAGGGCTCATGGAGGCAGGAGCTACACAACTGCTGTGTTCTGCAGCTCATAACTCAAGTATCTCAGACGAATATTGATCGATTTTAAAAATTCAAAAAGCTTGCATAATCTCCACAAAAAGTGCTACAAAGAAAAATAACACTAAAAATTTTCAGTTGGTAAACTGTGCTGATACCTTATGTGTGATTAATCTTATTATGTATATATATATGTAACCAAATGTGTCATTCTGTATTTTGTCATTAAATGTTGCACAAACATCCATTGTGGTCTTTGACGTGGAATATCATTTTTCCTTGGAGTCGTGTTAATTGCATAAATTAGATAGTTTGTTATGAAATTATGTGGACTCACAACTAAATCTTCTCTGGGCTACATAGTTCACTTAAAATCATAGAAAGTATCATACGCTCTGAGGCACTGTTTGGTAGATATAGGTTCCACATTTCTCAAGGAAAAACTTCATTTCTTCAGTTTTTAAATTGGTGTTCTGTAGTTTGATCTGATCAAGCAATGATAAATCAATCAACTGGTTACTTTTACAATTAGTTTGAAACACAGCAAAAATAAAACAAGGCATATCAGGCACCCCAAAATTATTATAATCTGTGATATGTAGCTGAGACCTGTTTCTACCACTTATCCAGCTATTTCTATAGATGGAAAAAATGTAGGATTTTTGGGTCATTCTTGCTGTAATTCAAGTTGACATTCAGGTTCATATTTAACAATGGGAATTCGAATTTCCACATTTTTAAAAATAATTTTGCCTTCTTTTAGCAAAGTATCTTTTGTGTAGACTCCAGAATTATTTAAATCAGACTATCTAAAAACAGTGTTATTTTCATTTGAGCTATAAGTAAAACAAATGGTAAGGTCTCTTTTCCACACTACTTCTTTATAATCTTTAAAAAATCCATCAAACTGCAGAGGACATACCTTTTATTTTGCCATTGTTCAGAATGTGTATATCTGTGCTTATTTTATCAACAAGACATTAAATCATAATCAATAAAACTGATGATTTGACATAAAATATTATTTCCTTTTATTATAGTGACAAAAAATAATTTTGCTTTATCTTTATTAACTAATTTTTTATTATATTTTCCATCATATCTAAGATAATTTGTTCCATTGGCTGTAATCATTTTAAAACTCATGTACAACTGAGTATGATTAGGTTCAACCTGACTATCAAGATTATGAATATTACTTTCAGGTACAGTCAATGTTTTTTTGAGAACAGATGACTCACCACTACCTATAAGCTACTCCTTTACTATTAATTAAATTACTAATTAAATGAAAACAGATTTGGTCCTAAGATAAGAATTCCAGAGAGGAAATCAAAAAACAATCACAGTATGATTTTGCATAATTTACTTTGGTGTGCAATAATAGGACCAAGTAGTTGTGGGAAAACAACATTAATGATTGATAATTATATTTAGCTCCCAGATGGCTGAATGGAAAAAACACAATCATTTCTTTGTTTACTCTAGAACTATTGATCAGCCAAAAAACCAACAATTTGGGAAACTGTGTAAAAAACTGAAAGACAGAAATAATGAGAAAGTTACTATTTTTACTAAAAAAGTGACAAGATAATACCATTGGATTAATGTCATGATAAATTCCTTATAGTATTCGATGACTTCATTCTCTAAAATCAGGAAGCAGTTAGACAATATTTAACTAGAGAAAGACATAAAGGAATAAACTACTTTTATTTAGCTCTAACACATTCAAAGATACAATATGAATTAGTCATGGACAATCAAAATTTTTAAAATATTTTTAGGCAAGATGATATGAATTTAAATCACATTTACCATATGTTTGTTGGTGGTTATTTAAAATTTGATGATTTTAGGGTAATTTGTAGTAAATTCTAGAATGGAGCTCATTCCAGATCTTTTTACAACTGACATAACTTGAAAACCTAATGAAGGCAAGTACAGACATAGAAGTAAATATTTTTAAACAATATAAACGTAAATGTTATCCCTTAAGCCTACAGATTTCCTGGGTTTAAACACAAATGTTAAAAATTAAATATTTAATATTGTTATCATTACTGAGCCTTTGTAGAGTATGTCCTAGAAGTTGTTAAAAAGTTAGATGAAATAGAAAGACAAAGGGGGAATTAAAATAAACATTTAAAACATGGAAGAAACAGCTGAAACAAAATACAGAAAATTTGAAAGAGAGGATCTGTCTGTTATCAATGAAACTGAACAAGTAAGACAAGGAATTGAAGCTTTAGCTGATGACAGCTATTGACGAAATAGAGAAGTTGAAACAACGATTCGTTTTGCATACCATCAAAGCATTTCCCATCTTGAAAAATTTGGAGATATTCCACAAATTATGCAATGTGGAAGTAATAGTAAATATTATACACTAAGTCATTCAGAAATACAGGCTGCATTCAAGAAATATCAAGAAGAGAAAAAATTAATAAAAAGTCAAGTTTTAAAAAAATTAAGTGAATGAATGTTGGAGTATATTATCAATAGTGGAGATAAAGATTTTGGATTAAAACTTGTTAGTATGTTTAAATATAATTCTAATTTACCAGTAAAATGTGATACATTTATTAATTACTGGCAAAAGAGGATATGAAGTTACAGATGGATTAACAGATCTTTTGACAAAAAATGTTACTTTAGTTGATATAAATACAGAATTTGATTGTATCGATTTATCAAATTTATTTAACATAATATTTGATTCAGTAGCCTTATATTCTGAAAATAATCCAAATAAAATAAAAGCAGTTAGAGGAATTAAATAAAATAATTTGAAAAAAGATTCTGTGCTGTCCCAGTGACATTTATGCCATAAAGACATTTAAGACAAAAAAAAAGTGGAACAAGAAGTGTATCTCACAACAGAATAAAAGTACATGAAGCTTATGTGTTTCAACAACTGCATAGGCAGTGTAAAATACCCATGTTTTATAGTAAATTTTACATTTTAATCTTAGTATCAAAGAGTAAACTATGTATGTAATAACCTCTGTGATATTGATAAGGGGGAAGAACTCTCCTAGATTGCTCTTCTCTTTCTTTTGCTTCGCTTGTTTCTGGTGTTAAGAAGCAGACATCTTTTAGCACGAAAGTAATCTAAGCACTGATGCTGTTAACCTTGTTAATATAGTACATAAAGTTTATATGTAAGTTATTTCGATGTACAGTGAGCCCTCTGTCGTGTTCCTTGCATTGGATTAATTGCAGGGCTTCTTTAAATAGTGATACAAGTCCATTTTTGTTGAGATACAGAACCCTAAAGTTAAATGAGCACAGAAAAATCTGTAGTTGACATGCCAGAAATATTTATGTATACGGCTAGAGATGAATCTTTCTTTCTATTTGTTTGGACAGTTAATTTCAGCAGCGTTATAGGCACAAAAGTGGAGGTAATGGTGCTGTATCACTAATGAAATAAAATAAATTGAACATTGTACATAAACCTGTTAATTCTATTATTGAAAATAATTTTTAGTAGAGTTTTAATGTACACCTTCTTATTAAATTTACATGTATGATTGAACTACAGTCAGATATGTTTAAGGTCAATTGGTTTCTGTAAAACTATGAATTACGTCCTTCTTTTTCTTCTTCTTCTACATGTTTCAGGCCTCTGTCTTCTGTTTGTAGAGCAAAGAAATAACTGTCTTTGATAGCTCGAATACAAGTGAGCAAATCAAGCGTATTCTGCTTTTTTATTTTCCGCACTTTTCTCATGTGTGGGTAAAGTTGTGAAACTGCAATAGTACCATATGCACGTGGTCTCCCTCTACCACGTTTGGGAGCAGTTATAGGACTTGGAAGTCAATTTCATCATTCAGTGTTTCCTTGTAGAGCATTTTGTATGGCTTCTGCTCCTCAAAACACATCCATTTTATTTTCAGACAATTACATTAAACATACTCCTCATTTTGCTTCCTTCTTACCACAGAATTTTGTAACTGTTTCAGTTCTAAAAAGTCAGAATGCTTCATTTCTGTGCACACAGATCTTTTTTTCTGCCAGTTTTCCTAATTTTTTCAAAAATATCGTCTGGGGAAAACAGAGACTGTTTCTTATTTAATTGTTTTTTTATCTGGTCAAAATAGCTGTCGTTTGGCAGGTATGAGTGACTTGGGAGCAGGATCTTTAAATCAGTAATGTTGACACGAAATTGAGGAGATTGTGTCACTTTCATTAGTGGTAGGGCAATTTTTATGTTCCTTTTTTGCCCACTACACGCGTCACTGTACGCAACTACCTGTTTTTGAGAAGGGAAACACTTTTCAATATGTTTCAATAAACATGTACCAATTTCCTGTGAACCCGTTGATCCAGATGTTACACCCCAAAAATACGTATGGATTTTGCGCTCAGTTAAATTCTAGCATCCAAAATTATACACATACATGTTTATTTTGTAGAACGATATTGATGTTGTCAGTTTAGGAAATGCAAGTGCTTTTTGCAGGTCAAAGGTAAACACAAACATGTGGGAATATGTCTCTTTACTACATTCTGTGTCTGTAGCCATTGCTGTTCTTGCAGCTTCAGCCCTTCTAAGGTGAAGCTCCTTTTCAGTTTGAAGCTTAATTTTTTTCTGCATTGCTAGCAGCGTCCATTTCAAAGCTCAATTTGTCACAAAAAGATCAAGTGTCTTTTTGTGGTGGTCGAAATGACAGGTTGAGGTCTTTAACAAAGATTTTTCGATAGATGTGCTTCCCCACAATGTCTTTATTTTGAGATATGCATTTATCTTTGTATAGATCGTACATTTTAAAAGATTTAAAAACCTTTTGTGGGGATTATCCTTCCCTGCATAATGGTTCTCGGAAACTGGAAAGCTTTTGATGTGTTCCTTTACATCACTGATCAGACCTTCCCATACAGAGAATTCGTTCTGATGTTTGCCCCTTCCATCAAGGAGAGGTGTACTTTCTTCCTTGCTTTTGTTAATAGCCTAGAGAGTTCAATTAGAAATGTCAAAAGTAATCAAGAGAAACTTGTTGCATACTATTGCACAGTTTCCGTGCACAAGTAATCGATATTCATAAATGCAGATTTTCTGAGAACCGGAGGCATCTCTTGGCTGTCGGCGGTTAACGGATTGATACGTGGATAAACCATTCAGATAACTATTTTGGCTAGTAATATCATCCATAGCCCAGAAATTGTCAAATAACGTCTTTCTCTCATGCTCTGCAATTTTATTGAAACATTTACGTGCACACCTGCAGTTCACATTGCGAATTATTTTACCAGTTGCTGTGACATATAACCCCCCAGTGTTCCTTTTTTTTCGAATATGCTTTTCATATGTGTCCATTTTCCTAGCACCCTTCTTGCTTCGAGTACGCTTCCTTTTTGTCTGCATATTTGCGGCTGCACCGATCGCACAGGCATCAGTAATAGTGACTCCTGTTTCGTCATTTCTTGCACTTTCACTGGAAGTTTCATCGTCATCGGTACGGGTATCTAGATAGAAAGTAACACGAGTCATGATTTATACAGCACCAGATGAATGAAAACATATGCGTATGTGGAATACATCAAGATGGACACCCTCATTTTCAGTTGTTATTGTCAACATAACCTTCATTCTCACATATTCCTTTTTCGGAACAAAATGTCTATAATGCTGAGAGAAAAGTAAGTAAATTCTTTATACTTGCAATCGTTTGAAAATCATCAATTGTATCACAGTCACTTGATAATGCTCCTGAATCCATCATCTTCGCAAAAAATATCAATACGCTGCATACACGAAAGTGCACGGACTTGTACCACTACTGAAATACATTCCTGCTTGCTTTCTCTAATGTGTCAGCATTGAGATGCACTCTGTTGGCAGCAGGACGAAGCTGGAACTGTCTCACGATGCAAATAAATTAAAAACGACTTGTGTGAGTACTTACGTGAGGATAACTCCATTTTTTTTTTTTGAAAAGTGGACTTGTACCACTATTGAAATTAGCCCTTCAATTTTTCTTAAGACGTTTACAGCTCCGCAATAATAACGGCTGCTGATTCAACTGACGCTATTACGCGTTGATCTAAAAAGCGAAATCATAGCGGAAGCGCAGAGATCGTCCGCTTTAACACTTAACAAACATTTTTTCACAACAATGAGCCGCAGCGGAAAGCAACATTAGTTTTAAGATTTTACTTTTCAGCTTAGCCGAGAGCCAGGATTCGATTACCACAGCCCGAATATGATGGTAAGAGGAGTATTCGTCGAGTGTTGTGTGGGTCCACAATAACTTCAGTGTTTGAGTCCATGCTCTTTAAAGTACGAATACGCCGAGGCTAATTGTCATACTGCTATATTTTCGTTCTCACGTAATATTCTTGAAAGTAAATCATTTAAGAATTTTGTATGTTGGACTATACAATTAAATTTCCACGTGTTTTTACAGACGCCGAATAAATAAAATAAATAAATAAAATAAACAAATAATTATACTCCTTTAGAACAGCCATTTCATTTGGGCCGAACTTAGGCGCGTGAAAATTTATATATGTATATGTATGTGATTTATGTACTTAGATAACCATTGTGTGATATTAATGTCTACGCAAAAAAATTTTCACACGATTCAACCGACACCCTGAGACGAAAGGAAGAAGATGTTCTTGAGAAAGGAAGCGAAATGAATTGCAACAGCAAAACCTGTATAACGAAAAGGTAAGGTTTAAAGTGCTGAGTCCTGGAAAAATTTGTGCGAAATATCAAGGCCATACGCACATGAGGAATCCTCGGTAAAAGCGGTAAGCAGTGCTAACACTGTAGTGAGTCCATTTGTGTATGTATCTGTGTATGCATCTGTGTGTTTTATTTTGGAAGGGGTATATGTACATTTGTGTTAGTGTTTGAACTTTAAGTTGTGCCAAATTAAATCGATGATGGGTAAAGTAGGTCTGGCAAAGGCATTTGTATCTGACGAGCACCGTTTGCTAGATATGGAAGTAGAAAACAATGTTAAGAATGTAAATGAACCCCATGCCACCACACCGGAAAACATACCTCTCGAAGCGAGGGGCGAAGCGCTGTGGATACTAAATGATTCACCACCGAGTAATGAGCAAGTGATAGCTATAACTCCACTGCATGTGAAGGGGGCAAGTCAAGTGGTAGGTTGGGTGGAACACCGGTGTGTTCACCTATTCCCGACCCCTTCGCAGAATTTTTGCGACGAATCGGTAGAAACTTGAACAAAGAGAACAAATGTTCGAGAAAAAACAACATGAGCATGATAGGAAACTTGAACAAAGAGATCAAATTTTAGAGAAAAAACTGAGTAGCATACATTCCGAACTTGTAGAAATGCGTGGTGTATGCAAAGAAATACCCGATATAATTCAAAACTTAACTAGTCAGATGCAAAATTTGCAAATATCTCACACTAGCCTTAATGACGAAGTTCAAAACTTGGCAAGTGGTGTCGAAAATGTAGAGCTTGAGGCACGTCAGAATATAGGCAAACGTCTAGACGCTCAGTCACTAAAGGTCGTAAAAGAGTTTGATGAGTGGCTGTCTGCAAAGAATCGCGAAATCTCGTCAAAGATAGAAGTAAGCATAAAATCAGCTGTTGAATAAGGGACAGCGGGTCTGCGCGCGAAAACCGACGCCAGCGCTGCCCCAATTCAAGCAGAATTGGTTCAGCTTGAGTCAGTTGTAGCAGTGGAGTTGCCCGTTTGGCAAAGAGATGACGCTCGGAGACTAACCGAACTGGAAAAGCAAGCTGAAAGTCGAGGGCCGGCAGCCAGTCAGATTCCTGGGTTGAAAATGAGCAGTAACATAAACAATGTGGAGAGCGCTTACGCGCACGCACCACCGGTTGACAACAGCAATTCACAGTGCAGAATGCCTTACTGTTCATCGCCAGATTAAAGAATGGAAATGTACAGTGGTAATTCACTGTACCATAAAGAGGATAATGTGATTAAACATAGGCAGTTTCAACCGTTCAACAATGAAAAGCGGACCGTACAACCCGAAATGTTGATTAAAGGTTTCCGTAATATTTTTCCACGGAGATGGATGGAAAGGCAAAGAATTCAATTCATTGTATCACTAATACAAGGTGACGCGGCACTCTGGGCAACGGACGCGTCCGAGAGATGCCATACCATGCAGCTGTTTGAGTAAGCATTTCTACAAAAGTTCTGGTCCAATTGTACACAGGAAAGATTAAGAAAAGAGTTGTACAGTGCTGGAATGTTCAATCCAAGACTGGGAACCCTCCGCAAGTATTTTGAAAAGTATATCAATAAGACTAGATACTGGGATGAACCAACGTATGACCGGGACATAATAAGGCTAATTAAAATGAAATTATCTAGTGCCATAAAAAGTACTTCATTAATGTACCGGAATATGACATTAAACAGTTTATGGAGATTGTTGACCCTGTAGATTTGTTTATCGAAGACATGAAAAGCGAAGGTAAATTTAATCATGCAGGTTGTAGCAACAACTGCAACAACTGCAACAGTGTTAACCCAACCGAAACGAATGGGGGCAACCGAATCGGGGGCCGAATAATGGTAATGGGTTATACGAATCAATACAGGGAAAGACTTCACGGCGGGTGCATGAACGGCGGATACAATGATAACGGTAACCAGCAGTGGCGGAGTAACGATAACCAAGGGTGCGAGTACAATGAACAACAGTGCAGTGGCAACCAAATACGGCGCCACGATGAGCACAGAATTCCAACCAACTAATACGGCTTATAAAACTACACCACAGGGAAGGCGAAACAGCCGATCCAAAAATCATAATAACAATCAAAATCACAACCTGAGGATACTGAAGATGAGCGACAACTGTCCACCCACTGTAACCGATGGGCCAATCTAAAACCAGCCACAGGCTGCTCGGCATTGCTGGCTGTGAGGGGGTGTAATGTGGGCACATTCCACAAATAAGACGTAAATCTAAAAATGCCGAGGCACAATAATGGAGTTATCGTTGAAGATGAATTAATGAACGTACCCCAGAAGTGTCAACAAACCGATACAAAATGTTGTGCAGGACGTACTACAAGCAGATATCTACGATGTTCCGACCCAGGTGATAGTGGACACAGGTGCATCGGCGAACGTCCTGAGTCTAGAACTGTATAGGCACATAAGGCGAAATAACAGTATACCTGTCTTATCGGGTAAAAATTGCCGAGTGACAGGCGAAATCGGCGTACAGTCTCAAGTGATAGTGCACCAGGAGAAAGTTGAGTTCAGAGTAGTAAATGAAGCCATAAAGAGCTCGCTCCTATTAGTCAAAGGGTTGAGGGTTGCTTGCATCCTGGGAATAGAGTTCCTACGCCAGAGGGACGCAATAATCGGCCTCTTGTGCGGAGAACTAAGTCTTTTAAACAAGGGTAAGCGAATTGTATTGTCAATGTCACGCAGGCAAGAAATCCACGTCAAGTACTGCCGAAGCTTTCGAGTAAATTATGGAAGTCTACAGGTTATGCATTCAGACGCAGGCTTATGTGAACGAAAAGAATATTTCAATGAATTTACAAATGAGAACACCGAAGAGAATAGGGAACTCATAAATAGTAAAGTGTTAGAATCGGAATATTTGTCAGCTGCACAACAAAAATAACTGATTCAGTTGCTAATACAATACACGAATGTGGTCTCAGAGAGGCCGGGTATTATCAAGGGATATACCTACAACATAGAAGCAGTGCCTCATAGCACGTTTTGCCATGTTAACTACACGGTCCCAAGGTATAAATAGGAGGCAGTAACGAAGGAGCTATATAAAGATTTAAAATGATTTGTACAGTGGAACAGTACATAAATTTGTAAATAGTAGTTTAAACCTGTAATGTATATTTTTTCAAATGGGAAGACAGAATATTTCAATAGTTGTATATGGAGAAAACCATGCATTAAAAGTTAGTTTATGTGAGTAATTATACCAAGTACAAAGCACTACTCCTACTGAAATCATTTCAAATGCTTTAAAATATGATGTGTGAACTAGGTTTGTGTATATCCTAAAGACTTATTCGAGCGTAAATGACAACACAAAAAGCTGAAAGAATTTGAATTTAAATTTTCCTTTAGTGACTAAAAAGTGTTATTTCTTGTTAACAATTAACTACGTAGATATAAATGTTGTGTATTATGCCTTTAGGATATATGTTGGAAAAAATGGGAGATGGGTGAGAACTGATTTTAAAGGCGAACCTGAGAGTGAGGTGAGCTGACATCAAAAATACCTCATGTTTCGTGTGTGCAGGAAATTACGCATTTAACATGTGCGTCTGAGGATAGGCCCTTATAAAATGCAGGCTTGATTGAAATTAGTAAGAATTTTTCTTTGAGTATTTATGATTGATTTGCAACTAGTTAGGCAGCTTTAAACATAGGAGCTTGCTCTTTGAGCCTATATGAACGTCTTAGACGTCAAAAAATGTATATATATATCGCAACGATAGAATAAAAGGACCACCGTAGCGGTATATGAAGGTTCATTCGAGTGTCGTTAATAACTGTGATGTGTCTGGCTAAGCTTCAGGATGAGCCACCCCTCTTTTCATGAGGGCATACGCTAAGCCTCGGATGGCATGGAAAACGACAGACTTGAGTTTTTATCGATTGAATTAATTATCACGCATTATTGTGCGAATGTGTAGAGGTGAACTTCCTTGGATTGATAATGTACTGGAAGGCCTGTGTTTTAGTTTCGATGTTTTCATTTTCTGCGCCACCTGTAGTACCGGAGAAAATCGTTTGGTAAGTGGTGTAGTTTATTCGCCACCTTTAACACGAGGAATGAACAATATTTTGTTAACAGATGGAGTGATGTAAGATCTCGCTGGATTGTGTTTGGAGGTGGTAGCTTAAAAATGAGAATCTTTAATTCGGTCCATTAATACTAGCACTGTCCATAATTAAATTGCGGCCCATCAGGAGAATAACAAAGGAGTTTGATAACCTATCAAATTAAACAAGGGTCTACATTAACTCAGTTTATTACATGAAAACGCAAAAGAAATGATCCAACAATCGCTGATAATAATAACATAACGCTTTGAAAACCTGGAGGTGCGATCTAGCGTGTGATTCAGATGAATGGATTTCTGGATAACACCGTTTTATTTGTTTATGTCGTATTATGACTGTCGAAGATTAGTGAACAAAGATAGAAAGTGCGACAGAAGGGTTTGTCTTTGCGGCTATGGCCGGAGATGAAAGAATGTTGAACTTCCAACTACAAGCAACTCTTCAAACTGAAGACTGAAATTACTGATCATTATTCAAAATGACACAACTTTGCATGAAGTTTGCCTTGTGGTTGTGGCTGGTTCTCGTTACATTCTTAATCTGCAAATAGTGACTGAAGTGGTTGCGTGGACAGTTGTTGGCTTTCCAGTACAATATCAATCCACGGAAGTTCATCTCCACACATTCGCACATTGGCTCCTTACCAACAGCTTCCAGCTGTCTGACTCAACCAGACGAGAGCCTCTCCTTGGTGAAGTCTGTCCAAAGGGGAGCCTGCCTATCAAGATCTGCTTGACATGTTCCACCTGGTTGAAGGGTAAATTTCTGCTGTCTGCTTTTGAGAAGGAATTAATAGCTTCGCTAAATGATAAATATTCCATGTGCTGACAACTGAGAATTATCTTAAAAGGTGCGAGCCTCCCTCTGACATTTATCTTTCAGGTGGTTAACCAGTTACGAAAATCGCTGTATTTGGTGCTACAAAACTAAGTACTAGGCTCCCCACCTCTCTGTCTATGTTCGTATGTCGGCCAGTCAGAGTGGACATTTGTAAGTACATTTGTGTGACTTCCTCAAACTTCTACATTGTTTAGGTTGACCAGCAGTAGCTGTTTCTTTTTATTTCGTTAAACATTTGGTCTTGCAGGGTGGGAGTTTGTCACAATCTTCAAAGCCATTCTAAACTTGTGGTTCCCCATTCCACTCTCTCAGATGTTATCTTAACGTCCAGCTCATTTCTATGAATTCTGACTGCCTACAGCTCTGTGCACAGTAGCCGGTCTCCCGAGATCCTGGCAAACCAGCAATGCTTCCTAGATCTCGGAAGTCCTTTGTCCCTGCGCTGCCTAGAGATGCGAACTGCATCGTAACTTATATTGCATCCAGCGCCGGCTTGGCCTACTTCAAAGAGCTGTCCAGTCTGCCCACCTGCCGCCGTTCCTCGCACGTGTTGAAGGACGCCTTCAGTCCTTCCGTGATTTCTGCAGAGGGTTCTTCTCTGCCAGATTATGACCCACGACGCTTCCCCTCACCTACAGTCAAGTACATCACGCTTTCAAAGAGGTTTCTTATTTAGGTGTACATGCATTTCGATGAAGGAAATTGTAACGTACGTAGTTAAACACTGACGATCACTGGTTCTGACTAATATTTCATTTATCGGTGGGGGATTAATTCACTCCGATTTTATCTGTCGTTTTATTTCGAGTTTTACATCAGTAACAGGACAATTTGGGAAGAAAGGTTACCTAACAGCGATGTTCAGCAATACTTGGACTAAAGGTCATCTCTGAGCTATATCGAGTGTTGATTATGATAGGAAAACGTTAATGAACTTAATAAAATATTAATGTATGCATGTGAACTTTTCATGAATATACGGATTTGTCAAAATAGTAAACTTTCATTTATAGCCGAAGTTCCCAACTAATTTTGTTCGTAAAGAGAGAGTTAGAAAATTTTCTTCCAGTTCTTGAGCTGGATTGTGGGATTGTGAAATGCAGATTATGTGCAGCTAGTTTCTCGAGTAATTTCTGGGTGTCTGCACAAATAATTTTCAGACTCTTGTAAACAGCAGTGGTATCTATGCACAAAAAAAACAAACAATACTTCAGAAAGCATTAACAAAACTGTTAATCTACCTTCCCAGAACTGACTAACCATAAATCGCAGACAAAATACTCTACACCACACAAGTTGTCTGACTGTAGCTACTTAATGCTACCCATGCAGAGCTACGCTGAATCACTAGTTATGTCATAAAGCAAGTCGCTTCATATCAGTGTGCACAGTGAGCATGACTATGTACTGATGTACACAGTACTGATCACTTAGACGTAAGCGTGGGTGGTTGAGCAGTATGTTGATAGTTAGAGTCTTGGTGGTTGAGGGTAGCTATTAGTAGTTCAGCACGAAATAGCTAGTAGAGAATTCACTCAGTTTTCTGTTACAGATATGTTAATATTTCCTGGTATTGTAAGGTGGTACTGAAGGTCAAACGCAGTCTATTGCAAAGTGTTACGTCGTTATTTGCGTTGCCATTGTGGGGTCAGATTGAACTGTTATGTATCAATTATTTTTATTATGCGAAGAAGATATTTTGTGTTATTCAAGCGCTGTACACTTTTGTTCTGGGATCAAGGGATCTTTTGTTCATTATACTGTTTTCTGTCCTGCTAAATTGATCATTGAGCCCAACGTCTGCACTCCCCCCCTCTCCCCCGCCCCGCTCGGACCCTGCTCTGCCTAGACTACGATACCGCTCATTTTTTTCGTTGACTTTGGAAATTTTTGACATTTGCACTTTTACCCCATGTTCAATGGCTAAATCCCTGCGGCTCGATGCTTGCGTCTTTAAGCATCTGAATTCACTTTCCTTGTGTCACCATCTAACCTCTCCCTTACTAACACGTTAATGCGATGATATGACCGTGATTGCGAATGCCTAATGAACTTCATTCTGGATGAGGCTATAGTCTCCGAAGAAATGTTGACCAGTTAGTGGAGTGAAGTGTACAACAAGTCGTTTTAGAAAACACTTTATCCTACTCTTGCACTTTCTATTTATTTGGATTTGATTTAATGCATAAACAGTATCATAATTCACGTAAAATACGAAACGATTAGGGGTATCACATAACTCAAAGAGTCCGCAACAAAACTGATGGAAGAAATACAGTAATGAAATAGTATGGCCGCTAGCTCCATTAGACAGTGTATGTTCAATATCTCATCAATAACGTGGAAAGCAATGAATACATAACCGTTTGGCTGTAGGGGTGGCAACATAAACTTTACGCAGGTGTCTGACAACACAATACGTTACGAAACAATAATGAACAAAGGAAACAACGCTTCATGCGTAGATACGTTAATTTACGAAAGAAATATTTGA
The DNA here is from genome assembly GCF_023864345.2 of Schistocerca serialis cubense. Classification (NCBI taxonomy): domain Eukaryota; kingdom Metazoa; phylum Arthropoda; class Insecta; order Orthoptera; family Acrididae; genus Schistocerca; species Schistocerca serialis. The sequence goes on along the minus strand of NC_064641.1, from coordinate 144,968,673 downwards.
CTCTTTATTGCGAAGTAAGTAGATACTTCTTTTGTTATGACAATAATCCGCGTAACCTCAGATGAACTTTTCCTTATATGCACTAGTTTCCTGGGTATGGCAAGTTACGTACATGGAGTAGAATATAACTACTATGAACACTTACTGGCTCAAATAAGCGACTGTTCGCTTTCAACACATAGTCAACACCGAAATACGTACCATGTCAGTACACAATGGCAGAATTACAATCTGCACAGATATGAAATCTGTTAACTTAGTTTATTATTTTGTTAGATCTGTGACTGCCAGAATTACTTTAATTTTAAGTAAGTTTCCTTTACTTTGCCTTCACTCAATTAGCAAGTATGACATTGCCTCTGAATACAAATGAACATTGTAAGACATTTCCAGGGGAAGACGTGGAATCTGACCACAATCTATTGGTTATGAACTGTAGATTTAAACATAAAAAACTGCAAAAACGTGGGAACTTAAGGAGATGGAACATGGATAAACTGAAAGAACAAGACGTTGTAGTGAGTTTCAGAGAGAGCATTAGGAAACGACTGACAAGAACGGGGGAAAGAGATACTGTAGAAGAAGAATGAGTAGCTTTCAGATATGAAATAGTGAAGGCAGCTGAGAATCAAGTAGGTAAAAAGATGAGGGCTAGTAGAAATCCTTAGGTAACAGAAGAGATACTGAATTTAATTGATGAAAGGAGACAATATTAAAACGCAGTAAAAGAAGCAGGCAAAAATGAATACAAACGCCTCAAAAATGAGATCCGCAGCAAAGGCAAAATGGCTAAGCAGGGATGGCTAGAGGACAAATGTAAGGATGTAGAGGCATATATCACTAGGGGTAAGGCAGATACTGCCTACAGAAAAATTAAAGAGACCTTTGGTGAAAAGAGAACCAGTTGTATGAATGTAAAGAGCTCTGATGGAAAACCGGTTCTAAGCAAAGAAGAGAAAGCAGAAAGGTGGAAGGAGTATATAGAGGGTCTGTACAAGTGCGATGTACTTGACGGCAATATTACGGAAATGGAAGAGTATGTAGATGAAGAAGACATTGGAGATATGATACTGCGAGAAGAGTTTGGCAGAACACTGAAAGACGTAAGTCGAAACAAGGCCCCAGGAGTAGACAACATTCTATTAGAACTACTGATAGCCGTGGGAGAATCAGCCCTGACAAAACTCTTCCATTTGGTGAGCAAGATGTATGAGACAGGCGAAATACCTTCAGACTTCAAGACGAATATAATAATTCTAATACCAAAGAAAGCAGGTGTTGCCAGGTGTGTAAATTACCGAACTATCAGTTTAATAAGTCACGACTGCAAACTACTAACTCCAATTTTTTACAGACGAATGGAAAAACTGGTAGAAGCCGACTTCAGGGAAGATCAGTTTGGATTACATAGAAATATTGGAACACGTGAGGCAATATTAGCCCTACGACTTATCTTAGAAGATAGATTAAGGAAAGGCAAACCTACGTTTCTAACATTTGTAGACTTAGAGAGAGCTTTTGACAATGTTGACTGGAATAGACTCATTCAAATTCTTAAGGTGGCAGGGGTGAAATAGAGGGAGCGAGAGCGAAAGGCTGTTGACAATTTGTATAGAAACCAGATGGCAGTTACAAGAATCGAGGGGCATGAAAGGGAAGCAGTGGTTGGGAAAGGAGTGAGAAAAGGTTATAGCCTATCTCCGACGTTATTCAATCTGTATATTGAACAGACAGTAAGGAGAACAAAAGAAAAATTTGGAGTAGGAATTAAAATCCATGGAGAAGAAATAAAAACCTTGAGGTTTGCCGATAACAATCTAATTCTGCCAGAGACAGCAAAGGACTTGGAAGAGCTGTTGAACAGAATGGACATTGTCTTGAAAGGTTGATATAAGACGAACATCAACAAAAGCTAAACAAGGATAATGGAATGTAGTCGAATAAAGGCGGGTGATGTTGAAGGAATTAAATTAGAAAATGAGACACTTAAGGGGCTCCGGATCGCCCTATACTTGCAATGTTAAAATAACGCTTATAAATTACATCTTTCCTCACAAAGTATTTGAGGTAGGAAGTTGAACTTTTTACAGATTATTTATTGGAATATGGGCTACAACTTAACAAAGGGATTTTACAAAATTTTAGTTCAGTTATTAAAGATGATTTTTTTTTCAATTGTAATGAAAATTCACAACATTTTTTTGCAATTTTTTATTTATATATTCAAAAATTTACAGTTTTTTGGAAAAAGGCTGTGTTAAATTATGCAGAAGGTACTGTGTAACATTTACTGAAAGTTTGAAACAAATATGTTTGGAAGATCCTTAGAAAACATGTAATTAGTATGAGAAAATAGAAGTTTTGGGAATTGAGTGACAAAGATTGGATTAACTTTTTAGTGCATTCCAGGTCCATAGGATGGATTATCTTCATCCTCTGCAAACTCCTCCTCCAGCTTCCTCTTGTTCCTCCTCCTGTTTACTCTTGCTTGTATTTCTAGACTCTTTACAGCCCTGTCTGCAGCCCGAAGGCGTTCCTTGCCTAAAGCAAGCATCGCTCGTACCATGTTAGAACCTATCTTCATTCCCATATTTCTAAATACCTTGCACCTTACGATGTTGCCATCATTGAAAGTCGCAACAGCATCATACACACCAAAGTAAAGTGTTTCTATTCCAACAAATACAGTCTTGGGGATTCTCGACCATATAACACTATTTACACTTTCATAGGGGTTTTGAGTTTTTCCGTGAATACACTTTTTCAACAGGTCAGGTGCTGCTAAGTCTCTGAAAATAGGTTTTATCACCTCCATTATTGCATGAGGCAGACTATGCTTATGAGTGTACACTTCACCAGTTAGCAATCCTTTGTTATATTTACACCAACTGTCTTCTTCTTTGGGACACAAGCCATGTTGGGGATTTTCATCGGTTGAATAAGTATGAAAAAAAAGAGCCCAAACAGCCTTCTTCATTTCGTCAACACTTTGTGTATTTTGGCTAATAGCCATTCCATAATAGTTCTGTATTTTGTCAATTACACTGTCAGTTAACCTTCCCTTCCCATCCAACCCTTTAGCATCACTGAGTTTTTGTTTTTTGTACGAAGCTTTCAGTCGCCGAAGTCTTGTTCCCATTCGCTTCTGTACGTGTCCAATACACTCAAATTTCTGCACTACATCATCACCATAGGGCTTCAGTCCTTGAACATGTTTGAAACTTTTAGAATCACCGCCACCAAGGTAATTAACATATCGCACTTTATCACACGCCTCAGAACGCTGGAATATACTGGCAACACCAGCCACTTCCATTCCTCCACTACTGCCACTATAGTTAGCTTTGCAATTATTTTCATGTGTACCTTTATATTTTTGTGGACATCTACAATACTTTGATATTACTGCTACATCTAAATCTTTCCCTGTATACGTACTGGTGGCAGATACTACACCATGAAGAGATGTGGGTCCCTGTTTATGCCAGGTACCATCGAACGCTGCAGTAAAATCTCTGTTACCATTATTTTCCATTACTGCCTCTTCCACAGCGTTCTTCATAGATTCTATACAGACATCTTTTACTTTAGACCCTATTAATTTATTATAGGTCGTAAACTTGATTGGGGGATTTGGAAGATTCATGATGCCACAGAAAATTGCACCTGCAGTAGCACCCTTACCAACTGAACGCAAGGAATAAACAAATCTAATGTTGTGTTCGTAGATTTTGCTTACATTTTCTTCAGTTGCAGTTACTGCAACACTGTTCCAAAAGGTGGTCATGTATGAACACTTATCACATTTCAGTTGTATTTCACTAGCAAGTCCTATGTGCTTTATTATGGAGAGTTCCAGACCAACTTCACTACAATGAATACATCTTACACAGTTTGAAAAAATTCCTTTGAGAACCGACATATCAAATATTTCATTCACATCCGATTCGCCCATAAAACATTCATAGTTTTCACTCATTGAACCAAGCTTCTTCTGTGAAGTATTTTCTTTCCCACTTTGACTGCTATGGGCAGGTGTACTTGAGAGGTTAGGTGCACTCACTTGATTATCGTCTTTATTGTTTACAGTAATAACACATACCTTTGGCTTTCCAACATTTCTCCTTTTCTTAAAAGCCTTCAGAGGATTTCTAATAACTTTACTTTTACTCATTATTATACTTCAACAAAACATAGACTCAAGAAACAGAATTAATTACGAATATTTCCGAGATAACGACAGAGTAAATAAACATGAAACAATCGACAAGCACACCAGCGATATATATTGAACCATCACAGGTTAGCCACAACACATACTTTATCTCACATCACTAAAATGTACCTGATGAACATGGACGTTAATAATAACACCATTTGACAGCAGTTTAACAGCGCCACAGTGGGTCACGCCCATGTAGAACACATTTCAAAAAAAATTTAAAAATAGTTGTAGTCTTCGGAATTGAATAAATTATATATCTATTAAAAGGTAATAGTCTGCAGATTCAGAAAACGCAAAAAAGTAAAAATTGAACTTTTCATGATTTTGAGCCTTTCCGGAGCCCCTTAAAGTGTTAGATGGGGTTTGCTATTTGCGGAGAAAAATTACTGATGATGATCGAAGCAGAGAGGATATAAAATGCATACCAGCAATGGCAAAGATAGCGTTTCTGAAGAAGAGAAATTTGTTAACATCGATTATAGATTTAAGTGTCAGGAAGTCGTTTCTAAAAGTATTTGTATGGAGTGTAGCCATGTATGGAAGTGAAACGAGGACGATAAATATTTTAGACAAGAAGAGAATTTCTATTCTCTTCGTGTCGAAATAAAGGTGTCGATATGTTATACTACAGAATAATGCTGAAGATTAGATGGGTGGATCATGTAACTAATGAGGAGGTTCCGAACTGAATTAGGGAAAAGAGGAATTTGTGGTACAACTTGACGAGAAGAAGGGATCGGTTGGTAGGAGATGTTCTGAGACATCAAGGTGTCACCAGTTTAGTGTTGGAGGGCAGAGTGGTGGGTAAAAATCGAAGAGGGAGACCAAGAGATGAATACACTAAGCAGATTTAGAAGGATGTAGGTTGCAGTAGGTGCTTGGAGATGAAGAAGTTTACACAGGATAGAGTAGCACGGAGAGCTGCATCAAATCAGTCTCTAAACTGAAGACCACAACAACAACAACAACAACAACAAATGAACGTAACTGTCAACTTACTAAGTCCTCATTATGAATTACTTTCAATTATCTTCGTAATAAACAATGCTTTAAAATGATGGTCTTTCATTATTTTTCTTTTAGGTATTTAGCAGCATCACTCGGGTATTCAGGAGGGATGGGACCCTAAGTAGATGACAATGACTGAGGGTAATGACAAGATCAGGTTGAAACACGATTATCTATATTACCATAATGGTCTTACCTAAATTGTTTGTCCATTTTTACTTATTGTGATTTCCGTCTAACCATGTTCTTTGATGTAACACCCATGTAAATGCTATACTGATTATTTATAATAATTTACTTGTATATGATTGTAATTTATCTATGGATACAATTTCAAAATTACTATACTGTAAAAGAATTAAAATTCTAGAACTTTATAATGTTACTTTAAATCCGTCTTGATTGCAAATTTTTTTATTATTCATATGACCGGTTTCGGTTCTGAATGAATGGGTGGATCTGAATGAACCGAAACCGGTCATATGAATAATAAAAAAATTTGCAATCAAGACGGATTTAAAGTAACATTATAAAATCACTGATTTCTGTTATCCCATAAGACATTATGTCTGTTTTTGCAAAATTTGTCTAGAACTTTACTTCTAATACTGGTTAATGCATAGGGAAAGTAGGTTTGCAACCATGTAAAACTTGGAGCGAAGTCCCACCGCAACGGAACTGGCTTGCCGGGAATAGAAAAGATGGATCTGGCGGTCGAACTGCAAAGCTCCTGTGTGGCATGAGTCAATTAGTGGCTAACAGGCAAAGGGTGCGCATCTTGTGAACTGAAAGACGCGAGAAGAACTGCAATATTATGTAATATAGTCTCAGATGTGGAAGTAATTCGGGCTACTATTCAAGGCATACTTTGGTTAGCTCTGTACTACGAAAATGCTACCCTAAGAAGAGATATTTCAGAGCTTGTCTCACAGGAGGAGCCATGTATACTTTGGCGCCTTTTTTTGAACAGTACGGGAGATCGACACTGCGACTACCTTCATCTCAAGCTATCAGGTGAGTAGCATGTAACTGCATGGATTAGTTATGTGGTATCGTTTTTGTGTTCCGTAAACTTTGTGGTAAGCCACTGCATTTTATCCTTATTGGCTTACCTAGATAGGGTCCTATCCCAAATGCTACGATAAATCCGAGTATCTTTTTTTCTGAACAGAAAAGCAATTATCTTCCTTAATAAAATTTAATAATCTTTGAGGAGTTGCAAAGTACATGATTATTTGCTAAGCATAAGTTTTGAAATACTCCAAGTAGTTTTCATAAATGGACAGTTAAAGTTTCATTAAAGTACAATTACTAAGAGAGGATTTAAAGGATTCAGTTAAAGGATTATTCTTATTGAAATAATTTCATATGTTTTGTAGTCAACAGTGTTCCCGTTATTGTGTTGCGACTAAAGTGTTCAGCCTCGATCTGAGTCTACCGACAGATCAGTTTCTGTGTCCTCATGCTAATAGTTGAGCCAGAGATAAATGTCATATTGCAACAAAAGCAATCAAGAATAAGCAGCTGGCTACAAATATTGAAATTATACTACATCGAGCTATCGCATGTTCTGTTTGAGGTAAATAGTAAAAGGAAGTGAATATTCCTAAAGAATGCAAATAATAAAGAAAGGAATATTCCTTAAGAATCCAAATAATAAATAAATGAATATTCCTTAAGAATGTAAATAATAATCAGTTCAAAAGATACAATTACTTCATAACTATTTCAATAGCACTAATTTCCTATAATGAAATTGACAAAAAACCTCTTGATCAAGTCAGTAGCGCTCCACCATCAGCAATCATCTACCTATAATTATCATTAGCTTCCTACTGTAATGTACCGGTAGTAACTGTTATTGAGATTCAGTTGTTGACTAAACGTATTAATACTCCTCCTATATAGTTCAAGTCAAGTTACTGGTACATCACTCGCTAAATTGTGCTGCTGTCTTTTATCTTATCAGCAAAACAGAAGAGCAGTATGAAGTAAAGTCAGTACCAATAGTGAACTTCCTTTATGAACCACGCTACTGCTGGCTATAGCTTCGTCTAATTAGGGTGGAGACCGTTAACTTTTACATAATCACAGTTTATTTGGTTAATAACAGAAGCTTGGTTCGATTCCCGTTTATCTTGCTGCTGCTTCTTTTCAGTAGAAATCTTTACGGAAACAAAATTATTCCAATACCTGTCTATAACGCATCATTACAGTCAAATAAGTATCCTAGCACAGGAATAACATTGTTGTTGTTGTTATGGTCTTCAGTACTGAGACTGGTTTGATGCAGCTCTCCATGCTACTCTATACTGTGCAAGCTTCTTCATCTCCCAGTACCTACTGCAACCTACATCCTTCTGAATCTGTTTAGTGTATTTATCTCCTGGTCTCCCTCTACGATTTATACCCTCCACGCTGCCCTCCAATACTAAATTGGTGATCCCCTGACGCCTCAGAACATGTCCTACCGCCGGCTGGTGTGGCCGTGCGGTTCTAAGCGTGTCAGTTTGGAACCGCGTGACCGCTATGGTCGCAGGTTCGAATCCTGCCTCGGGCATGGATGTGTGTGCTGTCCTTAGGTTAGTTAGGTTTAAGTAGTTCTAAGTTCTAGGGGACTGATGACCTCAGTAGTTAAGTCCCATAGTGCTCAGAGCCATTGAACATGTCCTACCAACCGACCCCTTCTTCTAGTCAAGTTGTGCCACAAACTTTTCTTCTCCCAAATCCTATTCAGTACCTCCCCATTAGTTATATGATCTACCCACCTTATCTTCAGCATTCTTCTGTAGCACCACATTTCGAAAGCTTCTATTCTCTTCTTGTCCAAACTAGTTATCGTCCATGTTTCACTTCCATACATGGCTACACTCCATACAAATACTTTCAGAAACGACTTCCTGACACTTAAATCTATACTCGATGTTAACAAATTTCTTTTCTTCAGAAACGATTTCCTTGCCATTGCCAGTCTACATTTTATATCCTCTCTACTTCGATCATCATCAGTTATTTTACTCCCTAAATAGCAAAACTCCTTTACTACTTTAAGTGTCTCATTTCCTAATCTAATTCCCTCAGCATCACCCGATTTAATTTGACTACATTCCATTATCTTCGTTTTGCTTTTGTTGATGTTCATCTTATATCCTCCTTTCAAGACACTGTCCATTCCGTTCAACTGCTCTTCCAAGTCCTTTGCTGTCTCTGACAGAATTACAATGTCATCGGCGAACCTCAAAGTTTTTACTTCTTCTCCATGAATTTTAATACCTACTCCGAATTTTTCTTTTGTTTCCATTACTGCTTGCTCAATATACAGATTGAATAACATCGGGGAGAGGCTACAACACTGTCTCACTCCTTTCCCAACCACTGCTTCCCTTTCATGCCCGTCGACTCTTATAACTGCCATCTGGTTTCTGTACAAATTGTAAATAGCCATTCGCTCCCTGTATTTTACCCTTGCCACCTTCAGAATTTGAAAGAGAGTATTCCAGTTAACATTGTCAAAAGCTTTCTCTAAGTCTACAAATGCTAGAAACGTAGGTTTGCCTTTTCTTAATCTTTCTTCTAAGATAAGTCGTAAGGTTAGTATTGCCTCACGTGTTCCAACATTTCTACGGAATCCAAACTGATCTTCCCCGAGGTCCGCTTCTACCAGTTTTTCCATTCGTCTGTAAAGAATTCGCGTTAGTATTTTGCAGCTGTGACTTATTAAACTGATAGTTCGGTAATTTTCACATCTGTCAACACCTGCTTCTTTTGGGATTGGAATTGTTATATTCTTCTTGAAGTCTGAGGGTATTTCGCCTGTCTCATACTTCTAGCTCTCCAGATGGTAGAGTTTTGTCATGACTGGCTCTCCCAAGACCATCAGCAGTTCTAATGGAATGTTGTCTACTCCTGGGGCCTTGTTTCGGCTCAGGTCTTTCAGTGCTCTGTCAAACTCATCACGCAGTATCTTATCTCCCATTTCGTCATCATCTACATCCTCTTCCATTTCCATAATATTGTCCTCAAGTACATCGCCCTTGTATAAACCCTCTATATACTCCTTCCACCTTCCTGCCTTCCCTTCTTTGCTTGGAACTGGGTTGCCATCTGAACTCTTGATATTCATACAAGTGGTTCTCTTCTCTCCAAAGGTCTCTTTAATTTTCCTGTAGGCAGTATCTATCTTACCCCTAGAGAGACAAGCCTCTACATCCTTACATTTGTCCTGTAGCCATCCCTGCTTAGCCATTTTGCACTTCCTGTCGATCTCATTTTTGTGCCGTTTGCATTCCTTTTTGCCTGCTTCATTTACTGCATTTTTATATTTTCTCCTTTCATCAATTAAATTCAATATTTCTTCTGTTACCCAAGGATTTCTACTAGCCCTCGTCTTTTTACCTACTTGATCGTCTGCTGCCTCCACTACTTCATCCATCAGAGCTACCCATTCTTCTTCTACTGTATTTCTTTCCCCCATTCCTGTCAATTGTTCCCTTATGCTCTCCCTGAAACTCTCTACAACCTCTGGTTCTTTCAGTTTATCCAGGTCCCATCTCCTTAAATTCCCACCTTTTTGCAGCTTCTTCAGTTTCAATCTGCAGTTCATATCCAATAGATTGTGGTCAGAATCCACATCTGTCCCTGGAAATGTCCTACAATTTAAAACCTGGTTCCTAAATCTCTGTCTTACCATTATATAATCTATCTGATACCTTTTAGTATCTCCAGTATTCTTCCATGTATACAACCTTCTTTTATGATTCTTGAACCAAGTGTTAGCTATGATTAAGTTATGCTCTGTGCAAAATTCTACCAGACGGCTTCCTCTTTCATTTCTTCCCCCCAATCCATATTCACCTACTATGTTTCCTTCTCTCCCTTTTCCTACTGACGAATTCCAGTCACCATGACTATTAAATTTTCGTCTCCCTTCACTACCTGAATAATTTCTTTTATCTCGTCATACATTTCATCTATTTCTTCGTCATCTGCAGAGCTAGTAGGCATTGGCTTTGTGTCTATCTTGGCCACAATAATGCGTTCACTATGCTGTTTGTAGTAGCTAACCCGCACTCCTATTTTTTTAATTCATTATTAAACCTACTCCTGCATTTACCCCTATTTGATTTTGTATTTATAACCCTGTATTCACCTGATCAGAAGTCTTGTTCATCCTGCCACGGAACTTCACTAATTCCCACTATATCTAATTTAACCTATCCATTTCCCTTTTTAAATTTTCTAACCTACCTGCCCGATTAAGTGATCTGACATTCCACGCTCCGATCCGTAGAACGCCAGTTTTCTTTCTCCTGATAACGACGTCCTCTTGAGTAGTCCCCGCCCGGAGATCCGAATGGGGGACTATTTTACCTCCGGAATATTTTACCCAAGAGGACGCCATCATCATTTAATCATACAGTAAAGCTGCATGTCCTCGGGAAAAATTACGGCAGTAGTTTCCCCTTGCTTTCAGAAAGGTACGTAGAGTAGGGTAGAAGACAGACATATTAACTTAATAATCATAATGTTCGCTAACAGTACTATCAACAAACAAGCAATCTCATAACGTATTTCCCGTCAACGTAGATTCTCCATAGATCAGCAGCATTTCTACCATATTTTCATTTGTGTATATTATACTGTACAGTATAAGTTCCACAACACAACGTTTATTCACAATGTGTACTACCTCCGTGCCGTCACTAGGTTACTCTGATGCACGACTACACTGGCAAGCGGTGTACTGCACGCCAAACAACAACAAATGGGATGCTCGGAAAGTGATGGAGTACAGGAGTTTGCATGGATCGCAAATTATAAACAAGGCGAAGTGATAACTGTGGCAGTAGTGGGAACTACGTTGGACACTTGACTAGTTAGAGCTAGGCCCTGCGCGACAGGCACAATGGGTCATATAACGCATTAGATAAACCATATTTTGGGTGTGCAGGATAAATAAGACAACCTGACGGGTATACACCGATAGGTACTGGTTCATATTGTGTACGTAGATATGTAAAACGTGCAAGAGGGAAACCATTATGTGCTTATGAGAGTTGATGGCAGCAGACCGTATTATTCGTTTCGGACCTCTTGATAAGTATGGAGGTGTGATTACACATGTCAATCACATCGCGATTACGGGCAGCATGGGGTTCACGCCTGAGCCTCAGGACGTGCGCTAGCAGCGCATGTCGTGTGTTTCAAGCGTCAACTTCGCGTCTCAATATCTCGGGATGTAATGGGAATATTGCGATGCAATCAACGCCATTGTGTATGTGCTTCGTCATGCTATGGATTGCTGAAGAAAAAATATAGGAGGTCCATTTAAAAAAAACATGTTTGTGTTAAAAACACATATGCTTTCGTTTTAGAATGTTTCCATATATGTACATTCATGGGCCCCAGCCCTACATTGATACCGGTGAAAGTCGTTTTCCAATAGCTGTTATTGTTCCACAGATATTTTGGGTGGACAGGATAGCTGGGACACCCTGTATACTGAAGTCACCTGCGTCTTTTTCCAGTCGCTTGGGATTTTGTGCTAGGTGAGAGATTCGCGATAAATACAGGCTAGATAAGGGGCCAATGCCGTAGAGTAAAATCTCTTTGTAAAATCGAACTGCGATTACATCATGACCTGTTGATTTATTTGCTTTCAAATCTTTCAGTTGTTTCTCTACACAAGGGATGCTTATTACTATGTCGTCCATATGGGAGTCTGTGCCTTGGCTCCAACGACCACAAGTAAAGTAGTAAGTTGACATAAGATTGTCGCGCTGAACGGAGATTATTTAGAAATGTAGGGATTTTGTACATACTCCCTTCATATTGTCAGTGCACAGAGACCGATGCATATTGAAAAAGCGTATGTTTTAGTCTATAGTCGAATTTATTTATTTTGCCGACTGACTACGTGTTTCGGTACACAGTGCCATCTTGACGCCATATGATGGGATAATTCGATTACATGATCTGAACAGTACTCCAATAACAATTTACAAAAGTATTGTACACTACAACAGCAAACGTAAGCTATATGACGAACCTTAAAATGTATAGTTAGTCTCTTACTGTTGGCACGTAGTCATCACACTGGCTTCCCAAGTAGATCTGTCAAATACTAAAAGAAGATGTCAATATTGAGCTTTAAATAAATTTAAATAAAGACAAATTAACTATGGACTTAAAATCGTTTCATCAAATATAGACATGCAGCATCGTCAGTTCAGAACTTAATAACTGGATTACAGTGTGACAATACGATAATGTTCATAGTATGGCAAGATAGTTTATCGTTCTTAGTGGTCACCTAAGTCAAAGCTTTTCACAACTGCGCGTTACCTGCGGGAGCGGCTATCGCGACCATGGCTCGTCGGTGAGCTGCGACACGGCGTCGAGAGGGCGCGATGCGTCGTCCCTGATGTGAGATCCCCAGCGTACATACGCACACTGCTTGGACAAACATGAAACTGGAGGTGTGACCAAAGAGCGTCAACAGATGCTTGCAGAGTAATGTAAGGCCAGAGTATGTCACTATTCACTCTGGTTGCTTTATTTCTTTCCAATAAAAATAATGTTCTAATTTTAATATGTAATGCTACAATTACAACGACACATACTTCATTAAAAATTCTAGATAACACAGATGTATAACGGTATAAAGTGTATACAGAGTGTTTTGAAATTGCTGTTACAAACTTGTAGGACTTGTAGACGGGAGTGAGTATATAACATTTTCAATAGGAACCCATGTTCGGAAACGACATCCAACAACGCTACAGAGTGCCAAAGTTATAGATGCTGGCGGCTGCAAATTTGTGTGTGTATAGGGTGATTTCATGATAACGTTACAAACTTTGAAGAATGGAGGAGACAGATAAATGTATGAATTTTAGGTAAGGTGCCCGTACTGGAAAGGACTGAGACAAAACCTGTAACCGAAAGTAATTCTGATACCTCTGACAGTGGAAAACCTGTACTGGCACTGTTGTTGCTAAGATAGTTGGGTAGACAACTTTCAGAATTCGTGGTGTAGACCAAGATTAGGAAAACATTTCTAGTAAATATGGGCACTAAAATGCATATCGGTGGACATATGAACACTTGTTAGTCTCCCCTACTGTGAAGCACATCTGCCCAATTGAACAAGGCATGCATTTTAGAGCCCATGCTTACCAGACACTCTTTCTTGTTTTGGTTCATACTACCACCTCTGAAAGTTGCATACCTTACAACCTTAGCAAAAACAGTACCAGTACATGTAATCCACTGTCAGAGGTGTCAGAACGGTTTTCGCTTGTAGCTCGTTCGATGATGGTAGAGAGACCATTACTTATCCATCATCACATACACACCTCATGTATAACTTTAAAACTTTGAGGCTCTATAGCATAGTTGGATGACGTTCGCGGACATGGGTTCCTGTTCAAAATATAATATACTCACTTCCCTCTACAAGTCCTAGTCTGCTGGTCCCGTGTGGCACCACCCTATGCCAACCTATTCATGGGCCATGTAGAGGAATCCTTCCTAAAAACCCAGAATTCTAAGCCCCTCACCTGGTTCACATTCATTAATGACATCTTTGCTGTCTGGATCAAAGGTGAGGACACCCTATCCACATTCCTCCAGAACCTCAACGACTTCTCCCCTGTTTGCTTCACCTGGTCCTACACAAACCACCAAGCCACTTTTCTAGATGTTGACCTCCGCCTCTAATAGGGCTACATCAGTACCTCCTTCCATATCATATCTACTAACCACCAGAAATACCTCCACTATGACAGCTGCCACCCATTCCATACCAAGAAGTCCCTTCCGTACAGCCTAGTTACCCCTGGTCGTCGCAGCTGCAGTGACGAGCAGTCTCTCTCGAAATATAACTAGGGTCTCACTGAAGCCTTTACTGACTGTAATTATCCTCCCAACCTCGTACACAAACAAATCTCCCGTGCCTTATCTTTCCAGGCTCTCACCACCTCCCAAAGTCCCACTGTCTGGCCAGTGAGGAACATTTTCCTTGTAACTCATTACCATGCAGGACTGGAGCAACTGAATTACGTTCTCCGCCACAGTTTCGATTACCTCTCGTCTTGCCCTGAAACGAGAAATGTCCTGCCCACTATCCTTCCCACCCCTCCCATAGTGGTATTCCGCCATCCACCGAACCTACACAATATACTCGTCCGTCCTTACACAACGCCTATTCCCAGTCCCTTACCTCATGGCTCATATCCCTGAAATAGACCTAGATGCAAGACCTGTCCCATATATTCTCCCACCATCACCTACTCCAGTCAGGTCATTAACACCACCTATCCCATCAAAGGCAGGGTTATCTGTGAAGCCAGTTATGTTGTCTACGAGCTAAGCTGCAACCACTGTGCTGCATTCTATGTACGCATAACGAAAAACAAGCTAAGTGGCTGCATGAATGGCCACCGAGAAACTGTGGCCAAGAAACAAATGGTCCACCCTGTTGCTGAATACGCAGCCAAACATGATATCCTTAATTTCATAGCCTGTGCCATAAGGATCTTTCCCACCAACACCAGCTTTTCTGAATTGCACAAGTGGGAACTTCCCTGTACATCCTACGTTCCCTTATCCCTCTTGGCCTTAGCCATCGTTACTCACTGTCCTCAAAATGGTTCAAATGACTCTGAGCACTATGGGACTTAACTTCTGAGGTCATCAGTCCCCTATAACTTAGAAATACTTAAACCTAACTAACCTAAGGACATCACACACGTCCATGCCCGAGGCAGGATTCGAAGCTGCGACCGTAGCGGTCGCCCGGTTCCAGACCGTAGCACCTAGAACCGCTCGGCCACCCTGGCCGGCCACTCTCCTCACCCATCCCGCCACATCCCTGCTCCCATTCCAGCACTACACAGCCTTCATTCCACCACCACACCCATTTTTTTCATTCTACTTCCTCCTGCTCCCCACCTCTCTCCTGCCCTCCACCTAATCTGCAGCATTTCACTGTCTGTCCCCCTTCCCTCCCTAGCCTCCTCCTTACTCCCAGACAGTCACCACTCCCATCATGCACTGGTGCTGCTGCCGGCAGTGTGGTTTCAGTTGCCTGAGACTGCAGTTGTGTACGTCAGTTGCGTTTTAGAGAGTATGTATTTGTGTAAGTGTGTCTATTATTGACAAAGGCCATTGGCTCAAAACTTCAAGTGTAAAACTCTTTTTTATTGTGCCTATCTGCGATTCAGCATCTGTGCTATATGGTGAGTAGCAACTTTCCTTCTCATTATATTGTTACGTTTCATCCTGGATTTTCCATTGTTTTGAAGTTTATAACGGACTTTTCCAAACATACTGTAAAATGGTAAATTTTAAATTTAGCTTAACACATTTGCGATTTTGGTTTTAATGTTTTTCTGCAGTGGGTACTATTTTGTTATGCGAAGTCTTAATTTAAAATGTTATGATACTTTTACAGCTGTTTTATATTCTATCATTACACAAAAAAGTAGTGAACTCTGTACATAGGAAGCACTCTTATTAGTGTTGGTCGAAAGTTACATCTGTTTAAAGATAAATACAATAATAAATATTGACATCTTCCTTGTTTCTTTTAGTATTTGACACACTTACATGGGAAGCCAGGGCGACGACAGCGTGCCAGGGTAAGAGGGTAGCTACACATTTTAAGATGCACTATTTCATATGCTTCCTGTCATAGGGTACAATCCATTTGTAAATTCCTATTGCACTACTTTTCAGACTATGTCATCGATTTACTCGATTACAGAGTGACCTGAAGATAGTGCTGTGTACCGAAATCGGTAGCCACTCAGCAAAATAAGTAAACTGCGACTATAGACTAAAATATATTTTTTTTCAAGGTTTTTGTAGCCAAAAGAGTCGGGAATAATTTGGTGTATTGGAATCCCAAATAAAACCAACCTGCTTTCAGAAAAGAAAATGTATTGCATTACTTATTGAACCCAACTTGTATTGTAAAGAGTTGAAAAAGAGAAACACGAGACCTGTTAGGGTTTGTGGCCCAGAAAGAGAGACGAGAACGCTTCCGCAGCTACTGCCCGACGTCGTTCTTCTGCAATGCAACGGCAGGCAGTTTTCCGGTTGGCGGGAGATAACGGGAGCACCCTGGAGGGTCATTAGGCAAACAAGACGCACGTTGATAGGGCGTGGCAGGGACGGGGAGAAGGGGGGGGCTGCCCGCGGGCCCGGAAACTTGGCCCGCCTCTCGCGTAACAAATCGGCGCCGTCGCGGGTGGCGCTTATAGAGTGGCGACGTCCGGCGCCGCGACGCCACCTGATGGATGGCGGGCACCGCCCACCGCCCGCCGCTCGCCCCCTCCCCCCCCGTGACGTCACGGTCGGCATAATTAGCCGGGTGGAGGGGGAGGAGAAGCTCCCGGCTGTCGGAAGATCCGGGCACTTTCTTCTCGCGTGCGGCTGTCCGTGATGGATGGGAGGGAGCTGTTGTCAATACAAGGCGATCGCCGTTGGTCTTAAGCGTGACCTCCGCTGCTGGCAGCTCAATCTGTCTGTAAGATTAACTCCTAAAGGAAATGGGTCTTTTTCCGCTAGGCTGTTCTGTCACACGCCTAACTAGCAGACCATTTATTTTCTTCGATAAGGGATTTTCTCTGCCTCGTGATGACTGGGTGTTGTGTGCTGTCCATAGGTTAGTTAGGTTTAAGTAGTTCTAAGTTCTTGGGGACTGATGACCATAGATGTTAAGTCCCATAGTGCTCAGAGCCATTTGAACCATTTTTCTTCGATAGGAACTGAACCCTGATGCTCTGTTATTTTGATAACGTCATGTCTTTTATTAACACAAGTAACTTTTTGGTTTGTTTTGGAAATACACCTTATGCAAACGGTATTTATTTATTTCTATTCACTCAGATATATTTCGACATTTATGTGTCATCTTGTGTGGGTCAAATTTAATTTCTGTCAAGTATAACATAAGGTTTGTAATGAATTAGCTACTGCAGCCCTAAAAGATACAACATGTGCATTTTGTTTCCTCAGTTTCGATTGCTCACCTGAATATTACATTACTAGTTAAACTGCGTTATTGTACGAGGGTCGTTCAATAAGTAATGCTCACATTTTTTTATCACAGCATATCTATTGTTAAGAGTCAGAACCTGGTGACAATATACATTAATATGTCTTATCCATGTTCTATTTTTCTACGTAATCCCCATCACGTTCTATGGCCGTACCCTAACGTTGTGGAAGAGCGTGTCTTCCTTGCTGGTAAAAGCTCTCGTCCTGTAGGCGTAGCCAAGTTCACACCTCATGACTGACACTCTCGTCATCTTAAAAGCATTTTCCCCGTAGAGAATCTTTAAGCAGGCCAAAGAGATGGAAGTCCGAGGGTGCCAGGTCGGTACTGTAGGGTAGATGACACAATGATGTCTGACCCAATTTGGCGATGTGTTCACGTGTTCTCAGACTTGTGTGTGGGCATGCATTATAGTGTTCGAGCAAGATTTCTGCAGAATTCGTGTCCGATCGAACACGTCGGAAACGGTTCTTGATACTATTCAGAGCCTTCACGTATTCTTCTGAATTGATGGTTGACCCTCTTGGCATCACATCCACGACAATGACGCCATCGCAATCCCAGAAGGCTGGCAGAAGGGGTTGTCCTGAATTTCTTCTTTTGTGGTGAATGAAGATGATGCCACTCCATGGACTGCCGTTTTGTTTCCGGTGCAAAGTGGTGCACCCAGCTTTTGTCCCCCGTAACGATCTGTGACAGAGATGCCCCTCCTACCGTCTCAAAACGCTCCAGCAATTCAGATGAAATGGCCTTTCTTTGAATCTTCTGGTCCGCTGTGAGCTTTCGAGGAATCCATCGTGAGCACCTCTTTGAATATTCAAGAGTCTTGATCACTGCAGACGCGCTTCCAATTCTGACCGACAAATATAGAGCCCATTGTCGAGTTGTGATGCGCCGGTCGGTGCGAATAATGGTAGCCGCACGATCCAGCGTGTCTGCAGCAGTGGCTGTGAGAGAACGTCCCGAGCGTGGCTGATCATGGAGCTCTGTTTCTGTGTTTCCTGTAGCTGTAACTTTCTTTACCCATCACCCAACTGTACTATCAACCGCGGCATCACCATAAACTGCACACAAACGTCTATGGATGTACACCACGGTCTATTTTTCTGCACACAAGAATTCAATAACAGCACACTGCTTGTAACGCGAGTCGTGTGTGGACGCCATTTTGACGCTGTGCGACGGTTCTGCCATCTGCCAGAACGGTTTGAAACTTCACCGGGTTGGGTGGAGTTGTTTGAGAGAAGAGACCAAACAGCGAGCTTATTGGTCTCATCGGATTAGGGAAGGAAGTCGGCCGTGCACTTTCAAAGGAACCATCCCGGGATTTGCCTGGAGTGATTTAGGCAAATCAGGATGGCCGGACGCGGGATTGAACCGTCGTCCTCCCGAATGGGAGTCCAGTGTGAAACTGGAACACAGAACGAACATCAAACGTGAAGCACCAACAGGGACGTCTGTCTATGTACAGTATATTATGGCTTTTTTAAAAAATGTGGGACATTGCTTATTGAACGATCCTCGTAGATTGGTTTTTGTGACCTTTTTGTCACAATATGTAAAGTGGTCATAAAGAAAATTCTTTGTGCATTTCTGAAGTACAACTCGAAGGTAGTGATTATGTATGTAACTGTACTTGCATTTTCCATCCTGTTGCATATCTCTTTTGGATATTTTTTTCTAGCGATACTGAGTACACAGTTTCCACACTGTTATTTATAAAATTTCATTCACAAAGTTACTCCACAAGTATTTTCCACGAAACTGAAGAAAAAGTGATTCGAGTAGACACTTGTGTCTCCAAACTTGTTGAAAGTTGCTACGTTGTTGTCACTGCTCTCTTGTTTACCGTTTGCCCTATATTTAATGTGGCACTAATTCTGAATGTTCCGTGAGAACTAATGTGTGTGTGTGTGTGTGTGTGTGTGTGTGTGTGTGTGAAATGAGAGAGAATCACTGTAGCGCTGAAACAATCACATACGAAAACTCTCCCTCTTTCCTCCATCAAAAAATGGTTCAAATGGCTCCAAGCACTATGTGACTTAACAACTGGGTCAGCAGTCCCCTAGACGTATTACTACTTAAACCTAACTAACCTGTCCGAGGCAGGATTCGAACATGCGACCGTAGCAGCAGCGCGGTTCCGGACTGAAGGGCCTAGAACCGCTCGGCCACAGCGGCCAGCCTTCCCCCATCAAACACACACACACACATACACACACACACACACACACACACACACACACACACACACACACTCACTCACTCACTCACGAGAATTGATGGAGATACGCCGCCCCTGCTAAATCTATGATGACGACAAATGACGACAGACACCACCGGGAACATTCCTCGACAGGTCACAACTTTAGTAAAGGTTGTAGTTGGCTCAGCCGATATTTTATATATTGTATACTGATATATGGCACAATAAACAACTTTTTGAATCCAAGAGAAACCTTGGCGTTCTTGGTCGGTTCTACCGCCTTTTCAAGTACTTGTCAAAATATCGCAAGAAGCCACAACTCCAGATTATCTGTACGACAATTACCACATAGTAACGGGTGACTCCAAAGTCATTAAACATTTAAATATGCACCAACTGTAGGTAGAGAAACCTGACATGTGGGGATCTATTGAAACCAAAAATGAGTCAACAGATGTCATTTGACAGCGACACGTCAGTGACGCCGGATGAGAATCGTCAGCGTATCGGGTGCGAAGTACGCCGATATGTTACACGTGCTTCGTCTCATCGTCAGGCTGACTGAGAAACACTTGCTGGAAGGTGCGACTTTTATGCAGGATGGCGCTTAGCCCCATACTGCGACAAGTGCGAAAGGTCCCTTGCGCTCATCGTTTGGTAAGGATCGCGTGCTGAGCCGCCACATCCGTCATGCTTGGCCTCCAATGTCCGCTGACCTCAACCCGTGTAGTTATTGGTTGTGGGCTTACCTGAAGTCATAGGTCTAGCACCATCGTCCGACCCGATTAGGGACGCTAAAGGTCAACATCTGACGGCAGTTTCTCGGCGTACATACTGATATACTGTACAGCAATATTCACAACCTTGTCCTTCGACTATAGGTATTGTTGATGTGTGACGGCCGGCGATTTGAGCATTTGCTATAATGAACATGTCTTTGCTAAAGATGAAATGTTGTGCTACTTATTGCTCTTGTATCATATGAAGCGCCATCTGTTAGTCAATTTTTTTGTTTTGACTAAAACTCCGTGTTATTTATAGTACTTGTGTCTACATCATTCTGCGAGGAATTCAATTTTCAAATGTTAATGGATTTTGGGTCACACTGTACTTATCTTGTGACATCTGTTCGGTTGTTTTCGGAATTCAGTTTAAATGCACAGTTGAAGGTTCGTGAAAGTACAGTTATTAAGAGAAGATTTACAGTATTCAGTTCAAAGATTTTTTTTACTGAAATAGCTGTGTTTGCAGTTTCGTGTGTTATGCAATTAACAATGTTTGCCATATTGGCTTGTGACTAAAATGTTCAGTCTCGATATGAGTTTACCGATAGATTAGTTTCTGGGTCTGAGTCAGATTTAAATGTCCTATTACAACAACAGCAATCAAGAATAAGCAACTGGCTACAAATATTCAAACTATATTAGATCCAGGTATCACATGTTTCACTTGAGCTAAATGATATAAGGAAGTGAATGTTCCTTGAGAATCTAAATAATAATCAGTACAAAAAATACGATTTCAATGGTAGTAATTTCCCATAATTAAACTGACAAAAGAACCGTTTGTCCAGCTCAATAGTACTCCACCATTAGTAACCATTTACCTATAATTATCATTATCTTCCTGGTGTAATATACAGATAGTAAGAGTTACTGAGAGCCAGTTGTTGCCTAAACGTATTAATACTCCTCTTTTGTATTTCAAGTCAAATCACTGGTATATCACTTGCTAAATTGTGCTAATGTCTTGTACCTTATGAGCAAAACACCAGACCAGCTTCAACTAAGTCCTTTTACGTAATTACAGATTACTTGATTACCAACAGAACCTTGGTTAAATTCCCATTTATCTTGCTACTGATTCCTTTCAAAATAAATCTTCAGGGTAACAAAATTAGGTCGATACATTACCATTACACACCGTCAAGGTTACAAAATAGAAAATTCTTTCACAAGAGTAACATTATCGACGTATCACAAATTTAGAAGTAGCGGCACGAACTAGCAGTAAATTCAGTAAAACAAATGACAGAAAATATTACGAGAGTTTAGAAAGTAAACTGTAATTCATATTCAGCCTTAAATGGATACGAAAACAGTAGCAGATCAAGGCGATCAGAACGAGACAGTACAGAGCGTACCGAGAAACATCATGGAGTGCTGTTGAGTGAAGAGTGTCATAAATTCTGCCGACTGTGTTCTGACTCGTTCCATGTCCCGGTAGGTCCGTCTCGCGTCTTATTAAGGAAGCTGAGAAATCAGTGAATGAATAAAATAAGCAACATTCAAAATTAAGGTTTTCAGAAAATAAGAAATGAGGAATCAATCATGTGATAAGTACAGACTTCAAGTATTGGTAAAGGTCTCTTTCACAACGTGTAATTAATTCATAAATACATTTACAGGTTGGATAGTTCAAAGAATATCAGTTACTCTAAGTGAAAAGCACGCAATACTTTTTAATTTTTCGTATAGTGTTTTCTCCATTTCGTTTTTATATTTCTCACATTTCAGTAAAAATGCGGAAGGTCATCTTCATCTGTATATTTATATCAGTTTGTAGAGGGTTTTAACTTTAACAAATTTTTCGTTTTGTTGGTATACATGCGATTTCCTCTTAATATATTAATGGTGACAACTTCCTTCCGCATAAGACCAGAAATAAGAAACCACAGGGTATAATTTATGTGCTGCTGAATAGTCCAGTACAAAGTTCATTTGGAGTTAATGTTTTTGTTACATAACAGTAACTATTATTCTTAACAGCCAGCCGTCGATAGTAATCACAGTACCTATGTGGCCTGGTATCCATTGCAAACAGTTTAATTTATGGAGATATTCCGATCTCGTAAGATGTCTTAGGACGTCCTGCACTTGAAAGTTTTCAGTTATCTCGTGGATATACTCATCTACCTCAGCGGAGAGTGGCAGTTTCCGAATAGATGGCTGCTATTTTCAGTGCAGTTCCTACACTTCGTGCTAGTCGTAGCAGAGGCAGTATCATTTAGACTGAGTGGAGAGCTTTAAATCACTCGCGGATACTATTGTTTTAATAACTTGATCATCATGTACTGAATATTGAACACGAGCTTGAATATCGATTGACTGGCATCATGTTTCCCCGATAAATATGAAACTAACAGTGGAAAGGCAAAAAACGCACACTCTTACCATGCAGTGCGATGTTGATGACAATGATTTCCCATTCTTCGTCCTGTGTGCTTTATTCTGCACACCGTATAGCAATAGGGCATCTTCTGTCGCAAGGGACGATTTAATGGTAATCTTACTCTCAACGTTTAACTTAGAAGTTTCCGTCTCAAAGTGAGGGTTAGTATTGCCAGGTCTGCATACATAATTAAAATCTTCCTTGCTCTAACATAGCCCCCACAGAGCTCAGGCCAGAGGAATGAAGCGATCTAAAACTTCCATTGCAGAAGAAAGGAGAAAACATATAAAATGAAGCTATATTCCATCATGCTACGCATTAAAATCTTATAAGCAACTAGGAGTGCCTGAAAACAACAAACAAAATTTTTTCAGGCGATAAACAAGCCCCCACGGGGGGCATTTGTCGATGGTTTTAACATTCCGTAAACATTACGGTACGCTGAAACTGTATTTTGTTCATTAAACGAAGTCATACGGGGCTGTGTTTTGTAGTCTTCCTAAGACTTATTAGACACTTTTCTTCTTGCTAGTCTATCTTATGCAAGCCTCTGGATCTCAGCAGAACTACTGTAGCCTATATCCATTTAGACCTGCTTACTAAAGTCCACCGTTTGGCTCCGTCCACAAGTTACATCCTCTACATTTACCTCCCTCCCTCTTTTATTTTTTTAATTTTTTATTTTTTTGTTAAATAAATTTCTTTTTTCCTCTGTTCAACTAAGTGCCTAATCGTTGGTTATCAGATCTAGCCATTTAATTTCCAGCGTTCTTCCGGACACATTTAAAAAAAACTGTACTATTTTGCTGTCTAAACTGCGTATCACCCACTTATCAGTTTCGTAAAAGTCTACGATCCAAAAAATACATTCAGAAAATAAGTCCTAACGCTTACGTTCATGTTGAATGTAAAACAATTTTCTCTTTTCCAGAAACTCTCTTCTTGCTATTGTAAGGTTGGATTTTGCACCCCCTCTACTTCTGTCTTCATCAGTTACTTTGCTGCCTCAACAGCAGAACGCATTTAATATTTTTACTGTCTCGTTTAGAAAGGTAATTCCCTCATAATCACTTAATAACTTAGCATTACCCATGTGTTACTATTGTTTATATTAATTTTACAATCTCTTTTAAAGACACTGTCAGTTCCGTTCAGCTGTTCTTCCAACTCCTTTTCCGTCTACGACAGAATTACAATGTCATCGACAACCCTCTAAGTTTTTGAACTCCAAATCCTTTCCAGAATTTTTTTTACGTGTAAAGTAACAAAGATCTTCTTTGTAATCCAACAGTACGTTTAATTCTTGACGATTTCTTACACTGTTTAATATACGTACTAAGAGAAATCGGGAGGACAGTGAGTCTGAATGTGGTGTTATAGTAGGTGCACGAACGATGGGAGACAGCATCTCCGTGATAGCGGGGATTTTCCAGTACGACCATTCCACGAGTGCACCGTGAATATCAGGAATCCGGTAAAACATCAAATCTCCGACACCGCTGTGGCAGGAAAAAGATCCTGAAAGAACGGGACCAAAGTCGAGTGAAGAGAATCGTTCAACGTGACAGAAGTGCAACCCTTCCGCAAATTTCTGCAGATTTCAATACTGACTGACAATACAAGTGTCAGCGTTCGAACCGTTCAACGAAACATCATCTATATGGGCTTTCGGGAGCCGAAGGCCCACTCGTGTACCCTAGATGATTGTATGGCACGAAGCCTTACGCCTCGCCTGGGCATGTCAACACCGACATTGGACTGTTGATGACTGGAAACATGTAGCCTGGTCGGACGAGCACTGTTTCAAATTGTATCGAGCAGGTGGACGTGTCGGGTATGGGAACAACCTCATGAGTCTGTGGACCCTGCATGTCAGCAGGGGACTGTTCAAGCTCGTGGAGGCTCTGTAATGGTGTGGGGCGTGTGCAATTGGAGTGACATGGGACCCCTATTACGTCTAGATACGACTCTGACAGGTGACTCGTAAGTACGCATCCTATCTAATCGCCTGCATCCATTCATCTCCACTGTGCATTCGGACGGACTTGGGCAATTTCAGCAGGACAATGCGACACCCCACACTTCCAAAAGTGCTACAGAGTGGTTTCAGGAGCACTCTTATGGGTTTAAACACTTCCGCCGGCCACCATATTCCCTAGACCTGAACTTTATTAAGCATATCTGGCGTGCCTTCCAACGTGTTGTTCAGAAGCGATATCCGCCCCCTCGTACTCTTAATTACGAGGGTCATTCAATAATTAAAGAGACAAATTAGTCTTGAGAGAAAAGCGTTCATTTTTACAAAACAATACGTTTTCTACTTTTCAGCATAATCGCCTTGAACATCTATGCACTTGTTCCAAGGGGCTACAATCTTTTTTATTCTGGCTGCAAAGAACTCTTTATCTTGGTGTTTGAACCAATTCCTGACAAACTTTTCCACGTTCTCGTTGTCCTGGAACCTCTTCCCACGTAATTCCTCCTTCAGTGCACCAGACAAATGGAAATCAATAGGTACTAAATTAGGACTGTAAGAGGGATGAGGCAGTACTTCACAGCCCATTTTGTCGATGGTTTTAAAGGGTTAGTTAGCAATACGAGGACGTGCATTGTCTTGCTGGAAAATCAATCCTCTCCTCTGAGATCCACGACGTCTCTCTCTCATGGCTGGCTTCACCTTGTTTAAAAGCTAATCCGAGTAGTATTGACTGATCACCGTACGCTGCTCTTCGAGATAATCACAAAAAACTGGACCTTTAGCATCCCAAAACACCGTCAACATGACTTTTCCTGCTGATGCTTGAGTATTGAATTTTTTCTTGAGAGATGAATTGGTGTGCTTCTACTCCATGCTTTGTATTTTTGATTCTGGCTCATAATAGTGAACCCAAGTTTCATCACAAGTTAAAATTTTGTTGAGGAAGTGCTCACATTCTCTTTTATAACGTTCCTTTAGCTCTGTGCACTCTCAGCCTTGTTTCCTTGTGTAGCTGCGTCAACTCCTTTGGGGCCCATCTTGCACATGTTTTGCTTTACCTCAGCTTGTTATACATAATGTTATGAACTGTACCAGTAGTAACTTGAACCTTACCAACTATCATTTCCACAGTCACATGCCTGTCTGCACGAATAATGTCATCAGTCCGACTTTCAAGTGAGGGAGTTGAAACTGCAACTCGTCGGCCAGAACGGTGTTCATCAGTCACTGAGACGCCACCTTTTTTGAACTGCTCTACCTACTTGTAAAAATTTGCGCGATTCATGCGACCTTCCCCGTAAACTGTAGACATTCTGCAGTACATATTCACTGGTTTCCCGCCTTCAGCAAGTACAAAACGAATAACAGGACTTTGTTCAACTAATGTGGATGTTTCAAGAGGACTCGCCATCTTGAAATGTATTTTTGAGGTTATGAACAAAACAATGTTGACACATCAGCTGATCAGGGCTCATCCCAGTGATGCCAAGTTAAAGCCATAACAGTAGCAAAAATGCCCTAAAAGCAGTTTTTTCCAGACACCAATGTGTCTCTTTTATTGAATGACCCTCGTAATATTGAAACAGAAGCCTTAACTTACTACTCAGTGGAAGACATTGGTACATGCGGAGTGTATGCTATCTGATGAAAAGTATACGAATATTTACTAGTAGACATCAGTATGGGTCGCGTCCACCTTTCGCCTTTATGACGGCTTGAAATCCGCTGGGGATGTCTGCACGTCTGCACGTCTTCCTCAACAGCCGAAGCCAAAGAAGTTAGTGATGTGGCACGCTGGGGTCTCAAAGGAATTCAGCGTTCTGTCTCATCCCAAAGGCGTTCCACTGGATTCAGGTCGGGGCTCTGTGCAGGCTGTTCATCACAATAATGTCCTTGTCCAGAAATCATTGCCACACAGAGATGCTACTTTATGAGAGGTTGCATTCTCACGCAGATACACTCAATCACCGTCTCCATACTGTTCCTCCAAGGTACGTAGTGCTGTAAAATATGTTCATATGCATCAACATTTAGCGTTTTCTTAAGCGCAGTAAGGGAAAACACCCTGATCACGAGAAACACCTCCATGCTGTCACAGAATCTCCTCCACTATTCGTCCTTGTCACTGTTAATGATGGAAGGTTCTCCAGGAATTCGTCAATCACAAATCCTTCCATAGGATTGCTACAGGGTACAGCCTGCTTCATAACTGCAAATAACTCATTTCCAACCAGCCATTGTCCAGAGACGTCGCTCTTCACACAACATCAAGCGACGCTTAGCGTTGTCTACAAATATATGTGGATGATGTAGACTGCCCATCCCTTTTTACTTCTGTAGCGGCGCCACCGTTAAGGATAGGGAAAGTAAGTTTTGTGTGATATTCTGAGCACACGTTACAGCTAGATGTGGGCTGGATTGCAGTGAGTTACGCTGACCCATGGTTGCGAAGAGGAATGGAGGCCACAGGGCTGTCGAACTGTTGAAAAGCGTAAATGCAGCGGTTCGCATGGCGCAAGATACAGGCAGAAGGGGCCCGCTGGTGCAACCGGGGTGTGGGGCGTACGTGACTCAGAGCGATGCGTTAGTGAAACATTTGCGTGCAGCCGAGTTTAAATAGGTGTTGTTTTCTAACGAGATTCATTGAAATGTGACAGCTCTCCTGGACGGTGAAGCGTGTCACACTGCCGGGCTACACGCAGCAACAGATGAGGCGACAGCGTCCCAGTCCACGACGGTTCGTTGGTTCGACCCTCTGAGGACGACGCGGGGTACACAGCCAGCCAGGGCGGGCCACTCTTCGGCTCGCTACCGCGGACAGTCGTCTCGGCTCCTGACACACGCCGGAGACTTTCGTGGCGAGGGCCGCAGATTCCGACGCTGGATCGCGGGCGGTCGTTGCTGCCACGTTCCCAGCTACGCCAGCTGAGGAAGAAGCAGCAGCGGGGCCGGCCTACGGCTCCCGGCGGAGCAGCGCGGAGTGAACGCGGACGGCGGCCGCTGAGTAGGCTGCTGGTGCAGCCCTCCTGACGTAATTGGCACTCTACAGCTGGCGAACATGGGCGGCACAACACAGTGTTGCATTGCACAGGTCGCTGGGGCAGTGGCCTCAGCATTGTGGGGCCTGTGGCGTGGACCGAGGTCAATGAAGCACTATAGTGAAGACGAATAAATCATTTGAAAAGGTCGGCTGAGTTTTAATACGGCACCTCCTGGCACTCATCCACTACTCTCCATACGAACAGTAATTCTGCCGCCTAGACTGCTGGTGGCCCATTGGAACTCACCAGAGACCCCTTCCACTGGTTACATGCGAGTTTTATAACCACTCTCCACAATGCGTCACGGTTCCTATCCACCAGTACATGAGGTCTACCTGGTCTTTTTTTAGTTTTGGCTGTTCATTCAGGTTTCCACTTTACAATTACATCAGCTGCAGTCAACTCCAGCAGCTGTAAAAGGGCTGAAACGTCCCTCATTCATTTATTACTCTGGTGACACACAATAACTAGCCAACATTCGACATCACTCTGAGCACTTCTGATCACCAATTCTGCTGCTACTGCTTTTCTGCTGACAACACAGTACTCACTCCCTCCTTTTAAATTGGCGGATCCACCTCTGGTGACATTTACTGGTCAATTTAGGGTTACCTAGTGATGTCTCGAAATTTATGATCAGATAGTGTAGAACTCGATCATGTAGATCTTGGTTCAGACATTTATCATAGGCCGGCCGTTGTGGCCGAGCGGTTCTAGGCACTTCAGTCTGGAACCGCACTGCTGCTATGGTCGCAGGTTCGAATCGTGCCTCGGGCATGGATGTGTGTGATGTCCTTAGGTTAGTTTGGTTTAAGTTGGGGTTGGGTTGTTTGGGGAAGGAGACCAGACAGCGAGGTCATCGGTCTCATCGGATTAGGGAAGGACGGGGAAGGAAGTCGGCCGTGCCCTTTGAAATGAACCATCCCGGCAGTTGCCTGGAGCGACTTAGGGAAATCACGGAAAACCTAAATCAGGATGGCCGGACGCGGTTGGTTTGGCTCTGAGCACTATGGGACTTAACATCTATGTCATCAGTCCCCTAGAACGTAGAGCTACTTAAACCTAACTAACCTAAGGACATCACACAACACCCAGTCATCACGAGGCAGAGAAAATCTCTGATCCCGCCGGGAATCGAACCCGGGCGTGGGAAGCGAGAACGCTACCGCACGACCACGAGCGGCGGACGCGGTTGGTTTAAGTACCTCTAAGTCCACGGGACTGATGATCTCAGATGTTAAGTCCCATAGTGCTTAGAGCCATTTGAACCATTTATCATAGAATACGGCAAAGACATCGGTACATGCTTACGGTAACTTAAGATGAATAATAGCATAGCAATGTGCAGTGCTTGGTCTCTTCACTCGTAAAGAAGGACTGATATTTTTCCACACGTTATGGTGCAAAAGAAGCGTCATATAATAAGCCCATTGCCCGCATTGCTCTATTTCTGTTAATCGGTGTGCGGTTACAGATTTCCCTTAAGAATTATTTGGCTGGTGCATAATAAGCAGTAGCCGAGTAAATAATAATTTCGAAGTATTTATAGCAGTCACGTGTTTAGAACAGGCTGATTTCACTATTATTGTTTCCGTGTGTTGCTTCCAAGCACCGACAAATGTAGTAAGCGACAGGGCACGCCAAAGGGGCACCAAAAATGGCAGCTCCTTTTAAATGCAAAATAACGGCCATAACAAAGAGAGAGAACTAAGTATTATTAGATTACAAGTACAATGACAAACTTCTGCAGATCGACATATCGCTCAAATACTTTTACATTTAGTAGCAAGAAACGCAGGAGGAACGTAAAGTTAGTAGTACTGAAAGCGAAAGGCCGTTTTTGTTGGAAGGTCCTGGGCACCAGTTGTGAGTGGTTAACGGTAGTGGTGTTTCTGCCGCAACTAGTTCGTTCACACACGCACTCGTTGATTACGAAATGTGCGTTGAGTAGAGCTGGCGAAAACTCAGTCACAAAATGAGCTTGCGTTTTAGATTTCAGTATGTAAAATTCAGTTACAACTGTGCGGAATAATTTTTATCGAGAGTATATGGCCCTGCACCTCATATAGGGCAAAGACGCGTACGGATTTAGCACAGCACCACGGGTCCTCAAAGTCGCCTGATGCCATGACATGTGACTTTTTTACTAGGATCTGTGAAGGCTCCGTCTGTGAGCCTCTCACAGACAACTGCGACACCGCATTACAGCAGCAGTAACTGGAGAGGCCAGAAATGCTCCCAAATGGTTGGAAAGAGTGTCACAGTCATCTGTATGTTTGTCGTGCGATCAGTCGAGGGCACAGTGAACGTCTTCGAAAGGTAAATGAAACCGTTGGTCATTACCTTAATTGCAAAAGGTATCCGAAGGTTGAATGTGTATGTATACAAAAGATACGCCCTCGTAAAATCGGATGATTCATTTGAAAATACAAAACATTGCACTCCTATGCATACTTACTACTTACTCACTTGCTACGTGGGGCTCAAGAACCACAGTCAGTCTTCCACCTATCTATTCCGTCTCCTCTATCTTCCTCGGTCCATGTATTCTTCTCCAACTTGTTCCACCGTAATCCTATCCTGTCTGATGCTATCAATTCATCTCAGCCGAGGTCTTCCAGTTGCCCTGTTGTCTCTGATGCCTTCTGCCACCACCTGCCTGGTGATCTGACCTTCTCGGTGCAATACGTGCCTATATTACTTCCGTCCGCTCTCTTTAATCACAGCCTCAAAGTCCAGCCATTTGTACAACACCTAAAATTCACAGTTTTCTCTTTTTCTCCAGTCGTTTTCATCCTCCACTGGTCCAAAAATCTGGCTAAGAATAGAGTTCTCGAGTTTCAGGCGTTTTCGTTTCCTATTTTTTTTATTTATTTATTTTTTTTGTCAGAATTCAGGTCTCTGCTCCACGAAGCAAGACAGGTTGTATTACTGTCCTGCAGTTCCTAATCTTTGTGGATCTCGATGGACGCCGGGACTTCAGTAGTTTTCCGAGTGCTAACCTTGACGTTTCCCTGCCTGGATTCTTGCCATTATTTCCTGGTCCATCTCATTCCTTCCACTGAGTTATACACACGTCAAAAAAAGTTTTCCAGCACACCGGTTCCCAGAACTCATGAATATAGACTTTGACTGTGGATATTGTATCAGAGACACAGTCCCTTTGACTCTTCAGAGATGACACTAAATCCACCCAAAGATGTAATCAACCAAGCATGAGCTGCGCCTATTAGACGGAGAGCGTCCGACAGCATATCAGTTTCAGTCATTCCGATGTTACTTTGTGCCAAGAAGGGCTCTCAACAAGGGAAATGCCCAGGCGTCTCGGAGTGAACCAAAGCGATGTTGTTCGGACATGGAGGAGATACAGAGAGACAGGAACTGTCGATTACATGCCTCGCTCAGGCAGCCCAAGGGCTACTACTGCAGTGGATGACCGCTACCTACGGATTATGGCTCGGAGGAACCCTGACAGAAAAGCCACCATGTTGAATAATGCTTCTCGCCCAGCCACAGAAGGTCGTGTTATGACTTAAACTTTGCGCAATATGCTGCATGTTGCGCAACTTCAGTCTCGACGTGCATGGGGAGGTCCACCTTTGCAAATACGACACCATGCAGTGCCGTACAGATGGGCCCAACAACATGCCGAATGGACCGCTCAGGATTGGCATCACATTCTGTTCACCGACGAGTGTCGCATATGCCTTCAACCAGACAATCGTCGGAGACGTGTGTGGAGGCAACCCGGTCAGGCTGAACGCCTTAGAAACACTGTCCAGAGAGTGCAGCAAAGTGGAGGTTCCCTGATGCTTTGGGGTGGCACTATGTGGGGCTGCTGGTGGTCATGGAAGGCACCGTAACGGCTGTACGATACGTGACTGCCATCCTTCGACCGGTAGTCCAACCATATCGGCAGCATATTCGCGAGGCATTCGTCTTCATGGACGACACTGTGAGCTCCCATCGTGCGTATCTTGTGAATGACGTCCATCAGGATAACGACATCGCTCGACTATAGTGGCCAGCATGTTCTCCAGAAATGTATCATGCCTGGGATAGATTGAAAAGGATTGTTTATGCACGAGGTGACCCACCAACCACTCTGAGGGATCTACGCCGAACTGCCGTTGAGGAGTAGGACAGTATGGATCAAGAGTGCCTTGATGAGCTAGTGGGTAGTATGCCACGACGAATACAGGCGTGCGTTATTGCAAGAGGACGTGCTACTGGGTATTAGAGTCACTGGCGTGTACAGCAATCTGGACCACCACCTCTGAAGGTCTCGCTGTATGGCGGTACAATATGCAATGTGTGGTTTTCATGAGCAATAAAAAGGGCGGAAATGATGTTTGTGTTGATTTCTGTTCCAATTTTCTGTACAGGTTCCGAAACTCTCAGAACCGAGATCTTGCAAACATTTTTTTGATGTATATAAAACTAAATGAAACTCCGTCAGAAGACTCAACGGACCGATCGACCGCCGCGTCATCCTCAGCCCACGGGTGTCACTGGATACGGAGACAGAGGAGCTTGTGGCCAGCACACCCCTCTGCCTGCCGTATGTCAGTTTACGAGACGGGAACCGCTGATTCTCAGTCAAGTAACTTGTCAGTTTGCCTCACAAGGGCTGAGTGCATCCCGCTTGATAACAGCACTCGACAGACCGGGAGGTCACTCATCCAAGTGCTAGCACGGATCGACAGGGCTTAAAGTCGGTGATCCGACAGGAACCGGTGTTACCACTGCGGCAAGGTCGTTGGCTTTCACTGAGTACTGCCCCAAGATATTTGGGCTCTTTCACGCTTTCAAAGAGTTTATCATCCACATCCTAATGTCTTCACCGTTCTCTCTGCTCACTTATCCATACTCATCTTCATACCTCCTCTCATTGCTTGTGCCATGAACACTTTTATTACCTGAATCAGATATTGCTCATTTTCTGTTATTAAAACTGCATCATCCAAATAGGCCAGGATGCTGATTCTCTTACCCAATTGTATCCCCATCTCCAAGCTTGTTACCTTTCTCAGCGCTGTTTCCAGGACCAGATTAAACAGAAGGTAGTCTCCCTGTCGCACTCCAGTTCTCATCTTCAACTTCGCCTACATCTTTCCATTCGATTTCACCGTGAATGTTGTCTCTTGCATACATGCTTCTGTTAGTCTTATTGGTTTTCTGAGAACCTGCGCCCTTTCCAGTTCTTGGCCGTTCACACTGTCATACGCTTTCTGGGAGTCCGTAGAAAGACAGTGAACACCTCTGTTAAATTCTCAGCTCTTTGACACCACTTGCCTTATTACATGTAGTACTTTAATTTTCCCTTTCTAAAACTACATGTCGGAATCCATGTACCTCCTCGACGTATGGTACATAAGTAAAATTAATTATGATATTCCCAATCTGCATATTAGAACATTAAAGCTTATTTGCTTCATTCAAAATCACCGATCAGTAAAATATGCCATATTGATATTATAATGTAAAAAAAAACTTTAAATTCGATGTTCAAAAGAAGTTTAATCACTGTAACGAGAGATATACATTATTTTGCTTTTGCACTTTACACAGTGTTGGTTATCTAATGTCCATTGCTTCTTCTGTTCAGTGTACAAACATGACAGCATGTTTCTCACATTATAACCGGTTAATCAATAAAATATTTCATAATATTATTAATAATGTGGGTCGAAACTTTACATTGGTTGTTTTAACTCATTTTCATCACTGTAACAAAAAAAGAAAAAAATTGTCATTGTACTTTATTCAGTGTTGGTACATCTAATCCCTATTTTCAATGTGATTCCTTTCAACCTACAGATAATGTATCTGATCACAATGTAACACACAAAATCTGACTAGATAGCTCACACCTAGAAACCTTTCATTGTTTTCATGTAACACTAGCTGAACACCTAGCCCAGGTATGTATTTATAACATTCTTCTATTAGACCATCTACTCCTCCACCTGTCTCTCCTCAACTCCTCCTTCACTTCCTCTCTGTCCATCTCCTCCACTTCCTCTTCCTGTGCACCTCCTCCACCCCACACTCTGTCAATCTCCTCGTACCCCTCTCCTTGTCTATTTCCCCTTCCCTCCTCTGTCAGTCTGCACCTCCCAGCTCTGTCCATCTGCTCCCCCTCCCTTTGTCCATCCCCACCTCCCCCCCATCTAATTCCTCCTTCTCTTCTCCTCTTTCTATCTCCCTCTTCTTCTCACATCTATCTGTGCATCTCCTCCCTGTTCATCTCCTCACCTTTCCTTGCTGTGTACAACTCCTTCCATCTCTCTGTCTATCTTCTGCTCTTCCCTTTCCCTGTCCATTTCATCCTCTTCCTCTCTCCATCTCCTCCTATCCCTTCTCTCTCTCTTTCTCCCCCTGTCTCTGCCCATCTCCTCCTCTTTCCTTTCTCTTTCAATCTCTTCATCTCCCTTCTCTCCATCTATTTCCCTCTCTTGTACCTCTCGCCATTTTCTCCTCCTCCCCCTAGCTGTCTGTCCACCTCCACCTTCCCCCCTACTCTTCTCACAACACAACCACTACAATAGGAGGCCAGTGTACTCGTAGCCCTACAGTATTTCTTTCAAGACTATAACTAGTGTATGAACCACATTTGATAGAAATCGTGCCAGGGTTTCAGGATGAGCTGTTTACTCGTGGCTTCAATCGCATTCGCACATGTCAAATATATTTTACGTATATTTAATGTATTTCACTCACATTTGTACACATATTTCATCTGTAAGTCCAGAGAATTTCGTCCTACAGCCTCATTTTCAAGCAGCTCGATTTTTATGATGTCATATCTCCTGAACAATGATATAATTTTGTAGATACGTTCAGTGTTATATGTGGATACTGTCTGCGAATGTGTTGTGAATAGGGTTACTAGTAAAGAAGTAATGACTTAAAACGTCATGCATGATGAGGCATTTTTTCGCGTATGTCAGTGTTTATGACCTCATATTATAATATTTAAGGCCTTAGAACCATCGTAGTCAGCTACAAGGAGCTCTTCTTAGAGCAGTTGAGAAGGCAGCCGTGACAAGATGGTGTAATGTGGTGTGAGATACCGATTACAGATGGTTTGTTCTGTAGGGTTATCGTTAGAAAGATCGCCTAAATTGTGGTCCTTCTCCGCGATTGACTGCTGCGTTCGGAAGTAGTGCGCTAAAATGATAAATTTCTGTTACGAATATCAGAACAACTAACCAGTGAATTTATTTGCATTTCATATAAGAGCAACTCTCAATAGCAGGCTACCATTCCATTATTTCAAAAGTGTTAATTAGCAGCAGAATAGTAAACAGTTGCTAAACGAAAAGGCAGACGAAGAACTTCGGAGATGTTCGGATCACTACGATGGCGGGCGAAGTGGTTCGTCCGTTAGATCAGAGCTGGTTCGGCTGTCTCGGAAGGCAGACATGTTGCCTGCCTTAGTCGGTATCGGTAAGGACTTAAGTAGCAATGGCTGGTTACTTGGATGTATAGCTGACAACAATTTGACAGTAATTACGCGAAAACGAAGTTCATTGGTTTGTTTTTATGAAAATGTGAAGACTGGAAATTTTTTATGGTTAATAAAGTGGAATATACTTGTGCACTCCACTCAGGGTGTTGGAAGCAAATAGGTATCTCACGTTTGCACTGCCATAGGACATACATTTTTGAGAAAATGGTTTAACAAACGCACGTATATATCTCCGTCTCTGTCCCTCCCTTTTGAACTTACAGTAATACTTCCTGAACTGTGTTCCATACAACGATATATTTTTATAGGTATATTCAGCGGCATATGGAGATACTGTCTGCGAAACGTGTTGTGAGTAGTTTTAATAGTAAAGAAGTGTTTGATGCATCTCAGTATTTGACGTTGTAACTCCTTAACTAAGTGGTGTATAATGATGTAATTTTTCTGGTATATTCAGTGGTATCTGTGAACACTGTATGAACAATGTGTCACGAATACAGGTACTAGTAAAGAAGTAATAAATTAAAACGTCATGATTCATGCGGCAGTTTTACTGCATGAGCGGCGAAAATGTAGTAAGCAATGAATTTTTTCGTTTCATGATTTTGTGGGGGTCGTCACCGAGAATTTTTTTTCTTAAGGATTGGAAATTTTGTGTAAAGTTTTTTGCAAGTCTCTAACCGCTCTTATTCCGAAATACTGGATGACTGAAGTATGGGATGTTTGCGAGTCATGGGCTGCACTTCCATCCCACCCATTTGACAGATGCGTTGTTTTTACCCACACAGCGATTCTTCACAGACAGTGAGCGATATATGTAGCAAATTTGGTTGAATTCGATCCAGTGGTTTAGGAAAAGGTGTGCAACATAAATACATAGACGTATACATACATATATACATACAATAATTTTTGTAATTTATATAGATTCATTTGTATAATCTTAGTCATTCAATAGAATTCCGTATTAGAATTCTATCTACATAATTTCTCCTCTCTTACAGATTTTTGCATTAATTTCATCGTTCTAGCAAAGACATGTTTTGCTGGCCCCATATACGGTATACAACTTCAGTTAGTTATTATCCCTACTATTGTAGAGTCTTTTAAACTGATTCTTTTTTCTTTACTTATGGGACCTAGGCCACAAGTTTTGAGTTCGTGCTGCAATAAAATACAGTACGCTGTGCGTTCAACCAGTTTCCAGAGAATTTAAGACGTTCACACAGTGCACGTGCCAAAATATGTCACCTTTAAAATGCATGAAGCAAATACACGACGAATTCGTCACACAGAAGTATACACCACTTAAGTATTCACCACATTTCATGTTTTATTAATCTTACAATCGTTTCACATATGTTTCTGTGAAGGTCAAAAAGAAAAAGAAAAAAAAATCTCGTAAGTTAATGAATTTTGAACGAAAAAGTTTATTTGTCTCAGTGTACCAAAAACTACTACAAAACAAGGCCCCAACAGGAAAGCAAGAAAATCTGTAAAAGCCGTCTAAAGATGGATTTTTAATAAATCGAAAGCTAGTAACAGTATGCAATAAATAAATTCTTTTAAACCATACCACTGGCTGGTGGCTGTTTTAAATTATAAACTTTATAATTGACCACGGCCACGTTTCTCATAATTTATGCTTTTGACAAGATAGCATCAAGTAAAAAATTACACGAAGTTTTGCCTTTCATCTATGAATAGACATAGTCATGTTGAATAAGACAAATCTTCCTGAAACAGCTTGAGATTTATTCTGGCAGAAAACCGAGGATCACCATCGGCGCTGGCTAGCTCTTGCAAGGAACAGAGGTAAAAAACTACACCCAAATCAATTAACTGAATAAAAATAATGATTAAACCAATTTCGAAAAAGATTAAAAAAACATGTAAAGTGACTGACGAGACTCGAGCCTGCAACATTCTATTATGGACTCTGACCCTAGCCATTAAGACACGCAAACAGTTTGTGCAGAAATACTTCCTTGATGCTACCTAGCGACATGCGAGATTCCGAAATCTTTTTTCGTCGTTTACTCACAGCGTGCGATGGTGGATTGCTGTAGGGTGTGACACCTGGGATCGTAGCCTACATCATCGAATAGATACTTTCAAGAAAGCCGACCCACCGCTGGGGACCTCTCCTCGTTAGCACGCAGAGTACAGACTCAGAGGCACTTTGCTCGCTGGTTGTCTCCAGCCGTTCCAGTATCACGTGGTCGCCGGTGACGTCACTCGCGCTCCGCGTCGGCAACACGTCCCAACTTCCGCCCGGAGCGGGCGGCCTCTAAACCTCTTTCAGCAGACGCCCGCTCCGCCATTCTCTGCCGTCGCCATCTGCACCCGCTTTTCCGCCCCTTTCGGTTGGCCCGTAAATCCTCCTTCCCGACCGGAATTAATTACGTGAATTATTAAACATCAGAAAGGGGCGTTCCGAATTCTCTCAAGATCCAACTTTGCTTTCTACATCGGGGGCGGAAATTCCTGGCATAGTGCGAATTTGGAGCGTTCAGTCATTCTGCGACATGTGGCTGAACACAACGTACCGATATGTCCTTGGGCGGTGTAACGACTGTCTCACATATCATGTGAATTCTCAGTTTCTTTGCGCGCTATGAGAAAAATACTACCCGAATCAACGCTAGTACAGGCGCGGTAGAGTTTAAACACTATATTGAACCTTATCTCCTGTCATCAAGTGTCAATGTGAATGTAATACAAGCTACATTATGGACCCTATGAAATTTTAAGAACTGGAAAACGTCTGAGTGTATCTCCAACGTCACCGGTACAAAAACTATAAGAAATATCGTCTGCAGGTTTGGTCATACCCGCCCGGATAGAGGAGCTCACTAACGCGCCAGCTCCCGGGACACGGGGAGGCGTGACAGCCCCTGGCCGAATCAACGATGAGGGCTAGTGAACCCACGAGGCTGGACGTGGTTTTTAGGCGATTTTCGTAGTCGAACTTGGTAAATATCGGATTGGTACCCTTGTTCTGCCTCATGTACAAAGTATGCAAATGTGGTATCACCGCCAGACACCACACTTGATAGGTTGTAGCCTTTAAATCGGCCGCGGTCCGTTAGTATACGTCGGACCCGCGTGTCGCCACCATCAGTGATTGCAGACCGAGCGCCGCCACACGGCAGGTCTGGTCTAGAGAGACTCCCTAGCACTTGCCCCACTTATACAGCCGACTATGCTAGCGATGGTTCACTGCCTACATATGCTCTCAATTGAAGAGACGATAGTTTAGCTTAGCCTTCAGCTTCGTCATTTGCTACGACCTAGCAAGGCGCCATATTCAGTAATTAGAATGAATTCTGAACAGACAATATTGTGAATCATGTACCATCAAGAGCGACGTTCATCATTAATGGATTAAAGTTAAGTATCAAACTAATTACGTCCGCTTTCTGAATTCTAATTCCGTGTCATGTTCCAGACCTCACGTCAGTATGGTTCTTCCCTCCTCACGCCAGCCTGCGTGAGCTAAAACGCGTGCATTTCGGCCTCCTCTAGTAACACGGTGTTGGCTCTTATGCCAACACAACAGCAAACACTTTTTTTGTTTCAGTTAGATCAGTCTTCTGACTGATTTGATGCTGCCTGCCATGAAACCATCTCCTGCGCTAACTTCTTCATCTCAGAGTAGCTACTAGAACCTACGCCCTCAGTTATTTTCTGGATGTATTCCAATCCAATTTTTACCCACTACAGCTGCCTCTAGTACCATGGAACTAATTCCCTTACGTCTTAACACATGATCTGTTATCCTATTCTTTTCTTCTTGTCAGTGTTTCCCATATATTCGTTCCCTCGCCTATTCTGCGGAGAGCCTCCTCATATCTTACTTTGTCAGTTCGCCTAATTTTCAACATTCATCTGTAGCACCACACTTCTGTTCCGGTTTTCACACAGTCCATGTTTCACTACCGTACAACACTGCGCTCCAAACGCATATTCTCAGAAATCTCTTCCTGAAACTAAGGCTCATGTTTGATCCTAGTAGACTTATCTTGGCTAGAAATGCCCATTTTGTCATTGCTAGTCTGCGTTTTATGTTTTCCATGCTCCGTCCATTATGGATTATTTTGCTGTATAGATGGCAGAATACCTTAACTCTGTGTACTTCGTGATATCCAGTTCCGATGTTAAGTTTGTCGCTGTTCTCATTTTTGCTACCTTTCATTAGTTTCGCCTATTCTCGATTTACACTCAACCCATATTTCTCACTGAATGAAATGTTCGTTCCAGTTAGCAGACCATGTAATACTTCTTCACTTTTATTGAGGATAGCAATGTCATCAGCGAATCTCATCACTGATATCCATTTATCTTGAATTTTAATCCCAATCTTGAACCCATTTTTTATTTCCGTCATTGCTTCTTAGATATCTAGACTGATCAGTAGGGGCGAAAGAGGACATCCCAGTTTCTCACCCTTTCTAATCCGAGCACTTCGTTCTTGGTCTTCCAGTCTTACTGTTCCCTCTTGTTTCTTGTACATATTGTGTATTACACGTCTTTCCCTGCAGCTTTACCCTATTTTTCTCGAAATTTGGACCACCTTGTACCATTTCACATTGTCGAACCTTTTCCCAGGTTGACGAAGTCTAATAATGTTTCTTGACCTTTCTTCAGTCTTGTTTCCATTACGAACCTCAACGTCTGAACTGCCTCTCTGGTGCCTTTACCTTTCCTAAAGCCAAACTTATCGTCATCTCACAGAATCTCAGTTTTATTTTCCATTCTTCTGTATATTATTTTCGTCAGTAACTTGAATGCGTGAGCTGTTAAGCTGATTGTGCAATAATCCTCTCACGTGTTGGCTCTTTCCATCTCTCGGAATTGTGTGGTATACTGCGTCTCATCCATTCTACACATCAACGTGCCCGCATCTCGTGGTCGTGCGGTAGCGTTCTCGCTTCCCACGCCCGGGTTCCCGGGTTCGATTCCCGGCGGGGTCAGGGATTTTCTCTGCCTCGTGATGGCTGGGTGTTGTGTGCTGTCCTTAGGTTAGTTAGGTTTAAGTAGTTCTAAGTTCTAGGGGACTTATGACCACAGCAGTTGAGTCCCATAGTGCTCAGAGCCATTTGAACCATTTTTTTTTTACACATCAACGTAAATAGTGATGTTGTTGCCACTTCCCAAATAATTTTAGAAATTCCGAAGGAATGTTATCTATGCCTTCTGCCTCATTAGCTCTTATGCCTTCTTAAGCCGTTTTAAATTCTGATTCTGATACTGGATCCTCTGCCTCTTCCCTATCCACTCCTGTTTCTCCTTTTATCACATGAAGCAAGTCTTCCCCCTCATGGAGGCCTTCTCTGTACTCTTTCCACGTACCCACTCTCTCTTATGTATTTAACACTGGAGTTCCAATTGCACCCTTACTATTACTGCCCTTGTTTTTAATTTCACCGAATCTTGATTTTACTTTTCTATATGAAGAGTGACTCCTTCCAACCATCATTTCTTTTTTGATTTCTTCATATTTTTCATGCGGTCGTTACTGCTTAGCTTCCCTACACTTCCTGTTTATTTGATTCTCATGAGTCGTATATTTCTTCATTCCCGAATTTCCCTGAACCTTTTTGCACTTCCTTCTTTCGTTGATCAACGGAAGTATTTCTTCTGTTGCTCGCGATCCTTGACAGTTGCCTCCCTTGTATCTGTTCTTTCCAACTTCTGTGGGTACCCTTTTTAGAGATGTCCATTCCTCTTCAACTGAACACTATACTGTATGGGAGTATAGTATGGGACAGGGTGGCTTCAGGAAGGGCATCGGGCCACCAAATGCCACTAAAATTGCCAGAACCGATATAGCAATGCCAACTCCGTAAAGAAAGGGGAAAGGCAATAGAAAAGAAGAAGAAGAAGGTAGCTCTGGTTTTGGACGAGTTTTATTACGAGAGGTTTATTAAAATAAATGTCTGGTGTTTTTACTTTGAGTAACTCGATCCATGCCACTTATTTCACCGGAACTTCGAGATGCACCTGATGACAAAAAAAACATGAACTTAGAGAGAGGAAAAAAACTGAAGGTAAACAGCCTGACAAAACTTCACAAAATGTAATCTGCTGTTGACTCAAGTAAGGGAAGGTGAAATGTGATTAGTGGGTAAGAGGAAGATCAAGGTAGTTACTTAAACAAGTATTCCGGCCGATTATGGGTAAACAACACAAACATCGCTCTATCCGACTTTGCTACAAGAGGTTACATGAATTTATGAACTATACATCAGAGTTAAACTTATTACGTTTGTCGTCATGACGCCAAGTTAAACGTTCTTGTAATGTTATTCATGGTATCTTTACAAGCAAAAGCCGGCTTCGTCGGAGAGAATTTTTTTTATGTTGATTAGCTTTCCAGTATTTCAGTGGCGTGTGTTGCATTAGAAGCTAAAATTGCTTTTCCGCAGTAAAACTGACAGGGACAATGTTTTCCCGAAACGTCTGCTCAGTTTGAAAAACAGCTTTTTAAAAAATTTAGACGCGAGGTTGGGATAACCAGGACAGGTGTTGAGATTACAAACGAGGAATTAAAATTGCTAGAATTTCGAGACGAACGCTAATTTGACAAAGGTCAGTGATAAGAATCAAAATTTGGACCAACAGTATGGGTAGGTAGCCCTCGGTGAGATGACACATCTATCACATGTGACGTCAAGATGGCAAAACTGTAACAATTAAATTCTTGTAAACGATGTACAATAATCGCACGCTCAGTTGATAAAATTAGGACACAGGAATAATTCTCTTTACAAAAGCAGAATTTTGGAGCTGATATTCGAGAAGACTTCCTTAACGACAGCAGTTAAAATTGGTAACGGGTAAGAGCTTGTCAGTATGGAGTCGCCCGAAGAGTTTTTAGCTCTCCAGATCATTTGCACTTTTCTTTTCCTGTGACTTCTTCTTCTTCTTCTTTTCCTTCTGGTTTTACAACCTCATTGGACCACTTCGGTCAATCTTCTTCAGTAAGTTTACTTCCCAGAGTGCCCCGCACGTTTTCATTCACACTGATCTTTTTCTCATTCCCCATCAGTAAATATTCTTTTTAATTGTATGTCATTTGCCTATTTTTGGTTTCAAACTTATTTGCATGTTTTTCAGTAGCTTTAGATTCTGTTTTTTTTTGCAAAAGTCCAGCGGTAATTCTGGCACATTCAGATCCTCCATGATTTCCTTTATCCATCCTGCTTGCTGCTTCATGTTCCAAAGGTTCTCTACAATTTTTGTTGGTGATCTCTCTGTCTTTTTGATATCTTGTTTTTCTGTAATGTGCCAACGGCCTTGAAGCTGTGATAATACCGGTTCCCGACGGATTACCGAAGTCAAGCACTGCTGGGCTTGGATAACACTTGGATGGGTAACCGTTCGGGTTTGCCGAGCGCTGTTCGCACTCTGAGTGCACTGAGGTAAAACTGATGAGCTGCTTGATGTAGAGCGGTGTGCTGAATACATGCCTCTCCATATCCGCATCCAGTGAGGACAAACGGCTGAGGGTGACGCGGTTGTTGATCGGTGCCGTTGGGTCTTCCGTGGCATGTTGGTACGGAGAGAGAGAGAGAGAGAGAGAGAGAGAGAGAGAGGGACAGGGAGAGAGGGAGAGAGGGAGAGAGAGAGAGTGAGTTTCTATAATCTGCTTTCTGGTGTCCTCATAATGTGACCTAAAAAAGAAGAGATTCTTTTCTTCTGTGTAGTGTCTGTAATGGGATCCAGTTCGTTTACACCATTTGACTTGCAATTCTCCGCCACTGTTCATCTTTTTAATATTACTTATATATGGACTAATTTCTTTTCAATGTCATGATTGTATATTAATGTTATCCATACCGATTTTCAGGCCTACATTCAAACTTGGTTACTTAAACTCTTCTCTTACTTGTTGATATATTTGCACTAAAGACAAACGGCTTATCATTACCGCTAAAAGGATGGTAGTTCGGATATGTACATTGACAAGCATTCCTGATGTATTTCCTAGTACAGGGATCTGGAAACATTGCCTATGAAAATAGTTTGGGTAGTATGCACTTTCTGTGCCTGATACTTTCAGTCTTGAACTTACTCTCCTGACGAAAATCAAGGAACCGGCCGCTGTGGGAGAGCGGTTCTAGGCGCTTCAGTCCGGAACCGCGCTCCTGCTACGACCGCAGGTTCGAATCCTTCCTCGGGCATGGACGCGTGTGATGTCCTTAGGTTATTTAGGTTTAAGTAGTTCTAAGTCTAGGTGACTGATGACCTCAGATGTTAAGTCCCATAGTGCTCAGAGCCATTTCAACCATTTTTTGAAAATCAAGGGAACCTATAATGTTAATGTTCTTGATTAAGTAATTGCACTAAAAAGTAGAGTCATTATCTGACATGCAGATTACTTGTTATCACTCTCACTAATTTCCGTATTTATGATCATTTTCACGGAGTCGCTGCCGTTACTCATCTATGATTCATTTAATAGAGAAATATTTTCCAGTTTCTTTTCTGATAGGGTAAGGAATGCATGGTACTAATTTTGTACGCTTATGCAGATCAGACAGTGAGATGCAGAAATGAATAGCTACAGATCTCTGGCATTTCGATCTACAGCACTACTCGTCTATTTAGTTACCATCATTTTACATTTCCTTCAAATGATTAAGATCTAACTTAGCAAAGTTTCTTCCCGTGCACCTGATAAGAGTGGAGAAGCTACGCGTTTCCGATATTTCACAAGATCTGCAGCGGCCAAATTATTTTTCATTACACTCGCTAATCCCCTATAAGGGGCGAGTTCTGTTTTCGTCTGGTCTCGCGGCGGAAGGAAGGAAATTTCGCCCAGCCGGTGCGAGCGGGCCGAATCTTGGCGAGGGAAACTTCTGGCAGCTGCTGTTAAAATGCTTACCTCGGTGTTTTACATTATTTATCTAATTTACAAGCTCAACCTTAATTGCTACTC
Source organism: Schistocerca serialis cubense (assembly GCF_023864345.2). Lineage (NCBI taxonomy): Eukaryota > Metazoa > Arthropoda > Insecta > Orthoptera > Acrididae > Schistocerca > Schistocerca serialis. The sequence continues at coordinate 144,924,559 of NC_064641.1, read as the reverse complement.
AGTTCAGAGGACGAAAGAGAGAGACCAGCTAGCGATAGTGAGAGAGAGGAGATAAGGGGGAGATGGGCAGAGGGTTGAGAGACAGAAAGTGCGAAAAGTGAGAGTGGAGAGAGCTGGGAGCAGGGACTAGGGCGGCGGAGTATTGGTGGGATGTGCGGTGAACGCCCGGAATATTGTAAAGTTTTTAATTGGAGCGATTACCCCTTAAGCTGAGTGAGGCAATGCATTAGTGATATCAGCTTCCGCACGTAAGTTACGCACGTAGTTCAAGGCTGCGGAGGTGTCCTCCTTAGTTTCTTTTATCTCCCTGACTGAGGTGCTAGGGTAGCACCACGAGGGAAGAGGTCGGAGATGTTAACAGTGAAATAGGAGTGTCGACTTTATAAACAGGCAGAAAGAGTTCACAGTTTTTGTTAAGAAGAGATAGCGAGACAAAAATTTCTTTCTATTATTCTGATTAATAAACACAATGAATGCGAATTTCCACGACAAAACTTCAGAGGCTGTTTAAGGTCTGACTAGTGTGATAGACCAACGATAATTTCATAGATGTCTGTTAGCTTGAGACGTATTATATACTTTGGATTATCATGAAGATTTTCTGTCACACCTATTGTAATTCTACGGAAAAGAAAATCGTGCAGATCTAAATCTTCCCCCAAGTCTTCCATCGACGTGTCCGTTGCAGAAACAAGAGTAAACGAAAGCGAATCAAAAAAGTCAAGCAGCACTTCGACTCAAACTCCATAGACTCAACACATTGTCACTCAACAGAGATAACTACTAAAAAGAACTTGAAATAATAATTCAGAAATTCCAAAACAGTGGTTACAGTAGTAACAGTCACAAAGGTAAACAGGGTAAACAGCAAAATTAAAAGGAAATTAAAAGCAGAAAACACAAAATCTTTTAAAACATCACAACAGAACCAAACATAATCACAAACAGGCAGTTGCGTAAAAGCTACACAGAATAATCAGGAAAATATAAGAGAAAACACAAGATGGTACACAATGACATATAATCACAAACTCACACATAAAATCACCAACATTTTCAAAAGGCAAGGCATAAGCTTAGCATACACAACCGACAATTCTATCCAAAAATACACCCGACAATTCTATCCAAAAATACACCCGACAACTGTCACAGAAGAGAGACATATACTAGAAAGCAGGTATATCTCAGTTACAGTGTAAAACTTGTGACGGCAGATGCATAGAACAAACAGGTTGATGTATGGGACAAACCACTCCACATTTGCAGAAAACTTAAGAGAACACAATAACAAACCAACCACTAGAGAAGAAGACATGAAAATAATTAGAATCAACAATAAAAAACACCTCCTAACCCTGCAAGAAAATTACTACATACAGAAAAGTAAAGGAGAAAAGAAAACCTTGTTGAATGATTAACCATACACGCCAAACAACTCATTATTTATAGATAAAATAATAGAGTAACACTACAATGGAGGACTATCATAATAATAATAATAATAATAATGCAACCCAATCCCTTTCCACTTTCTTTTCCACGAAGCTTTCCACAAAACATTTAAACCAAAATTCAAATCTGCTGAACAAAACCTTCAACCGTTCTCTGACAGCTAGTACAGTCATACTCAACATTCTAAAACTCAAACTGGGTAACCACCAACAACCCCACCCCCATCCCACAAAGAAAGGAAAATAAATCCGTGCATACGTACTCTCTTTCATTCTCAGTCTCTCTCTCTCTCCCTCCCCCCCCCCTCTCTCTCTATCTTTCTCTCTCTCTCTCTCTCTCTCTCTCTCTCTCTCTCTCTCTCTCTCACACACACACACACACACACACACACACACAAGTAGAGATCTAAACATAGAGGATAGACATAGAGTGAAGTCATATAGTGAACATACGTCTTGGAATCACATTTTTCGATCAAATATCAATAGTTAGTGACAGAAGACTGATAGTACATCAGAACAATAAGGACAAACCAGATGGAAAGTGGGAAAACATGTTTTTGCTTCGTAACTAGATCTGTAATGCGTCTCCAGCATGTGAGAAGGTGAGAGGAAACGCAAATGCCAATCAAAAACACGAAGAATTGTAAGTAATCACTTATTTACATACAAAAAAGACGTGAAATCTATTATAATTTACAAATAATACATCTGAAAACAAAACTGTATCATTCTAGATCCCAATGGTGACGCCTTAAAGGTGGTAGAAATAAAATAGATTGCAGCAAGAAAAGGCGGTTTTTATTTACAAAACAAATGTGTCAGTGCCTTCGTTTAAAATATAGTTTCATATAAAGATCCTAATTCCATACCAGAGGTACCTTCTTGATTTATTTAATTTATACAGGTTTGTTCACAGTCAATTAACTATGTAATTAATATGGTCAGTATGTTTTCACACAATCGTTTATTGTTACACTTTGAACAAATGTATTCAACGTGTTTAAAGAGAAGGGTTCTATACACATTAAGGGAGATAGTATAGGTTAAAACTAGAAAATAGGCTATAGTTCTGTCCAGTAATAGCTTGTTGAGACGTGAGCCATTCTGCCCTGGCCGGCCGGAGTGGCCGAGCGGTTCTAGGCGCCACAGTCTGGAACCGCGCGACCGCTACGGTCGCGGGTTCGAATCCTGCCTCGGGCATGGATGTGTGTGATGTCCTTAGGTTTAAGTAGTTCTAAGTTCTAGGGGACTGATGACCTCTGAAGTTAAGTCCCATAGTGCTCAGAGCCATTTCCATTTCCATTCTGCCCTGGCTATTGACACTACAGCTAGTACTAAGTCTGGTATCTCTCACTTGTACTCACCACTCAGTACCCATTCTCAAAGACACTGCAAACACGCCTGCCTGCCAACTATTCACTTACATGCATTGGACACGCTTTCCTGCTATGTGTGCATGGGAGTGGAATACACCAACGCCTTCAGATATCCCCATAGGCAGAAGTCTAAGAGACTGAGATCAGATGAACAGGGAGGCCATATTAATGGACCACCTCGACCAATCCCTCGCTCATTAAACATTTCTATTAGGCACTGTCGCCGGCTGGGGTGGCCGAGCGGTTCTAGGCGCTACAGTCTGAAACCGCGCGACCGCTACGGTCGCAGGTTCGAATCCTGCATCGGGCATGGATGTGTGTGATGTCCTTAGGTTAGTTAGGTTTAAGTAGTTCTAAGTTCTAGGGGACTGATGACATCAGAAGTTAAGTCCCATAGTGCTCAGAGTCATTTTTTTAGGCACTGTCGTGCGAGCTGTAGGAAATGGCATGGCACCATATTGTGGATAAGCCATATCTTGTGCCTTTCCGCTCGGGTAACGTTTAACAGTAGCGCAGGTAATTTTTTGCAGGATCATCTTGTAGTACACGAATGCACCATTTCGCGACGATATTTACTGATAAAATTTCCTCAAGCTTTCAGCTGCAGTGGTTTAAAATCCATGAACTATGGGCTAAGTATGCTTCGGTCATAGTGAAGTGGTGATTGTCTTTTGGATGCTGAAGTCGTCCTTATATAGCTACACTGCCTTCTGTGACTTCACTGGTTTTCGATCCAGCGCCCTAAAAGTTAACTTTTTCATTGCTCTCCCACCGCGCCCGCTTGTACCTTTGGATGATCGGGTCAGAAACAGTGCTTAGGTGATGGCCGCCGTCTTATTGAGGGTGCTGTCAACAATTTTTATCTCGATTGTGTTTTTTATTACGCTATCCCTGAAATTCTTAGTCTCATCGAATGCAATACGATGTCCGTTTTCGACAGGGTGAAAAGTATTTAAACCGACAAACTCTGGGAGGTTTTAGGGGACATCAAAACAAATACTTTTCCCTAATGTCATTTTTTTTCTATTAGGATTATTTAAACTGGTGGAGGCCGTATTACGCTCTTCAGTTGTTAGGGGCCGTATTACGATCTTCAGTTGTTAGAGGGCGTATTACGCTCTTCAGTTGTAGGCAGCTGCTGTCCACCAGGGTAGTAGTTCATTGTTTCTGTTTACTAATGGAGCGATACACCTGGAGTGAGTACACTGACATGGTTGGTGCGTACTACGTAGCGCACCACAACGGACGAGCTGCACAGCGTGTTTATCAACAACAATATCGTAATCGCCGTATTCCGCATCATACGACCTTTGCTGCTGTGCACCAACGTTTGCGTGAGACCAGGTCATTTAGCAGATTACCTGGACAGGGACGCCATCGCACGGTAAGAACGCTGCAATTTGAGGAAGGTGGCTTGCAGCATGTGGAGCGGGATCCCTCAATCAGCACTCGTGCAATTGCACGTGACATGGAGACGAATCAGACGAATGTAAGAGCAGTCCTTCGAGAGGAGTTGTTACGTCAATTTCACTTTCAGCGTGTCCACAACATGAAACCAGTTGATTATCCACCCAGAGCACAGTTTTCGCAGTGGTACCTGGAACAGTGTGAAATGCATCCTAAATTTCCATCCTCTGTGTTGTTTATCGATGAAGCAACATTCGGGCGTGATGGAGTCTTCAACATGCACAATTCGCATGTTTGGAGTGAGGACAACCCACATGCCACAGTTACTAGCGCTCATCAAATGCGGTTCTTCGTTAATGTGTGGGTCAGTGTTGTTGGGGATTGTTTAATTGGGCCGTATCTGCTACCTAGGTCATTGAATGGCAGGCACTATTACAATTTTCTCGACAGAGCATTGCCAGAATTGCTGGAAAACGTCCCGCTCCCTACAAGACAACACATGTGGTTCCAACATGACGGGGCGCCGGCACATTTCAGTCGTCGTTAGCATCAATTCCTGGACCGACGGTTCCCAGAAACGTGGATTGGTAGAGGTGGTCCTGTACCATGGCCTGTTCGATCCCCAGATATGTCCCATCTGGACTTTTTTGTGTGGGGAGAGATGCGCAACCTTGTTTACGCAACTCCTGTTGCATCAGAAAACGATCTGGTTGCCCGGATAGTAGCAGCAGCAGAAACAATTCAGAATAGTCCTGGAGTTTTACCCATGTCAGTCAGGACATGATCCGACGGTGTAACCTTTGTTTGCGAGTCAATGGAGGCATTTTTGAAAATCTACTGTTGTTGTTAGGTGTTGTCTCTTGGTCATAAAAAAATTGAAAAGTGTTTGTTGGTTTAACTAATTTGCCGCCAGAGAACTCTTCATCTACCGGTTTAAATAATCGTCATAGGAAAAAACGCATTAGGGAAAAATATTTGTTTTGATGTCTCCTACAACCACCCAGAGTTTGTCGGTTTATGTCCGCAGCTCGTGGTCGTGCGGTAGCGTCCTCGCTTCCCACGCCCGGGTTCCCGGGTTCGATTCCCGGCGGGGTCAGGGGTTTTCTCTGCCTCGTGATGACTGGGTGTTGTGTGATGTCCTTAGTTTAGTTAGGTTTAAGTAGTTCTAAGTTCTAGGGGACTGATGACCATAGCTGTTAAGTCCCATAGTGCTCAGAGCCATTTTGTCGGTTTAAATACTTTTCACCCTGTAGAGCATACTCTGCTATCATTGATTCCTCAGGGTACCGAAGGCGAAAGCGTCTCTCGGCTTATATACAGCGCCGTTCAATAGTGCGGACAGTCTTTCCGAAATAAAACTGTCCACACCCACGTGGCGTGGTTGTATCGTTACGTCGGCGGCACGTTTGTTGTCTGGTCTCCTGGACGTGAAGAGCTGGAAGAAATCTTGGACCATATCAACAATACCCGTGACAATATCAATTTCACGGTGGAAGTAGAGAAAGATGGTGCCTTGCCGTTCCTTCACGCTCTCATCCGCTGTAAAGCAAATGGGTGTCTCACCCACAGTGTTTACCGGAAACCCATCCATACGGACCGATATCTGCACGCTACTAGCTATCACCATCTGCCGAAGAAACGTTCTATTCTGAGGACCTTGGTGCGTCGACATGAAGTCGTCTCAGACGCTGAAAATCTGAGGAAGGAACTGAGCTTCTTATGGAAAATATTCAAGGAAAACGGGATCAACAACCGCTAGATTTCGAAAGCCATCTTTCGGAAAACACATAAGCAGAAGGACTCCGATGAAGACTCTTGCTCACAAGGGAACCTCCCCATCGCACCCCCCCCCCCCCCCCTTCAGATTTAGTTATAAGTTGGCACGGCGGATAGGCCTTGAAAAACTGAACACAGATCGATCGAGAAAACAGGAAGAAGTTGTGTGGAACTATGAAAAAATAAGCAAAATATACAAACTGAGTTGTCCATGTGCAACATAGGCAATATCGAGGACAGCGTGAGCTCAGGAGCGCCGTGGTCTCGTGGTTAGCGTGACCAGCTGCGGAACGAGAAGTCCTTGGTTCGAGTCTTCCATCAAGGGAGATGTTTAACTTCTTATTTTCAGTTTATGTGACAAAATTTTATGTTTTCATCACTTTTTTGGGAGTGATTATCACATCCACAAGAAAACCTAAATCGGGCAAGGTAGAAGAATCTTTTTACCCCTTCGCCAAGTGTACTAGTTAGGTGGGTCGACAACATATTCCTGTCATGTGACACACATGCTGTCACCAGTGTCGTATAGAATATATCAGACGTGTTTTTCTGTGGAGGAATCGGTTGACCTATGACCTTGTGATCAAATGTTTTCGGTTCCCATTGGAGAGGCACGTCCTTTCGTCAACTAATCGCACGGTTTTGCGGTGCGGTCGTAAAACACAGACACTAAGTTTATTACAGTGAACAGAGACGTCAATGAACGAACAGACAGATCATAACTTTGCGAAAATAAAGACAGTAAAATTTTCAGTCGAGGAAGGATTTTAACTAGAGATCTCTCATTCCGCAGCTGCTCACGCTAACCATGGGACCACGGCGCTCCTCAGCTCATTCTGTCCTTAATATTGCCTATCTGCGCATGGACTACTCAGTTTGTATATATTTTTTTATTTTTTCATAGTTCCACACAACTTCTTCCTTTTTTCTCGATTGATCTGTGTTCAGTTTTTCAAGGCCTACCCACTTATAACTAAATCTGAGGGGAGTGCGATGGGGATGTTCCCTTGTCAGTAACAGGAAAGATTAGGTGGCCCCTAAAGAGGCATAAAATCGATTCAGTCTTCAGGATTCCAGGAAAAATTTGACAACTAATGACGCCTTTGAAAGAAGAAGTAAGCCTCAGAACGCCAGGAGTATATAAAATACTGTGTTGGTGTGGACAGTCTTATGTCAGGTAGTCTGTGCGCACTCAGCAATAGCAGAGCATGCTCTAGAACCCAGACATAGTATCACATTCGACGAGACATCTATTATTACACAGACTAATAGTTTCTGAGACAATCTAATAAAAAAGCAATCGAGGTAAAAAATTGTGACGTCATCTTCAATAAAGATGGCGCACTGCAGCTAAGCACGGCTTGGGACCCGGTCGTCGGCGGATTGAAGCGGTTGTGGTGGGCACGTAACGAAAAGATCGAAACATTATTTTATATGGCGCTAGAGTGATCATCAGTGACGTCACAGAAGGCATCGCAGCTATACAAGGACAGAACAGCAACCAAAGACAAACACTATTAACAGTGGCCGAAGATTACAAGGACGACAGAACGTGCATTCTATACCACTCTACGTAGCTGTGAGTTATGGTGGTATTTTATGATCTTCTGCTAATCTCAAACCTCCGTCTCAGGCCAGCGAAGTCTACCACTTACCCCTTGTACTTGTTACGAAGTAAACAGTACCTACAAGTCACTGGAACAACTTGAAAATTTTTTCTTATGGAACGCATACGTGATCCATGTCTTTTGATTAAATTTTGATTAAATCTGTTGGCTAATCTGTAGTAGGATAACGTGTCTACCGTTTATTGCGTTGACTTATAGGTCCCGACATACTGTTGTTGTTTACACTCCATGGAATCGCAAATCTTGTTGTGATGTCAGCACAATCTCACTACAACACGTATGGAATGGATCGAGTGGATGACACTCGAAACGCGTTAGCTATTTACACTGACTTGTCTCATCAGCGTTCAACGAGTGCAACTTGGTATTCCGGTCTTTTCCAAATAAGCATCTATTTCTGTCGCGCTGCAAGACTCCGGTTGCCTGCTGTATAGTGTATGAAGTGTCGTTTGTGGTGTCTGTCCCTCAGGTCAGGGACTCTTCCACGAATCTCGGTCCGGCGAGAAATTGGCCAGGTGGAAGCGGCACCCTGACATTGTATTCTGCGTAGCTAGGACATACTCCAGGCTAAATGTTGAGTGCTGGTCTGCTGTTTTATCATGGTGCTGCACATATTTGGGTGACATCTCTAAATGCTCTTGGCTTAAACTGCGTTTTTCACTCTCATTTTACTTACGTTTCTTGCGGGGCAGAGTAAAGTCTCGCGCTATGTGTATTTTTATATTACTGTTATGGAACACAATATTTCTTCAACGGTATCCATTTGTGCTTCTCTCATTCGTGAACATTTGCGGCAATCAGTCTCTCTCCCTGTCTTCTGTCTGTCTGTATGTCTGTCTGTCTGTCTCTCTCTCTCTCTCTCTCTCTCTCTGTATGTTTCTCTACTCGAAAATTTAGTTTTCTCGTGTTGTAAAACTAGGAATTTGATGAGTTTTATGCAATACTTGAAACGAGCGGTTCTAGGCGCTTCAGTCTGGAACCGCGCGACCGCTACGGTCGCAGGTTCGAATCCTGCCTCGGGCATGGATGTGTGTGATGTCCTTAGGTTAGTTAGGTTTAAGTAGTTCTTTTAGGGGACTGATGACCTCAAAAGTTAAGTCCCATAGTGCTCAGAGCCATTTTTGAATACTTGAAACGTTTTGTGATCTCCCATACTGGGCTGTCTATCGTATAATTAAGGTTCTTGAATATTTTATCATCTTTGCAAAAGAAGCTCTATTCATCGTTTCATCCTTTTGAAAGTCTCCTTTGTCTGAGCACGAAACGGCGTCACTCCTGCTCATATCTAACGGCTCTTTTGCTACAAGAAACGTACACTCTTTGTACCGCCGTCCATTACTCTTTTGTCTTACGTACCGTCTTTCAACTCCATGCTACGTACCGGTGTTGCTGTTTGTCGCTGAATTCAGTTCCTTTGGCAGCAACGACATTACATCATTCTTCTACGTAGTTTCCTTTATGACCATAAGAGTTCAAAAGCTCATGGAGATATTTATCTTCCGATCGTGAAGATGGCAGATAAATTTGCGATGCACGAGTCTTCCTCTGTAAGATGGAACTTATTGCAGGATGCATTAATTAGCTTCGACGAATTTCTTACTACTAACAACTACTTTGTGCCCTTCAGAAACCCATCAAAGAAATATGCTTTCCCGTTGCGAAAGGTTAACCAACGTCACTCGACATTTAGAGTCAGACAGCCGTACATCTGTGTAAAAGTTGCTTCAAAATTTCAGTTAAATATTCAAATAAGGTTACAAGACGACGGTAAGTTTTCAGCACTTGATAACAGCATCATTTAAAGGACTAAGGAGAGAGAGAAATAAAGCCAATTAGAAATGAACGCCAGCAAGTAAACAACGTGAACTGAGCAATGAAAGTTCATAACACAAGTAAAATAGCCCATATCTCAACAAGTATGACATTCCGGGGACGTTAGAATTTCTGGTTTCCACCGGTACTGTCTCGTGCAGTGATATATAGGGCACTCATTCTAAACACTGTCTAAAAGCTTTTCTTATAATTTCTTAACGTGCGCTTTACATTGTACCGATGTCGTTCGCTGTTAACGGATAACGTTCCTGGCAGTGCACGTTATCAACAGTTTCTTCTCTTCGAAATTGTGTGGCATATATTTGATGGTTTCTATTTTCCTTAAAATTACGCCAATTGGTGAGCGTAACCAAAGAGGCCTTAACAGCCACAACCTCCGAGATGTGTCCTCATCCTTTGAAATCGAGATGGGCGCGAGACATGGTGACGGACTGTTACCGCTACTATTCAACTGTGTTCTACACAAGATTATGAGAATTTGGAAATGGGAAATTGAAAATAAAGTAATCTTGTCGATCTGCTTAGCGAAAAAATCGAAAGGAATTAATTTCGAATGTCTGACCTTTGCATATGACTTTACGGCGCTATCTGAAAGCACAAAGGAAGATCATCCAGATCAGTCCCAGAGCAATGATCACCGGCAGAAGGGCCTGAGGATGGACTGAAATTCCTTGAAACAGAGACAGCCCAGATTATGAGTGTACAGAGATTTAATGTGCCTCATTAAACCCATACAAGAAAATGGCCTAGAGAAAACGGCGATTGATGATCGGATATCAAAAGTGGGGAGAGCGTATAGGAGAAGTAGAAAAAGTTTCCAACAAAAGGTGCATGTCATGGAGTGCCAGACTAAGCCACTATAATACAGTGATCAAAACAGAACACCTGAACACCTGTATGCCAGTGAATACCTCTCGATGATCTGAAACCTAGAGAAGTTGGAGATTCTGGAATGGAGATCCGTACGAAAAATCATAGTTGCAATGCAGATGGAGGCTGGCTGTTCGAAAATGTTCAAATGTGTGTGAAATCTTATAGGTCTTAACTGCTAAGGTCATCAGTCCCTAAGCTTTTTTTTTTTTTTTTTTTTTTTTTTTCTACTGACTGGTTTGATGCGGCCCGCCACGAATTCGTTTCCTGTGCTAACCTCTTCATCTCAGAGTAGCACTTGCAACCTACGTCCCCAATTATTTGCTTCACGCATTCCAATCTCTGTCTTCCTCTACAGTTTTTGCCCTCTACAACTCCCTCTAGTACCATGGAAGTCATTCCCTCATGTCTTAGCAGATGTCCTATCATCCTGTCCCTTCTCCTTATCAGTGTTTTCCACATATTCCTTTCCTCTCCGATTCTGCGTAGAGCCTCCTCATTCCATACCTTATCAGTCCACCTAATTTTCAACATTCGTCTATAGCACCACATCTCAAATGCTTCGATTCTCTTCTGTTCCGGTTTTCCCAAAGTCCATGTTTCACTACCATACAATGCTGTACCCCAGACGTACATCCTCAGAAATTTCTTCCTCAAATTAAGGCCGGTATTTGATATTAGTAGACTTCTCTTGGCCAGAAATGCCTTTTTTGCCATAGCGAGTCTACTTTTGATGTCCTCCTTGCTCCGTCCGTCATTGGTTATTTTACTGCCTAGGTAGCAGAATTCCTTAACTTCATTGACTTCGTGCCCATCAATCCTGATGTTAAGTTTCTCGCTGTTCTCATTTCTACTACTTCTCATTACCTTCGTCTTTCTCCGATTTACTCTCAAACCATACTGTGTACTCATTAGACTGTTCATTCCATTCAGCAGATCATTTAATTCTTCTTCACTTTCACTCAGGATAGCAATGTCATCAACGAATCGTATCATTGATATCCTTTCACCTTGTATTTTAATTCCACTCCTGAACCTTTCTTTTATTTCCGTCATTGCTTCCTCGATGTACAGATTGAAGAGTAGGGGCGAAAGGCTACAGCCTTGTCTTACACCCTTCTTAATACGAGCACTTCGTTCTTGATCGTCCACTCTTATTATTCCCTCTTGGTTGTTGTACGTACTGTATATGACCCGTGTCTCCCTATAGCTTTCCCCTACTTTTTTCAGAATCTCGAACAGCTTGCACCATTTTATATTGTCGAACGCTTTTTCCAGGTCGACAAATCCTATGAAAGTGTCTTGATTTTTCTTTAGCCTTGCTTCCATTATTAGCCGTAACGTCAGAATTGCCTCTCTCGTCCCTCTACTTTTCCTAAAGCCAAACTGATCGTCACCTAGCGCATTCCCAATTTTCTTTTCCATTCTTCTGTACATTATTCTTGTAAGCAGCTTCGATGCATGAGCTGTTAAGCTGATTGTGCGATAATTCTCGCACTTGCCAGCTTTTGCCGTCTTCGGAATTGTGTGGATGATGCTTTTCCGAAAGTCAGATGGTATATCGCCAGACTCATATATTCTACACACCAACGTGAATAGTCGTTTTGTTGCCACTTCCCCCAATGATTTTAGAAATTCTGATGGAATGTTATCTATCCCTTCTGCCTTATTTGACCGTAAGTCCTCCAAAGCTCTTTTAAATTACGATTCTAATACTGGATCCCCTATATCTTCTAAATCGACTCCTGTTTCTTCTTCTATCACACCAGACAAATCTTCACCCTCATAGAGGCTTTCAATGTATTCTTTCCACCTGTCTGCTCTCTCCTCTGCATTTAACAGTGGAATTCCCGTTGCACTCTTAATGTTACCACCGTTGCTTTTAATGTCACCAAAGGTTGTTTTGACTTTCCTGTATGCTGAGTCTGTCCTTCCGACAATCATATCTTTTTCGATGTCTTCACATTTTTCCTGCAGCCATTTCGTCTTAGCTTCCCTGTACTTCCTATTTATTTCATTCATCAGCGACTTGTATTTCTGTATTCCTGATTTTCCCGGAACGTGTTTGTACTTCCTCCTTTCATCAATCAACTGAAGTATTTCTTCTGTTACCCACGGTTTCTTCGCAGCTACCTTCTTTGTACCTATGTTTTCCTTCCCAACTTCTGTGATGGCCCTTTTTAGAGATGTCCATTCCTCTTCAACTGTACTGCCTACTGCGCTATTCCTTATTGCTGTATCTATAACGTTAGAGAACTTCAAACGTGTCTCGTCATTCCTTAGTACTCCTGTAACCTTTTCTTCTACTCCTTCCCCTACAACTGCATTCCAGTCGCCCATGACTATTAGATTTTCGTCCCCCTTTACGTACTGCATTACCCTTTCAATATCCTCATACACTTTCTCTATCTGTGCATCTTCAGCTTGCGACGTCGGCATGTATACTTGAACTATCGTTGTCGGTGTTGGTCTGCTGTCGATTCTGATTAGAACAACCCGGTCACTGAACTGTTCACAGTAACACACCCTCTGCCCTACCTTCCTATTCATAACGAATCCTACACCTGTTATACCATTTTCTGCTGCTGTTGATATTACCTGATACTCATCTGACCAGAAATCCTTGTCTTCCTTCCACTTCACTTCACTGACCCCTACTATATCTAGACTGAGCCTTTGCATTTCCCTTTTCAGATTTTCTAGTTTCCCTACCACGTTCAAGCTTCTGACATTCCACGCCCCGACTCGTAGAACGTTATCCTTTCGTTGATTATTCAATCTTTTTCTCATGGTAACCTCCCCCTTGGCAGTCCCCTCCCGGAGATCCGAATGGGGGCTATTCCTGAATCTTTTACCTAAGGAGAGATCATCATGACACTTCTTCAATTACAGGCCACATGTCCTGTGGATACACGTTACGTGTCTTTAATGCAGTGGTTTCCATTGCCTTCTGCATCCTCATGTCGTCGATCATTGCTGATTCTTCCGCCTTTAGGGGCAATTTCCCACCCCTAGGACAAGAGAGTGCCCTGAACCTCTATCCGCTCCTCCGCCTTCTTTGACAAGGCCGTTGGCAGAATGAGGCTGACTTCTTATGCCGGAAGTCTTCGGCCGCCAATGCTGACTATTTATCAAAATTTAGGCAGTGGCGGGGATCGAACCCGGGACCGAAGGCGCTTCCCCTAGACCACGGGCACGCACTCCCTAAGCTTACACACTACTTAACCTAAATTATCCTAAGAAAAAACACACACACCCATGCCCGAGGGAGGATTCGAACCTCCGCCGGGATCAGCCGCACAGTCCATGACTGCAGCGCCCTGGACCGCTCGGCCAATCCGAGGCTGGCTGTAAACAGGTAAGTCTACCAGAATATGGATGTAGAGTATGAGAGAAAAAGAAGCTGAATGGACAAAAGTGGACTACCTTGCCGAATATACACTCCTGGAAATGGAAAAAAGAACACATTGACACCGGTGTGTCAGACCCACCATACTTGCTCCGGACACTGTGAGAGGGCTGTACAAGCAATGATCACACGCACGGCACAGCGGACACACCAGGAACCGCGGTGTTGGCCGTCGAATGGCGCTAGCTGCGCAGCATTTGTGCACCGCCGCCGTCAGTGTCAGCCAGTTTGCCGTGGCATACGGAGCTCCATCGCAGTCTTTAACACTGGCAGCATGCCGCGACAGCGTGGATGTGAACCGTATGTGCAGTTGACGGACTTTGAGCGAGGGCATATAGTGGGCATGCGGGAGGCCGGGTGGACGTACCGCCGAATTGCTCAACACGTGGGGCGTGAGGCCTCCACAGTACATCGATGTTGTCGCCAGTGGTCGGCGGAAGGTGCACGTGCTCGTCGACCTGGGACCGGACCGCAGCGACGCACGGATGCACGCCAAGACCGTAGGATCCTACGCAGTGCCGTAGGGGACCGCACCGCCACTTCCCAGCAAATTAGGGACACTGTTGCTCCTGGGGTATCGGCGAGGACCATTCGCAACCGTCTCCATGAAGCTGGGCTACGGTCCCGCACACCGTTAGGCCGTCTTCCGCTCACGCCCCAACATCGTGCAGCCCGCCTCCAGTGGTGTCGCGACAGGCGTGAATGGAGGGACGAATGGAGACGTGTCGTCTTCAGCGATGAGAGTCGCTTCTGCCTTGGTGCCAATGATGGTCGTATGCGTGTTTGGCGCCGTGAAAGTGAGCGCCACAGTCAGGACTGCATACGACCGAGGCACACAGGGCCAACACCCGGCATCATGGTGTGGGGAGCGATCTCCTACACTGGCCGTACACCACTGGTGATCGTCGAGGGGACACTGAATAGTGCATGGTACATCCAAACCGTCATCGAACCCATCGTTCTACCATTCCTAGACCGGCAAGGGAACTTGCTGTTCCAACAGGACAATGCACGTCCGCATGTATGCCGTGCCACCCAACGTGCTTTAGAAGGTGTAAGTCAACTACCCTGGCCAGCAAGATCTCCGGATCTGTCCCCCATTGAGCATGTTTGGGACTGGATGAAGCGTCTTCTCACGCGGTCTGCACGTCCAGCACGAACGCTGGTCCAACTGAGGCGCCAGGTGGAAATGGCATGGCAAGCCGTTCCACAGGACTGCATCCAGCATCTCTACGATCGTCTCCATGGGAAAATAGCAGCCTGCATTGCTGCGAAAGGTGGATATACACTCTACTAGTGCCGACATTGTGCATGCTCTGTTGCCTGTGTCTACGTGCCTGTGGTTCTGTCAGTGTGATCATGTGATGTATCTGACCCCAGGAATGTGTCAATAAAGTTTCCCCTTCCTGGGACAATGAGTTCACGGTGTTCTTATTTCAATTTCCAGGAATGTATGATTACCTCTGGAACGAGACGAACGGTACGACGCGGCTTAAAAAAGCTCAGAAAGAGCTTGAGAAGTCCAGTACCGACGAAGCCCTCATGTTATCGCAGGACATGTTTCGAAGTGGAAAGCAAAGTTCTGAAAACAGTCAAGTAGAAAGGAGATCTACACAGACAAGAAGAGCGTGGAGTGGAGGACAGGAGCGGCAACACAGCGACCGTATGAAGGAGAAATGGAATAAGAAAAAAATGTGTGTGTGAATTCCTAAGGGACCAAACTGCCAAGGTCATCAGTCCCTAGACCTACACACTACTTAAACTAACTTGTGCTAAGAACGACACACACCCATGCTCGAGGGAGGAGTCGAACCTCCGGTGGGAGGGGCCGAATGGAAGAAGAGGAGGCACTGGACAAGGAGGACAAAATGAGTTTTAGCGTGACCCTAAGTGATCAGTTTGTCAATAAAATAGTAATAATAATAATAATAATGGTAAATCGATAACAGAAATTGTGTCAGACAAAAGAAATAAGAAAAGTGGAATGAAAATAGAATGATTACTGCAATACGTGGAGGAGGCGATAGTAATAGTATCTCGGTTTTTAAACATTCTCAGTCGACCTTGATGGTGGTGGTATTTTACATCCTATTCCGTTCAGGAATCTCGTAGATACGGGAGTAAGTCGAAGCTGTACTGGAACAGTCTCGATTCAGCAATGTGTAATGTATGTTGGATGCTAGATACCTAATGCCCATCGACACAGTGCACTCCATATTCCACCTGCGACACGGAGACAAATTGCAATGCCTAACTTACCAATGGATCCGCCATGAAAAGCGAGGAAAATACCAAACTATGGAGCTATCTTTGTGTTAGACGTACCTCAAAAAAGCGAGATTGAAGTCAGCAACAAGGCTGGTCAATAAACTGTTTAACAACATCAGCGAACCGACAGGTCCCGACAACATCAGGACGCAACAGGCGGAGGAATGAGGCATCCCTCTACAAGAAGTCGGCTGCCCACAAATACCCTGCCACAATGAACCACCCGCTACGAATTACGCGAAAAGATAAGAATCGCGAATATGCTGAACTGAAAGAATCAGATTTGCTTTCTTAGTTTTTAATTTTCTTTTCTCATAAATGAATGAAGTGTCAAATTATTTCCAATTTGAAATGTTGAATTAACAACGTAACTTCATAAGATGATAACAAAAACAAAAAAAAAGTGTAACAGGCAGTCGTCTTTCGCAACTGCTCTCTTCTCTCAGTCTTCATTGATCCATAAACTGGACTTCCTTGTTTGGTGCTGCCAGCTGCCATTAATGTTCGACAATAGCAGTTGCTTAGTTCTTTTAATAAAGTGCACTTAACCAGGAGAGTCCCCGTGTCTTGTCAAACAGTGAACAAACCAGCGATTCGTTTTATATAAACTATTGGACGTCTGTTCCTGACATGTGAAAGGAAACAGTACGTTCGCCCTCAAATAGTACAGAAATTTAATCTCTCTTGCCACAAATAAACAATGTGCTTTCTGATGATTCCGCAATTATCCTTACGAGTCTGAAGTATTTCTACAATACTCTCGTGAAAATCGTATGGTTGTCCTAATTTAACATTGTACTGTTATTTGGCTAGCTGAGTAATTAATTCAGAGAGACAGCCATTTTAACAGAAAGTTCTCAGCTTATTGCAGACTGACGTTAGCATTTGAGTTCTTCGTTAAAATCAGACGTAATAGTTGTATTTCTATAGTTAATGCCATTACAATGCAGAAAATGACATCATTATTTCTTATCGCGAACTCGTTTAGATGACCTTTCTGATGATAAGTAAAACAGGTGAAAATTAACTGTCCGAATCACACGTACAGTTTCATTTAATGAAAAAGGCGGAAAACATTAGCATACGAAAATATGTAGAGTCGGTTTTAATACAAAACTGGTTTGCTGTAGAGCGACTACTGCTTAATCACCTTGTCATCAGATAATTCAACAAACGAATCATTATTAGATCTTAGTTACTTGTATATCATTTTAAATTCAATGCAGATGGTGAAATGAACTAATACAAGTAAGGAAAGCAGTTTTATGGACATTGAGTTATTATTAAAATTTCGAGTAACGGTACAATGGAAATTACAATACGGCATCAACATGCGGAAACGAAACGTCCTTGTTACTTATAATCCGTCGTGATTGCATAAAATGTTTATTCACATGACCGGTTTCGGTTCCTCTTGAACCATCTTCAGGTCTGCAATTTCGGTTACAGGAGTAACCAGTCCACACACAGCAACCTTCACAAGCTGACGTAGCTGTGTGTGGACAGGTTACTCCTGTAACCGAAATTGCAGATCTGAAGATGGTTCAAGAGGAACCGAAATCGGTCATGTGAATAAGCATTTTATGCAATCAAGACGGATTATAAGTAACATTGTAAAATCACTGGTTGCGGTAATTCCCATCAGACATTGTGTCTGTTTTTGCGGGACGTACTTGATTACTCTACGACCTCTCTGTGGGAACAGACGATGTAAAGTCGGCATCGCGACTATTTAAAATGATCTGATTACAAGGAATAAGATACAGTGGAAATTCATACACACATCAAAGAAAATTTTGCATCACCTCGGTTCCGAGAGTTACGAAACCTGTACAGAAAACTGGAATAGAGATCAACATAAACATCATTTGCGCTCTTTTTATTGCTCATGAAAACCACACATTGATGCCTGCCTGTATTCGTCGTGGCATACTATCCACAAGTTCATCAAGGCACTGTTGGTCCAGATTGTTCTACTCCTTAACGGCGATTCGGTGTAGATCCCTTAGAGTGGTTGGTGGATCACGTCGTCCATAAACAGCCCTTTTCAATCCATCCCAAACATGTTCGATAGGGTTCATGTCCAGAGAACATGCTGGCCGCTCTAGTCAAGCTATGTCGTCTTCCTGAAGGAAGTTATTCACAATATGTGCACTATGTGGGCGCGAACTGTCGTCCATGAAGACAGGCAGGATTCGAACCTGCAACCGTAGCAGTCTCGCGGTTCCGGACTGAAGCGCCTAGAACCGCACGGCCACCGCGGCCGGCTCAGTCGGAGGATGGCATTTACGTATCGTACAGCCGTTACGGCGCCTTCCATGACCACCAGCGGCGTACGTCGGCCCCACATCATGCCATCCCAAAACGTCAGGGAATCTCCACCTTGCTGCACTCGCTGGACAGTGTGTCTAGGACGTTAAGGCTGACCGGGTTGGTTCCAAACACGTATCCGGCGATTGGCTGGTTGAAGGCATATGCGACACTCATCGGAGAAGAGAACCTGATGCCAATCCTGAGCAGTCCATTCGGCATGTTGCTGGGCCCATCTGTACCGCGCTGCATGGTGTCGTGGTTGCAAAGATGGACCTCGCCATGGACGTCGTGAGTGAAGTTGTGCATCATGCAGCCTAATGCGCACAGTTTGAGTCGCAAAACGACGTCCTGTGGCTGCATAAAACCATTATACAACATGGTGGCGTTGCTGTCAGGGTTACTCCGACCCATAATCTCTTGGACGGCTTGAGCGAGACATGTCGTCTACAGTTCCTGTCTCTCTGAATCTCTTACATGTCCGAACAACGTTGCTTTGGTTCACTCCGAGACGCCCGGACAGTTCCCCCTTGTTGAGTGCCCATCCTGTTTTGTTCCACGAAATATTATTGCTGTAGGTGTAAGTTGCGCTACATGTTAAGATACAGGACAATTAGGATGCTATATATTTCACTTACTCTATGTGCTCTAACTTCTTCAGAAAGTAGATCGCTGCTCCTCCTCTGACGTGCAAAAGAAGAGCTATAGAACTTCTGCAATCGATTATACTGAAATAAACGTTTGACGTATTTAACTCCATTAAAATTGTTCAAACGATCAAAGTACGAAGTTCTTTTTCTTTATCTTTTACATTGAATTCGCAGCTGAACTGGTACGTTGGCTACCAAATAAAATGTGAGGCTAGACACGGCTAGACATTAGCACAAGTTTCCCTTGATCGTACAAAACATAATGAGGAACAGTATAAGGATTTTGCAGCAGTATATTTGAAGTCTGTTTTTACAGGATTCTGTAGTGTCCAACACAGGTTGAGGACGGACCATACAGAGTATCTAGTGAATACTAGACGCATGTAAACAACAGAGTTTGTCTCTCTAGGTTTTTCTGAACCATTATGTCGGTTGATAAAAGAAATATGTTCATATGCTGTGACTTCTGAAATGTACTGCACAACACAATTAAAGAATTACTTTTTGGAAACCCAGTAATTGTTGTTTTTAATTTGGCTCAACGCCTTGTTCTTTGATGTGTCGTCGAATCCGAAGGATAGGTCGCAGCGCAACACGCTTTGGAACTACGGGTGTTACTAAGGTTGTTGCCGAACTGTCCTTTGTTGTTTTGTTCAAGCATATGTCAGTGTCGTAACTCCCATGATCACGCCTTAGCAGGGTTGCGAAAGACGAAGGCTGAAAATGTTTAACTGCTTTGGATCACGTTCAAGTTGTATCGAATATCTCGAATGATCACTAGTGGTTACAGCCTGCGCGTGACAGCAAAAATTGCTATCGTCTTGCACTCCAAAGGGGTGTGATTACCTTCAGTGGGTTTGCAACCCTACAAAGTCCTCTGCGAAGTGTTGAAACGTGTATGGATGTCAGCAGTGCCGATGGTTGTCGAGAACGTCGTCTTATTTCTCATCACACTCCGAACCGTCGTTTTCGATTGAGAAATGTGTGGAAATCAACGCCCCAGTAAAAGGAGCGTTTTCATTTGCTCCCTTTATGCCACACCCTGAGGCCTTCTCTTGTCTATTCTGAATGGCGGCGTGTTTGATACAGTATGTTTTCCTCGACCACCCGTAAGAAAATCGCGTTCTTTCAACGCTGGACGTCGCAGTTCTGACCTGCATCGCAGTGGCCTGAGAAGGAAGGGTGAAGTGTTGGTAAGAGATGATGTGACGACTTTTCCACCGAGTGACACGTGCACGATGGCGTGGGGCAGAATTTTGGTGAAATATGGTGCCGATGTTACATCGTCACCCGTGCTGCTGAGCTATGGCTTTCTCTCCCACGTATCGACACCACGCTCTCTGAGGCATCGTCGAACACGAGTTTGGCATCGTAGGGCACCACACTAGAATAATACACAGGAAGGCTGTAGGCACCTCCTTTGAGACAAATTTCAAACTTCTGCGTCATAATAGGGGACAATTACGGGGTTTCGAAGATGTGATCCTGTAATTATATTGTGCGTTGTATGCTATTAGCTCGATTGTTTGTTCACAGTAAATTACAGGGTGACAATTATTGAACTGTGTGAAATAAAATCAACGTAACTTCAAAACAGATTGCGTTAGGACGTTAAAATGCTTCAAATGGCTCTGAGCACTATGGCACTTAATATCTGAGGTCATCAGTCCCCTAGAACTTAGAACTACTTAAACCTAACGGTTCCGGACTGAAGCGCCTAGAACCGCTCGGCCATACTGGCCGGCGATAGGACGTTCTACTGCGCTCTTGACCACGGGGCATGATGGGAATTAGTAGGTTTGGTTTAGCGACAAGCTCCTCTTTCATTTGGATGGGTTCGTCAATAAGCAAAATTGGCGCATTTGGGGGATTGAGAATCCGGATTTCGCGATTGAGAAGTCTCTCCACACTCGACTGGTCACTGTGTGGTGTGCAGTGTCCAGTCATGAAATAATCGGTGCGACAAAAAAAAAAAAAAATGGCTCTGAGCACTATGGGACTCAACTGCTGTGGTCATCAGTCCCCTACAACTTAGAACTACTTAAACCTAACTAACCTAAGGACATCACATAGACCCATGCCCGAGGCAGGATTCGAACCTGCGACCGTAACAACAGCAGCGGCTCTGGACTGGAGTGCCTAGAACCGCACGGCCACCGCGGCCGGCATCGGTGCGACATTCCTTGGTGGCACGGCGACTACCGAACGGTACGTGAAGGTTTTGGAAGATGATTTCATCTCCATTGTGCAAAGTGCGGTTCATGCAAGACGGACCTCGACCCCATCGAAACAGGAGAGTGTTTGATGTCTTGGAGGAGCACTCTGGCTCTCGGCTACCCAGGGGGCACTGGCATGGGCCTTGATTGGTCGCCATATGCTCTGTATCTGAATACATGCGACTCGTTTTTGTAGGGCTATATTAGAGACAAGATGTACAGCAATAACCCCAAAACCGTCACTGAGCAGAAAACAAGCATTCAGGAGTTCATCGACAGCATCGATGTTCCGACACCTCAGCTGGTTATGCAGAATTTCGCTATTCATCTGCGCTACATAATGATGACAGGCATATCGAACATGTCATAACCTAAATCTGAAAATCCGTAGTGACGTTCAAATGTTGAATAAAGTGTGTGCACATCGTATTTTTTAACTAATTTACGTTTTTTTATATGTAGTTCCAAATTGCCACCCTGTATATTGCACACTGAACGTTCAACAGAAACTACTCTGTACTGATAAATTACGGATGAACCTGAAACGAAACGTCTATACGAGAAATGTGACACAAATGATGAGGTGTTATTGCCAAGTTACGTGGTCCTGTGACATACACAAGACAACTGGGACGTGGAGCTTGCTTTAATAGTGTCAATGCCTAAGTTATCATAGTAACTTGTAACAGTTAAAATCGTACGAAAGAGTGTAGAATATTTTAAAAAATTTTATTTTAAGTCAAAATGTTGATAAAGATGAATTGACTATTGAGCTACTAAATATTCTCCGGTACAAACTAAATGAAGATGGAAAAGTAAGGTAGTTGTTATCAGTTCTAAGTACATTATAATGTTTATTTATTTAATATAATCCATCAGTAAATAATTCCAGGCTAATACAATTCAAGAATAGTAAATTTGTATAAATGGAGAAAGCACTGGGTTTCACTTTGTGTTTTAGTTCCATGTTGCAAAAATGACCTTGCAGCGCTATGTGGAGAACAAGGAAACGAAAAAGGAAGAACACTTGTAGATAGACTTTGATAGTTGGCTGTCTGTATATTATGAGCTGTGGGAAAAGTGTGTACTAAAACCCGCCAGGTTAGCCGAGAACGCTAATGCGCTGCTTTCTGGACTCGGGTAGACGTGCCGTCCCCAGATCGACGGCGGCTTAACGACGGACGCCGGTGTGCCGGCCAGCCTGGGTGTGGTTTTTAGGCGGTTTTCTACATCCCCCTAGGTGAATACCGGACTGGTCCCCACGTCCCACCTCAGTTACACAGCTCGCAGACATCTGAACACATTCGCACTGTTCCATGGATTACACTAGACTCAGACAGTTGGGTTACATTAATTCCATGCCGGGGGGTATGGGGTATCGGCAGGAAGGGTATGGCCACCCCTTAAATTAACCTTGCCAAATTCGATTAACCATGCCAACCCCAAGTCATTGCAGGAAAAGGGCACAAGCAAAAGAAAGAAAGGAAAAGTGTGTGCTAAACTCGTGTCTATGCCGCTAATATTTGGTGTGGCTATTTAATCTGGAAGGGATAGTCTCTCAAACGTAAGACGCAAGGGATGCAAGATTTCCCATACTTTATCTAGTTGGAAATGTCAGAGTCTGCAACTGCAAGAATAGTGGCGGCACTGGGCAAAATGGAATATTGCAATCTCTTTCAAGAATCTTGAGATGTGAGAACAAGCCATCAGTCACCAAATTACATTTACAATTCTACAATTCCTCCGGCACACAAGGCAAGCACATTTAAGTAAAAACTGAAAGCAAATTAGAAATGTGAAGATTTACAGTTAATAATTTCGGAATGGTGCAATCGTTTTCGGAATAGGTACACTTTATTCAATTCAGTTTTAACGTCATTCTCTTGTTATTTGTTTCACGTCCTGTTTCCCGGTCATAATACTTTTATAAATGTTTTGTAAGAGTTTTCAAAGGGATAGTTCTTACGACAACGTGTATCAGTCATAACATAAATGCTTAACCATAAAACAGGTGCTCCTTCGGAGCTGACTTAATTTTTAATTGACAATAAGAGTCGAATTGCACTTTGTTGGTTTCTTTATGGCTGATTTCATTTGAAAAGTAGAATCAGATACTTACAAATAAATCAAAATTTCACTGGTGACGTCAAATGCAAAGTAGTAGCCACAGTGCTGGATAATTAATTGAGGAGCTTGATCCATCTTCTTTATCATTGAAAGTTCTTCAGACGTAACACAGTTATTAATCAGTTCAAAATAAATACAAGTTAACTTCAGAAACGTTTAAATCCATTTGTTCCTTCCGAGCTGGTGACTGAGCCTTGCTAAATTACAATTCGATTTCAGAGGAACAGCCATAAGGTGAGTTAAAACGACTTATTTGTGAGTCTACAATCCTGCTACGAAGCTGATTGGAACCAGTCGCAAAAACCACGACATAGGGAAACAGTTAAAATTCATTGGGGCATATTTATGTCTTTACCGTTATTATAAATTTGACTCTGCAATCATCATCGTATTTTGGTTAGAAGGTATAGTAATTTTGATTGTCTTAACACACGGCAATTTTAAAAATGTTTGTTTCTATGAATGTATTTAAATAAGTATATATGTATGTTCCACATCTCCTCCTAACCACTGGACCGACTTCAACCAGGCTTTATAGACATATCGTTTACCGTCTGAAAACAATCAGTGTAGGGGTAAGAACCATTCACCTATCAGAGGGGTGGAGATGGGAGTGAAAATACAGTGTATCCCACGACGCGATAATATCTATAGTTTAGTCATCCAGTATTTGAGAATGAGAGCCCTTAGAGACTTGCAACAAACTTCAAGCATAATTTCACACGTTTACGTAACTTTTTGTCGCTATTGACACACACAAAATGATCAAAGAAAAAAAAGTTTGCCGCTCACTACATTTCCGCTGCTCATGCAGTAGAACTAACATATGTATCGTGGCGTTTTAAAATATTACCTCGTTTCTACTAGCTGTCCTCGCGACATATTTTGCAGACAGTATGCACATGCACCACTGAATTTACCATAAAAATTACGTCATTGTTCGACTCATGGGTCAGGACATACGACGTCGTAAACAGTGACTGCGTGAAAAACTACCACATCATGGAAGACGCTTAAATTGATTACTCCGTTGCTACTAAATCTGTTGCTAATTCATTTCGCAGACGGTATCTACATTTTCCGCTGAATGGACCTACAAAAACGTGTTATCGTACGACATATAGTTCTGGACATATGACTTCAAATACTCACATGCGTGAAAACAACCACATCATGCATGGCGTTTTATTTTGTAGCTCCTTTGCTGCTGATTCTATTCGGAACACATTTCGCGGACTGAGAGCTTGTATACCACTGAACGTGTCTACAAAAATATATCAATTTACGGCACATGGCTCAGGGAATATGACATCATCAGCAGCTCAAAAGTTTTCACAGAAAATATCTGCAGATGCTACTGAATGTAGCTAGAAAGCGTAAAATTGTACGACACATAATTCAGAAAATACGACGTCATAAAGACTGCCGCGTCGTAGATGACGTTTTAATTTATTGCTTCTTTGTTACTAACTCTATTCACAGTATGAGAATGCAGGCTTTCTCGGCGAATCTCGGTGATAGAATCTTCTAGAGTTGATAGCCGAGTCAATGAGTTCTTCTCCGGCAAAGTTTCAGGAAGTTTCTTACTTGCCATTTTCAGGCGAAATCACCTCGAGATTTTATCATGTACTCACAGTACAAAAACGGTTCAAATGGCTCTGAGCACTATGGGACTTAACATCTGAGGTCATCAGTCCCCTAGAACTGAGAACTACTTAAACCTAACTAACCCAAGAACAGCACACACATCCATGCCCGAGACAGGATTCGAACCTGCGACCGTAACGGTCGCGCGGTTCCAGACTGAATCGCCTAGAACCGCTCGGTCACACCGGACGGCACTCACAGTACGTTTAAGACAGTAGCCACACATAGAACTGGATGTACGTGCAAAATTATGTCATTTTTCAGCACATAGTTCAGGAGGTAGCACTCCGTCTTCAGGCCACGAGTGGCCTACCGGGACCATCCGACCGCCTTGTCATCCTCAGTGGAGGATGCGGAGAGGAGGAGTGTGGGGTCAGCACACCGCTCTCCCGGTCGTTACGATGGTATTCTTGACCGAAGACGCTACTATGCGGTCGAGTAGCTCCTCAATTGGCATCACGAGGCTGAGTGCACCCCGAAAAATGGCAACAGCACATGGCGGCCTGGATGGGCACCCATCCAAGTGCCGACCACGCCCGACAGCGCTTAACTTCGGTGATCTCACGGAAACCGGTGTATCCACTGCGGCAAGGCCGTTGCCAGTTCAGGAGGTATGACGTCATAAACATGAATCTGTGGGAAAATGTAATTGCAGGGTGAATTCGCTAGACATACGGGTGAAGTATGTGTACAAATACCTGTGGAATAGATTAAATGTGTGTGAAACGTATTTGAAGACGGCGTATGCGAGCAAAGACAAGAGTGAAAATCTAATCTTAAGCCCCTGGAGCGATTTTAATCGAATTTGGTACACATATTAGTTACATTCTGGAAAAAAATCCTACACTATGTGATCAAAAGTATCCGGACACCCCCAAAAAACATACGATTTCCATATCAGGTGCATTGTGCTGCCACCTATTACCAGGTACTCTATATCAGCGACCTCAGCAGTCATTAGACATCGTGAGATTGCAGAAAGGGGTGCTGCGCGGGACTCACGGACTTCGAAAGTTGTCAGGTGATTGGGTGTCACTTGTATCATACCTCTGTACGTGAGATTTCCACACTCCTAAACATCTATAGGTCCATTGTTTCCGGTGTGATAGTGAAGTGGAACGTGAAGGGACACGTACAGCAAGAAAGCGTACAGGCCGACATCGTCTGCTGACTGACAGAGACCACCGACAGTTGAAGAGGGTCGTAATGTGTAATAGGCAGACATCTATCCAGACCACCACATACGACTTACAAACTGTGTCAGGATCAACTGCCAGTACTATGATGGTCAGACGGGAGGTGAGAAAACTTGGATTTCATGGTCGAGCGGTTGCTCATAACCCACACATCACGCTGGTAAATACCAAACGACGCCTCGCTTGGTGTAAGGACCGCAAACATTGGACGACTGAACAGTGGAAAAACATTGTGTGGAGTGACAATCACGGTACACAATGTACCGATCGGATGGCAGGGTGTGGGTATGGCGAATGCCCGATCAACGTCGTCTGACAGCGTGTGTAGTGTCAACAGTAAAATTCTGAGGCGGTGGTGTTACGGTGTGGTCGTGTTTGTCATGGAGGGGCCTTGCACCCCTTGTTGTTTTGCGTCGCACTATCACAGCACAGGCCTACATTGATGTTTCAAGCACCTTATTGCTTCCCACTGTTGAAGAGCAACTCGGAGATGGCGATTGGATCTTTCAACACGATCGCGCGCCTGTTCATAATGCACGGACTGTGGCGGAGTGGTTACACGACAATATCATCTCTGCAATGGACTGGACTCCACTGAGTCATGACCTGAATCCTATAGAACGCCTTTGGGGTGCTTTCGAACGCTGACTCCGTGCCAGGTCTCATAGACCGACATCGATACCTCTTCTCAGTGCAGCACTCCGTGAAGAATAGGCTGCCACTCCCCAAGAAATATTCCAGCACCTGACTTAACGTGTGCCTGCGAGAGTCAAAGCGGTCATCAAGGCTAAGGGTGCGCCAACACCATTTTGAATTCCAGCATTACCGATGGAGGTCGCCTCGAAGTTGTAAGTCAATTTTAGCCAAGTGTCCGGATACATTCGATCACATAGTGTACTTGTGGAATAGATTAAATGTGTTTGAAATATATTTGACAGTCGCGTATGCGAGCAAAGCCACGAGTGATAATTTCATCCTGATCCCCTGGACCGATTTTTATCAAATTTGGGACCCATATTAGTTACAATTCAGAAAGAAATACTATATGGGTAAGAACCACCAGCCTCATACTGGGGTGAGTGTGATAACGGGGAGAAGGGTGGACGAGGAGATGGACAGACAGCGGGGGAGAAGAAGGACAGAGATGAGGCGGGGGGGGGGGGGGGGGAGGGTACGAGATGGACAGAGAGAAGGGGAGAGTGAACTGCACAAAGATAGAGAGATGAGAAGAGGAGAGAGAATGGGTAGGAGCAGGTGGACTAACAGAAGACTGCAATAAATACGTACCCGGACAACATCGGACACTCAACTGTTATTTTGTATTTGTCTTGATGAAATCTATTATTAACTTACCACACCATCTCTTATTAACGCAAGTATGATCCTATCTGGCATCAAACGATATTTATGACTGAACTGAGGATTTCTTGGTAGCGAGCACGCGGCGTGTTTGCCTTGTACGTAGAGTCACCGTGCGGATGTAGAAGTAACTGCAAGTGTGCTAAAAATGGTTCAAATGGCTCTGAGCACTATGGGACTTAACATCTGAGGTCATCAGTCCCCTAGAACTTAGAACTACTTAAACTTAACTATCCTAAGGACATCACACACATCCATGCCCGAGGCAGGATTCGAACCTGCGACCGTAGCGGTAGCGCGGTTCCAGACTGAAGCGCCTAGAACCGCTCGGCCACAACGGCCGGCACAGGTGTGCTCCAGGAACGTGTAACGGGAATTTTGCTATTCATGTTGTACAAGGTTAATGACCTGTAGACAATATTAAGAGTAACTGGAGACATTTTGCAGAATGTACAAGTATTTATAATTGGTATGCATGTGGCAGCATGATTACCAATATGTTCCAAAGCGCCGCGCATATAAACTGCGTTTTCCGGTGCTCATACATGGGGTTCTGTTGGTGATAAAAAGGGAAGGGCAAGTGTTTTGGTTATCCCTTGGGCTAGGGACCATTTGTATACCCAACACAAGGATCGTCTTAGTGTCACAATCCTACAGTACCGGAGCAAAGTACGAATGTGACACACTTCTTTCTGCTTAGGCAAATGGATTAAATCCGTTGTTTCTTTTTGCGCTTGATGTGGGCTACGGTGGGCTTGATGGGACTTACGGAGGCACAGTTATTTCACTTCCTCTTCCTCGGAAAACCCCAAAAAAGTGTTTTTCACTTTATTTTCGCTTTCAGCAGCGGACCGAATCTCAGAGGATTTCAAGACGGGCATGCCCAGCAAATGGTCGAAATTTTTACGATATATTCCAAAGATCCTTACCTCTAACAACACTGAAAATTTTCCTGACATGTTTATCCACTTCCCAGAGGCAAAAATTGAAAGCACCTTACTGTACACGTAAAATATGCCCGTAAAAATGAAATAGGTTGATTGGTGACGGGTATGTCGGTGATAAATCTGATCGGTGTACTCGTAAATGAATTAATGACTAAAGATACATTTGGGTAAATTCGTAGAGGATCCCTGACAAAGCTCCGCAAGATACGTTTTTCTCCACTTTCTCGCGTCAACAGCGGATCAAAACCCAGTCAAGGATTGTAAGAAGGCTATGCACGGCAATTTTTACAATGTAATTTTTACGGCTGTAATCTTTCGATGTATTCCTAAGATTTCGATCTCGAACAACCTTGAAAATTTTCTTGATATCTCTACCCGTTTTCGAGATACAGAGGTTCAATGTTATCCTATTTGCGCATGTAAAATACGCGCGTAAAATGCGGTGTGAGGCGGAAACGTAGTGTATAAAGGACGTAGCATGGGAAAATATGATGTAAAACGTTTTCATTATGATCAGAAAGATACTGTGAACTAAGTTGTAGTAATGAAGCAGATGCAAAACTTCGACGACGTAAAATCCGGTCTGAGGTGCAAAACTAGTTTAGCGTTATTTCGTTTTCATGTAAATAAACTACCGAAATCTTACTCATCCATCAAGTTGTTTTCACGCGATTGACACGCCATGCTGTTCCAAGAAAAGTAAGGAAACCAGTGGAAAAATGCTCCTAACGCAGCACAAAAAAAGCCAGTATGCTCTTCTTTATGAAAAGACTGACTGAAAAGTGGGATACCAGACGCCTCATTTGACTTTCCTCAGCACATTTAAAAATGTGTGCAAAAATTATTGGCATGCAAATATATTCGCGCTTTTTTTGCTGAGCGGGGAAGAGACGGAGAAATTGTAAATACTGGATGTAGTTGTGGTAGAGAAAGAAATAGACAATGGGAGAGAGGTGCACAGTGGCAGTGGAACTTAGTAGACAGTGAGAGAACAGTGCTAGCAAAAGACAGAGAGACAGTGCCTGTGGGAGAAGAACGAAGGGAAGGAGAAAGTGGAAGTCGGTGAGAGTCAATGAGTATGCGAGAAAGAGTTTAAGACAACGACAATGAGAAAGAAAGAGACAATAAGAGTGAGAAGAGACAGCAGTAGTGGGAAGGAATGAATGACACAACAGCAGTAAGAGAGAGCAAGAGGTAGACAGTGACGAGAGGGGGTGGGGGGGCAGTAGTAGTAGTAGGACAGAACGAAGGAGACTGCAGATGTGAGACAGGACACAGTGACAGCTGGAGAGCCATAGAGAGATAATGACAATGAGTTGGGGCGAATTAATGAGTGTGTTTGGGCAATTGGGAGTGGATGGGCATGAGAGATAGCGATGGACTAGTGCATGTGATCGAAGTAGTTAGGGCAGCTTGTACGAGCGAGAGGTGGGTTTCATGTTAAAAAGAGAGCGAATACGTTCGCATGACAATATGTATGCGAAAATTTTTAAAGGTGCTCTGGAAGCTAGAATCAGGCAGCTGCTATGTCACATTTCTCTTATGAAGTGCTCTCTGAAAAAATGCACAAACATTCAGTTAGAGCCGGCCGGAATGGCCGTGCGGTTCTAGGCGCTGCAGTCTGGAACAGAGCGACCGCTACGGTCGCAGGTTCGAATCCTGCCTCGGGCATGGATGTGTGTGATATCCTTATGTTAGTTAAGTTTAATTAGTTCTAAGTTCTAGGCGACTGATGACCTCAGAAGTTAAGTTGCATAGTGCTCAGAGCGATTTGAACCATTCAGTTAGATGTTTACAAAACTTTAAAATGATTCAAAAATTGGCAACTTGCTTTAAATGTTCAGAAATGCAAAACTGTGCACTTCGTAGAATATAAAAGGACATTACCGCATGACTTCAATATCAGCTACACTTGGACTCAGTCAGCTCATAAAAATGTCTGGGACTATGAATTTTTGAGTATATGCTGCGAAATGATCACACAAGTTTAGTTGTAGGTAAAGCGTGCGGTAGGATTCGGTTCATTAGTCGAATACCCGAAAAATGAAATCACTCTAAGATAGAGAATGATTATAAAACATTCATACGACTTCTCCCAGAATATTGCTAAAGTGTGTGGCACTTATACCTTACACAACTGACAGGGCCACTGAAAGTGTGCAGAAATGGGTTAATATCAAGTTCACAGGTATTTCTGGCTCAAGGAAGAATGGCACTGAAATGCTGAGGAACCTGATACTACGGACGCTTGAGGATTGATGTATACTACACTACAAGAATCTACATAGAAAGATCAGGAACCACAGCTGAGTGAGGAATTGAAGAATGTGCTACAGTGCCTTGCTTATCGCTATCGTAGGGACCAGAGAGACAGGTTTACGGTGGCAACAATGTGTAAAAGGTAACCGAAGCACTAGATGTTTCCGCGCCAGACACGCATGCGGAACGGGAGGGCAAATCCAATGTGTGGAAAAGTGGATGTATCTGCTGCAACGCATTTCACAGTGGTTAGTAGTGTATGGATGTAAAGATAGATGTAGAATATTTCAAAATGGAGGCATGGCCAGAGTGCAGAGTATAGGGAAGGCGTTCGCAGTGGCTTGGTGCGCTTTTAAATTAGAATAGTCAGTTACAGTCTACGTGGTACACACGCCTACTTTCAAAATCATCTCAATCATGGATATCATCATCGAAATTATCATCTTCAAGGATTAGGTCTTTTGCTTTGTTCCGCCTCACAGTTGGTCAAGCCTTCGCTTTAAAGGACTTCCAAAGATTTTTCTTTCTTGTTGCTTTATACAGTATTGAACCTACAGTTATCCTATTATTAGACACAGGTTGGACACAGTGTTTCCAGCTTACTCTGTGTTTTTCAGTTATAGTTGTAGTGAGTTCTGCGTTTAGTTCTTGTCTTTAGTGTTCCTTTTATGGTGGAGTAATGAATAATCTACTACAAAAAGGAGAAACTTCTTCTCTGAAAACTCGATTTGTCGTAATTTATCGGATATTAGGATCCGATATTCGCCACCTTATAGCAGCTAAGGTAAGGTTATTACACTGTAAAGTTTAATGAACGTTTCTTTCCATCCGTTATTTTTTAATGTACGTTGTATGGTTACACAGAAATGTCTAAATATGTTCACTTTCAGCTCGACGCCACCTGACTTGGAAAACATAAAGATATTTACACTCTCTTATTCAATTACACTGAAGAGCCAAAGAATCTGGTACACCTGCGTAATATCGTCTAGGACCCCGCGAGCACGCGGAAGCGCTGCAACACGACGTAACACGGGCTCGGCTAATGTTTCAAGTAGTGCTGGAAGGAACTAACATCATGAATCCTTGAGGGCTGTCCATAAAACCGTAAGAGTACGAGGGGGCGGATATCCCTTCTGAACAACACGTTGAAGGCACGCCAGATATGCTCAATAATGTTCATGTCAAGGGAATTTGGTGGCCAGCGGAAGTGTTTAAACTCATAAGAGTGTTCCTGAAACTACTCTGTAGCAATTCTGGACGTGTGGGGTGTCGCATTGTCCTGCCGAAATTGCCGAAGTCCGTCCGCATGCACAATGGACATGAATGGATGCAGGTGATTAGATAGGATGCTTACGTACGTGTCACCTGTCAGAGTGGTATCTAGACGTATCAGGGGTCCCATGTCACTCCAACTGCACACGCCCCACACCATTACAGAGTCTCCACGAGCCTGAACAGTCCCCTGCTGACATGCAGGGTCAATGGATTCATGAGGTTGTCCCCATGCCCGACAATTCCATCTGCTCTAGACAATTTGAACAGTGCTCGTCAGACCAGGCTGCTGCATGTTTCCAGTCATCAACAGTCCAATGTCGGTGTTGACGGGCGCAGACAAGGTGTAAAGCTTTGTGTCGTGCAGTCATTAAGGGTACACGAGGTAGGCCTTCGGCTGCGAAAGCCCATATCGGTGGTGTTTCGTTGAATGGTTCGCACGCTGACACATGTTGATGGCCCAGCATTGAAATCTGCAGCAATTTGCGGAAGGGATACTCTTCTGTCAGGGTGAACGATTCTCTTCAGTCGTCGTTAGTCTCGTTCTTCCTGGATTTTTTTCCGGCCGCACCGATGTCGAAGATTTGATGTTTTAACGCAGTCCTGATTTTTACGGTACACTCGTGAAATGGTCGTACGGGAAAATCTCCATTTCATCGCTACTTTGGAGATGCTGTGTCCCATCGCCCGTGCCCCCACTACAACAGCACGTTCAGACTCATTTAGCAATCCGATCTAGCAACTGCGCCAGACACTTGTTGTCTTATATAGGCGTTTCCGACCACAAAGCCGTATTATGCCTTTTTACATATTTGAATACGCAGGCCTATACCAGTTTCTTTGGTGCTTCAGTATATTTGTCCATATACAAGAAATTTTGCTGTTATGCCTTCCAATACTTGAAATGTCATCGTTTTTGTTTTGTTTATTGATGTTTTCGTTGCGTATTTGGTAGTTGTTTGAGCTACTTACATACTGCAATTTTAATCTTACTTCAGTTTCTGCTATTATAAAATGACCGTCAACAAATAGTAGCGTCATGGAATTAAAATTCTCACTTCTTAACGTGTAGTATGATATAATCAAACATTTATGAATGATATCGTCACTGCAAGCACTGAAAAGTTTAGATGCTAGTGGGCAGCCTTGGTTGTTTGGCTGATTTCGGGGAAGGGACCAAACAGAGAGGTCATCGTTCCCTGTAGAGCCCTGTCTAAGTCCTGAATAACTGTCGGCATATTCTGTCCAATTCCTAGCAGTAGGGTTCTTCATTTAATTATTTTTGTGTAACGACTGTAATCAGAAGTGATGGCACTGCTACTTCCTTTAGTTCTTTCCGTAGAATTCTCCTTTTTCCCTCGTCAACTAGCTTTTCATAAATGATAAAGAACATAGTAAGCTGGTAATCTAAGGGCTCTTTTGTTTTCTCAGTTACCTGGGCCAAATTGAAAAGACAGTTATAACATGACCACGGATGCCACAGACAATAACATACACCGAGGTGTAAAACTAGAAAGAGGATAAATTTTGTTCCTAGGAAGTGTTATTAACACATATTATTGGAACCCTTAGTAAAGAAAAAGTGATTTAATTCGGCTTTTGAGGCAGCCTGTCTAATACTGCGTCAGTTGGCTTTTGATACAATATGGAACTTCTCGTAGACGGGAGCTGGTAACCTCAGACTCTGTATACGTTGGGGCAATCACAGGCTGCGCATTTCCCCTGGTGCAGAAATTGGCTACTGATTGGAAGTGGGATTTGTAGTCGGCTGCCCATTTCAAGCAGTGGACTGTGACGTCAGTCTCAAATACTGGAAACACATACATCTGCGGTCAGCGACCTGTGCTTCTATCGACAGTCCGCAACTGGGGAACGCGTGTTCAAACAGAACCGCAATTCGCGAACGCGTCCTGAATTATTCGCAGCAGGCGATCTGCGCTGGAGGAGTTGGTCCGTTTCCTCGCGTGCGGCGACCGGATGCCGCACGTAGGCAAGTGGAGGGTCTGCTGCCTGCAATATTGAAGAGAGCATCCGCACACACGTGCAACTACTCACACGACGGGGAAAGTCTGCGCACCCACACGCCGTTGCAGAATACTGACTTTGTGTAAAAGATCAAGAAATGCAGACGGGGGCCCTTTTTTTCGTTCAAGCTAGGCCCACATTCCAGCTAGCTGACTGGTGCAGGCTGTACGCCGGGCGTTTGGTGTCACTGATGGAGGAACTTGCAAGTTCTAACTACTGATAAGCAATTTCAAAACTCACGAAACGCTAAACCATAGGATCAACGCCTTGTTTTCTAATGGCATGTAAGCTTACATGGCAGATTGAACACATTTCGCAACTACATCTACATCTACGTGGATACTCTGAAAATCACACTTAAGTACTTGGCAAAGGGGTCATCGAACCATCTTCACAATAATTCTCAATTCTATTCTCGAATAGAGCACGGCAGAAACAAACAATTGTATCTTTCAGTGCGAGCTCTGATTTTTCTTATGTTATTGTGAGGCTCGTTTCTCTCTACGTAGGTCGGCGTCAGAAAAATATTTTTGCATTCGGAGGAGAAAGTTGGTGATTGAAATTTCTTGTCAAGATTCCGTTGCAACGAAAAACACCATTGTTTTAATGATGGCCACCCCAAATTCTGTACTACATCACTGACACTCTATCCCCTATTTCTCGATTATATAAATCGTGCTGCTCTTGTTTGAACGTTCTTGATGTACTCCGTTAATCCTATCTGGTAAGGGTCCCACGCCGGGCAGCAGTACTCCAAAAGAGGACAGACAAGCTTATTGCAGACAGTCTCTTCAATGGACCTGTTGTATCTTCTAAGTGTTCTGCCAATCAATTATAGTCTTTGGTTCGCATTCCCTACAACATTTTATATGTATTCTTTCCAATTTAAGTTGTTTGTAATTGTAATTTCTACGTATTTAGTTGAATTTAGAGCCTTTACATTTGATTGATTTATCGTGTAAGAGAAGTTTAATAGAATCCTTTTAACGCTCATGATAGGTGACCTCACATTCTTCATTATTTGGCGTCAATTGCCAATTTCCGCGCCATACATAAATCTTTTCTAAGTCGTTTTACAATTTGTTTAATCTTCTGATGAGTTTTAGTAGACGATAAACGACAGAGTCATCCGAAAACAACATAAGACGGCTGCCCACATTGTCACCTAAATCATTTATATTGAAAAAAAAAAAGAAACAGCAGAGGGCTGGAACATTAGCTTGGGGAACACCAGTAATCACTTCTGTTTTACTCGACGACCTTCCGTCAGTTACTAAGAACTGTGGCCTCTCTGACATGAAATCACAAATCCAGTATCATAAAAGACAATATTCCATAAGCATGCAATTTGATTTCAAGCCGGTTGTTAGGTACAGTGTGAAAAGCATTTTGGAAATCTAGAAATATGGTATCAATTGGACACCCCTTGCCAACTGCACTCAACACTTTGTGTGAGTAAAGAACTAGTTATGTTTCACTTGAATAACGTTTTCTAAATACGTGTTGATTGTGCGTCAATAGACCGTTCCCTTCGAGGTAATTCATAATATTCGAACACAATATATGTTCCAAAATCCTGCTGCATATCAACCTTAATTATCTGTGCCTGTAATTTAGTGAATTACTCCTATTGCCTTTCATGAATATTGGTGTGACCTGTGTAACTTTCCAGTCTTTGGGTGGGGATCTTTCGTCGAGCGAGCGGTTGTACGAGACGGGTAAGTATGGAGCTGTTGTATCAGCATACTTCGAAAGGAACCTAATTAGTATACAGTCTGGATCGGCTTTTACTAAGTGATTTAAGTTGGTTCACTACTCCGTGGATATCTACTTCTAAGTTACTCATGCTAGCAGCAGTATTTCATAAACATAGAGTCCAGGCTATCTGCAATCGAATGAGACTAGTGCTGATGTACGCCTTCGCCAGCACACCGGTCGGCACTAGGAAACATTGTATATCAGGCGGTGAACTAGGCGCACCTATGACAGGAGAAGACCAAGATACGCCCCCCGAGGCCACGCGCCGCCAACGCCCCCTGGGCAGCGTGCATATAGGCCACCGCCGCCGCCGCCGCCGCCGCCACCGCCGCCGACGACGACGACCGAGCTGTTTCAATCTCTCAATCTCAGTACCTCAGTACCTCAGTACGTCGCATCGGTACTCAGTTCGCATTGCACCTCAATACGTCGCGGTGTGCTCTGGTCTTCCACTCGCAACTTAGCCAGTCATTGTATATAGGGTCTCTCACCCAGCTCTGCCACCTCAAATATCTCTGGAACAACAACAGATATTCAAAAACGGTTTTCACCAGCATGAACTTACGGCAGGGGCTTAGAAAACCAAATACTAAGTGAAATTTTAAAACGTAAACAAATACTAGCTTGAACACCAAATTTTGTATTTTTAAATAGACACCCCCTATTATTTCGTATGCGACCAATAGCATGAAAAATCACAAAAATAGTGGCGTTGGTTGCATCGCATCACGTCAATTACATCCAGAGAAATTACAAAGCGGGAATGACTTTGAATCCCGCATCGCATTCTGTCGTTCTGTACTTGTGCAGTTGCAAGATAACCCCGTATTCCTAAGCAATACGTTGTTTACGGACGAGACTTCATTTACAGATCACGGCAATACGAATCTGCGGAAGATTCACTACTGGTCCTTGCAAAATCACCATTCGATTCGCCAAGTTGCTCATCAACGACAGTGCAGTGTCAGTGTTGCTAACTGTGTTGTAGGTCCCTATTTTTACAGTTGATTATTGAATGGACAGCAGTATGCATCATTTCTTCAACACACACTAGCGCTCCTCATGGAGGATCTAGGATTGGAAACTCGTCTATCAATGTGGTTCCAACATGATGAATGTCCCGTAAACAATGCAAACGTTGCCACAGACGTTCTAGAGGCGACATTTCCAAATAGGTGGATGGGGCGGGGAGTTACTGTGCGATGGCCAGCACGGTCCCCCGGCTTAACGTCATTAGACTTCTTTCTCTGGGGCGCAGCGAGAGATAAGAGTGTATCAAGAACCCCCAACGACAGTAGAGGATATGCAACATCGTATTACTTCTGCGTGTGCATCTACATCTACATCTACATTTATACTCCGAAAGCCACCCAACGGTGTGTGGTGGAGGGCACTTTACGTGCCACTGTCATTACCTCCGTTTCCTGTACCAGGACGACTGCCGGAAAGCCTCCGTGCGCGCTCGAATCTCTCTAATTTTGCATTCGTGATCTCCTCGGGAGGTATAAGTAGGGGAAAGCAATATATTCGATACCTCATCCAGAAACGCACCCTCTCGAGACCTGGACAGCAAGCTACACCGCGATGCAGAGCGCCTCTCTTGCAGAATCTGCCACTTGAGTTTGCTAAACATCTTCGTAATGGTATCACGCTTACCAAATAACCCTGTGACGAAACGCGCCGCTCATATTTGGATCTTCTCTATCTTCTCTGTCAACCCGACCTGGTACGGATCCCACACTAATCAGCAATACTCAAGTATAGATCGAACGAGTATTTTGTAAGCCACCTCCTCTATTGATGGACTAGATTTTCTAAGGACTCTCCCAATGAATCTCAACCTGGGACCCGTCTTACCAACAACTAATTTTATATGATCATTCCACTTCAAATCGTTCCGTACGCATACTTCCAGATATTTTACAGAAGTAACTGCTACCAGTGTTTGTTCCGCTATCATACACTAAAGGATCCTTCTTTCTATGTATTCGCAATGCAATACATTTGTCTATGTTAAGGGTCAGTTCCCACTCCCCGCACCAAGTGCCTATCCACTGCAGATCTTCCTGCAATTCGCTGCTATTTTCTAATGCTGCAGCTTCTCTATATACTACAGCATCATCCGCGAAGAGCCGCATGGAACTTCCGACTCTATCTACTAGGTGCTGTAATATCTGTAGAAACTCTACAGTCAGTGCAACACTCTCTCGTTACCAGTCTGCAAACATGTATTGATGCAAACGGAGGGCATTTTGAACATATGTTGACGTGGCACAGTTTCCTTTGGTCAATATGTGGGTGTATTTTCTATTCTGAATGTAACGCACAACAATACAGCTTCTGTGGGCGACAGGGCACTAGTAAATGTGTTTAGCAAAGTGAATTCAAGTGTGTTATCTCTAATTGTAGCTCTAGTTGTCATTTTGCTGGAATAAACACACATTTATAATTTGAAAAGCATAACTTTGCATTGGACGTGTTACTTGTTCATTTTTGTGGATTCTGCATACATTCCCATTGTGTGAGCCCCTGACACAAGCAGCGTGAGGTGCACGCTTGAATCTCAGGACGTGCGCTAGCTGTGCACTTCATTTATTTCAAACGTCAACTTCGCTTCACAATTACTCGGGATGTAATTGACGTATTGCGATGCAACCGACTTCATTATTTTTGTGGTTTTTCCTGCTATTGATCGCATACAAAATAATAGGGGGGGGGGTCTATTTAAAAATACAAAAATTTGTGTTGAAAATAGTATTTTTT
The DNA here is from genome assembly GCF_023864345.2 of Schistocerca serialis cubense. NCBI lineage: Eukaryota > Metazoa > Arthropoda > Insecta > Orthoptera > Acrididae > Schistocerca > Schistocerca serialis. The sequence goes on along the minus strand of NC_064641.1, from coordinate 144,886,003 downwards.
ACGTTTTAAATTTTCGCATAGTATTTGGTTTCCTAAGTTTCTGCCGTGCGTTCATGCTGGTGAAAACCATTTCTGAATATCTATTGTTATTCCAGAGATATTTGAGGTGGCAGAGTTAGGTGAGAAACCCTGTATAGTTGTGAGATGGACACGGGCAATATTCAAGAACAAGTGCATGTTATTCGATTGCTGTTAACCATAGAACTTCAGATTGGACATCATTGAAGTTAAACACTCAGTTGGTTCCTGTATTTTAAGCACGAGTGCATTTTGTGTTGAAGTGAAAGGACACCAGCCACCTACCTATCATATCACCCTCTCCTCATCCAGCCAGGAACCATGAAACATTACAAGAGGGCATAGCCACAACAAGACTGGTCAATTATGAATGATATGCTAAAACATCGTTTCTTCATTATCCAAATTGCACCAATATTTGTATGTGTAAGGTGCAGTCAAATGAAAACGAGACAGACTATATACCGACCATGACGCGGACGTTGGCAGTGAAGGCAGGTATGTGAACAGAAGTGACCTCTAGTGGAAATCAGGAAGAAACAAGGCGTACAATCACTGCTGTGCCACTTGTCTGTTAAGACGAGCTCTGGGACAATGAGATATATGGGCCCTGTAACGAACTTGTGACGTTACACTAGTCGCCTTATTCGCCACACTTCCCCCTCGGCTCCGTGCAGGGCGAACGGGAAATGAATATTTGAAAAGATGCCCAATAGAGGTCTTAATTTTTTTGTTTGATATTGAGAACTTCCAAGCTTTTAAACAAGCAGTAAAGAATTATTAAATTCGTCTGAAATAGTTAACCGCTCCCCGCCGGAGACGGCTGCTGACACTCGTAAGACCTGTAGTGTCACGTGATGTGACGTACGCGCCACGGCCTGTCTTCATCGTGGGCCTCGGACGCGCTCGACGTGAACTCAGCGAGTCGACTGTGCGTCAGACTACACTATGGAGGCCGGGAAAAAAGATCAACGAGGTGTAGTGCGATTTTTGACTACGGCAGGAGTGTCACGAAGTGAAATTCATGCGAAAATGTCTACTGTATAATGCGAATACAATACAGGGTGTTTATAAATGAATATCGGGGTTTTAACGCTTTATAACATTTATTATATTAAACTTACAGATATAAATGATATCTAAAATGAAAGAGCAATTTAAACAGCTATACCAAGAACCTTATAAATGTTCAATGTGAGCACCATTTGTCACATGGCACACATCAAGTCTACAGCCGAGTTCTTCCCACACGTTGACAAGTGTGTCTTCAGTGATTGTAGCGACAGTTGCTTCAATACGGTTTCTTAATTCAGGGAGGTCTGTTGGTAGCAGAGGCAGGTACCTACGATCCTTGATGAAGCCTCATAGGAAAAAATTGCATGGCGTTAGGTCGGGTGAACGTGGAGGCCATGCAAAGTAAGTCCTGTCATTGGGTCCCTTGCGGCCTATCCAGCACTTGGGTACCAATCGCGTACTTCGCTATGCCAGTGAAGAGGCGCATCATCTTGCTGGCTCATCTTCTTCCAACTGAGAGAAGAGCCATTGCTCTACTGAATCAAGGTAAGAAGTGCCAGTTACAGTAGGTTCACGAAGAAAAAAAGGCCCATAAACTTTCCGCTGGGATACGGCACAGAAAACCGTCAGTTCAGGGGAATCTCGTGGCAATTGTACCACTTCGTGAGGATTTTCTGAGCCCCAGATTCGCACATTGTGAGTGTTAACATGTCCACTAATGTGAAAGGTCGATTCATCACTGAAGACAACATGATCCAGGAAATCTTCATCATCGTGAAACAACATTTCGTTTGTGAAATTGGCACGTAATCCATGGTCTGCTGGCTTCAGAGCCTGTAATAACTGTCAATGCTAAGGACGTAGTTGTACGTATTTTCTTAAAACTTTCCAAACAGTCGACACGGGAACTTGCACTTCACGACTAGCCTTCCGGACTGATTTCTTTGGGCTACGAGTCAACGACTATCTCACTCGCTCAACAGTGTTTTCACTAACTTTTGGTCGTCCTGTGCTCTTCCCTTTAAAAAGGCAGTCGGTATCTTCAAATTGATGATACCATCTACGACTGTTGTTATCAATTGGAGGATCACAACCGAACTTCAGCCGTAAAGCAAGTTGCACAGTAACCACAGATTCGGTCTTTGCAAAATGCAAAACACAAAACGCTTTCTGTTCACTAGTCGCCATCTTCGCTACTACCGCTGTCTAGCGGACTGCGGCGGAAACATTGCGCGCTGTGCATAGGCACTAGTACCAAACACAACTGTTTTGGTTGCTCTTTCATTTGACATATCATTTATAAGTGCAAATCTAATGTAATAAATATTATAGAGCGTTAAAACACCGATATTCATTTATTAACACCCTGTATGTCACTGTGTTTTTGCGTGGAATAAACGATTTCGAGAAGGTCAAGTGTCACTTAAAGACAGCAGTCGACCAGGAAAGGCTCATCACGTAATTGCACCCTCTGTTATTGCAGCGGTGGATGCTACCTTCAGAAATGACAGACTGTGGATGGTAGAATACGAGACCTGTCCAGAAAGTAGGTTCCGATTGATCGCGAAATGGAAACCACAGTGAATATCAGAAATGTTTTATTTGTAACAGTTAGCTACACCTTCCAGCTACGTTTCTACGTAGTCGCCGTTCTGACTCAGACATTTGTCGTAGCGTTGTGCCAACTTTTCAATACCCTCATCATAGAAGGCAGCCGCCAGTGTTTTCCGCCAATTCTCCACGCTGGCCTACAGCTCGTTGTCTGTGCCGAAATGTTGTCTTCATAGACAGCGGTTCATGTGACCAGAGATGAAACACAGAGGGAGACAATTACGGGCTGTATTGTGGGTAATGAAACATTTCCAATTGTAAACGATACAGGAGCATCTTCATTGCCCCTGCAGAATACGGCTGAGAATTATCTTGAAGAAGACAGTTATGTAATGTTGGCTGCATAGCTTCAGGCGAAATTTCTCACCAGGCCCTTGTACTTGGCGGGAGACACTATTTTCTAGACATGTTTTCGTGCTCACTGTGAGCTCAGGAACGAGGAGAGCGACGTAATACTATCTTGGGTCATACTAGAGACGCTCCCCAACACATCTGTGCAAAGCTTTATCGGATTTTCGTAGTCTTTTCCAGTTCGCTACCGATAGGAACTTACTTTCTGGACGCCCCTCGTATATTCGGCTCACGTTGGGCACCAAGCACGGTACGGCTAGCGCCATTACGAGACACTATCTGATGTCCTGGAAAATTTGTGATCATTGGATTCTATACAGCCTGTCACCGTTGCTGAACTATGACGACATCACTGTAGCACCTTGGACGGTGTCACGATGAAGAATATCGTTTCCTGTCCATATCGTCGCGGGAGATGAAACATGGTGTCATCATTTCGGGCCGGAGGGCAGGTGCCACAACCGACAGTAGAAGAACGTGGATTCATCCCCACCGAAAAAATCCAGAACCTAACACGCTATCTCTGGGAAAGTCACAATGATCTTTTTCTTTGATCGCAAGGGCCATCTGCTCATTGACTTTCTGGAACACGACGCCACAATTAATGCACAGCGGTACGTGGGAACTTCGCAAAAATTGAAGTGTGCCATCAAGTCCTAAATCCCAGGAATCATGACGGATGGCACCATACTCTTGCGGGATAATGTCTGCCCACAATTACACAGGGTTGTATCGACTATGGTGCGGTAGTTTCTCTGGGAAATTCTTAGACATCCTCCATAGACTTACTCGCTACCCTCGGAGGCGGCTGCTGGCACTCGTAAGACCTGTAGCGTCACGGCCACGCGAGATTAGCCGAGCGGTCTAGGGCGCTGCAGTCATGGGCTGTGCGGCTGGTCCCGGCGGAGGTTCCAGTTCTCCCTCGGGCATGGGTGTGTGTGTTTGTCCTTAGGATAATTTAGGTTAAGTAGTGTGTAAGCTTAGGGACTGATGACCTTAGCAATTAAGTCCCATAAGATATCACACACATTTGAACATTTTATTGTAGCTTCAGGTACGCGCCACGACCTGTTTTCCTCGTGGGATTCTGGCGCGATTTCCATAGCTCTAAACCCATGAAGAAAGACATTCGCGGCCGCTGATTTGCTTCGGATGAAGAAGTGCGCACCCAGCTCCAATCATGGTTCCATATGCAACCACAAACAGTTTTCCATGAAGACAGTGACCAGAATAAATGTATTAACAGATATCGACGCTACTTTTGAAATAACTGTTTACTTACTGTTTTTCCATCTGTCACGTTTCATTTGACTGTCCCTTATGGCTCTATTATCAACATGCTTCAGTAATAAATCAAATGATACGCTGTAAATAGTCTTGACGGGTGTGCCGCCGGATGACGTGCAAATCCCACAATATTTCTTTGGAGCAACTGTCCGACATCATCAGGTGGTTGAACCTCGCTGGTGGCTAGGTACGACTGACAAGATCCGCATGACGACGCCGCTGTATGTAGAGCACGCGCGTGCAGATTGCGCAGGGGCGGAAACCACGCATGCGCAAAAACTTGCAGATAGATGGCGCCAGACTCAAACGCCCTCTGCCGGGAGACAAAGAGCGGCCGTTCTGCGCGTGAGCTGACGCTGTGTTTACTAACATGCTGCCAAAGTTATGACGGGTCTATTATCGAAAGATTTTTGCTTTCTCGTCGCAGCAGCCAATGCAGGGTTCCAGGCTGTACTCAATTGAAATCTCGCATCCCTGTTGATAAGGTTATCAGCTGTACGGATATGTATTGCCTCCTTAATGACGCAATCCCAGAAAGAGGATGCTGGGGATAAAACTTCCGTCTTTTCATAAATGAGGTGTTGTCCTGTGTTCAGACAGTGTTCGGCAATTGCCGACTTCTCCGGTTGGCGTAGGCATGTATGACGCTGATGTTCATCGCAACGTTCTTGTACTGTGCGACATGTCTGACCTATATATGCCGCCCCACACTGACAAGGAATCTTGTACACACCACGTTTCCTCAGACCGAGATCGTCCTTAACCGAACCTAACAGGTTCCTCAGTTTTGCAGATGGTCGGAAAACACACTTGATGTCATATCTTTCGAGGACTCTTCCGATTCTTGACGACATGGCGCCAAAGTACGGCAAGAAGGGCAAGGTGGTGGGTGTCTTCGTATCTTCATTCTGCTCCACAGATTGAACTTGCTTGGGCCTGAATGCATTACGTATTTGTCTCTCAGAATAACCGTTTTGACGGAAGACTGTCTTCAAATGTTGCATCTCACTCGGCAGGCTTTCAGAGTCAGATACCACACGCGCTCTATGAACTAGCGTACGTAATGCACTACCGCATTGTGCTGGATGGTGGCAGCTTGTGGCCTGCAATTATAGATCTGTATGCGTTGGCTTGCGGTATACGCTGTGTCTCAAGGTTCCATCTGCTTTCCTTCGTACCAAAGCATCAAGAAAATATAGAGTGCCATCTTTTTCCACTTCCATAGTGAAGTTAATATTCGGATGGAGCGAATTTAAATATTGAAGAAACGTAGGTAGAGTATTCAGTCCGTGTGGCCACCCCACAAACGTATCGTCAACATACCGCAGAAAACAAGGGGGTTTGAATTAAAATGTGGGACAGGAGAATGCATTTTCAGCACACTGTTAGCAGCTTTTAAAAGTATGGCATTACAAATGATGTACTAAAAAACCACCTTGTAGGTACCGCAACAGATGGTGCCTCAACAATGTTTGCACCTTACAAAGGCGTAGCCGCTCTACTGCGTAGTGATTTACATAAGGATTTAACTGTCGTTCATTGTATGAATCACAAAATGGAATTAGCTGTCCACGATGTTATGAATGATGTAGCAAATGTATACCATATACAGTTTTTTTTTAGATTCCTTATATTCTGTGTTTTTTCGAAGTCCCAAAAATCAGAGACTACTACAAAGTGTTTCACAAGAATTAGCCTTGCAGCTATTAAAACTAGGCCGTATTTTTCGCGTACCTTGGGTTACTTCCACATTTAATGCTGTTCGAGCTCTTCTTGAAAGTCACAGTTCTCTTGTCCATCTTTTGGAAAAACTGAGACATGATGGTTCCCGATCAACTCAGGAGAGACCTGAATTTGAAGGTTTACTAAAACATCACACATAGTGGTTGCTTGCAATGGAATTAGTTATGCTTTATGAGGCCCTAGAAGTTCTGCAAGTATTATCATTCTTTATGCAGAACAGAAATTCTTCAGCCTTATAGCTAAACAGGAAATTGACGTGGCTATAAGAACTCTTGAAACACTGAAACAAATGACTCGCCACGAATTAGGATGATAGTACAAGAGTTGGAGGAAAAGCGCACATTCAAAGGGGTATTAATTAAAGAACCATCTTGTGATGAATATAACAGATTTCAGACATTTCGGAAGAAATTTTTTCGGTATTTGGTAGACAATATAAAAAACCGCTGTGAGGACCTGGATTTCTTTTCAGATGTAGCCGTATTAAATTCAGATACATGGCCTTCAGATGATGATGAACGTGTGTTTTATGGTGAAATGTCAATTTCTCACTTATGTAATAAAGTGGATTTTAAATTCCGTGAAAGCACGTGTGCGTCACTAGTTAAAGATTTTCGAATCTATAAAGAAAATCCTCAACACATGGCCAGTTCTGCGAAAGAACTTGTGAAAGCAATCGAAGTTATACCTATATCTACGGCTGAATGTGAACGCGGATTTAGTGCCATGAATTTAACTCTGACTGATCAGAGAAATCACTTACAAATTCCGACACTTTCAAATATACTTTTCATTTCAATAAATGGATCTCCACTGCATTGCTTCGATGCAGAAAAATTTGCAGCAAGGTGAATCAAGTCTCAGCACCATAGCGCCCTTGACAAACCAACAGGGAAACCCTCGAATCTTCAGGAGCCGTCTCATTCATCTCGTCTCTTCAACTAAACTCTGTAAGTTAAAATGACAATTATATACCGTAGTATTAGCTGAACCCGGCCACACGTTGCTGTGGATTTGTCATAATACGATGATTTAACAAATTAACTTTCACTTATAATTTCAGTGTTAAAATTAAGCACAAAACAACACAAAAATTTTAATTTTACATTTTATTCATCTCGTATTTTAGTATAGTTTGAGTATCGTATATTACATGAATCATTTACAAAGTTGTTAATTAACAACATATGAAGATTTATTAATTTTATAAATGAGGTAAATAAACTCGGCATTGCCCGGATGTCTCTACCTTCCCCTTATGTCCATCTCCTTCTTTTCCCACTCCCCATCTTCTCCTACCCTTCTCTCTGTCCATCTGCTTCTCTCCTCTATCACCTCGTACGCCCTCCGTCACTCTCCCCTTCACTAAGGTCAATTTCTCTCCCCCTCTAAGTCAATCTCCTCCTCCCCTCTCTTTCTGTCCCTGTGACATCCAACACTTATATATTGAAAGCAGTAATTTGCTTTTACATTTGACGTAAGGACAATGATGAATGTTTTTTGCAGTTGATGTATTCACTTCCAGTATTCGGAGGACACATAATTTGCACATGTTTGCCATATATGGCTCCTATGCAGTGAGGGAAATTCCACTTCACTTCGAAATTTCTTGTTACCTTCTGCCAGTCTTCAGTATCCTTTGGTATCTGAAAAGTAAAATATACTCATTACTTTCCCTATTTTTTCAGACTGATGACACAGTGGACACAGTATCAAAAGATGACGGCGATGTAGCTCTTGAAGAACATCTACCTCCCACATATGTCTAGCACATATTTTCAGATGTTCTTTTTAAAGTGGCCTTGGGGGAGTATGAACAGCAAACTCCGAGCATCGAAACATTTGTTGCAGAACCTAGCTGTGAAATTGTATATGTGGTCAATAATAATTGTGACGAATTTGTTCAAACAGAAACAGAAGAGTTGGAATTAATTCGGTTTTAGAAATGAGTATTTTAACAATTCTTTAATATCCATTTTAATTTGCTTAAAATGCCAATAAAACATTACTTAAATGAAATCAGTATTGAATGTTGCTTGCTTACCTTGATGTAATTCTTCAACACCAATGAAATAGCTTCACATACTGCTGGTACTATGAGGGAAATAGCATATTATGATACTTTAAATAAGCACATTAGTGACTTGTATGAATCGCCAGTGGCTAAAAATCGTGATGTGATGGCCCATAGAATTCTTGGTGAAATACTGTCTTGGCAGTTGTTATCTTTCTTTACAATAAGAGGTGTAGTTAACTGCAGTAAGTAATTAAAGTCTTCAGTCGACATTCTCGCAAAATTAGTAAATAACGCACCATCGTCTGCTTCTAGTTCCTAGGATAATATTTCGTGGACCTTCTTTAAATACTCTTCTCCGCCACCATCGTTTTCTTTTCCTTTGGTTTTCATTTCCGTTGTTAGCCGCATGTGCAAGTACCAAGTAGGCCGCCTCTGCGATCACCTTATCATCCATTATACTGCAAGACCAACAGATGTGTGGCACAAATTCTGTTGGTTTGGTATAAATTAACCTGCCTCATGCAACATACGCAGCAAGATGTTGCCTGTTGTAGCGCGCTACAATATGAGGCACATTTCCGTAGCATGCCACAATGTTGCAAGACGTCGCTCAAGCGTAAACGAGGCTTTAGAGCCAGGTCTGGCTCCAAGCGATTTTCACATGTTTGGACCCTTATCGGAAGCACCACAGGCAAAAAAAATTGAAAGTGATGAAGACGTCATTGCTGCGGTGCAAAATTGGTTACAGATGCAACTGAAAAACGTATTTTCTGATGAAATAAAAAAAAAAACTCGTAAAACGTCGGGAAAACTGCATTAAAGTCTAGGGAGGTTATGTAGAAAAATAACGCATGTTTCAGAATAAGTACAGCTTTTCACAAATGTGCCTTTACTTTTTGAATTCCCCTCGTATACCTGTATGTAGATTATTTTGTACATAAGCTTTACCTATAATGTACTTTTAAAGATAAGGGATGTCTTTTTTGGTAGTGCATACGCGTGAACAGTGAACATCTATTTATTAATAACTGTTTAACCATGGGTAACGCCACGGTCCAAGCTAGTAACATATATAATTATACTAACCCCCTAAGACATCCACCCGCCTCCCCCCACTGGTAAAAGCACAAATCGCACACTGACGCAATGACACAGAAGATAACATTACAGAGATTCGGGCTCATGCGGAGGCTTACCGAGGCCTGAGCTTCCCGTGGACCTATCGTGACTGGACACGGAACTCGGGAAGTAAAATACGCAAAGTGCCAATCGCCACACACTGTACTGTTGCTTGTGGGTTATGTACACTGCCAGAAAAGAGTTTAGTACACCATTTTAGAATTTCCAATTTATTCAAGACTTATTATTGCAACAGTGCATATACAGCAGATGAAATGATTACATTTACAGACCAACAGCGCAAGCGGTTCTGAGGTACAAGGCATCGAACATGCTGACACTCTCATATTAGCACTTGGTGTATCCTCCAGAAGCGACAACGCAGACGCTGACTCTGGCATTCAGTGGATCGGACAGATGCCGCATACTTTCCTGGAATACGTTATGCCACGGCTGCTCGACCTATTCACGTAGATCTGTAAGAGTTGTTGGTTGACGACTAGCACGATTCACATCTCGTCCCAAGTACCCCAAACGTGCTCGAGTGGAGACAAGTCTAGAAATCGTGCTTGCCGGGGAAGTTGCTGCATGTCTTGCAGGGCACGTTGAGTTTCATAGACAGCGAGTGAGTGAGCATTATCCGACTGGAAGAACACGTTACCTTCGTGTTGCAAGAACGGCAAAAGGTAGGGTCTAACAACATTTTGCACGTACCGAGCAGTGGTTAACGTACCCTCCAGAATCACCACAGGTGAACGAAGTTGTGCCTCATGACAATCCAGACCACAAGCTCTGGGGTGAGGTCAGTGTGTCTTGAACAGATGAACTCAACGAGATCGCGTTCACCAGGTCTACGTCATAAGCGCAAACGACCATCACTCGCGAGCAGACAGAATCTGCTTTCATCGCCGAAGACGATGGCACGTCATTCCATCTTCCAAGTGATCATCTGATGATACCAACCGAGTGGTGCACGTCGATGCTGAGGCGTGAGTGGAAGATGGACTAGAGGAGTGCGTGTCCATAGTCCCACTGCTAATAAACTGCAACAGCTCGTTTTGAGACGTGTGGGCTCACAAACCCTATTATATGTAGTTGTACAATCTTCCATCCCTCCCCTTGCAATACAACGATCCTCAGGGCATCTGTGCTGTGTGGAAATCCAGAACGTCGTGAATGGGTGTGAGAATTTCCACACGCTCACTGGTACCAGCATTGTAGTACAACTGTTGCAATACGTCCCATGTGTGTTGCAGTTCTCCGGATGGACCATCCCTCCACTCGGAAAGCCAGAATTTGACACCTTACAAACTCGCTCAGTTGGCTGTAGGAAGCACGATTGAATCTTCGTACCACAATTGCCTGCTTGCTTCACACGTTAGCACCACACTGAACCTTCTGGCTGCGAGAATTCCCTGTTAAAGGGTAGACACAGATGGCGCTCTGGCAGCTATGCCCCTACGCTCTCTGTTGGCTTACGAAGCTGAAAATATTGTCAGTACACCTACTATCCACCAAGCGGCATATGCTATCATCGTATCAAAATCGACGTCGTCTTTCCGGATGTACTACTTTTTTTCTGGCGTTATATATACATGTAGATACAGTATGCGGCAAAAAAAATGAAGCACCGAGAAGACATAGTCGGGTCGCAACGAAAGTTCGTACAAGTACAGACCATCAGCGTGTGTTTAAATTAGTGAGTTGTCGAGCTCGGTAGTTGCGGAGACAACGCGGGAGATGGGTAACTGAAGGGGTCCGGGTTCGATTCCCGGTCAGACAGGAGGGTTTCTCCGCACTAGGACTGGGTATTGGAGTCTGATCATCGTATCATCATCACTAACACGCAAGTCACATAAATGGAGTCTCTTTAAAAGACTTGCATTCGGCGGCGGGCCACCGCGCTACAGAGAGAGAGAGAGAGAGAGAGAGAGAGAGAGAGAGAGAGAGAGAAAGAGAGAGAATGATAGAGGTGCAATTCTCTGTGACAGGTAGAATGACCACCACAGAGTATACTAGTGTTCTCCGTGTTCATTGTTGTTTCCAGGTGTATTATGGTATGTAAAGGGCACGAGCAGCGTCAGATTTTGAGTGATCAACGCAAAGGAAAAGGAGGTGCCACGGACTCGTGAGAGATAGCGTTATTAGCTCCTGACGGAGACTGAGGGTGTATTCATTATGGTCTCCATTTGGGTGGTTAGTCGAATTGTGCAGTTCCCAGATTGATGGGACATTCGAGTGTGGCAGTGACAATGGGCCAATACTGGAGTGCTTAGTAACCTGACGGCTGCCATACTCGTCAAGCTGACGGTCTACTGCGTCCGACCATCGCAAGGGAGGTTCGTCGTATTGTGCACCAGGTACATCGTAATGCGTTCACATCGGTGCCTGCCATTTGAGAACTAGCAATGGGCTCTGCTAAGTTCTGTGTTATCCCACACAACTGGTCAGAGAAGGAGCAGTTGGACTGGACAGTTATCATTCCAAGAGCGGGCAGCCATTAACGTCACAAGTGGCCATGTCTTGAGTGGTGCCGCGAGTGGGAAGCATGGGGTGCTGGTGAATGGGGTTGCATTGAGTTTAGTGCCGAATGGCGGGGCTTCTGATGTCCAGAATGAATGGCTCTGAGCACTATGGGACTTAACATCTATGGTCATCAGTCCTCTAGAACTTAGAACTACTTAAACCTAACTAACCTAAGGACATCACACAACACCCAGTCATCACGAGGCAGAGAAAATCCCTGACCCCGCCGGGAATCGAACCCGAGAACCCGGGCGTGGGAAGCGAGAACGCTACCGCACGACCACGAGCTGCGGACCTCTGATGTCCATAGTCGGCGCCGACTTAGGGAGTAACCCCACTCTTCCAATGCTTTGGAGAGGCACAGCAGTATTACCCCTGGTGTCATGGTGTGGGGAACCATTGGGTGTGACTTCAAATCACGGCTGGTAATGATTATGGGAATTTTGACTGCACAATAGTTTGTCATGAATATCCTGTGTCTCTGTGTTTACCTCTGATGTGACAGTAACGCGATGACATTTTTCAACAGGCCAGTTCTCGTCCACATATGGCAAGTGCGTCTACGAACTGTCTGTGTCATGCTAAGGTTCTCCCATGGCCAGCAAGATACCCAGACGTGTCTCCAGTTGAATATTTGTGGGACCAGCTTGGATGCAAAACCCATCTCAGTGTCAATATCCAGGATATGCTCTGCCAGCTTCCCACAGGAGGGAATGCTAGGTCGTTATGATACACCCCCTAATCGAATAAGATCAGGAGAGCAATATCGTGGTGATAAATGGACTGATATTCCTAAGTTCTTTGTAACATTGTTTACTCACTGAAATAACAAAATGGTTCAAATGGCTCTGAGCACTATTGGACTTAACATCTGTGGTCATCAGTCCCCTAGAACTTAGAACTACTTAAACATAACTAATCTAAGGACATCACACACATCCATGCCCGAGGCAAGATTTTCATACTACTTCTCTACCATTCCACTCACGAATGGCGCGTGGGAAGAAGGAACACCTAAATCTTTCCGTTAGAGCTCTGATTTCTCTTATTTTATTATGATGATCATTTCCCCCTACGTATGTGGGTGTCAACAAAATATTTTCACATTCGGAAGAGAAAGCTGGTGATTTAAATTTCGTAAACAGATCCCGCCGAAAAGGAAACCGCTTTTGTTTCAGTGACTGCCAGACCAACTCGCGTATCATATCAGTGACACTCTCACCCCTATTGCGCGATAACATGGAACGGGTTGCCATTCTTTGCTCTTTTTCGATCTACTCCGTCAATCCTACCTGGTAAGGATCCCACAACGCGCAGCAATATTCCAGCAGAGGACGGACAAGTGTAATGTAGGCTGTCTCTTTAATGGGTTTGTCGCATCTTCTAAGTGTTCTGCCAACAAAGCGCAGTCTTTGTTTCGCTTTCCCCACAATATTATCTATGTGGTCTTTCCAATTTAAGTTGCTCGTAATTGTCATTCCTAGGTGTTTAGTAGAATTGACAGCCCTTAAATTCGTGCTATTTATCGTATACCCAAAATTTAGCGGATCTCTTTTAGTACCCATGTGGATAACCTCGCACTTTTCTTTGTTTAGTGCCAATCGCCCTTTTCGCACGATACAGAAATTCTCTCTTGATCATTTTGTAATTGGAATTGTTCGTCTGATGATTTTGGTAGACGGTAAGTTACAGCGTCCTGTGAAAACAATCGAAGGCGGCTGGATTATCACCTAGATCATTTATGTAAATCAGGAACAGCGGAGTCCCTATGACACTACCTTGCAGAACTCCAGGTATCACTTCTGTTCTACTCGATGATTTACCGTCACACTACGGACTGTGACCTCTCTGAGAGGAAATCACGAATCTAGTCACACAACTGAGACGATACTCCATATGCACACAATTTGATTAATAGACCGAGTGAGGAACGGCATCAAATCTAGGAGTATGGATTCGATCTGAGGTCCCTTGTCGAGAGCACTCATTACTCCATGGGAATAAAGAGCTATCTGCGTTGCACAAGAACTATATTTTATGAATCCGTCTTGGTAATGTGTCAATAAGTCATTTTCTTAAAGATGATTCATAATGTTCGAGTACAGTATATGCTCCAAAATCCTACTGCAAATTGAGGTCAGTGGTATGGGTCTGTAATTCAATAGGTTCCTCCTATTTCGTTTCTTGAATATTGGTGTGACCTGTGCTACTTTCCAGTCATTAGGAACAGACCGTTCGTCAAGTGAGCGGTTGTATATGATTCCTAAGAAAGGCGCTATTATATCTGCATACTTTGAAAGGAACCTGATTGGTATACCATCTGGACCGGAAGACTTGTCTTTCTTAAGTGATTTGACTTGTTTCGCAACACCTAATATATCTACTTTTACCTCACTCATGCTAACAGCTGTTCTAGTTTCGAATTCTGGAATATTTACTTCGTCATCTTTCGTGAAGGAATTACGGAAAAATGTATTTATTAACTCCGCTTTAGTGGCACCATCAACGGAAACATTTCCATCGCTATCGCGCAGTGACGGTATTGACAGTTTTTTTCCACTGGTGTTACGACCAGAATCTCTTTGAGTTTTGTGCCATATATTGAGACAATGTTTTATTGTGGAAACTATCAAAAGTATCTCGCATTGACGTCCGCACTACATTTCGAGCTTCCGTGAAACTTGGCCAGTCTTCGGGATGTTGCGTTCTTCTGAATTTGGCATTATTTTTTCGTTGCTTCTGCAACAGTGTTCTGACGTGTTTTGTGTACCATGATGGATCAGTCCCGTCTCTTATAACTTACGCGGTATGAATCTATCTATTGCTGTCGACGATACTGTATCTTTGAATTTGAGCCACATCTGGTCTACACTTACAATAAAAAAATAAAAAAAGGTACTGAGCACTATGGGACTCAACATCTGAGGTCATCAGTCCCCTAGAACTTAGAACTACTTAAACCTAACTACCCTAAGGACATCACACACATCCATGCCCGAGGCAGGATTAGAACCTGCGACCGTAGCAGTCACGCGGTTCCGGACTGAAGCGCCTAGAACCGCTCGTCCACCGCGGCCGGCTGCCTGCACTTACATAATTAGCTTGGAAGGAATGGAGACTCTGTTAGGAAGGCATCAAGCGAATTTTTATCTGCTGTGTTAAATAGATATACACTACTGGCCATTAAAATTGCTACACCAAGAATAAATGCAGAAGATAAACAGGTATTCATTGTACAAATATATTATACTAGAACTGACGTGTGATTACATTTTCACGCAATTTGGGTGCATAGATCCTGAGAAATCAGTGCCCAGAACAACCACCTCTGGCCGTAATAACGGCCTTGATACGCCTGGGCATTGAGTCAGAGCTTGGATGGCGTGTACAGGTACAGCTGCCCATGAAGCTTCAACACGATACCACAGTTCATCAAGAGTAGTGACAGGCGTATTGTGACGAGCTAGTTGCTCGGCCACCATTGACCAGACCTTTTAAATTAGTGAGAGATCTGGAGAATGTGCTGGCCACGGCAGGAGTCGAACATTTTCTGTGTCCAGAAAGGTCCGTACAGGACCTGCAACATGCGGTCGTGCATTATCCTTCTGAAATGTAGGGTTTCGCAGGGATCGAATGAAGGGTAGAGCCACGGGTCGTAACACATCTGAAATGTAACGTCCACTGTTCAAAGTGGCATCAACGCGAACAAGAGGTGACCGAGACGTGTAACCAATGGCACCCCATACCAGTATGGCGATGACGAATACACGCTTCCAATGTGCGTTCACCACGATGTCGCCAAACACGGATGCGACCATCATGATGTTGTAAACACAACGAGGATTCATTCGAAAAAATGACGTTTTGCCATTCGTGCACCCTGGTTCTTCGTTGAGTACACCATCGCAGGCGCTCCTGTCTGTGATGAAGCGTCAAGGGTAACTGCAGCCACGGTCTCTGAGCTGATAGTCAATGCTGCTGCAAACGTAGTCGAACTGTTCGTGAAGATGGTTGTCTTGCAAACGTCCCCATCTGTTGACTCAGGGATCGAGACGTGGATGCACGATCCGTTACAGCCATGCGGATAATATGCCTGTCATCTCGACTGCTAGTGATACGAGGCCGTTGGGATCCATCACGGCGTTCCGTATTACCCTCCTGAACCCAACAATTCCATATTCTGCTAACAGTGATTGGATCTCGACCAACGCGAGCAACAATGTTGCGACACGATAATCCGCAACCGCGATAGGCTACAATCCGACCTTTATCGAAGTCGAAAATGTGATGGTACGCATTTCTCCTCGTTACACGAGGCATCACAACAACGTTTCACCAGGCAACGCCGGTCAACTGCTGTTTGTGTATGAGAAATCGGTGGGAAACGTTTCTCATGTTAACACGTTGTAGGTGTCGCCATCGGTGGTGGCCTTGTGTGAATGCTCTGAAATGCTAATAATTTGCATATCACAGCACCTTCTTCCTGTCGGTTAAATTTGGCGTCTGTAGCAATTTTAATGGCCAGTAGTGTATTTTGCGTTTATTTTTAGTGGTTTTGGTTGTCAAAGCCCGATGTTTCATTTCGAGTTCTTCTGCTATTCTGGACAGTTCATTTTTTGTCCGGTGGTGTGTGCTGAAGTGTGGTGCGTCCGACCGAGGTCTTTTCGGCGAATACTCATTCCGGAGAGGAGGCCGCAGCCCTCCCCGGAGAGAAGAGGCTCGTACTCGCGGGATTAAGAGGCCCGTAAACCTCTGGCGAGTGGGGTCCGGCCGAGCGCACTGGGCGTGCCGTCCACTGTTCCTGCACTCCACTGTGCGCGGAGGCCGGCGCCCCTGGGCGCTGCAACCCGCGCAGCCCCGCTGCCGCTGTTGACTCAGGGATAGGCCGCCTAATGGCTGTGAAATCCCCGGCGCTGCGCGGCGCCTCAATGAGATGCTAGCGCGCTGGCCCGGTTGTGCCGGCGCCGTGTCGGCGCGGCGTCACGGCGCACACAGGGTGGCGTCCCGGCTGGCCGGCGGCAGGCGGAGCGCGTCTAAAACCCACCATGCCCCTCGACCCCGCCCCCCTGGGACCTGCGCGGGCCGCAGCCGGAATTCATTAGCGGCATTTATCCGGCCCCGCAGGGAGTCCGCGCCGCAAAAATGGAGGCGTCGCTGCCTTGTGGCAAATTCACAGGCGCTAGAGGCGTCCACCCGCGGCACTAGCACACACACACACACACACACACACACACACACACAAACACACACACACGACCCTCACAAGTGCTTTGTGAGTGCAGAGCGGAAACACAGAGGATGCCGACAAGAATATTTCCAAAGTGCAACAGGGGACTGAATTCTTCACAGAATAAGTGGTAGCTTTTTTCAGCGTTGGACTGCACCAACGCAAAACATACAGGAACATTCAGCTGCCCCTACTAAAATGGCTCTAAGCACTATGCGACTTAACTTCTAAGGTCATCAGTCGCCTAGAGCTTAGAACTAATTAAACCTAACTAACCTAAGGACATCACACACATCCATGCCCGAGGCAGGATTCGAAACTGCGACCGTAGCGGTCGCCCGGTTCCAGACTGTAGCGCCTAGAACCGCACGGCCACTCCGGCCGGCAGCTGCCCCTACTGTTGTCCTTTTATGCAATGTCCCATGTTACATGTATCCCTCAAAACCAACGTTCAAGATCTCCATACAATCTCGCTCGCTACGCGCTCATTGTCAAACATCCAGAAAAAATGAAAGGAATTTTCTTTTTAGGAAATGTAATGTACCGAGTGATCAAAAAGTCAGTATAAATTTGAAAACTGAATAAATCACGGAATAATATTGATAGAGAGGTAGAAATTGACACACATGCTTCGAATGACATGGAGTTTTATTAGAACCAAAAAAATACAAAAGTTCAAAAAATGTCCGACAGATGGCGCTTCATCTGATCAGAATAGCAATATTTAGCATAACAAAGTAAGACAAAGCAAAGATGTTGTTCTTTACAGGAAATGCTCAATATGTCCACCATCATTCCTCAACAATAGCTGTAGTCGAGGAATAATGTTGTGAATAGCACTGTAAAGCATGTCTGGAGTTATGGTGAGGCATTGTCTTTCAGCATCCCTAGATATGTCGGTCGATCACGATACACTTGCGACTTCAGATAACCACAAAGCCAATAATCGCACTGAAGTCTGGGGACCTGGGAGTCCAAGCATGACGAAAGTGGCGGTTGAGCACAGGATCATCAACGAACGACTCGAGCAAGAGATCTTTCACGCGTATATTTTGTGAACTTTTTTTTGGTTGGTTCTAAGAAAAAAAATGGCTCTGAGCACTATGGGACTTAACATCTATGGTCATCAGTCCCCTAGAACTTATACCTACTTAAACCTAACTAACCTAAGGACATCGCACAACACCCAGTCATCACGAGGCAGAGAAAATCCCTGACGCCGCCGTGAATCGAACCCGGGAACCCGGGCGTAGGAAGCTAGAACGCTACCGCACGATCACGAGCTGCGTTTGGTTCTAAGAAAACCCCATGTCATTCAAAGCGTACGTGTCAGTTTTTACCTCTCTCTCTACATTATTTCGTGGTTTATTACGTTTTCAAATTTATACTGACTTTTTTGATAACCCGGTAGTTTAATTTTGTATTGGGATACGTTTTCTCTATAGGCCTTGGTTTTCGAGTTAATCAAGAAAAACGTTGAAAAGTGACTTTCAATCACACCCCCAGCCCAACACCAAGCTTCCATCTGCCAGGATTTGTAGCGTGTTACTCATGGCACTCCCTCCTAGAACTACACAAAAATTTGCCGATGCAGAATTATTTCCAAATTACGCATTTTTTGGTATTGTTTGTGTTGTGACTTGGCAAGACAACCAAGCCATTATGAGATAGCCGAAAGGCACGCGTTTAAGCTCACGCAGGCTGGCGTGAGGTCTGGAAGAGTTAAAGGAGTTGAGTCTAGTAAAAAAGTACGTAGCTTCTGGAATACTTTACTTTAATCCATAATTGGTAAACATCGGTCTGACGGTTCATGCATCACAAGATAAATAGCAAATGATAATGGCGCCTTGCTACGTCGTAGCAAATGATGTAGCTGAAGGCTATGCTAACTGTCGTCTCGGCAAATGAGAGCGTAATTTGTCAGTGAACCATCGCTAGCAAAGTCGGCTGTACAACTGGAGCGAGTGCTAGGAAGTCTCTCTAGACCTGACGTGTGGCGGCGCTCGGTCTGCAATCACTGATAGTGGCGACACGCGGGTCCGACGTATACTAGCGGACCGCGGCCGATTTAAAGGCTACCACCTAGCAAGTGTGGTGTCTGGCGGTGACACCACAGTTTGACTGGCCTTATTAAGCTTAGTCGAAAACATTTATGTAAATTTGATCTCAAAATTTCGTTAATTTCAACAGCGTAAAATAAACAATTATGTCGCTGTATGCGTCAGGCCTTTGGACTGCGATGTTACTGTGGTTCTAAGTGTCAAGCTTGGATCTAACTGTCAACGAAATTGGTTTTAGCATAATGCTTACAAAAATAGTTTTTCTTTCACTACTCTCAAGGGCACGTTTAAAATAATAATGTTTACGAAAAGTGCGCTGGTCGCGAAATAGTCGCATCAATAGCGACCAAGAGAGGTGGAATATCAAGGACAGTTCGTGCAGTTGGAAATTTTTGTACAGTGTACAGTACGAATAACATACCATTAATTCTGACTGGTGACGGCTGGTTGTGGGGCTGGAGGTGCGTTTCAAGGCCACTTTCGTATGTTTTTCTTGAACAACTCGAAAACCGTGTTCTCCAGCGAAAACACATCCCAGTAAAAATTTTAATTGCATTAAATTTCCTGCAAATAGTTCTGTTCATATTTTCTGTAAACCAAAGTTTTGTGTGTAGCGAGCGAGAGAGTATAAAAACCCATTCTTGGTTTTTAAAGCCCAGATTTAACACTGCAGGTTACATAAAACGTCATTGGTAGGCGCGGCTGAATTACCCTGTATACATTAGTAACTGTTTCTTGCAAAATCTATTACATTGACGTTGAACCATGAGCCACACTGTGAACACATGTTCTCACAGTTTTTATGTTTGCGTCTACAATCACAGCAGTTTAGAGATTTGATTGGTTTTAGCAAAGACCGAGGTGATCAGTACCAGAGGAAACTTTTAGCTTGTATGATACTTTTGCTATACTGCATTTACAGTTGTTCTCATGCCTTTTCCTTTTGTACAGGAAATTTTTCGTTCACATTTTTTGTGATTAATAAACCGAATATAAGAAGCTTTCTGTGATTTTGTTATTTGTCAAGTGAAGTTCAGAAACATACCAACACTCTTATTCAATGGAAATGGAAGGTGGCTGACATCGAGAGTTGCCACTATAAAATTATATTATTCGAACAGTATGAAAGGTAAGCATGTATGGCACACATTACGTTGCCACTGCTCAGCTTCAGCTGAGGAATATACTACAATATACTGTCTAGTGACTTTATTATAACAATATCAAGCGAACTGTACGTCAAAATGGCACCATGGCTCTTAAAATGATTTTATGTTCTGGCTAATTTATGCTGAAGGCCAAATAATTGCATGTTAGTGCTTCTCTCACAGATCATGTGTCCATGAAAATCGTGTTTATATTACACTGACGGAAAAAAATCACAACACCAAGGAAGAGTTGTGGAACATAAGGAGAAGTTGGTAGGCGTGTTTCTACGCCTGAAAGATTGTGTGTTTTCAAATTTTCCGTTAGTCGCATAAGAGTGGCCGTAGTAGCTCCACTATGAGGATGCAAAGGAGATTTGCTTTGCATACACGCTGTAACGCCGGCCGCAGTGGCCGAGCGGTTCCAGGCGCTTCAGTCAGGAACCGCGCGACCGCTATGGTGCAGGTCCGAATCCTGCCTCAGCCATGGGTGTGTGTGATGTCCTTAGGTTAGTTAGGTTTAAGTAGTTCTAAGTTCTAGGGGACTGATGACCTCAGATGTTAAGTCCCATAGTGCTCAGAGCCATTTGAACAAGCTGTAACGGTCGTGATAGTTACCTTCGAGACTTGACACGGTGAGTTGATGTTAGTCAAGAATTCCAATAAAGTGACGAAGACGGCATTATTACTACCTCACTAAGTTTGAAAAAAGCTGAATATTCCTGGTATTCCTTCTGCGATATTGCAGAAAAACTTGGCAGGAATATAGCCACTGTACGTGATATCTGGAAGTGGTATTCATGAGAATGTACAGTTGAATGAAGACTGGGCTCTGGACAGTCACGTGGCACTACCTAGAGGGAAGACCAATCGTATTCGGTGTATGGCTCTGGTGCATCATACTGCATCTGCAACAGCAATCTGAGCAGCAGCTTGCACCACAGTGACAACGAATTGTCACAGATCGGTTACTTCAAGGACAGCTCAGAGCCAGACACACTGGAGGGTGATACCAGCGCACACTTCACTGCAGAGTGAATGTTTCACTCTGAACCCTGTAGGGTGCATTCCACTGACCCCAAACCACCACCAGTTGCAATCTTAGAGGTGTCAAGCTAGCGCTCATTGAAGGGGAGGGTGGAGGTCTATTGTGCTTTCTGATGAAAGCTGGTTCGGCCTCGCCTCGGTGCCAGGGATCGTTGTGTGTTGGCTACAAGAAGACCAAATGAGGGCCTGCAACCAACCTGCCTGCGTGCTTGATACACTGGGCGTACACCCATAGTTATGGTCCGGGGTGCGATATGGTACTACAGCAGGAGCACTCTCTTGGACTGGATATTTGTACGTTATTCTGATGATTCTACATCCTGACCAACCGTTCATGAACAGCACCTGGTGGAGTTTTCCAACAGGATAATGCTCGCCCACATACCGTCGTTGTTACCTAACATGCTATACAGAGTATCGACATGTTTTCTTTGCCTACTCTATCACCAGACCTGTCTTCAAACGAGCACATTTGGGATATCATCGGATTACAATTTCAGCGTCATACGCAAATAGCATTAACCGTGCCTGTACTGACCGACCAAGTGCCACAGTCACTGAACTCCATCCCACAAACAGACATTCGATCCCGAAGCGACACAATTCATGCGTGTGTGCGTGCTTGCATTCAGCATTCTGGCGGCTATACAGGTAATTACTGTACCAGCATTTCTCATTTGCGATGACTTATCTCGTGCTTATATTAACCTGTGATCTTGTAATGTTAATTAATAATTATCACCTAGACTAGTGTGTTCATGAAATTTCATTAGTCTGAAGTTATTATTCTTTGGTGTTGCAATTTTTTTCCGTCAATGTATATTAAGTGAATCATAGTCAACACAAAAAAATCCAAAAACACGAAGAAACAAAATGTACTATGAAATTACAGAAAGAGAAATTGAAGGGACTCACTCACATCAAATGACAGAGTTTCGTTCAGGGAATATGAATCTAAAATCAGATGTCTAGTCAAAATGTTTTAAAAATGGGAGAATTTATACCGATATTTTATTAAATAGTTTTAGTTAAAACATCGTATTGAGTGAGAAATTAGATGCATGAATTGAGTAGATTGACCTATTAAGATTGAGACAGCTTTAAATGGGCTGGTTCTGAAAGGAAACTTGCAACAAGTACACTACTTAGATTTAAAGCCGAAAATATCACATTCAGGTTATTGTGCAGAAACTGAGCATTGCTGTTTGTAGTAATATAATAATTTCCAGTGCCACAATACTGAGATTTCGTTTACTTGCTTATTTTCAGTCTACCATATCCTATAGTATTGCATTTGCAGGCAACTTCATATATTTATCAAACCATGATCACGACCTGAGGAATCTCGGAACCAAACTGTTCACCTGACTGAAGGTAACCTATAAGCAAATCACAGACAAAACCAAAAGAAAATTATCTATTCCATAAATACTGAAACTCTGGGTAAAATGGGGACCGGAAGCTGGGACCAAGCGCTTTATAATGTGTTTAAAACATTTACTTGTTAAAATAAAAAATGAAAAAATTATAAAGCGATTGGTTGCAGTTTCCATTCAAATTATTCACTACAATTGAAGGAAGTTCGGCAGAAGTGTAGAATAAAACTACACAACTGAAGAAAACAGAACCATACACAGTACACGGCTAGAGAGAATCCATAACCAAACCGCAGACCAGAAAAGGGTTCTAAGAAGGTTTCTGGTGTGAAATAAAGAATTAGGTACTTGCTGCTTACAAGCGACAGGAATTTCTAACTTTGCCATCACTTTCCTTGTACTCGCACTGAGGACTTGTAGTCAATTATGTGAGCTTATAAAAGTTACTGCATCATTCGCTCACTGAACGCAGCACACAAAAATAATGGTGATGCTACCTTAACTATTTATAGGAGGCTGTGCACTTTTCTACAGGTTACATTTTCAATAGACATACAGTATAACTGAAAAATGAATGAAAACCTTCACGTTTACTAAACGTCAATTGAAAGCCATCAGTGTGAAATAGTCTTTTTATTTTGTACAAATGTTCTTTGTAGTTCCTTAGGTCACTAGTACGAATTAAGTTCTGTCTGTATCAAGTTGGTATATTAAGTTAATACACGTTATATAACAAAGCAAGACGAGCGCCATCGTAATCAACTGAATTTTGTTGTTTGTGTTTCTTCTGATATCGTTGTATGTGCTTCGTTCGAATGTATAACATGGAATAATGCGTCATCATGAGAATTCGTAGTACGTGGTAGGACCCACTATAGTCACTATTGCGAAGTTATGACAGTCAGTCAGTTGTAAGCCGTCAATTCCGTATCTCTGTTATTTTTGAATGCGTCGTCTGCACTGAATCATGTAGTAAAATCAGAAATTTCGACCACTTGCAATGGAAAACTCATGGATCAGTTGTTATGTTCAGATGTAATGTGAAGGGAACCGCTCGTGCCCTTAGTCTCAATCCACATTCATATACCATACTAGAATCGTGTGCAGGCTACTGAAAATATAGAATGAGAGGATTTGACATTAGAAAAATGAACCTGGAATTTGGTTTATATACTGACATCTGTTTTAAAGAAATGTATGTAAAATGTTTGGGTATTAAAGTCAACAATAAATTACAACCGGTCACTCACGGTAGTACTACAGTATATGTTAAGGCTCATCAGAAAGACTTTTTACTTCGTGTAACTTTAGAGAAACAAGGAGATCTTTTGTGTGATGAAATTTGTTAGATGTAGACCACGTGTTTTGCTAGCGGTCATTGCATTTAAATAGATAGGGAATCATGTTATAAATATGTACGATGAGATTAAGTAAAGTATGTGTAATGCTAGGACTCTCAGACCGCTGCTAATACCGAACCAGGACTTTTCGTAGATGTTGTTGTTGTGGTCTTCCGTCCAGAGACTGGTTTGATGCAGCTGTCCATGCTACTCTACACTGTGCAAGCTTCTTCATTTCCCAGTACCTACTGCAATCTACATCCATCTCAATCTGTTTAGTGTATTCATCTCTTGGTCTCCCTCTACGATTTTTACCCTCCACGCTGCACTCCAATACTAAATTGGTGATCCCTTGACGCCTCAGAATATGCCCTACCAACCGATCCCTTCTTCTAGTGAAGTTGAGCCACAAGTTTCTATTCTCTCCAATTCTATTCAATACCTCCTCAGTAGTTATGTGATCTGCTCATCTAATATTCTGCATTCTTCTGTAGCACCACATTTGTAAAGCTTCTATTCTCTTCTTGTCTAAACTATTTATCGTGCACGTTTCACTTCCATACAGGGCTACACTCCATACAAATATTTTCAGAAACGACTTCCCGACACTTACATCTATACTCGATATTAACAAATTTATCTTCTTCAGAAACGCTTTCCTTGCCATTGTCAGTCTATATTTTATATCCTCTCTACTTCGACCATCATCAGTTATGTTGGTCCCCAAATAGCAAAACTCATTTACTAATTTAAGCGTCTCATTTCCTAATCTAATTCCCTCAGCATCACCCTACTTAATTCGACTATATTCCATTATCCTCGTTTTCTTTTTGTTGACGTTCATCTTATACCCTCCGTTCAAGACACTGTCCATTCTGTTCAGCTGCTCTTCCAGGTCCTTTGCTGGTTCAAATGGTTCAAATGGCTCTGAGCACTATGGGACTTAACACCTTAGGTCATCAGTTCAAATGGTTCAAATGGCTCTGAGCACTATGGGACTCAACTGCTGAGGTCATTAGCCCCTAGAACTTAGAACTAGTTAAACCTAACTAACCTAAGGACATCACACACCGTAGCAGTCCCCTGGTTCCGGACTGCAGCGCCTAGAACCTCACGGCCACCGCGGCCGGCGTCCTTTCCTGTCTCTGACAGAATTACTATGTGATCGGCGAACCTCAAAGTTTTTATTTCTTCTCCATGGATTTTAATTCCTACTCCGAATTTTTCTTTTGTTTCCTTCACTGCTTGCTCAATATACAGATTGAATAACATCGGGGAGACGCTACAACCCTGTCTCACTCCCTTCCCAACCACTGCTTCCCTTTCATGCCCCTCGACTCTTATAACTGCCATCTGGTTTCTGTACAAATTGTAAATAGCCCTTCGCTCCCTATATTTTACCCCTCCCACCTTCGGAATTTGAAAGAGGGTATTCCAGTCAACATTGGCAAAAGCTTTCTCTAAGTCTATAAATGCTAGAAATGTAGGTTTGCCTTTCCTTAATCTATTTTCTAAGATAAGTCGTAGGGTCAGTATTGCCTCACGTGTTGCAACATTTCTACGCAATCCAAGCTGATCTTCTCGGAGGTCGGCCTCTACCAGTTTTTCCATTCGGATAATAATATGGGAAATAAAGTACTAGAATGTTGCTGCAATGTCAGCGTTGTTCACTTTACTACAATGTACTTACTGTACGACTTCTCTTAGAAGATAGGTTAACGAAAGGTAAACCAACGTTAATAGCAGTTGTAGACATAGAGAAAACTTTTGACAGTGTTGAATAGAAAACTCTTTGAAATTCTGAAGGTTCCAGTGGTAAATTACTGGGAGAGAAAGGCTATTTATAACGTGTATAGATATCAGACGCAGTTATAAAGAGCCAAGGGGCGTGAAAGGGAAGGAGACGTTGAGAAGGGAGTGTAGCCTATCTCCAATGTTATTTAATCTCTGCTTTGAGCGAGCAGGAAAGAAAACAGAAGAAAAAATTGGAGAAGGAATTAAAGTTCTAGGAGAAGAAATAAAAGCTTTGAGGTTTGCCGATGACACTGTAATTCTGTCAGAGACAACAATGGGCTTGGATGTACAATTGCGCGGAATGGACAGCGTCCTGAGAGGAGGATATAAGATGAATATCAAGAAAAGCAAAACAAGAATGACGGAGTTAGTCAAATTATATCAGGTGATGCTGTAGGAATTGGATTAGGAAACGAGACACAAAGAGTAGTACGTGAGATTTTGTAATTGGGCAGTAAAATAATAGATGATGTCCGAAGTAGAGAGGATCTAAAATGTAGACTGGCAATTACAAGGATAGTGATTATGAAGAAGAGAAGTTTGTTAACATTGAATACAGGTAGGTTTACGAAATATTTTCTAAAGGTAGTTGGATGGATGGTAGTCATGTATGGAAGTGGAACTTGGACGAAAAACAGTTTAGGCAATTTTAAATTGTAGTGCTACAGAAGAATGCTGAAGATTAGGTGGGTAGATCGCGTAACTAATGAGGAGGTACTGAACAGAATTGGGGAGAAGTGGAATCTGTGGCACAACTTGACTAGAAGAAGGGATTAGTTGATAGGACATGTTCTGAGGCATCAAGGGATCACCAATGTAGTATTGGATGGAAGCGTGGAGGGCAAGGGATCAATATACTAAGGAGACTCAGAAGGATGTAGGTTGCAGTAGTTATTCTGAGATGAAGAGGTTCGTACAGGATAGAGTAGCACGGAGAGCTGCAGGAAACCAGTCTTAGGAATCAAGACCACAACAACAACGATGACCACCTGCTTAACAACGTTTTCATACAGTTTTGAAACTCAGAACTGCAGCGATTCTACGAGGCAGGATTCGACGAGTCCTTGGTAGTTTATCTGTGATGTGTGCCGCCGGAGTTCTACGCATGGATCACGTAATTTGCTTATCTAACAGGTCAGTTGTTTGTAAAAGTGGAGTGGCGCCCTCTTGCGTTCCAGATATCTCCCGTCGGCTCCATATGAGGCGAAGTTGTGGAGGAGACATCAGTCTGAGTTTACTGTCATGCTCCTTCTGGACTTGTGGCAGACAGAGTTATCTTCCTGGAAGATGGCATCGTCATAGAAGAAGGTATCAAGCATGAATGGACGCAAGTGGTCCGCAAAAGAGTTCACGTAGCCCTCAACTGTCAAGGAGCCTTAAATTACTGTAACAGGTCCCATGTAAGACCAATTGAATGTCCAACATAGCATTATACTACTCCACCAGCAAACATCTGTAATGGGGTGCATGTTTTATGCCGAAATTGTCCTGGATGATGACTTATCCATACACGATTGTTGATCTGATGCTCCACCCGAGCAAACGACGGGTTTCCCGAGATCCACAGACCAATCCGGACAATCCCGTGCTCACTGAAATTGTAACTGACGACGACGTTGGGTCAACATGGGAACCGGTAGTGGTGGTCTGCTACTTTCACCAACGTATTAGTTAATTAACACAAGCAGAAGGAACAGTGAATCGAAGCAATCTGGAGAAAGATGAAGAGGAACAGGTAGGAAGGAGGGAAGTCGAAACAGGTGTTGAAAATAGCGGACTTAGCTTCACTACTCGAGGGAGACACGTGGGGTACGTCGAGATGCATGGTGCTCCAATAAGAACAGAAAAAATCTGTTGGCTCCACTTGAGTGCAGCGTGGGTATAATAGTGCACGAAAGTAACCTTGAAAAAGAATAAGTCGCGTCTCTGAAGGTGACCCCTGATCACTTGAGCGCAAGAAATATTGTGAAGATAACATACTAGCTGACAGACTAAAATAGAGATGCTGCTCGCGTCCTGAGCCTACGAATACCGTCAACAACTGTTTGCAGATTAGCGGTGGTAAGCAAGACAGAGGAGGGCGTAACCGTAAGCACATTCCCTTCCTTTGTTTGCGTAAGTGCTTTGCTTTGTTTGGCGGCCCCTAAACCGTGATAAAATGGTCAAGCTTCGTTTATTCGAAAATATGTAGGAGGTACCATGGTGCGGCAGAATTCTCTCATGTTGAAGTATGAGAATGAGCGATCTGTTTTACTCGGTAAAAAACTTTCTATACCCAAGATTGCATAAATATTTCTTTATTTTCGACAAACGGTTTCCACAGACTTTTCTGTCATACACTGGTCTTCAAAAGTGTTTGGTGCAAAACGTATTCATTTTGAATAATTTTTCTTCTTTAGGGCCCGATGGATAAAATATGTCTGATAACGATACGTACATTAGAGTAGATGCACCAGATAGCTGCTTATAATAAGTAATCTTTATTTAGGACAAGCTGTTTTGACTTTATCGCTATTTTCAAGTACCTGCAATTACAATTTTAGTGAGAACATGTATGAATGTGGATGTCATTTGAATGAAAGTAGCTATATTGATGTGACGTCTACGGAAATGGATAAATCGGTAACAACATATGCAACAACCAAAGACAATCGTAACAAATTTTAGTTAGTAAAATAACATCGCTATTCATCTGCACATCTTTGTATACACATAGCATTGTAAGAGTGGAACTGTCAGACTACTGTCACATCGTAATTAACGTTATATTTTCAACACACTGACATCATTTACCATCTTATTAAAGCAGTGCCAGCTATAATACCGTCACTAACGACATGTTACGGACGTCTTATCAATCAAAACGTGAGTACAATACTGCCTGTTTAATATAAATGACATGCACATTGATATATGTTCTCACTAAAATTGTAATCGCAGGTACTTGAAAACGGCGATAAAGCCGAAACAGTCTATCGTAAATAAAGATTACTTATTATTAGCAGCTATTGGTGAATTTAATCCAACAAGCACTCATTTTGAGTTGGAGCCTATCGGTAGCACTGCCATTCAATTGTACCATACACGCTGCTTAAAGTGAATCGTAAATGAGTGGAGTATTTCAAGCTAACGTAGAAGATGTGGTAATGTGCATTTTCCTGCGTATTGTGATTTTTAAGACTTAATGGTCATCTAGTCGTGTGCAGGAGGTGCTTCTTGATTGTAAATGTCTCATTTATGACAAACCTCTGCATAATGCGCCACATTTTATTCACTAATATGACAACTTCGTATAAGGTCTCAACTCACAATGAACACGTTTTGTAACAAAAAATTTTGTGACAGCAAAGTTTTTTACGTTGTATGATAGCTCGAGACAAATGCAACCCATTTCTGTCACCGTATAGGTTAAGTTGATCAGTGTGACAAACACGAGGGATGCGAGGTATCACGACTCCATGATACCTGTAGTTGTCAACGGAAGTGACCAGGTCGCTCTTTGTTCTAACAACTTATCTGAACAAGAAGTTGCCCACGTCTGACCTATGTGACTCATTCTTGTGTGCTGCCTGTCGTTCATATTTGAAATTATGAGTGATATTGAAAGAGTGCAAATGATTTTTATCGGACCTCAGACGCTGAGATAAAATTTTCTGTAAATTACTTGTTGAAACTATTCGTAATTCAGGTGAAAATCTACATTTAAAATATTTAGAAACTTAGAATACATTATGCTGTTCCATTTCTTTGTATATAAGTGGTGGAAAAAACGTAAGGACGAAATTAGAAGCAGGCGAGAGATAAACTACCCGTTGATCAGAGACTGAACCCCACGTCGTGGAACGGAGGTTGGACAAGGAAAAGTCTTATAACTTTTTTAACGTAGCAATTCAACAACAGATGTTGCACAAACCTCTCAGGACTGAAGGTGGGAAATTCGAACGCCACTTCCGATGGAATTAATTGCATTTAACAAACTGTTCCAATTAAAGCTTTTATCCATTGTGGATGTGGAACACTGTGACTGTAATATGAAAAGGTTTTCAGAAATTTAAGTTAATTTGGCACATATATTCCCTGTAAGATATATCCTCCCTAAGTGTGAGTGTCAACCAATAACGTCTTTGGTTTAACGCGAAATCTTTGAGCCTCTAGTGTAATCACACTTTTTGGTTTGTTTACAATTTATAAAACGTGGAAGTTGGTACCTGTGGCGAAGTCTGTTAATTGTAGTGCGTGAAACCAATTCGAAAACGTGAATAATGTTTTTCAAAGTGATTCATGTAACAAATGTACACTACTGGCCATTAAAATTGCTACACCAAGAAGAAATGCAGATGATAAACGGGTATTCATTGGACAAATATATTATAATAGAACTGAGATGTGATTACATTTTCACGCAATTTGGGTGCATATATCCTGAGAAATCTGTACCGAGAACAACCAACTCTGGCCGTAATAACGGCCTTGATACGCCTGGGCATTGAGTCAAACAGAGCTTGGATGGCTGTACAGGTACAGCTGCCCATGCAGCTTGAACACGATACCACAGCACATCAAGAGTAGTGACTGGCGTATTGTGACGAGCCAGTTGCTCGGCCACCGTAGACCAGACGTTTTCAATTGGTGAGAGATCTGGAGAATGTGCTGGCCACGGCAGCAGTCGAACATTTTCTGTACCCAGAAAGGCCCGTACAGGACCTGCAACATGCGGTCGTGCATTATCCTTCTGAAATGTAGGGTTTCGCAGGGATCGAATGACGAGTAGAGCCACGGGTCATAAAAAATCTGAAATGTAGCGGCCACTGTTCAAAGTGCCATCAATGCGAACAAGAGGTGACCGAGACGTGTAACCAATGGCACCCCATACCATCACGCCGGGTGATACGCCAGTATGGTGATGACGCATACATGCTTCCAATGTGCGTTCACCGCGATGTCGCCAAACACGGATGCGACCATCATGATACTGTAAACAGAACCTCGATTCATCCGAAAAAACGACGTTTTGCCATTCGTGCACCCAGGTTCGTCGTTGAGTACACCATCGCAGGCGCTCTTGTTTGTGATGCAGCATCAAGGGTCAGCCATGGTCTCCGAGCTGATAGTCCATGCTGCTGCAAACGTCGCTGAACTGTTCGTGCAAATGGTTGTTGTCTTGCAAACGTCCCCACCGTTGACTCAGGGATCGAGACGTGGCTGCACGATCCGTTACAGCCATGCAGATAAGATGCCTGTCATCTCGACTGCTAGTGATACGAGGCCGTTGGGATCTAGCATGGCGTTCCGTATCACCCTCCTGAACCCACCGATTCCATATTCTGCTAACAGTCATTGGATCTCGACCAACGCGATCAGCAATGTCGCGATACGATAAACCGCAATCGCGATAGGCTACAATCCGACCTTTATCAAAGTCGGAAACGTGATGGTAGGCATTTCTCCTCCTTACACGCAGCATCACAACAACGTTTCACCAGGCAACGCCGATAAACTGCAGATTGTGTATGAGAAATCGGTTGGAAACTTTCCTCATGTCAGCACGTTGTAGGTGTCGCCACCGGCGCCAACCTTGGGTGAATGCTCTGAAAAGCTAATCATTTGCATATCAGAGCATCTTCCTCCTGTCGGTTAAATTTCACGTCTGTAGCACATCATCTTCGTGGTGTAGCAATTTTAATGGCCAGTAGTGTATATCTGCAGAATCTATCAACTGTAACTAACACCTTTAAGTAGAACTTATATTGTAAATAGTTCTTGAAACTTTACCACACGTAGTGCTTATTTACTGTTGTTTTCTATGTTGCCACAGATACACAAAAAAAGGGTCATAGCTTACTGAAATACAACTGCTCAAAAAGGCGACTGGTTGTTGCAATTTCTGAAAGCTATTGCAGAAGTTGCTAAACATTTTCGCCGTAATTTGCCTAACCGTATTTAGCCCTGTGACCAGTCTGCATAGTTGCTGTGTGCAAGCAAACCACGTAAGTAACAGCAGTTACTTTCAGTTGTAAGGGATACTCTCCTGTCAAACGTACGTTGGACACAAAGCGCAATTCGTAAATACAATAAGAACAAAACTTCTTACGAAATTTGATCGTACTGGCGAGCCTTATTCTGCCTATCATTTAAGCTCCATCAACTTATGGAAATGGCTGTACTTTGTATCTTCTATGTCTCTAC
Source organism: Schistocerca serialis cubense (assembly GCF_023864345.2). Lineage (NCBI taxonomy): Eukaryota > Metazoa > Arthropoda > Insecta > Orthoptera > Acrididae > Schistocerca > Schistocerca serialis. The sequence continues at coordinate 144,854,142 of NC_064641.1, read as the reverse complement.
TTATTATTACTAGGAATAACATCGTAACTTTTATTGTTTGACATTAGTGAAAGTAGCAATGTAATTAATCAATTATTCCTTATCTAAAATTGGATGCTGCCTCTACTAACAAGTGAAACCCATAACTAATGTCCTTTAGTAACTTGTCTGACTGAAAGCAGCCCTAAGATGAATTACCACAATTAGCCAGCCGGTGATTTTGTTTTGTCCAACAGAATCTCTTAGCAGACCTGCTCTGCAGCTCGTGGATTCTATCTCTGGTGACTCTTACCTAGGCTGCGGCTACTGTGGAGCGCCGCGGCACGACCAGAGCTGAGCTGAAGAAACAAGTAACTGCTGGTCAATGCGTTTGACTGTAGCGGCGCTGTAAGCAAAGCGGCGCTGAGCGATTCAAACATCTTTGTTTCACGTAGCGGCCGACCAGAACGTTCGAGTGACTCCGGCCGCGTTCTGGCAACGCCGCCAACATTCGACTGTTGCTGTGAGTGGCAGAGGCACTATTGTTGCTGGCGCTTGTATTTCTTTTGTTGTACTGTTGCGAAAATGTCATCAGCGGAAGCCTTGACGGCAGTTGTCTTTACACAGTGCCCTTTATGAGACCAGTGGAACAACTGTCATCACAAGTGATTCATTTTGAACAAGTTATCTGACGGGATACCAGCAAGACTGCAAACAAGTACAGTATAATTTTTTTTATTTGGGGGGGGGGGGGGGGGGGTCCACAGCCTTTAGATGTTTAATAAACGATAACGTGGTCCATAGTAGGCTGTAATGTGTTTTTTATTTAATCGCGCGATTAGCTAATTTCGACTAGTTGTCATTGTAAGACCAACGTGGAAAAGCACTACATTGTGTGCATACATGGCCATGTATAAATAACTCTTTACACACCTCACATTAAAATAGAACATTACCGCACAAATTTCTGTGCAAATTCGTGCAGTAATATTTTATCTTAATGTTTGTTTTACAGGCGCTTGACAATGACAAGTAATCGAAATTAGCTAATCGCACGATTAAATAAAAATCACATTACAGCCTAGTACGGACCAGGCTTTCGTTTACAGAATCGATGATTTTTTTTTTCCTTTTCTGGAGCGACAGTCACGTAAAATTTTCTAAAAGATATTTCCACCATTTGGCTGTATATAATAACTTCATTTCACTATCAAGATTTTGGCTTAAGGACGTTTTCAAACGTTACAGGATAAAAAATCTTCGAACATGTGTCGTTGAAAAAATACGTATCACGCTATATAGACCGGATATCTCGTAAGTGTGTCAACATATCTGCGATACACAAAAAGGCTGCAGACTTGCATCTCTGGCAATTATAGTGAAGCTCCAATGTAAATTAGGCGTCCAAAACACAGGTGTAAGCTTCATTTCAACATATCTAAACATCAATACAGTGAAGTGAAGCTTCTAACCTGTATTTTGGACGTCTAATTTACACTGCAGCTTCACTATAATTGCCAGAGATGCAAGTTTCCAGCATTTTTATGTATTGCAGATATGTACTCACACTCATTTACGAGACAACTGCTTTGTATAACTTGATGAGTATTTTTCGATGATTTTTGATGTTGTAACACTTGACAACGGTCTAAGGCCGAAACCTGTATAATGAAGGAAACACATTAAATGTAGTCAAATGGCGGAAATATCTTTTCGAAGAGTAGAGAATACGTTTCCTGAAGCTCTTATTTGTCTCATTGTCTTAAAACGAGAGGTGGTAATAAAGTTGAAGTAGCGTAAATAACAAACACATGAAAATCTTGTTTTATCATGTGAGAAAAACTTTTCAAAACTGCCTCATTTGAACAGCTTCATTTGAGGCTCTGTTAAAAGTTTTGGGCTGTCTGGTAGGTGCCCTGCATAGAACACACGATTTCTACTGTACTTTGCTGGTTGACACTCAGGAATCTTTCTAGGTCAACGTCAGTGTTGTGAAGAACATGTATATTTCACAATATCGCCAGGAAATTTTGGTGAAGTTTCTGTTGGCTTCCACGCTATGCTCCACTTGGCGCTCAGCGTTACAAAAGCACATGAGTTAATCGCCGTCGTCTGGGAACCGCGTTTGTTGAAATATTCTTTCTCTGGAGCTGAAAGTCATAAACTGTTAGATCTCAGAAAATACCTCAACAATGGTTATGCCTCATCTCCAGTGAATGCAAAAGACAACAGAAATGATTTCTTCGGTAGTGGAGAGTCCCCTCTTTATCCTCTAACATCGATTATAATGAATTTCCCATGTGTATCTACAACTGCTTTTAGTACGATTGAATGAAAATGTTTACGTTCTGTAAGTTATATAAATCATTTGCAGTATTTGAAAAATAATCGTCAGAAGGCACTCTCATGTGGAGTAGTTGGGGGCAATCCCACACTTTGGTAGTTGACTCCACAATTCTTGCTATGGTTGTGAATCCCACTGCGATTGTCAGGGCCATGACGCAAAAAAGACGTCTGTTTTCTAGGAACCTGTAAGAATCCTCGCTTCACCAGTTGTTGATGCCCCTTAAACAATTACATTTTTCCATTGAAAAAAATTACTTGTATATATGAGAAAAGTACCAATACAGATGTATCTTGAGCATGTCTTTATCGTATCACACGACTAATTTCGGCGGCACATTACCGCGATCCTCAGGCCCTACCATCGCAAAAAGAGTATTTGATTTCTTTGGAATTTACTGTGGGATCCTTGTTACTACTACACGTGGGCTAGCTTTCATCAGGAATGTATACTCGACACCCTGTTGTCTCTAGTGCCATGGGAGATAACACGGTTTCGGGTGTAGACCCTTTATGAAAGCTAACCCACTTGTGCTAGTAACAAGGATCCCACAGTAAATGTGCCAAGGAAATCAGATACTCTTTCAGCCGTGGCGGGGCCTGAGGATGGCAGTAATATGCACCGAAACTAGTGGTATGATGGAATAAAGACATGTGGTGGTACTTTTTCACATTTATTCATCAGCTGAAATCCCTCGTCCATGCAATAAGATTCAAAACTTACTTGCATATTGCATTAGATACGAAAGTTCCGTACAGTAATCATATGGCAACATACTCCCCTCTTTGTGTGCTATTATTTTCCCAAATCTTGTTTCGATAAACTCAAACTCATAGCGGTCTTTATTTTTCATTGCAAACTTTTCGTCTTTCTTCCAGTGGGTCCACCAATTTTGAAATATCGCAATAGCAATGACGATTTAAAAAATTACAAGCAGTTTATCATGAAGCTGACGAATAAAATGTATGAAATGCGTGAGAATCAAAATTTTTACCAAGCAGTTCCTTTAAAATCATATGAATTGCAGTCCCGGGAGACAAACGAGCTGTCGAGATTCCGCGCCGCTATCGCCCTGCCTTTTTTTTGTGGGTATTAGCCAAAGTACTGCTGTGCGTTAAGGCTGGACTTCTGTGATGTCTGGGTACAGGGATACGCGAATTTATTCATCCTTCATTTAGACGTAAGCAGAGGGGAAGGCTCGTAGCCCGTTGGATTCAGTTATTGGGGGCTTCGACTATTGAAAGAGAGGTCCGCACTCTGTGCCAACGCTGTGGAGCGATAGAGTCAGTACATTCCAGATGTCGGGTAGTGGTCTTCAGTTCGTCGACAGTATGGAGAAACTTTTGCGTTGCAGATGTTAGGTGGTCGGAGATGTGCGGTATGGTCAGTTAGGCGTGAAGGTCGGCAGCCCGGTTCCATCTTGGAGCTCCTAAGGGCGGAGGCATCTGTTTTGAAGGACTTGTAATGGGCGAAGATTGGAGGGGCTGATGGTTCACCAAGTCGACCAGCCGTAAAGAAATGCAGGTAAAACTCTCGCTTGATACAGCTGAAGCTTCGTTCGAACGTTCATCTGGGCAACGGGGTGCAACGTGTAACACTCCAGCGGGTACAAATGGGTGGGGTACCTTAAACTGGTTGTCGGTGGCTGGTTTTCTTGACCGTGCGCCCTGTCCACACCACGTGCCCGATAATCCCGCGGCGGCCGTATTGTTCTGCTCCACACTGCTGCTGGCTTGCCTGAAATTATCTATCGAAAAACGCAAGCGGGTTTGGGGAAGCCACTCAGTGTTAAAACACAACACTGTTCTACGTCTGGTATGAACATCTATATTCTAAGACGATAAGAAATCACAGGTTGCACTGCTTACATTCTAAGTCATAAGTTTTGATGCCAACTTCTAGATGATTATTTGTTCACAAAATCACTAGGACGAGCGTACGCGTAACGGAACACGGCGCGGATGATTGTTGATGATGCGAAGGCCGAATAGTCGAACGAAAGTTCTTACGCTCGCCACGCATACACAGATTTCTTTTGGTACCAGTCCTCCTTGATACCAGTAATGTTATAACACTGTTCGGAAAGTTACTTTTTCAGTTCTCAGTTCTCACTTGTACGAGCGTGCGCGTAACTGTCACGGCGCGGCTGATTGTTGATAATACGGAAACGAGATGATCGAACGCACGTCCTCAAGCTCGCTACAAGCCACTGGCACTTGTTTGCACTCTTTTATGGTAACTAATTTTTACTGATTCACATTAGTTGATACTGGGCGACTGAACACGGCGCAGATGATTGATGCTGTACGGTACGAAACGCAACGAGAGGATACACAAATACGTTATCGGCGGCACTGCTCATTTTTAATTACTTCTTGACTCACTTTCCTCTGAGTCATTTCCGTATTTCATCACTTTACTGTAATAGCACTTGTAGCAACACTTCAACTTCCATACTAACAATGCCTCTCACATGCAGAGCTACCCACAACACCACATAAGTTTCGTGTCCCGTGCTCGACTCTAGAGACGCGGCTGCCCGCAAAGATACTCCACAACTAAGCCAGCGATATGACAATACGCTTACGAACTGGTCTAGGAGATATATGCTGCTACGGCAAAACATTATGACCACTGCCCACCGAGAGGTTGGATGTTGGCTGGTGGGGCACATGATGCGCTATGAGTATGTAAGAGTAGCAGAGACGGATGGGGAATAACTCCAGCGAAGATATGACCTGAAAGTGGAGAAATCCCTTGAAACGTCCCCTTAGAAAAATTATACATGACTGTGCTTAAACTGACACACAAAATTTTTTTAGCGCAACGCAATCTGACTTTTAATAATCCCTACAAAAGAATGCCTCTGACTAACATTAAACTATACCTTTCACAAATCACTTACCTCACAAAAATCTTCGTTACTCGAACTACTGCAATACAGCGAGCGCCACTACTGCCAGCTAAATAAAAGATTGAAACTACTGAAGGCACTAACTACTGATAGGCATAGTTAGCAAATGAAGGATTTTGATAGAGAACAAACAATGTATTTACATTAATAGTGTTCAAAAGTCATAATATATATAGCAGTTCATGACATCCAGTCTTACAAATGTACTGTTTCTGATGGACACATGTCCAGATCATCTGCTCTCAAAATTCCGCCATTTCTCTCCCCACATCCACCACTGCTGGCGGCTCACCTCCAACTGCGCAACGCTACGTGCTGTTAACATCCAGCTGCCCAACACTACAATAGCCAACAACAATGCAAACCAGCCACAGACTGCACACAGCGCCCACAGCACAGCCAATGATTTTCATACAGAGTGCTACGTGGCGTTACCAATAAAAAAAACCTAAACAGCCTACTTACATAGCCCCCATGCTCCCCACAAAAAATTTTACAAATTGTTTTGTGCAGTGGCCAGTACAGATTTGAAAAAAAATTTCATCATTACAATAACAAAGATATCAAATGCACACACTTATTGATACAATGTTGGTCAAAAGCTAAAATTTTCTCACAGTCCATAAAGACAGTCTTGATCATTCATCACAGTAAAATTACAGTGCTTTTTTTTCTCAAAGTCAGAGCAGTAAAAGAGAATGCACACGGAAGTAGTGGATTTCCATGCAGTCTTGAAGAAGTAGTGTTGTCCATCCAACGGAAAGACAGTGCTGACTCTTGACATGCAGACAGGTAATGGGCGACAACAGAGCAAACCCACAGCAGAGTCTGTCGAAGTTTTGAACAATACTGGTAGGTAGGTCATCACAGAGTAGACCCAGTGTAATCCTGGTAGAGATTATGGTATTGGTGGGCCACCAGAGGTGCAGACCCACTGCAGTCCTTGTAGAAATAATGGTACTAGTGAGTCAGCAAAAGTGTAGACCCACTGTAGTCCTTGTAGAGATTACGGTATTGGTGGGCCACCAGAGATGCAGACCCAGTGCAGTCCTCGTAGAAATAATGGTATTGGTGGGCCATCAAAGATGCAGACCCACTGTAGTGCTAGTAGAGACGGCAAGCAGCCATATGTTCCGACTGTGCAGGCGCACAATCACCATCGAAGAGTCTTGTGTAGAATATAGCAAGTCCACAAACCACAATTTGTGCACTCACAAAAAAGTTTTTTGATATGTCGTTAGAACCAGCAATGCTGTTATACAGTCCCTTGCTGAACTATTAACACACGTGCAAACACTAACAGTCCTCTTTTTTTTACATATTGTACATATACTATGACCAACAGAAATGTGTGCAGTGAAATGTAACTTAATTTGAAGAACTGGTGTCTATACAATTATAAATTTGCAACATAAGAATACAATTACAAAGGTACAAAATACGTAATTAAAGAACATAACAATACAGATAACATTTGTAGTAAAACAGACTTTACAAAAGAATAGAAATAAACATGTACATCAGTGTTACAAGAATTATGACATAAGTACAAACATAAAAGATCAGAATAGCTTTTGAAACATCAACTTCACACATAAGCATTAAAACAAAACGGAATAAATAATGTCTAAACATCTTTACAAAGCAAATAACATATTATCAAAAAAATTCTACAACGTAACTCTTTTTAGCTAAACACATAAAGACAGGAAAAACACAAATTCACATAGTGTAATAACACAAAAATACAAGACAGGGTTTGTTTTCAGTGTGACATTTGGTACTGCAGTCCAACCCAAAACTTCATTCCGTAGATCTTTCCTCTTATTTCAACATTTGTTTCCACCAAAAAAAATCCTATCCAAGCATGCTTTCTGTATTTATATGTTCACATATTTCTTACCTCATTATTTATTTTCCATTATCTTACCTCATCATTTATTTCCAAGAAAATCCTACCTAAACCTATTGTTCCTAAACCCTACTTTTTTGTTCATATCCTCTTTCAAAATCCTTTTTTGGCCAAACCATTTTCTTATAGCTTCTCAATGCATTTCTTCCAATTCATCACAGCTCGTTCTCTTATATTGCCTACCCCATCTTAAGCTAACTTAAATCTACTGAGCTCAGATGCTAAACTAAGGGACGAAGCAATGCAGCAGCATAAAACAATTAACACAAACAGCAATGACAAAAAATACAAAGTGGCAAATCTAGCAGCAGTAAATCGAAATTGCAAAGCAAGTGCAATATTACAACTAATATAAGGCACTGTGCAGCAAATAAGAAAAACAAATCAGTAGTAAAACTGGCTTAACAGAGTAATACAAAGTGAAATTCAGTAGCACTATGCCTGGCAAACAGCAGCAGCAAATATCATAACTTATATCCAAACATGACAAACCCACAAGCAGAAAAAAATAGTACACTAAAGACAACAATGGAGATAAGGGGAATGTCTATTCACATCTTAATATCTATGTCATTAAAGTGGTACACCACAAAAACTTATTCTACAAAAAATTACCAAGTACTTGAAAAGAAAATTATGTATGCAGTTACTGTTATTAGTCCCTTCTTATTGTTCTTTACTTTCCAAGTGCTCCTATTTCGAAGAATGTGGATCATAAAATTATTATTTAATAGATCTGTTGACAGAAAGTGTTCACATTAGCAAATGCATTTAATTTTATTTTATAAAACCAATGCTGCAACACAGCTGGAAAACAGATATCAAATGAAATAAGCAACTATGTACAAAGCATAAAAATATCATTCAATAGTCATGTGGCATTTCATAAGTTAGTAGAAATTCTCTCAATTCTCGTAGAAAGACACTTGTCATAATCAGGTGTGCAGATGTAAGAATATTTCCCATCAATTGATAAGCATATCAGTAAGTAGCACAAAGTATGTGCTCCACAGTATAATGATGTTTTCAAGTAATAGCGTGTCATATTTGCGATGCTTTCTACAAAGGAATGTCAATAGCGAGGTTAATGGCCTCTTTCTTCTCCACCTAATGGCTTTTTCTCAAGGCGGCTGGCACACCTGGCCGCTCACAACGCATTACATCACGGTCACTTACCTTTCTTACCGAAATATTTACGACATCAGTTTCCGCTACAGTGACAGTCTCATATAAAAATTTCACAGGTCGAGAATTTGCGTTACAAATGTGTAGACACAAAATCCTATAAATAAAACAGTGTCCAAAAGATTTTCGCCGGCGTTGTGATACATTCACGCATTTACACACATTTCATAACTCTTAAAGTACAATTCTTGGTTTCCAACATTCTTTTCCACAAGTCAGAGTCCCTAACCACTACTCATTATTCCTTACCTTATTACACATATACATACTCGTCGACACTTCTTCAATATTTCATCATAATAAATACATATCATAATAAACATACCTTAACAGCATAATACACACCGTCGTCGTAATAATATCATCATAACAGATCAATCACATCTCAAAATCATCGTAGCTTCCTCCAATAATTTCAAAAGCTAAAAATATTCTCTGTTCATTTCAATAGTGTCATCTACCTCAAAGGTACTTTAAAAATCATGATCTCATACCAAATACATCATTCAAAGCTCTTATAGTATCACAATGGTTCTGAAAAAATATGAACAGTTCACAAAGTACAGACAAAATACAATTTCATAAGTGTGAAATTATCCAACTGCGTAATTGCGTAAACATGTGTCACTGACATAGTAAAAAAAAAAGTTTGTTTCTCTGTTAAATAATTAGATAGCTGTGTAATTTTGTGTTAGAGAAATATGGTACCGATGCGTAAAGTTGTATAAGCAAATACCATATTAGCTAGGGCTCATTGTGCTCGCCAAACACATGGTACACAAAGTAAGCGTGTACCCCCCTGAGGATTAATGTAATTATACCCTCAGGTGTTAAAGATTACAGCAATGGAATGAAATGTATCACGGAAAACTTTCCTTTTAATTCAAAAATCTTTAAAAATAAATGTTTTAAGCACAAAATTGATCACTCAAATGCGTGTCCTTTAGCGCTAAATGTGCGTCTTGCTATAAGATAATTCTGTGGAAGTGTCGTAGTTATCGTTCTCTGTAAGCAAAGTTCTGCTGAAGTCAATGTACTCACATCATCATAAACAAACATGAAATGCTTTGCGCATAGATATCGTAGTTATTATGCTTATTGCCGTAATGAAGAAAGTACTGTACTGTAACGTATTGTTGTGCTACGGAAAAGGCTGCCTCATTGTAGCTATACCACAAAAGTTACTACTAAAGCATGTTTAACTTTCTAGAATAATACATAAAAACTGTGCAGATATAAAACAGATACACCGCAAAAACAACAATGTAAATTGTGTCACACATTAGTAGCGTCATGATATAATCGTGTAGCTGTCAAAGAAACCAAATACTAAGTCATCTTCAATCTCACAGAAAGCACTTCAAATAAAGAATGTCATTTCAAGTAAACCAAAATGTTGCATTAAAATCTGATTAGCAGTATATGTTCTAAGTATGTAAACCTTATTGTCGTTACATAATCGTGCAATTAACAAGCAAGAATGTACACACACAATAACACTGTGTCCTCTGTTCACTATAGCAATGCATTCGTAATTTCTGTTTAAATAAGTTCTCTTGGTTCTTGACTGGATACTTAACTTCAAACATTGTTGCATGTTAACATATTCTAAGTCTGACAAAGCATACTAGTAACGTGAAGTGAAAAGTTTTATGGCAAAGACAAAGTTAAAAAGCAGATTATCTATCAATAAACGGGTTTACATGTGAAATGTGGTGCAATCCTATTCTCTTCCTAGTACGCAGAGTTTCAACTTCAACGCAATTATCATGTGGTATACGTCGGATTCTGTAAGGTCCATTGTAAATCAGAAAGAATTCGTGACTAAAGTGTTTCTTCTTATGTGACAATGAATCATCTTTAATGAGAACTTTCTGACCAATATATAATTTCTTTTCGTTTGCTTTACCGTGTAGTTTTCTCCTTTCGTCTGCTGCAGATTTTATATTTTTAATAGACAAATCAATTATGTCTTAAGCAGTGTAGTCAAGAGGCATTTCATTCAGCACGTTTTGAAATAAGTGTAAATATCTGCACCAATGCTGATGATTTCTGTGACAATAAAGTCTGCAAAGCTTATTGATTTCTTTCCTAATCAGTTCAGACTGGTTACAATGTGGTGAGTACAATGAAATAAAAACAGGTTTGATTTTATGGTTCCGAAGCATGCGTGACCAGACCTGAATTGTGGTCCGTTATCTGAAACGAGTTTACTAACGTGTCCAACTTCACGTAAGAAATTTTTAACAAAGGCGTTGGATACAGACCATCCAGTGGTTTTACGTAACGGAGTGAAAGAAACAAATTTTGAAGTAAGTTCAACAGTGACTAGAACGTACGAAAATCCATTCGATGTTCTGACAACGGGCCCCAAGAGATCAATAGCAGCAAATTCTTTTAATTTAGAAGGAATGATAGGAAACAACGGAGCATAATGTGAGATAGTAGATGGTTTCGCCTTTTGACAAAGTTTACAAATAGACAAGTCTCTTCGAATTGTCTTTTCCATATTGTTAAAATAACAAGTCGTTCGAAGAATATGATAACATTTCCGTGGACCAAAATGTGCATAGCTGAAATGAATGTACCAAATGAGGTTATTAACAAAATCGTCTGGAATGCAAAGTACCCATAGCTTGTCATCAACAGTGCAGCGTTTGAGGAATATGTTGTTTCTAACCAGATAATAATGCCGAATTTGAGTGTGCATCTTTTCATGCCATTTACTTTTGATGTCTTTCCAAATCGGATCTTTATCTTGTTCATGAGTAGTGTCCTTTAAAGATAGGGTGATGAAGTTTTCAAAGGCGACTTTCTGAATGTAAAGAAAAATGAAATTTTTCTCGAGGTTGCCTTCTGTGTTACTTTTCTCAAGCCCAGCCGGCGCGCGTGATAGTGCGTCCGCAACAATGTACTCCTTGGCGGGAATGTAGACTATTGTGAAGTGGAATTCCTGCAGAAACAATGCCCAACTTTTTAACCTGTCATGATTTAATTTTGAAGACATAAGAAATTGTAATGCACGATGATCACTGTATACTCTTACGTGCATGCCAGAAAGAAAGAAACGGAATTTGTTAAATGCCCAAACGATAGCTAAAGCTTCTAATTCAGTAACGGAATAATTTTTTTCAGATTTTGTTAAATGCCCAAACGATAGCTAAAGCTTCTAATTCAGTAACGGAATAATTTTTTTCAGATTTTGTTAGCACTCGGCTAGCGAAAGCAATGGTTTTCTGAACAGTAGTGTCATTTTCTATGGCTTCTTGAAATAAATGGGCACCAAGACCGACTTTAGAAGAATCCGTGCTAAGGCAGAAATCGCGTGACAGATCTGGATGAGCTAGTATTGGCGCGTTAAGTAGCGATTCTTTCAAAGAATTGAATTCCAACTGTGCTTGTTCGTCCCAGTTCCAAATAGTATTTTTTCCAGTGAGAGAACAAAGTTTTGGTTTAACTAGAATTTGCATATTCAGAAAACGACGGTAAAAATTTACGAGACCTAGAAAACTGCGGACTTCTTTTTTGTGGATGGAACTGGAATGGCTCTGATTGCTTTTAACTTTTCAGGATCCGGCTGAATGCCTTCAGAAGAAATAATATGTCCCAAAAAACCTCACCTATGACCTACCGAATTCAGACTTTTCCAAGTTAACTGTAATTCCAGATTCTGCAAAAATACGTAACAAACTGTTGAGGATGCGATTATGTTGTTCCCATGAAGCTTCTGCTATTAGAATATCATCCACATATAAGGTGATGTGACGTTTAAAGAAATCAGGTAATATGGAATTTAGTCCGCGAATGAACGCTGCTGAAGCAATGTTCAAACCAAAAGGAAGTTTCCGAAATTGGTAACAAACGTCGAAACAAAGAAAAGCTGTGTATTTTCTACATTCTGGATGAAGTTCGATCTGATAAAAGCTGGATCTGAGATCAATAGAAGACAACACTTTTACACCATTAAAATTTTGTAGATGTTCTTCCATCGTTTGGGGACTGTCTGTTTCAGGAGTAATGATAGTATTGATTTGTCTCGAATCTAAGACAAGTCTGATCGATCCATTTTTCTTCTCAACAACATGTAATGGATTGTTGTATGAGCTTACTGCAGGTTCAATAATGCCCTTGTCAAGCATAGATTGTATTTCTGTTCTAACACGGTCCCTATAATGTGCCGGAATTATGTATGGTCTAACACAAAATTTAGTATGCTCACGAACACGAAATTAGTATTGAAATCCCTTGATTGTTCCTGTTATGTGAGTAAAAACTGTGGAATGTGCTTGTAAAATCTCAAAAAGGTCTTGCCTATCAGTGTCATTACAATTCTCAATTGTTTGAATTTTATTCTGAATTAACTCATTAGTTTCAAATATGCCGTCGACATCATCCCTGTCAGTACTTGCAGAGTGATTGTTAGTGACTAGTTCCGTAGAAAATTCCGTACTGTTGTCTAACAGAAGGTAAACCCGATTAATTTCCTCATCATGGGTTGAGAGCCAATCTTCAAATTTCAAAACTATTGACTTACCTTCTTTTTCTAAACTTATTCCAGCATCGTGAAAGTTTAAGATTGCTTTGTACTCATTCAAAAAATCTACTCCCAATATAATTTCCGTCGACAATAATGGAACAATAAGCAAGTTCATAGAGAAGCTGTGGCTTTGACAAAAGAATTCTAAGTTGGTTTGTTGGCGTACATCTACACTTTTTCCAACGATTGCACCTTGTAATTTAATCTTATGTAACGGAAGTGTGGGGCAATCGTTCGATTTGTTGCATTTGCTAAATGCTGTTTCACTAATTACTGAAATGGGACTGCCAGAGTGAAGTACTGCCGTAAATTTTACTTCATTTACTGTAATGTGAATCACAGAATATGCAATGTTGTTATGTTTTACGTCGTCTTCCTGGAGTAAGATGTCCCTAATGTCTTCCATTTTTACGTAATTACTAGCTACAGCAGCTGCATCGTCAGTTTCATAAGTACGTTTTGTGGCTGTCAGCGGTATGAGTCATTGCCTATTGTCTCTTTGTTGGCGAGCGTCGTTATTGGGATTTGGGGACCTAACTTCTACAAATTCACCTTGTCGAGAGGACCCTGCCCTGTTTGAGTCCCGCCAGTTCTGATCCAATTGAGGCCTGTCGTTACGATCATATCGTCTGTCGTCATGTCGGTAGATTCCATAGTTTCTTTCTTGTCGCTCACGTGGTGGAGAATTTCTCCCTGAATCGTAACTGCGCTCTGGACCGTTGCATCTGTAGTTATTCTGTCTCCCTTGATAATAATTATTTTGGTTCCCATATTGTCTGTTTCTATGGTTATCTCTGTCATATTCATTACTACGGAAGTGCGATCTTTCTCTGTATCTATTATTACTCTGTCAACGGTTGTAATATGGAGGGTGTCTGTTTTGGTCACGATTTACGTTGTGAGAATAGCCTTGTCGTGTCCAATTATTATTTCTTTCATCGCGGAATTGTGATTGATGTGACCTGTAATTGTTGTGTTCCTGTTTTCACGTCCTGCGGTTGTCAGTGTCAATGTCCCAATTCTTGTAGCAGTCCCTGAAAATCTTCAATGTCGTCTTTGCAACGTCCTGCCAAAATAATATGTCGTAAATGTTCAGGCAATTTGATTAAGCAAATGCGGATGAGTTCTGAGGGGCTGTATGGGGGTTGACAGGTACTGATTCTTGTACAACATGTCTTCAAAATATTTCACAGGACTGGAAAATTCAGATTGTTCAAAATGTTTCATCATTATGATGCTATGTGTTACTCTGTCTTGTGTAGCTTGAGACCAATATGCTGAGAGGAAGGCATGATAATATTCTCCTTCACTGTGGCAATCGTGAATGACCGATCGCATTCTTACAGCTGGTTCATTCTCTAAATAGCCAATCATAAATTCTAATCTGTGCTCTAATGACCAGTTGGAAGGAAAACAATGAGAGAATTGATGAAGCCACGCTTGTGGGTGAATGTCGTTCCCAGAATTCTTAAATGTTTTGATTTTACGTGTAGTAATAAACAGCTTATAGTCAAAATCATCGTGTCGGCGAATCGCATGTCGGTCATTGTTACGTCGTTTCGGCGATTCTATTTCAAAATTTGATGCACCTTGCCAATTTCTTTCATAAATTCCGAAATGCGCTCTGTCATTATTTTGTGGCTGTTCCGTATTTCTATGTTGCTCTTCCCGTACTGGAGCGCGAGTGTCCTCTGAAATATGTGTAACTAACCGGTTACTACGGGTTATTCCTTATTATTGGGAATGGAAATACTTATTGCTTATGAAATCAACGTGAGAAGAATAGGGTCGCCACCGACTCAAACCATACAACTAATCAAAGATTTGGTCGAGTCGGAAAATAAATTAATTTGATCACAGACCAAAAACTCACAAAAAATGCATACGTTGTGAGGTCGCTCACAGCGGATACGATGTAATTAATAGTATTGCCCGTGCGCTGTTCACGACAATCAAACATTTAAAATAAAATAGAAAATGCATGAACACTGCATAAGATCAGCTCCCAGCAACACACCTGAAAATATGACTTAATCTAAAGCGTTTGTTATAAAATACAAGAGGAGACTAATCACTGGACCTGTGCATAAGGAAACGCATTGGATGTGCTAATGGGAAAGCTACGAGGTGAGTGGCTTAGGCGCAAAAACGTAATCTCGGAACACAAGAGAAAATTGTAGATAAAATCATTTATTCCTAAACTAAGGATGTGAGGCATGTACACGATTCCTGATAACACGTGGTTTGTGGAGGCACAAATTCCAACAATATCACATCATACAATCATGTTTACATTTTCTAAAACAAACATGCGATCGGGCAGTTAGTGATGCCGGTAGCCCAACAACTATAATGTTCTACCACGTGGTTGGCTCCCCACGGACGAAAGACACGGAAAGTAAGGAAAATTTACGAGAAGGCAAGGCTCTAAATATTTAGAAAGGTGAAAGCTTATACAGGCACAGCTGAAGGTAAACAGACATTCATACAGAAGCGAGTGCTCACTTCTTATCGACACCTTTGTGTGGCGCTCTTCCGGCGGATCCAAGTCTGCTACAGAAATTTGCTAAAAGAAAAATCTGCCAAAGTTTTGCATTCCTTGCTGCGACAAGGCAAAGCAATCTTCCAGATTTGAAAAGCGAGACCAAAGGCTAACAGCTCTCCCCTCGCCAAGTAACAACGCGCCACGCGGTCAGTCTAACTCACCCTTCTTCGACTGGAGCACAGCTGTGGACGCTTTCCGTACCGGCGGCAGACTGCCTCCTGCTTCTCCAGCCTCTTCCACGCTCCGCGTGGACCGGAAAACCCCAAGATGCCATTTCCGCCACCAACCTAACGCAGGTGGATTTCTCACAAGTAGCGGAAACCTCTTTGCCGACTTGACCACTACGAGAGTAGGCTATTCTGTACAACTGCTGCTGAATCTGTACGACTATCGCAGTCTTTCTGCAGCAGACTACGCCACCGTCTAGCAACGTGACACACAACCACATTCATTCAATCACACTACTATGAGAGTAAAGAGAATAGAGAAACGAGGAAAAGAAAGAGAAATGGTAATGAAAATGGGCTACCGGACTAATGAAAGGTGGCTACAGGACCCTTTCATATGTAATTCATGTATTACTTGTGCCAACTGATCTTGTACTTCCCGGATTTCTCTTTTGTGTTGCGTATTAATTTGATTGTGATTTTGTTTGAATTTCTTAGTTTGTTCATACTCTTCTGTGTCAGCGAAGGCTACAGGTCTTGTGTCACTCAGATCATCATCCACCTTTGTAGATAAGTTAGTGAACTGATCCGAAAGTTCGGCTACTTTCTCCGATAGTGAACTTATTTCCTCAGTGTGTTTTTCTGAATCAAGTTTCAGCGTGTCCATTTGTGCTGAAATCGTATCTACCGTGTTCTTTAAGTTTTCCTGAGTTTTTGCAAGTTGCGTAACCGAATCGGTAGATGCAACTGAGTCAATTTTAGCTTGCAAGGTGTCGTGATTTTCACGAACAATAGTTTGCAGTTCCTTTATGGCTGCTTCGTGATTCTGTAATGCATTTTCATGACCCGAAAAAATAGGTTGGAAATACAAATTTGTGTTTTTCTGTCATTACAGACTTTTTGACATTTCGATTCGATTTTATGTAACTCAGTAGTTAAATCTTCACGTGTTTGTTCAAGTTTGGTGTCTAACTTTTGAAGATTTTGTTCCATTGCGTCTAACTGTTGCTGTGTTTGTCTCTGGTGTTGTTCCATTGTGACTAACTTTTGAAGATTTTGTTCCATTGTGTCTAACTTTTGAAGATTTTGTTCCATTGTGTTTAACTGTTGCTGTGTTTGTCTCTGATTTTGTTTCATTTGTTGCATTAATTGCAATAATAATGTATTAGTGTCTGGAATCGATTCCTCTATGCTTTCCGGCAGTGCATTTGCACCGGCAACATTCACATTTTCACGACCGGAAATGTGTCTTGACTTATTTGAGAAAACGGTGAAGACGCAAAACTTGTCTCTACAGCATTTGGAAGATTGTGTCCTGTCATCTCGAATTCCTGAGGCGAACTGTTGCCGACCGATCGATCGATAATGCTTCCCTGTTCACTAATTGTTTCACTGTCTACACCATTATTTGCAGCCTGCTCCATTTCCTTATGCACAATTACCAAATTACTAGTTTGAACATTAGTTAATTCATTACACGGTGGCGTTAACACACTGCTTTCGTCTTCACTGTCATTTCTCAGTTAACTTTGGAACCTAGTATTACGTTTTTCACACGCCATTATTGTTACAATAATTCACACGACAATACAGAAAAGGACAATTTGAAGGGCAAAATAAGAAAACACATTACCACAGCACTGAAAATAATATCTAGTTAATTGCAAGCGCAGCTGCGAAATACTTGGTGCAAATCTACATGCATGCCACAACTATTTTACTGTACAACAATGAAAAACTACAACTAGAAAGGAAATTCTCTCTATAATTACGCACTAGCAATAAACAATGGCTACACTAATTACACAAACTACAAGAAAAAATCAGAAGATTCCAGTGGGGTATCCTCGGCTAAGGGTCGACATATGAAACGTCCCCTTAGAAAAATTATACATGACTGTGCTTAAACTGACACACAACATTTTTTTAGTGCAACACAATCTGACTTTTAATAATCCCTACAAAAGAATGGCCCTCACTAACATTAACCTATACCTTTCACAAATCACTTACCTCACAAAAATCTTCGTTACTCGAACTACTGCAATACAGCGAGCGCCACTACTGCCAGCTAAATAAAAGATTGAAACTACTGAAGGCACTAACTACTGATAGGCATAGTTAGCAAATGAAAGATTCTGATAGAGAACAAACAATGTATTTACCTTAATAATGTTCAAAAGTCATAATATATATAGCAGTTCATGACATCCAATCTTACAAATGTACTGTTTCTGATGGACACACGTCCAGATCATCCGCTCTCGAAATTCCGCCATTTCTCTCACCACGTCCACCACTGCTGGCGGCTCACCTCCAACTGCGCAACGCTACGCGCTGTTAACATCCAGCTGTCCAACACTACAATAGCCGACAACAATGCAAACCAGCCACAGACTACACACAGCGTCCACAGCACAGCCAGTGATTTTCATACAGAGTGCTACGTGGCGTTACCAATAAAAAAACCTAAACAGCCTACTTACACCTTTCAGGTAAGGCACTTTGTCAAAGGACACATTATTATTACGCAAAACTTTGAACGAGAATTTGGAAAATGGCGAAAGTGGCCGAATGTTCACGTGCTACAGTCTTGAGGATCTACAGGAAGAGGTAGGACAGTGAAACTACCATTAAACGCTAAAGGGTTGGACGTCCACGACTCTCACAGAAGGTGTGGTTCGGAGGCTGCACTGCTCTGTAATGTAGGATAGGTGGTGATCTGTGGCATCTCTGCTGAAAGAGCACAGTGCTGATTCACACACAAGTATTTCGGATCTCACTGTTTACCACATATTGTTGAACATGGAACTCCGCAGCAGACAACCCCTTCGTGTGCACGCGTATACCCAACGACATCTTAAGTTGCGACTGCAGTTAGCACGCACCATAGGGATCCGACCGTCGATCAACAGAAACGTGTCGGCTCTTCGGTGACTCACATTTTAGCTACACTACGTCTTTGGTCGTCTCCACAAACGCCATCGTCGAGGTGAACGGCGGCTCGAAACTGGCAGCTCCGTCACGGACGCAGGCTGGTGGGAGTAGTATTATTCTATGGTGTTTGAATGGAACTTGTGGTAGTAATCGAAGACACATTTACATGCGAACCACCTGCATCCCTTCACGCTTGAAGGCGATGTCATCTTTTAGCAGTAAAATTGTCTGTGTCTCGGAGCCAGAACCGTGTTACAGTAGATTTAGGGCAT
Organism: Schistocerca serialis cubense; assembly: GCF_023864345.2. NCBI lineage: Eukaryota > Metazoa > Arthropoda > Insecta > Orthoptera > Acrididae > Schistocerca > Schistocerca serialis. Next base: position 144,835,371 of record NC_064641.1, on the reverse strand, counting down.
TATTGCGACCTCTTACGTTGATGTCTCGGCTGCCGAATTCGCCTGATGTAAATTCTATGGAACACATCTTGTTCGCTATCGGGCGCCATAACCGCATACGCAAATCAGCGGCCCGTTATTTACGCGAATTACATGACCTGTGTGTAGACAACTAAAGCACATACCTCCACTGTCGGATCCCCGATGAGCAGAATGACTGACTTATTTCGTTTCAGGGACGGACAAACAAGCTAATAAGCAGTTGGTCATAAAGTTTTAGCTAATTAGTGTCATAGTTGAAACCTCATGCTGTGGATATGACGTTTGTAAAGGAGTGACTCCTTGGTATTTTACTTGGTCCATCCACACATACGCATTCTTCCATTAGAACTACTGACGGCCTTGGGAGAGCCAGTCCTGACCAAACTCTCCCATCTGGTGAGCAAGATGTATGAGACAGGCGAAATACCCTCAGACGTCAAGAAGAATATAATAATTCCAATCCCAAAGAAAGCAGGTGTTGACAGATGTGAAAATTACCGAACTATCAGTTTAATAAGCCACAGCTGCAAAATACTAACGCGAATTCTTTACAGACGAATGGAAAAACTAGTAGAAGCCGACCTTGGGGAAGATCAGTTTGGATTCCGTAGAAATATTGGAACACGTGAGGCAATACTGACCTTACGACTTATCTTAGAAGAAAGATTAAGGAAAGGCAAACCTACGTTTCTAGCATTTGTAGGCTTAGAGAAAGCTTTTGACAATGTTGACTGGAATACCCTCTTTCAAATTCTAAAGGTGGCAGGGGTAAAATACAGGGAGCGAAAGGCTATTTACAATTTGTACAGAAACCAGATTGCAGTTATAAGAGTCGAGGGACATGAAAAGGAAGCAGTGTTTGGGAAGGGAGTGAGATAGAGTTGTAGCGTCTCCCTGATGTTATTCAATCTGTATATTGAGCAAGCAGTAAAGGAAACAAGAGAAAAATTCGGAGTAGGTATTAAAATCCATGGAGAAGAAATAAAAACTTTGAGGTTCGCCGATGACATTGTAATTCTGTCAGAAACAGCAAAGGACTTGGAAAAGCAGTTGAACAGAATGGACAGTCTCTTGAAAGGAGGATATAAGATAAACATCAACAAAAGCAAAACGAGGATAATGGAATGTAGTCGAATGAAGTCGGGTGATGCTTAGGGAATTAGATTAGGAAATGAGACACTTAAAGTAGTAAAGGAGTTTTGCTATTTGGGGAGCAAAATAACTGATGATGGTCGAAGTAGAGAGGATATAAAATGTAGACTGACAATGGCAAGGAAAGCATGTCTGAAGAAGAGAAATTTGTTAACATTGAGTATAGATTTAAGTGTCAGGAAGTCGTTTCTGAAAGTATTTGTATGGAGTGTAGCCATGTATGGAAGTGAAACATGGACGATAAATAGTTTGGACTAGAAGAGAATAGAAGCTTTAGAAATGTGGTGCTACAGAAGAATGCTGAAGATTAGATGGGTAGATCACATAACTAATGAGGAGGTATTGAATAGAATTGGGGAGAAGAGGAGTTTATGGCACAACTTGACAATAAGAAGGGATCGGTTGATAGGACACGTGTTGAGGCATCGAGGGATCACAAATTCAGCATTGGAGTGCAGCGTGGAGGGTAAAATTCGTAGAGGGAGACCAAGAGATGAATACACTAAGCAGATTCAGAAGGATGTAGGTTGCAGTAATTACTGGGAGATGAAGAAGCTTGCAATGGATAGAGTAGCATGGAGAGCTGCATCAAACCAGTCTCAGGACTGAAGACCACAACAACAACAACAACAACATCCACGCAAGTTCTTGATAGTGAAGAGTAAACTTGTACCGCAAGTGGGGGCGTTTGCAGTTGAAGAAGGCAGATTTAATTTTGTCGGCATTGAGCCGAACGTGATTGTCTGATGCCCATTGTTCTTCAAATGGCTCTGAGCACTATGGGACTTAACTACTGTGGTCATCAGTCCCCTAGAACTTAGAACTACTTAAACCTAACCAACCTAAGGACATCACACACATCCATGCCCGAGGCAGGATTCGAACCTGCCCTTTGTTCTGTCAGCTTGAGTTGAGGCTTCAGCCTCTCCACTGCTGCAGTGATCCGCCGGATACCAATGAACAAGGCTGTGTCGTCTGCGAAATGAGCTAGGACGACCTGGGGCAGTATGAGTAAATCGTTATCATAAACGATGAAAAGAGTTGAGGACAGGAATGTCCCCTGTTGGAGACCTTCCTGTAGGCGTCTAACTCTGGAGCGATACCCACCGATGTCAACCATTAGCTGCCAGTATTAGGGAAAACTGTCGATTATCTGAAAGAATAGTCGGGCAAAGTCTGCAGATCTTGCAGTTTGGTCAAGAGTTTATCAGTCCACATACAGCCATAATCTTTTTCTATGTCTTAAAAGTCGCCCGCCGTATAACTGGAAATATTTATTCTGCCTTGTAATTTACTGGCTTTATACAAAAGTGTGTGACGTCCGTTATAGGCATATCACGTGCGATAAGGATGTATAACCTGAAGGGACTCTACATGTGCCTCTTCATAGTTTTGCCTAACATTTACTTAATATATCCACCTCTGGCACGTGAACACTCCGCGCAAACTGTTAACTACATAAATCAAGTCTGAGCATCTGAGTGTGTCTATTGTGGCCACAATGTATATTATCTTTATTTCACTTCTCATTTCACTAAGATTTTTGGTAATTATCAGAGTCCCACAGTCATATTCAGTACGTTTATGTGCAATATGTCAGTATCACTGACACAGCAACACTGTTGCAGGAACGACGAAAAAACGTGCTAAATTTAAACGGACGCAAAATGTCCAAGATTGGCGATCTTTTACGGAAGCTCGAAATTTAGCGCTGACTTCAATGTGGGATGCTTATAACACTTTCCACAACAAAACTTTGTCTGGAAACCTGGCAGAAAATCCAAAGAGATCCTGCTCGTATGTGAAGTATGTTAACGGCAAGAAACAACCAATGCCTTCTCTGCTTGACAGCAATGGAAATACCATCGACGACAGTGCTGTCAAAGCAGAGTTACACAACACAGACGTCCGAAATTCCTTCACCAAAGCAGACGAAGTAAATACTTCAGAATTTGACTCAAGAATAGCTGGCAACATTAACGTAGAAGTAGATATCTTCAGAGAAGTAAAGCACCTAAATCACTTAACAATGGTACAGTAGCTCCATATTTAACAATCATATACAACCGTTCACTCGACAATAGATCCGTACCCAAAGACTGGAAAGTTGCACAGGTTACACCAATGTTCAAGAAACTTAGTAGGAGTAATCCCCTAAATTACAGGCCCATACCATTAACGTCGATATGCAGCAGGATTTTGAAACACTTATTGTGTTCGAACATTATGAATTACCTCGAAGAAAATCGTCTATTGATACAAAGTCAAGATAGATTTAGAAAACATCGTTCTCATTAAACACAACCAGCTCTTTACTCTCACAAAGTGTTGAGTGCCATTGACAAGGAACTTCAAATTGATTCCGTATTTGAAAATTTCCAGAAGGCTTTTGACACTGTACCACACAAGCAGCTTGTAGTGAAATTTCTTGTTTGTGGAATGTCGTCTCAGTTACGTGACTAGATTCGTAATTTACAGTCAGAGAGGTCACAGTTCGCAGTAATTGACGTAAAGTCATCAAGTAAAATAGAAGTGTCTTCTGGCGTTCCCTGAGGTAGTGTTATAGGCCTTCTGCTGCGTCTCGTCTATGAAAATGATTTACGAGAGAATCTGATCAGCCGTCTCAAGTTGTTTGCAGATGATGTTGTTGTTTATTGTGTAGTGAAATCAGACGAAGATAAAAAAATTTGCAGAATACTTTAGAAAAGATACCTGTATGGTGCGAAAATAGGCAAGAGATCCTAAATAATGAAAAGTATGAGGTCATCAACATGAGTGCTAAAAGAATTCGGTTACACGATAAACCAGTCAAATCTGAAGGCCGTAAATTGAACTGAATAGCTAGAAAATTCAATTACGAACACCTTAAATTGGAAAGAGTACATAGGAAATGTTGTGTATAAGGCAAACCAAGTACGACATTTATTGTCAGAATACTTAGAAAATGTAACAGATCTACTAAAGAGGCTGCATACACTACGCTTGTCCGTCCTCTTTTGGAGTACGGCTGCGCGGCGTGGGATCCTTACCAAATAGTATTAATGGAGTACATCGAGACAGTTCAAAGAAGAGCAGGAGGTTTTGTATTATCGCGATATAGGGGAGAGAATGTCATTGAAATGGTACAGGATTTAGGGTGGACATAATTAAAACAAAGGCGTTTTTCGTTGCGGCGGAATCATGTCACGAAATTTCAATCATCAAGTTGCCCCTCCGAACGCGAAAATATTTTGCTGACACCGACTTATATAGGCAGAAACGATCACCATAAAAAATAATGGAAATCAGAGCTCCCACCAAAAGATATAGGTGTTTGTTTTTCCGCGGGCTGTACGAGACTGGAATAATAGAGAATTATTATGAAGGTGGTTCGATGAACCCTCTGCCAGGCATTTAAAAGTGATTTACGGAGTATGCATGTAGATGTAGATATACATCCTTTCCTCGTCTCACCTGATGAATGAACGCGTGAACGAGGGTGTACAAGATAAATATCAATATGTGAATCTGTGGGAGTAAAAGTAGTCTGGTACTGTGGCATAGTATCCAACCCTACAGAGTACGTACCGTGTAGCAAAGAAGTTTCTGTTCACCTTGGACGAAGCTCTTGTATAATTTGGCACAAGACAATAGGGAGCTCTCTGGCCACTTCCAAAGGAACGGGCCGTGTGGGTTCCAAAAGAGTTCGCTCGGCAGTTTTCCGGGAGGCGGGATACGGGCGACACCGACTAAGTTTGAGTGTGCCTATTCATAGTTAATTCATTACTTTATTTCTGTAAGTTTCAGCTCCAATCAAAATTAACGTCTTGCTCTCATCGTTCATTGCTCGTTGAGCGGTATCTGGAATTTTTCTGTTAATTTCGGAACATTATAACCAGTTGCACTTGTACACGCGTGCAAGCCATTGTTCTGCTCTACTTCTGTTCGAACATGTGGAAGCGTGTCAGTCTGATTTAGCTGATTTAGTTTGTTGGTGATCTCACGAATATAGTATAACTGAACAGATTTCTGAAACTTCCCTAATTTCGATTTCAGTTCGTAATGTAGCTTCCACGTGTCTTTGTTGTCTCAGCACGAGTTAAGTACACAATTAATTATGAATCCTGATGGGTTATCCAAGACGCAATTGTAAATGTAATTTTGTAACTCAGCCTAGAGTGTGATGAAGAATAGCAACTATCAGCCATTTATTAGCTGTTTAGTTTGCTTGTTTGTTCGGCTATGTCTGGAACTAATGTGATATTTTTACCAGAGCACATTATTACGTATTCTCGCGCGAACTTCCATTTTTACCTCCTACTGGTATCTGTTGTGCAGCACATGAATAAGGCCAAGTTATTTATTTAATATCTATTAAACGATCATAAATGTGCAGATCCGGCAACTCAGTTCATTTAAACATCAAAGGTTTTTCTTTAAAACATATTCAGACACTGTCTTTCCACTTTCCAAGCTAATAGATACGTCGTTTGTACGGACACCTTCATCGTGGACACCCATCCCCAACCTGATCCTTTACGTTTAGATATCCTTCAAACTTTGCTTTGAAAGCCTCACGTCTATCCACAAAAGAACGTGAAATATAACAATCGCATCGAACATAATTTGGAAGAACACGAAGTTTCCACAACACCGACTGACCTTAGTGACTACAAAAGCATGCAGAGATTCAAAAGATTTCTCTTTACAGCATTTCCTTTTGTGTTGACTGATAATTCTGCTGAAGGCAGAATGAATTGAAAAATTTGTCCTCAAACCAGGTACTGTCTTGAGTACAAGCACACGTGAACAATGAAAGTATCGCATATACTTCATAAATGAAGGGAAAGAAAATAAATCTAAGCTTCTTTGGTGAAATTCCTGATTAATAAGCAGTTTAATAAACAGTGAGGAGCAACATATTTCCACTTGTACTATGCTAGACCACTTGGTGGAATCATAACAATAGGGTAAAATGGATACATATAATGAAAATTGTAAATTTTAAAGTATTATCCAGAAGAATTAGCGACGTATCGAATACAAAGACGTACATGTGAAAGAACGCTACGGGGCAGCCATCGCTGAGGCAGAGCATGTGTAACAAAGAGCATATGTTAGGTCGCACAGTAGTAGGCAGTGGCTGCTCAGGAGTAGCAAGAGTAGCGCGTGAGAGGCTGGCAGTGTCTGTTGCGATGCTTTGGAGTGGTAAGTCGCTTAGTATTAAATCTTCAGTGTAATAATACCAGTTTTTATGGAAGAAAAAGGTCTGAAGTAAAATTAATAAAGAAAATGCTACAAATATTATTTTGAAATTTTGATGAAGACTATTTCTACTTAGCGTTACATCGATCTACAATTAGGTAATCAATATTCATGTATTTATGCGCTTTTGCTGTAGAACGAATTTGAATGAGACCAGCTTTATACGTAACCCCAAGTTTTTTATTGTATTTTTTTTATAAAGGTAATTTGTTTGCGTAAATGTAATTCTTATGAAATAGCTTAACAACTGCAAGTCAGTTTTACAATGTAGCCAGATTTTCAAGTAAGGTATTACATTCATTCTCCTCTGCCATATTCCGCCTTCCAGCTCCAAGTCATTTTTATTTAAACAAATTCTAAATGTGTCTCAGTGAAATGTCTTGCATTTTGTCTTTTGCAACTGTAGTTAGTTTAGTAGTGCTGAAACCAGAAAAACGCGTTATCCGAAGCGGCTTCAATCGAGGTACAAAATTTATTTCAAACAGTTTTTGGATTTTCCCACAGGGACTACTTTTGTACTTCATCACATTTTCAGGGTCTAAGTAAGATCGAGTACATCTGAATGTATTTACCTCTAATTAGTCATTATTTCGCACAGGTTTTAATTAGTTTGGATTTAGTGGTATGACTTTTTTGCTAGTAAACAGATCGTTTAAAACACGGTCAGGTAAATATGGAGATACGCCTAATCAGATACGTAGTCAGCTGACTACCTGATACAACTGTTCTTCGTTAGACTTAAACATCACACCGTACTTTAGACATAAACGTCATAAGAGAACTCTGTACATAGTAATATACTCTGAGCAACGTTAAATCAACGGGAATAACTATTGCTGTATACTGACTTCACAAATGGGGAACAAATACAGATACTGTGCTGCGAGCATGGAACAAAATACCTCTCTTTGAACAATGGAAATTAAATATGGACACGACTGAAGGTACATATATAGATCCGAAAGCGTAGAGAACAAAATATGAATCCAAGCTGCGCGAGCATTCCACGTCCCCACAACAACCCTTTTAGTTCAGAGCGTGGGCGTGCCTTCGGCACGTAAACCGAGCTCAGTACACAGGCCCAGAACCGCGCTCCGACATGCGTATAGATCCGGAACAGAAAATCGCCGAATGTAAAAGACGGGAAGTTGTCGGCAGACTGCCATAAACCGAACGCCTTTGTCTCGCATTCAACGTGGCACTGGACACCCTAAGTCTGCTGTGCGGGAATCTGAACTTCCGAAGTGTCGACTACAGACATACCTTCACTTTACCAGCCAAAGACAGTAGTATGCTTAACAATCGTGAACATGGTTGCAGAATGTCTGTGAAATCGTTTAACGACTCACAATTTCCGTTGAAAGGTGACTTCTAATGTCGGGCTTTCAGGGTGTACCTGTGACCTCCGGAGTGACAGAGTGTAAGTGCAGGATATTATTCTCAGATTATAAAAATCAATCACTGGGGCTTTTTTTGAATCAGTATATTGAAAATTGAGACGAAGAACGTGAGGTCCAAAATATATATAACGATTACTTGCATACCTAAGGAAATAAATAAGCACTGAATGAAGTTTTGAGCAGTGCTCAAACGGATAACATGTCAAATTACTGTAAATACGTGACAACAACTAAAAATGAACCGAACATCAAACTAGCAAGGAAAAAGAGACATGCTAGAATATCCGTATGGGCATGTGTGCATCGTGAACTACAAGAGGCGTTCAAAAAGAAACGAGCCGAAGGCATAATTACAAAAAAAAAAAAAAAAGGTTCAAATGGCTCTGAGCACTATGGGACTTAACATCGGTGGTCATCAGTCCCCTAGAACTTAGAACTACTTAAACCTAACTAACCTAAGGACATCACACACATCGATGCCCGAGGCAGGATTCTAACCTGCGACCATAGCGGTCGCGCGGTTCCAGACTGAAGCGCCTAGAACCGCTCGACCACCGCGGCCGGCTCATAATTACAGAAATTAGTACCTGTATGTTAGAAGTACTGACCCCAACTTTTGAGACACTTGTCCCATTGTAAATTAAGGCGGTAAAGGGCTGTCTCATAAAATTCCCGGGGCTGCGATGTCAACCAGTTCCACACGTACAGCTGGACGTCGTCGTCCGAGGTGAATTGTGCTGACGTTCTTCTTTGCCAAGATGGGCCTCTTCTGATTCACTTTCTGCAGCACGGGACAACAGTGAATGCACAGCGTTACTCGCAAATCTTGACCACCCTTCGCCAAGCGATCAAATCAAAACGACCAGGCATCCTCACCCGTGGGATCATTCTGCTCCATGACAATGCAAAGCCTCATACGGCCAACAGAGTCGCGGCACTCCTGCAGAAATTGAAATGGGAGGTTCTCGGCCACCATCCATACAAACCGGATCTCTCTCCCTGTGATTACGCCATTTTTGGTCCCCTTAAAAAGGCTTTCAGGGGCAATCGATTCACCTCGGACGACGATGACCAGCTGTACATACGGAACTGGTTAACATTGCAGCCCTGGGAATTTTATGAGATAGCCATTCACCCCCTTGTGTCAGAGTGGGACAAGTGTCTCAACAGCCAGGGTCAATACTTCTAACATACAGGTACTGGTTTCTATAATTATGCCTCCGGCTCGTTTCTTTTTAACGTCTCTCATATCAAGCGTAACATAAACTTCGTCACAAGTGCTTGGCAGACTAATTAACAACAAAGTCGACCGCGAAAACTTCACTGAAAATTTAACTTAATTTCTCTCGAGCATCATATGCGAGGTACTGGGGCCATCAAACACGGAATAATTTTCTAATTGCTGTACAGTTACAATATTGATGACAAATTCTTGGAAACAGAATTTACTGTAAAATATCAAGGAGTAGCTATGCAGAGCGACCTTAAATGGAATGGTCACATAAAAACGGTAGGAAAAGCCGACGCCAGACTGAGATTCTTAGGAAGAATCTCAAAAATAAAAAAATAAAAACTTATCCATTAAAGAAGTGGCTCACAACATACTCATTCGACCGATTCCTGAGTATTTTTCATCAATCTGGTATTCCTAAGACGTAGTATTGATAGAAGAGATAGAGAAGATCTAAAGGAGAGCGGCGCGTTTCGTCAAGCGATCATTCAGTCAGCGCGAGAGTGTTACAGAGATGCTAAAAAAACCTAAGTGGTAGACGCTAAAAGAGAGGCAGTGTGCATCACGCATACCTTTACTACTGAAATTTCGAGAGAATATTTTCTGGGAAAAGTCGGACAACGTATTAGTTCCCCCACATACATCTCGCGAAATGAGCATGACGAAAAAAATCCAAGAAATTAGAGCTAATACAGTGCCTTACCAACAATAATTCTTTCCACCCACTGTTGGCGAGTGGAACAGGGAAGGGGGAATTAGTTAGTGCTACTAGAAGTACCCTCCGCCACACACCGTCAGGCGGTTTCTGCACTATTGATGTAGATGGAGATGTAACACAATCTAAGCCCTTGCAGAGAAGCGAGAGGCAAAGATTTAATGGTAGCGAGGCGACACGGAAAGTAATTGCAGCAGTTAAATTCTCGTTTGCACAAACAAAAAATGTGCTGAGTGCCATTTACTTGATATGTTATTGCCAGGAGATCCTATAAATAGTCTGGCTGCCTGTAATCAATGTTGCTCAATTAACACCACCCAGGCTAGTTTATAACAGAGTAAGTAGCGCTATCCTAGAGAACGTTCCAGTTGGTCAGGCAGGCTTCAGACAAGGGCGTAGCTGCTGCGACCAAGTACTGTCTCTCACATGCTTCATAGAGTTAGGATACCAAATGAAGCAGAAAACATATGTGGCGTTTGTTGATCTAACTGCCGCCTTCGACACTGTGTGGAGGAAAGGCCTTATCTACAAATTTCTCCGCATTATACCCTGCAGAACAATGGCTCGACTGATTAACAGGATGCTAAGCGATCAGAGGTTCCAGGTAATCGCTGGAAGCAACATAAGCGAGGAGAGGAAGCTGAACAATGGATTGCCTCAAGGATCAGTTCTTTCACCATTACTGTTCAACCTATATCTATCTGATCTGTCTGACACTTCGTCCAGAAAATACTGCTACGCCGATGACCTGGCTCTAGCCGTACGACACCAGGAAATGAAGATAACAGAAGAGATTCTAACCAATGACCTGTCTACATTAGATAATTGCTTCAAAATCTGTAGACTCCAACCCAGTGTGAGTAAAACCGAAGTGTGTTGCTTCCATTTAAATAATCGGTTGGCGAACGTAAAACTGGAAGTAAGTTTCAGAGGCAGAATTCTTCGTCATAATTGGAACCCAAAATATCTTGGTGTCATCCTGGACCGTACACTATGCTTCAATCAACACCTTCTTAACTTGGCTCAAACGATGAGGACTCGAATCATCAACCTCCATAAGCTGTGCGGAACTACCTGGGGATCTTCAGCAACCATCCTGCGATCTTCAGCCCTGGGCTTGATGTACTCAAGTGCTGAGTACTGTGCACATGTTTGGATGAACAGTCATTGTACAAGGCTTCATGACACCCAGCTGAATACGACAATGTGCATAATATCTGGCGCAATCAGATCTACTCCAGTTTATTGGCTTCCACTGTTAACCAGTATAATGCCTCCTGGTCTACGCAGATGCACTGCCCTTATGAGAGAATTCCACAATATCTCCAGGAATTCTAAGCTACCCGTGTATAGCGACCTGCCACTTTTAAATCATAAGAGACTGAAATCACGCCACCCAATTCTGTGCGATGCTGCTGACATGGTTGCTAAGGATTTCAAACCCCTTTAAGAATGGAAAGGTCGGTGGGAAGCAGTGACAGATGTGCGCCTGCATAACATCTTCTCAGGTGCTAAATTTCCAAGTACATTCGACCTACCACGGAAGACCTGGACTACTCTCAACAGAATCCGTACCGGCCATGGCCGATGCAGGCATGCCCTCTTTAAGTGGAAGAAGCTGCCTGATACAGCCTGTGACTGCGGGGCTCCATGCCAGACTGTTCACCACATTGTCAGTGAATTCAGGATTCGAGCCTAACACAGTGCCGAAGAGGACTTCGTGCTAGCAACCCCAGATGCACTGCGCTGGATTGAAGGACTGGATATTCAGTTGTGAAGACAAACTTAAGTTTCTTGTGTGACAGTATGTACATATGTTTATGTAATTTAATTTTATGATATGTCTGTATTAGCCATACGCTAAATAAATAAATATGCTGAGGACCACTTCCACCGTACGTATCAAACCCCAAGACATGCAGCGCAGTCGGTAGAGTGTAGCCCCACACCACAAGCCAGGCACAAGTTCATATTCAGACGCAGCAACAAGAGTGTTAATTACTCACCAAAGCCCTTCTTGCCTTGCGGGCAGTGGAAGCTGACGTCACGTCACTCTGCAGAACAAATCGAAATCTCACACGCGCCTGGCCCAGGCTCAAAGAACTTCTTGCAGCTGGAGGATCGATAGTACGAGCAGGAAGCAAATATTTTGTTCTATGGGAAATCTTAAGGTGCATTTACACATCCCATTTACTCGTACACTGCATTTTGCCGACAATATAGGGAGGCAATGATGGCCGGCAACATTGCTGGCAAAACGAGATGCAACCACATGTTCGGCAGCACTGCCGGCTGCTGTTAACAGCCTATGTTTGCGGTAATACGTTTCCAGGACAGTACTGTTGCCACGAAATGGACGAAAGCAACTTAATGGAAGTGAATTAGGCTCTTCTGCTTTTAGATCACACAAGGAATAATTTTTTAAAGCGCAAGAGAAATCGGGCTTTGTGCATGCGTCCTTTTTCAAGTTGGCGGAGTCCCATAGAAAATTTAACCCGTGAACTGATGATGGATACATACCTTTTCTAGAATTTTAGCGAATGTCGAAACACGATGTCGCATACCTTGTACAAGTAGTTGGACAGAGAATTGCTAAAGTCTAAAACCGGTAGAAACAGAGTGTATACCATTTACAATCTGACTGGTGATCAGCCTTCAATTTGTAACTACTGGTGATTCCGATAGAAGTTTAATGTACCTCTTTTAAGTACACTATTCACCAACAAGCCTTTTGGTACCAGAGGTATGCAATACTTTTGCAGAAAAACTAATAGACTTCATTAAGTTAAATTTGATATAAGAATTCAACTTTTACTTTTATTTTATTTTCCTTCACCAGCGCACGGAATGACACGATCTGAGCGAGAACAGCTTTCCAAGTGTCTTTTTTTAGATTGCAGTCTGTGTATACGTTATTTTAGGCGTCCCATAGTTCATTATCGTTGACAAAACGCATTTACGAAATGTATGGTGCTCTCATTTGTCCACTTCTCCATTTCTGTGGGCAAGAAACTCACAGCACCAAACAACTAAAGACTAAGGTAACTGTACATATGCAAGCAAATTTTCGAACAAAAGCGAAACGATGTTTTTTTTTGCTTAGACGTGTGGCTGCAGCTCTGTCGGTGAGAGAAACAGGAAACAAAGATGAGTGCGAGAAGGACGCATTTACCATGGAGGTATAACAAGAGGAGTTGTCATTACGTCACGAACTTGAACTAACGTGTTAGTCGTCCCAAACATTACGTTCTGGTGGTTTGGTTGTGGAAATATTACTATAAAAAATACCGGTCTGAGGCAGCTACGGGTGTATACATCGTTCTGACTATAATTTATAGTGCAAGGGACTCACATTTCATTCGTAAGTGGATTTGTTCAAGTGATATTTTCGTATATATAAGTGAATTTTGGATGCGCCGTTTACTTTTACTGTAGTGGGTACATTTCTGTTGTTATCCGCCTAATGGCTTTTTCTCCAGGCAGGTGGCACAGCTGGGCGTTCACGACGCATTACTTGAAGGTCACTGAACTTTCTTATCGAAATATTTACGACAGCAGTGACAGTCTCACCTAAAAAAATTTCACAGGTCGAGAATTAGCGTTATAAATGTGTGGAAACAAAATCCTATAAATACAACAGTGTCCAAAAAATTTTCGTCAGCATTGTAATACATTCAAGCATGTACACACATTTCATAATTCTTAAAGTACGATTCTTGGTTTCCAACATCCTTTTCTACAAATCAGAGTCCCTAACCACTACTCATTTTTCCTTACCTTATTATACATATACATATTCGTCGACACTTCTTCAATATTTCGTCATAAGAAATATGTAGCATAATCAAATTCCTCATATACGGTAGCATCATCATATTGATCATAAACATACCTCAATAGAATGATACACATCGTCATCGTAATAATATGATAACATCTCAGTCAATTCTCAAAATTGTCATAGCTTCCTCCAATAATTTCAAAACCTAAAAATTTCTCTGCTCATTTCAATAGTGTCATCTACCTCAAACGTACTTTAAAATCATGATCCCATACCAAATATATCATTCAAAGCTCTCATAGTATCACAATGGTTCCGAAAAAATATGAACAGTTCACAAAGTACAGACAAAATACAATTTCATAAGTGTGGAGTTATCCATATGTGTAACTGCGTATACATGTGTCACTGACGTAGTAAAAAAATGTTTGTTTCTCTGTTAAATAATCAGGTAGCTGTTTAATTCTGTGTTGGAGAAATATGATACCGATGTGTAAAGTTGTATAAGCAAATACCATATTAGCTAGGGCTCCTTGTGCTTGCCAAACACATGGTACACAAAGTAAGAGTGTACCCCCCTGAGGATTAATGTAATTATACCCTCAGGTGTTACAGATTACAGCAATGGAATGAAATGTATCACGGAAAACTTTCTTTGTAATTCAGAAATCTTGAAAAATAAATGGTTTAAGTACAAAATTAATCACTCAAATGCGTGTCCTGTAGCGCTAAATGTGCATCTTGCTGTAAGATAATTCTGTGGAAGTGTCATAGTTATCGTCCTCTGTAAGCAAAGTTCTGCTGAAGTCAATGTACTTACCTCATCATAAACGAAAGTGAAATGCTTTGCGTATAGATATCGTAGTTATTACGTACCTTACCATGATCAAGAAAGTACTATAATGTAACGCATTGTTGTGCTACGAAAAAGGCTGTCTCATTGTAGCTATCCCACAAAAGTTACTATCAAAACATGTTTTACTTTCCAGAATAATACATAATAACTGTGCAGATATAAAATAGATACACCGCAAAAGCAACAATGTAAATTGTGTCACATATTAGTAGCGTCGTGATATTATCGTGTAGCTATCAAAGAAACCAAATGCTAAGTCATCTTTAATGTCACCGAATGTACTACAAATAAAGAGTATCTTTTCAAGTACCAAAATGTTGCATTAAAATCTCATTATCAGTATATGTTCTAAGTATGCAAGCCAGATAGTCGTTATGTAATCGTGCAACTAACAAGCAAGAATGTACATACACAATAACACCATGTCCTCTGTTCACTATTGCAATGCATTCGTAATTTCCGTTTAAATAAGTTCTCTTCGTTCTTGACTGGATATTTAACTTCAAGCATTGTTGCATGGTAACAGTTTCTTATGTCTGACAAAGCATACTAGAAATGTGAAGTGAAAAGTTTTATAGCAAAGACAAAGTTAAAAACCAGATTATCTTTCAATAAACGGTTTCACATGTGAAATATGATGTAAACCTTTACTCTTCCTAGTACGCAGAGTTTCAACTTCAACGCTATTATCATGTGGTATACGTCGGATTCTGTAAGGTCCATTGTAAACTAGAAAGAATTTGTGACTCAAGTGTTTCTTCTTATGTGACGATGAATGAGCTTTAATGGGAACTTTCTGACCAATATATAATGTCTTTGCATTTGCTTTACCGTGTAGTTTTCTCCTTTTGTCTGCTGCAGATTTTATATTTTTAATAAACAAATCAATTAAGTCTTTATGTCGAAGCTTACGTGTATTCGGAAAAGGTACAAGCTGTCTGATTCTGTTCGGAGGTTCTTCATTCTTCAGTACAAGAATAGGTGGTAAAGCAGTGGAGTCAAGAGGCATTTCATTCAGCACGTTTTGAAATAAGTGTAAATATCTGCACCAATGCTGTTGCTTTCTGTGACAATAAAGTCTGCAAAGCTTATTGATTTCTTTTACAATCCGTTGAGACGGTTTACAATGTGGTGAGTACAATGAAATAAAAACAGGTTTGATTTTATGGTTCCGAAGCATGTGTGACCAAACAGCAGATCTGAATTGCGGTCCTCTATGTGAAATGACGTGTCCAACATCACGTAAGAAATTTTTAACAAAGGCGTTGGATACAGACTGTCCAGTGGCTTTACGTAACGGAGTGAAAGAAACAAATTTTGAAGTAAGTTCAACAGCGACCAGAACGTACGAAAATCGATTCGATGTTCTGACAAGGGGTCCCAAAAGATCAACAGCAGCAAATTCTTTTAGTTCTTTTAATTTAGACGGAATGATGGGAAACAACGGAGCACAATGTGAGATAGTAGATGGTTTCGCCTTTTGACAAAGTTTACAAATAGACAAAACTCTTCGAATTCTCTTTTCCATATTGTTAAAATAACAAGTCGTTCGAAGAATATGATAACATTTTCGTTGGACCAAAATGTGCGTAGCTGAAATGAATGTACCAAATGAGCTCATTAACAAAATCATCTGGAATGCAAAGTACCCATAGCTTGTCATCAACAGTGCAGCGTTTGAAGAGTATGTTGTTTCTAACCAGATAATAATGCCGAATCTGAGTGTGTCTTTTCATGCCATTTACTTTTGATGTTTTTCCAAATCGGATCTTTATCTTGTTCATGAGCAATGTCCTTTAAAGATGTGGTGATGAAGTTTTCAAAGGCGACTTTCTGAATGTAAAGAATATTGAAATTTTTCTCGAGGTTGCCTTCTGTGTTACTTTTCTCAAGCCCAGCCGGTGCGCGTGACAGTGCGTCCGCAACAATGTTCTCCTTGCCGGCAATGTAGACTATTGTGAAGTGGAATTCTAGCAGAAACAATGCCCAACGTTTTGACCTGTCATGATTTAATTTTGAAGACATAAGAAATTGTAATGCACGATGATCACTGTATACTTTTACGTGTTTGCCAGAAAGAAAGAAACGGAATTTGTTAAATGCCCAAACGATAGCTAAAGCTTCTAATTCAGTAACGGAATAATTTTTTTCAGATTTTGTTAGCACTCGGCTAGCAAAAACAATGGTTTTCTGAACAGTAGTGTCATTTTCTGTGGCTTCTTGAAATAAATGGGCACGAAGACCGACTTTAGAAGAATCTGTGCTAAGCCAGAAATTTCGTGACAGATCTGGATGAGCTAGTGTTGGCGCGTTAAGTAGCGATTCTTTCAAAGAATTGAATTCCAACTGTGCTTGTTCGTCCCAGTTCCTAATAGTGTTTTTTGCAGTGAGAGAACAAAGTTTTGGTGTAACTAGAATTCGCATATTCAGAAAACGACGGTAAAAATTTACGAGACCTAGAAAACGGCGGACTTGTTTTTTTGTGGATGGAACTGGAATGGCTCTGATTGCTTTTAACTTTTCAGGATCCGGCTGAATGCCTTCAGAAGAAATAATATGTCCCAAAAACTTCACCTTTGTCCTACCGAATTCAGACTTTTCCAAGTTAACTGTAATTCTAGATTCTGCCAAAGTATGTAACACGCTGTTGAGAATGCGATTATGTTGTTCCCATGAGGCTTCTGCTATCAGAATATCGTCCACATATATGGTGATGTGACGTTTTAAGAACTCAGGTAATATGGAATTTAGCCCGCGAAAGAATGCTGCCGAAGAAATGTTCAAACCAAAAGGAAGTTTCTGAAACTGATAACAAACGCCGAAACAAAGGAAAGCTGTGTAGTTTCTACATTCTGGTTGAAGTTCGATCTGATAAAAGCTGGATCTGAGATCAATAGAAGACAACAGTTTTACACCATTAAAATTTTGAAGATGTTCTTCCATCGTTTGGGGACTGTCTGTTTCAGGAATGATGACAGTATTGAATTGTCTCGAATCTAAGACAAGACTAATCGATCCATTTTTCTTCTCAACAACATATAATGGATTGTTGTATGAGCTTACTGCAGGTTCAATAATGCCCTTGTCAAGCATAGATTGTATTTCTGTTCTAACACGGTCCCTATAATGTGCCGGAATTATGCATGGTCTAACACAAAATTTAGTATGCTCACGAACACGAAATTGGTATTGAAATCCCTTGATTGTTCCTGTTATGTGAATAAAAATTGTGCAATGTGCTTGTAAAATCTCAAAAAGGTCTTGCCTATCAGTGTCATCACAATTCTCAATTGTTTGAACTTTATTCTAAATTAACTCAGTCATATCAAATGCGCCGTCGATATCATCCCTGTCAGTACTTGCAGAGTGATTGTTAGTGTCAAGTTACGTCGAAAATTCCGAACTGTTGTCTAACAGGAGGTAAAGCCGATTAATTTCTTCGTCATTGTTTGAGACCCAATCTTCAAATTTCAAACCTATTGACTTACCTCCTTTCTCTAAACTTTATTCAGCATCGTGAAAGTTTGAGATCGCTTTGTATTCATTAAGAAAGTCTACTCCCAATATAATTTCCGGCGCAATAATGGAACAATAAGAAAGTTCATTGAGAAGCTGTGGCTTTGACAAAAGAATTCTAAGTTGGTATGTTGGCGTACATCTACACTTTTTCCAAAGATTGCACCTTGTAATTTAAACTTACGTAATGGAAGTGTGGGGCAATCGTTCGATTTGTTGCATTTGCTGAAGGCTGTTTCACTAATTACTGAAATGGGACTGCCAGAGTCAGGTACTGCCGTAAATTTTATGTCATTTACTATGTTGTGAATCACAGGATATGCAATGTTGTTATGTTTTACATCGTGTTCCTGGAGTAAGATGTCCCTAATGTCTTCCATTTTTACGTAATTACTAGCTACGGCAGCTGCGTCGTCAGTTTCATAAGTATGTTTTGTGGCTGCCAGCGGTATGAGTCATTGCCTATTGTCTCTTTGATGGCGCGCGTCGTTATTGGGATTTGGAGACCCTACAAATTCACTTCTACAAATTCACCTTGTCGAGAGGGCTCTGCCCTGTTTGAATCCCGCCAGTTCTGATGCAATTCGGGTCTGTCGTTACGATCATATCGTCTGTCGTCATGTCGGTAGACTCCATAGTTTCTTTTTTGTCGGTCATGTGGTGGAGAGTTTCTCCCTGAATCATAAGTGCGAGCTGGACCGTTGCGTCTAAAGTTATTCTGTCTCCCTTGATAATTATTTTGGTTCCCATATTGTCTGTCTCTCTGATTGTCTCCGTGATAGTCGCTACCACGGAGAGGTGATTTTTCCCTGTAATTATTACTACTCTGCCAACGGTTGTCATACGGGTGGTGTCTGTTTTGGTCACGATTTATGTTGTGAGAATAGCCTTGTCGTGTCCAGTTATTATTTCTGTCATCGAGGAATTGCGACGGATGTGACCTGTAATTATGGTGCTCCTGTTTTCGCGTTCGGCGATTGTCAGTGTCAATTTCCAATTCTTGTAACAGTCCCTGAAAAGCTTCAATGTCGTCTTTGCAACGTCCTGGCAAAATAATATGTCGTAAATGTCCAGGCAATTTGATTAAGCGAATGCGGATGAGTTCTGAGGGGCTGTAAGGGTTTGACAGGTACTGATTCTTGTGCAACATGTCTTCAAAATATTTCACAAGACTAGAAAATTCAGATTGTTCGAAATGTTTCATCATTATGATGCTATGTTTTAGTCGGTGTTGTGTAGCTTGAGACCAATATGCTGAGAGGAAGGCATGATAAAATTCTCCTTCACTGTGGCAATCGTGAATGACCGATCGCATTCTTACAGCTTGTTCATTCTCTAAATAGCCACATATAAATTCTAATCTGTGCTCTAGTGACCAGTTGGGAGGAAAACAATGATAGAATTGATGAAGCCACGCTTGTGGATGAATGTCGTTGCCAGAATTCTTAAATGTTTTGAATTTACATGTAGTAATGAACAGCTTATAATCAAAATTATCGTGTCGGCGAGTCGCATATCACTCATTGTTACCTCGTTTCGGCGGTCCCATCTCAAAATTCGGTGTACCTTGCCAATTTCTTTCATAATTTCCGAAGTACCCCGTGTTATTATTTTGTGGCTGTTCCGTATTTCTATGTCCCTCTTCCCGTATTGGAGCGCGAGTGTCCTCTGAAATACGTAATTCTTGTATTACCTGTGTCAGCTGATCTTATACTTCCCGGATTTCTCTTTGCTGTTGCGTATTAAGGGGTGCCGGAGGTGCCTATGCTGCCCATGTTAAAATCAATAAGTTTGCGGAACATTTATGAATAAACTACCAAATAGAAAAATTTGAATTTATTTTTACATGTAGAGTGGTTTAGTATTGCAGTTATGACAGAGGGATTTTGGAGTATCTTTTATAGTTTCCTTCCAATTATTTTTTAAATTAATTACCCAAATATTTTTACAAATAATTGCTTTATAATTGAACTGAAATGAAAGCACTGAACATATTGCGATTTTGCTGTGTTACAATGTAAGTTTGACCACTAGGAGTGCTGTATAAAAATTTCATCTTTCTAGCTTGAGTGGATTTTGAGAAAATGTTCCTTATATTCGACAAATTCTAATTTACGGGAAATGGCTATCAATGTTTCTCAATACATTCCTGCACTATAGGATGGATTATCAGGGTCTTCTTCTTCATCCTCCAAAAGCTTCCTCTTCTGTCTTCTTTTCTGGCCTGTTGTTCCATCATACTTCATATGCCTTTCTCTTCTTTCTGCTCCTCTTATCCTTTCTCTGTCAATATTTCTTAGTGCTCGTACAGTGTTCACCCCAGCTGTAAATCCTAATGCCTTCAGAACTTCACACTTCACACTGTTCCCCTGGTTGTAGTTTGCTATTGCATCATAAATGCCAAAGTGCAGTGTTTTTATGCTTACAAACACCCTTTTAGGAATCACTTTCCAAATCAAATTGTTTACGCTCTCATTAGGATTCTGCATCTTTCCGTGTAGACATTTGTGTAACAATTCTGGCTGTGCTAAGTCATGAAAAATTGGTTTTATTGCATTTATCACAGCTGCTGGCAATCCATGTTTGTGATAATAGTCCTTTTTTGCATTATATTTGCACCAGAAATCTTTTGGGCACAGGCTTGTTGAGGGTATTCATTGGAAGAGGCAGTATGAAGGAACAATGCCCACATTGCTTTTCGTATGACACTAACATTACTAGTATTTTGCCTTATAGCATACCCATAGTATCTCTGTAGACGTTCAATCACCTCATCAGTAAGCCTACCTCTCCCTCCTATTGTCTTTCCATCACTGAGCTTACTTGAACCCAAAGTCTGTTTGAGCCTTCGAAGCCATGCACGCATCTCGCTTTTGCACATGCCCAATGCATTCCAACTTTTCAACTACAAATTCATTTCCATATGGTTTCAGTTCCTCTATAGTCTTGAAACCTTTGGAGTCACCATCCCCAAGGTAGTATTTGTACCTAACGTTGTATCTGGGAACTGAACGTTCAAAAATTTGTTTCACTCCATCCCCTTCCATTGCTCCACTTGATCCACTAAAATTTGGCTCACAGGTTCCACTGTGCTCTCCTTTGATTTTATTTTTGCACCTACAATGTTTTGATAGTATTGCAACATCTATCACTTTTGCACTATCACCACAAGTAGCAGTTACAACCCCATTCAGGGATTTATGACCCCTCTTTTGCCAGGAACGATCTAATGCCACTACCAAATCCCTAGAACCACCGTTCATTTCTACAGTTTCCTCCACTGCTTCCTTCATGATTTTCAGAGCCACATATTCAACAGAGGATCCTACCAGTTCACAGTAGTACCCAAATTTGCTTGGAGGCGATGGCAAGTTCATAATACCACAAAACAGTTTACCAGCAGCAGACCCTTTTCCAATGGATCGAAGTCCGTACACAAGTCGACCATTCACATCAAACACTCTAGATCGTCCATTTTCACCAAAGAGACTGGCATGTGAATTGTAGAAAGTCACTTGATACTTGTAACATGCACAGATTATCTTCATCTCACAAGCTAAACCAAAGTGCTTTGTTATCTCTAGTCCCACTCCTACACTCGAACACATTTTGCACAGAACACTTTCTTTCAGTACAGAAGATAATAATCCAATATTCAGTACTTCGTTAATATCATCACTATCACTAACATATTCACGAAATCTGTCACTTCCATCAGTCAGCTTCTTGCTAGAAGATGTCACAGGGCTATGGCCGGCCATGTGTTGCTTAGCAGAAGAACGCACTGTTTCAGGAATTGTAGTATCGCAACTTGGTATTGGTGTTAATTTTCTTTTCCCTACGTTCTTCCTCTTCTTATATACGCGGTTACTAAAACGTGGCATCGTAGCCAGAACAACGCTTTACACAAGAAGTATAATACTACCAGCAACAGGCGCAACACTGAACTAATTCGAAACGGTAAACAGCAAAGAGACGATGTTCCGCGCTCTTAGCGCTTCATTTGTAACAGAAAACAATGTAGCCAACCCTTGCACACTCGCTGTATGCGTAACATAAGGCGCTGTATGCGTAACAGGTCGAGAAAAGAAGTCACGAGAGGGTGTTAGATGCATTCAGCGACCGCCCATTTCCCCTGCAGGCGTGAGGGAAAATGGTAATAACTCCACTTCTAGGGCGAGTAGAACAATAATTCAAAGTTTACATTAAAGAGGAATGTTCCAATTAATTTTCGGTAGCAAAAAAAAAAAATCGTAATTTTTTTGGATTTGAACACCTCCGGCTCCCCTTAATTTGATTCTGATTTTGTTTGAATTTCCTAATTTATTCGCACTCTTCTGTGTCATTAAAGACTACCGGTTTTGTGTCATTCAGATTATCATCTACCTTCGTAGATAAATTATTTAGCTGATCCAAAAGTTCAACTACTTTCTCTGATAATGAAATAATTTCCTCAATGTGTCTTTCTGAACCAATTTTCAGAGTATCTACTGTGCCCTTTAAGTTTTCCTGAGTTGTTGCAAGTTGCATAACCGAATCGGTAGATGCATCTGAGTCAATTTTAGCTTGCAAGGTCTCATGATTTTCATGAACAATAGTTCGCAGTTCTTTTATGGCTGCTTCGTGATTCTGTAATGCATTTTCCTGCCGCGAAAAAATAGGTTGAAAATGCTCACAAATTTGTGTTTTTACCTCATTACAGACTTTTTGACATTTCGATTCGATTTTAAGTAACTCGGCAGTTAAACCTTCATGTATTTGTTCAAGCGTTTGTTCCAATGAGTCTAACTTTTGAAGCTGTTGCTGTGTTTGTCTCTGATTTTGTTCCACTGTGTCTAACTTTTGAAGATTTTGTTCCATTGTGTCTAATTTTGGAAGCTTTTGTCCCATTTGTTGTATTAATTGTAACAACAATGCACTGGTGTCTGAAACATGTTCCTCAGTGCTTTTCGGCGGCGAATTTGCACCGGCAACATTCACATTTTGACAAGCAGAAAATGTGTCTTGACTTATTTGAGAAAACGGTGAGGGTCCAAAACCTGAATCTACAGTATTTGCGAGATTGTGTCCTGTCATTTCGGATTCCTGAGGCGAGCTGTTGCCTACCGATCGATCGATAATGCTTCCCTGTTCACTAATTGTTTCACTGTCTACACCATTATTTGCAGCCCGCTCCATTTCCTTGTGGACAATTACCAAATTACTAGTTTGAACATTAATTAATTCAGTACACGGTGGCGCTAACACACTGCTTTCGTCTTCACTGTCAATTCTGAATTTACTTTGGAGCCTAGTATTACGTTTTTCACACGCCATTATTGTTGCAATAATTCACACGACAACACAGAAAAGCACAATTTGAAGGGCAAAAATAAGAGAACACATTAACATAGCACTGAAAATAATATCTAGTTAATTGCAAGCGCAGCTGCGAAATACTTGGTGCAAATCTAAATACATGCCACAACTGTTTTACTGTACAACAATGAAAGACTGCAACTACAAAGGAGATTCTCTCCACAATTACGCGCTAGCAATAAACGAAAGCTACACTAATTACACAAACTACAAGAAAAAAATCAGAAGATTCCAGTGAGGTACCCTCGGCTAAGGGTCGACATGTGAAACGTCCCCTTAGAAAAATTATACATGACTGTGCTTAAACTGACACACAATATTTTTTTAGCGCAACGCAATCTTTCAATAATCCCTACAAGAGAATGGCCCTGACTAAATAAACCTATACATTTCACAAATCACTTACCTCACAAAAATCTTCGTTACTCAAACTACTGCAATACAGCGAGCGCCAATACTGCCAGCTAAATAAAAGATTCTAACTACTGAAGGCACTAACTACTGATAGGCATAGTTAGCAAATGAAAGATTTTGATAGAGAACAAACAATGTATTTAACTTAAAAGTGTTCAAAAGTCATAACATATAAAGCAGTTCATGACATCCATTCTTACAAATGTACTGTTCGTGATAGACACGCGTCCAGACCATCCGGTCTCAAAATTCCGCCATCTCTCTCCCCACATCCACCACTAATGGCAGCTCACCTCCAACTGCGCAACGCTATGCGCTGTTAACATCCAGCTGCCCAACACTACAATGGCAGACAACAATGCAAACTAGCCACAGACTGCACACAGCACAGCCAGTGATATTCATACAGAGCGCTACGTAGCGTTACCAATAAGGAAACCTAAACAGCCTACTCACATATGTTTTAGTTATAATAAATATTTGTTCTAGAAATATTGGATCATTTAGCATTGCTCATTCCTATCATCTCCTCAGTATTATTTTCATTTTAATCATGCATTTTGCTAAGATTACAGACACCAAGATCAGCAGTCCAATGTGCATGTTACATTGATAAAAAGAAAACTGTTATATCGTCTTCTCGCATCAGCTTTAATACTGAATTTCCCTTTTGTGTGTTGTTACAGTTGCTTCTGCGCCATTAAGAACTTTCTGGTCCCTTAGGAAATTGTTTTGTCATAACAATAACATCACCACCGGGTATGATCGTATCTACGACCATGAAGTAATTAGAAAGACGATAATGCAATTTCTTAATCAATAGCACGCTAGCTGAGACTGCTTCAAGCCATGCAAAACTGCAAGTAAACACTACCCACATTTCATAATGCAATATTTCATGACAATTGTCAATCCATGATTCTTACGCCAACTGTGATTGATAAAACAGTAAGCGAAATCTCAAATTCCAACTTTTACATTGAATAACACTTTTATTTTGTTACATCAGAAGTTGACCAGCGTTGCCTGGTGAAACGTTGTTGTGATGTCTCGTGTAAGGAGGAGAAATGCGTACCATCAGGTTTCCGACATTGATAAAGGTTGATGGAATCGGTGGGTTCCGGAGCGTAATACGGTACGCCGCGCTGGATCCCAACGGCCTCGTATCACTAGCAGTCTAGATAACAGGCATCTTATCCGCATGGCTGTAACGGATCGTGCAAGCACGTCTGGATCCCTGAGTCAACGGTGGGGACGTTTGCAAGACAACAACCGTCTGCACGAACAGTTCGACGACGTTTGCAGCAGCATGGCCTATCAGCTCGGAGACCCTGGCTGCGGTTACCCTTGACGCTGCATCACAGACAGGAGCGCCTGCGATGGTGTACTCATCGACGAACCTGGGTGCACGAATGGCAAAACGTCATTGTTTTCGGATGAATCCAGGTTCTGTTTACAGCATCATGATTGTCGCATCGGGGTGAACGAACACTGGAAGCGTGTATTCGTCATCGCCATACTGACGTATCACCCGGTGTGATGGTATGGGGTGCCATTGGTTACACGTCTCGGTCACCTCTTGTTCGCATTGACGGCACGTTGAACAGTGGACGTTACATTTCAGATGTGTTACGACCCGTGGCTCTAACCTTCATTCGATCCCTGCGAAACTCTACATTTCAGGAGGGTGATGCACGACCGCATGTTTGCAGGTCCCGCACGGGCCTTTCTGGATACAGAAAATGTTCGACTGCTGACCTGGCCAGCACATTCTCCAGATCTCTCACCAATTGAAAACGTCTGGTCAATGGTGGCCGAGCAACTGGCTCGTCATAATACGCCAGACACTACTCTTGATGAACTGTGGTATCGTTTTGAAGCTGCATGGGCAGCTGTACCTGTATACGCCATCCACGCTGTGTTTGACTCAATGCCCAGGCGCCTCAAGGCCGTTATTACGGCCAGAGGTGGTTTTTCTGGGTACTGATTTCTCAGGATCTATGCACCCAAATTGCGTGAAAATGTAGTCACTTGTCAGTTCTAGTGTAAGATATTTGTCCAATGAATACCCGTTTATTATCTGCATTTCTTGTTCGTGTAGAAATTTTAATGGCCAGTAGTGTACTAAGCGGGGCTCCTTCACGTCCAACTGCGTGGTGACCATTCAAAGAGATCTATCGCCTTTGCTTTGACTAGTATCTAAAAAGAATTCCAATGAAAATGCAGCGATTTATTTTCACCTGTCTTCTTAACTTTCACAGAAGTGTCATGAGTGGGGAATTTTGAGCAAAATCTAAAAACTTCTCTTGTCGCCATGTTAAAACAGCTTCTTTTGCCAAAACTCATCGAAGTTTACAAAGTTTCACCTCACTAACATGTTGTGCAGACGCGTTTCTGAGAGAATTCTGAAACAGTGGTTTATTAACTTTATTAAGTGAAGAACTGAGGAAAAGTGAGGTCAGCATCTTATTTAAAAACACATCCTCGATGCAAAATAAACGTGTGATGACTTCACTTATATTGCTCCCAAACCTGTAGCACTTCTCGTTTCACTAGCTATCTGTCGCACCTAAAAATTACTTTCTTCCGTCGAAAAAGTCTGTAGTTAGTGGAATAACACAGCAGATAATAAAGTTTTCCACAATAACGATATAGAGATATATTCCCCTCTTTGTGTGCTATCATTTGCCAAAATCTCATTTCGATATCTGAAACAGTTTATGAAATATGAGGAGTATTGTGAATATTTCACTCTGGCTTTATCACTGGCGCGTCGCAATCGAGAATGACTGCGCCATGTCAGATCAGTTTTCTGGATATTGGTTACAGATAGAGACTACACGCATGTCCAGAGAAAAAATGAATAGGCTAGCTAAATTTCATACGGAGTAATATATTATGTAATGTACACCTAGCCCAAAATCATAGCGACCCCTATTTTCCATCGCAGACCTTTTCGAATTGCGCGCAGTGACTTACTTTCACGTAAGTATCACAGTAACTACGACAGTTAACGAAATGGTGGGCACATCATAATGAACGTGACATATAAATCTACAAGAAAAGCAAAAACATTTTATCGAACAGTTTCTGTAAGACCGTTTGAGAAAAACTGCAAGGCGTGCGCTTCCATTTATTCATGTCAGACCGGTGGAAAGGTTGCAAACGCTTGTCGGCCTCTTCTTCTGAGCAAACGCCCAGCTCGTTGGACGAAAACTGGTCATTTTGCCTCGGCCACCGTATCCTGTGCGCCCTATACTTTGGACACAATGGTAAGGAGAGGTGAGCTATAGGGTGGTGTAGGAAATGTCACCACATGAAAGCCAGACAGGAGCAGAAGATTTAAATGCGAACAAGTTATCACAATAAACGGATTTGCTTAACTTGTGTTTCTCCAAGTGTATGAAGACTCATTAAAAATAATACAGCGAGAATTGGAGTTAAGCTCTTACTGTAGCAACTAGGATGACGCTCATTGTACTGACTACAAACTACTGTGTCATAGCAATGAGTCTCTTGGCAAGTGGGCTGGGTGGTTGCCACCGACCGATCTATATCACAGTGGCAGAAGGCGCTCGCTCTACCGAGCCACGGGAGGCGTGGCTCAGTGGGCATGAGTCACTGGGTCCACCATATCCTACGTGACCACTGCTGATGTCAGACAGGAACTTTCAATGCCGTTGCCAATTGTGACCTCTGGCATCAATACGTGATACCACAATGTCCATTCACATGCTTTTGTCAGAATACTGAATACTGTCTGGCAATTGGAAATTTTCAAAAAAGGGAAGCCATCTTAACATCTGATCTGGCGATAATGGGAACATACAAGATGCATCCAGAATGTACATTCCGAAACATTAATAAGTAAGAAATATTTACTGTAATATTTCCATAGATTCACTAACTACTTCTCAAATTTTTTTTTGTTTTTTTGTTTTTGTCCATCCTTGTGATTGGAGGTATGGAGAACTTCGGCAGGTCATTTATGTAAAACTATGTACCTGCAGCCGTTCTCATGATGACATATATTGTTTGGCTACCGGTTTCGGTGCTTCAGTGCGTCATCTTCAGGCCATAGCTGATGCTGAGGGGGTTAACACCACCTGCATACACGATGCACCAGTGGTCAATATCTACAACATCTATAACTGGTTTTCACAGACTACCTGTAACCATGATGTTGTCTCTCCAACGACCAACACGTCGATACCATAAGACAGTACTAATGATTCTTTTTTTTTTTTTCTTTTTTTTTTAATAGACTGTCCGCTAAATTTGATCTACACAGGTGAACGTTTCTGCAGCCAGTACATGGACTGTTGTTTTGTTTCTGGTGTGCCATGCAACACCTATGTCTCACTCCAGTTACAACATGATGGAGAAACTCGTCAGCTTCCTGTGAGTACCACTAGGAATGTTAACGCTGCTGCCAGACGTTTGGTTTTGAGGTCATCTATCAGTTACCTTGTCACCCATCTTGCACACACTCTATGAAAACCAACCCATTAGGATACAATTTCGTGCAGCAGCGACCGAGAAATTTCGGGAATTGAGGAGAGAGTTCTGAAACTGTGAAGCGCCTATTCTGCAAAATTCTGTGGTGAACACTCTCCACCAGTTCTTGTGTCACCAGGGACGGTCGACCACTGCGGTTTTTCTCGTGGATACTGGTTTTTCCTTTGGCGAATTTCTTGCACCATCGTCTGACCATATTGACATTTGTAATGTCCTGTTCATACATGCGGCACAATAGACGATGGATCTCTGCTGGAGTGTGCTTCTAAGCGTGTGAAAGTCGCACAATCGCACAAGTCTCACATATGGTGGGGGGCAATATCATAGTAGTCATTTTATTCTACCACTGTGTGATAACCACTGTCTTTACAAGACTGAAATTCTACTGCATTGTTCACATACACCTCGTCTCTACTCCTGCACATTCTTATCAGACTACTCATGTCATCTCTGGATCGGAACTTACATACTGGATGCACCTTGTACTTTCGGAGATGTAGATTGAAGCGAGACCCCAACAAAACAGAGACGGCTTGCTTTCATTTGTGTAATGGAGCGGTGAATAGACAACACCAGGTTCATTTTGGTGACAGATTCCTTCGTTACAATCAGC
Source organism: Schistocerca serialis cubense (assembly GCF_023864345.2). Taxonomy (NCBI): domain Eukaryota; kingdom Metazoa; phylum Arthropoda; class Insecta; order Orthoptera; family Acrididae; genus Schistocerca; species Schistocerca serialis. The sequence continues at coordinate 144,806,552 of NC_064641.1, read as the reverse complement.
CCCCAAAGTATTTAGTGATTACACTGGACTGTACACTGTCCAGCAAGAAGCATCCAGAAAACACCACTGCAAAGATAGTAACTAGGAACAGCATCCTACATAATCTGTGCAGAAAAACCTGAGGTTCCGGTGCTGAAACTCTGTGCACTTTAGCCCTTCGAGTAGGCTACTCTACAGCGAAATACGGTGCTGCTGTCTGGCTCAATAGCGAACACATACAAATGCTCGATGCCCGGCTGAACAACACAATAAGAAGATGGAGTCTTCTCCGGTTATCAACCGAGTGTGGGAGTCGTTCCGTGACAGCGTTTCAACAAGTTCACTACTTGTCAACTTCAGGCGAAGTCTTCGCCTGAAGATAACGAGTAGAAAGTTTGTTGAAACGTTGCCGCAGAACGACTCCCTCACTCGGCTGTAAGCCGAGAAGACTCCATCATCGAAATACCCCGAGATGTATTACTGTATGGGGAGACATAATTTTTTATTGGCAAACTGACCTCATAATCTCTAAACGTGGCACACTCAGTGGTGAACATTATTGAGACACTTACTCCTTCCCCATGTGCGTGTTTTCATGGGTGCATTTGACCTTCACTTCACTTTCATGGTCGACAGTGCAAGACTGCATCGAATAGCGCAGGTAGAGGAACAGGAGACTATTCGGCGGATGAACTGTCCTGCCCATTCCCTTGACTAAAATCCTATTGAAGACATGTGGGATGGATTGTGGAGACATATTCCAGCATGTTCATATACATCAACGAGCATCGAGAGGTTGTGATCCGCGCTGGTGTAGGAAAAGAACATGTAACACCCATTTCTCTCGCTGGGTGGTAGACTAATTAATAGGGCCCGGATTTTAATGACAAGTCATATTTCTTTCTGTACTATAGAGTGAATTTTAGAACAATTTATACACAAATCTAGGCATTTTAGTGTCGAAAAAAGTATTTTAAGTGTGCGTATAAAGTCAGATTTCAACAAATTTTTGTAATCGGTCATATTCCGGCTAACTTTTAACATAATAGGTCATATTTCCGTCAACTTTTGTCAAAAATGCATAAATGGTTTTTCTCGTATCTTGCAGGACAACGAATGAGAAAACGAATATGTTGCTCACGAGACCATATTTAACGTGCTATTATGAAAGATAAACAGAAAGATTAGTACACAGCTTTATTTCTCAGGACTGTAGCATAAAATCGGTGTACCACAACAGTCGTTTCGCGAACATAAAGCATTGTTGCACAGAGTCTACAATACGCTCTCAGAGCCAACAAAGGCGGCTTTTGCCGTAATAATCATCGCAGTCGCACAGGTGTTCCCAGTAACCAGTTTGAATACAGCCTTTGCCTTGTTCAACACGCTTAAAGCAAAGTACTCCGACGGCGTGAAGTTGCGAGGATATGTTCGAGAATTTGGAGAGAAGTTCTTTAGTACTGATGGGAAAATATTATTTTGTAAACTGTGTGAAGTTAATGTTAGTGCAGAAAAGCGATGTAATGTGCAACAACACTGTAATACCGCTAAACACAGCAGCTGTTTGAAACTAAGTGCTGAAAATAACAGCAGGAAAACGCTGTTATTTGAACAGACAGGTCAATCGTCAACTGTGCAATCATTCTGCAAGGAATTGTGTGAGATGATGGTGTCCTGCAACATCCCATTGGAAAAGCTGAAGAATCCACGCTTCAGACGGTTCTTGGAGAAGTACACAACACGTCCAGTTCCAGATGAATCTACACTGAGAAAGAACTATTTATCCGTATGCTACAATGATGTGCTCAACAAAATACGAATTACTATTGCTGAGCAAAGGATCTGGCTGTCGATAAATGAAACTGCGGATATTAGTGGGCAATAAACTGCAAATGCTGTTGTTGGTGTTCTCAAAGTTGATGGCTCTGGAGATATGTTTCTACTAACTTGTGAATCTCTAGACAGAGTAAACAATTCGACGATTGCTATTTTGTTTGACAACTCTCTGTAGCTACTGTGGCCGGATGGTGTGAAAAGAAACAACGTTTTGCTGCTTGTAACAGATGGTGCTTCATATATGGCTAAAGCAGTCATAGGGGTTCAGATTCTCTACCCCAGTATGGTATATGCCACATGCCTTGCACTTGCGTTGCACATAGTTGCCAAAGAGGTGCGATCAAGTTACCCTGATGTGGACAAATTAATTTCCTGTGACAAGAAAATCTATGTGAAGGCTCCGCTACAGGTGCAGAAATTCAAGGAACAAGCACCTTCAACGCCCCTCCCATCTAAACCTGTTCATACGCGATAGGGGTTTGGGCTTAATGCTGCTGAGTATTACTTCACCAACTACATCCAAATGAAGACAATCTTGTGTGAGCTTGATAGCGATGAATCAAGTGCTATCAAAATTGTGAAAGAAGTTTTTACAGATAAATTGCCTCGAAACTTGGCATACGTCAACGCCAGTTTTTCAGTGATATCAAAATCCATCAAACGACTGGAAGCCGTTGGCACTCAGCTATGTGAGGCCCTGAGTATTGTCCAACATGTGCAGAGTGAGTTGGGTCGAGCTCGTGGTCATGCGGCTGACAAAGTGAAAACCAAATTGCAAAGTGTTCTCCAACGGAATCCTGGGTATTCAACACTGTGCAAAATTAGTGACAGTCTTTCAGGGAATGCCGCAACATTTGAAGATACTGAAACAAAACTGAACTCCAGTGACCTGGCTGCGTTCAAATACGCTCCAGTGACGTGTTGTGAAGTGGAGAGGAGCTTTTCCAGGTACAAAAGTATCCTCAGAGACAAACGTAGATCTTTGACAATGGAAAACCTGAAAATGCACCTTGTGATCCAGTGCAACTTTGCAGATACTGAAGATTGACATACGCTATTAAATAATGTGAAACGCTTTAAATACTATGTAGAAATGAAAACATTGTTTTACTGCTTCGAAAGATGATCTATTCACTATACTTTGTGTTTAGAAAATAAAAAAATCAGACATTCAAAAATAGGTGCAAACTAGCCACAAACCCTACAGAAAGAAAGAACTAAACTTACAATATTTTGAGAAGTATATTTTGTATTACCTTATGGTGAATAAAATATTAGATAAACAAACAAGAAAGCTTTAAATAAACTTCTATGAATTCATATTTTATTTTAAAGTCATATTTATGTATGTTTCAGGTCATAAATGCTTGCATATTTCACTCTTTTTAGGTAATTAAAATCCGAGCCCTGCTAATTAAAGAGTTACCATGTTGCTAATGGTTTAATATTAATGTAGGATAAGGCTCCAATCCTAAGAGAAATTATTACCCTGAAGAAGTCAGGTTCTGTCACAACTTGATCGTTATTGTGCGATTTACTTCGCCAAAAGTACAAAATTTACAGAATAATACGGAAACTATATAGCGAAATTTTGGTCAGAAATGATGAATTAATTTTGACTCTGTTTGGAATTTAGTGTAAAAGAACGGTCGCCAACTTAGTGTGAGCGAAATCAATTAAAACTCGTGAGTATTGTAGCATGTTGGCAGTCGTGGACAATCGGAAAGGCACTAAGTCGCGCTCATTATCAAAACACAATGATCACTGAGAAAAATGTCAGTCATGGACAAAAGCAAACGTGCAACTACTTCATGAAATTAATCACTAGTTCTGTACACTACCAGTTACCTAACAACTAAACTGCGTTCCTAACTGTAATACTAACTACTGTTAAACAGTTTTGCATAAGCTAAACTTTTCGAAAAGAATGTTAGTACTTAAACTTACTACAATAATAACTGGTTATTAAAATGACTACTGAGTTTTCTACTTTGACTTTTTGTTACGTAAATTACTTCTCATATAACGAACAGTGTTGGTACTTAGCACTTACCATGATGGCTGCGTTGCTGTCTTCATAGTACAGCTTGGCTTCGTGAAGTCTAGGGGTGATTCCAGTGCGAGGTTCCAGCGGTTTTCTTTATGTTAGGATGAGACTATCTGGTTTGTAGGATAACGTGGTATTTTGTTTTTTAGAGAGAAAGCGTTACTTGAGTTTTGAAAATCACTTTTTAATTAATCTACTCACATTTAACACTTCTACACCAATATAAAATGAAACATTGTCTTCCATCACATCTGTATCACCACCTCAGCCAATTGACGCTAGAAATATAAGCCCGCCAATCTCGTGTTCCAAATATCCACTTCCTCCCCGCATGACAAAAGATAACAGTCTCTTTGAGAAGTTAAACTGCAAGTCAAAGACAATATTTACATAAAATATGTAAAGAAGTTACAGAAATAAATGATTTTACGTTCTGTTATAACATGAAATATTATTAACTGCCCTGCTTTGTCAAATTATTTGTCAATAATCATCACTCAATTAGCAACTCTAAAAAAAACTATATTATTTGTTCACTTTCCTTTAAAGTATTAATCAGTTCGATAAACCTCACTCTTCTTCTCATTTACTTTCAGTTCATTAATGACACACACTGTTAGTTACGAGTATGGAGAGGGTCCAGTCAGGTAGCTGTTACTAAGGATTACACACCTTAACACACATAAGTTGCCAAAATATTTGTATTGGTTAAAAACAGTCTTGGTTGCAATTTTACTTTTTTGTTTTTCGACAACGCGTTTCCCCTCATTTAGGCATCTTCAGGTTGATCTTAATTTGGTATTTCTTAGAACGATCCTTTAGACAGTGAAGCCAAAGGGCATCGTCGAATACAGCAGGCCAACATCGTCTTCGTTAACCTCAGTAAAAACTTTTCCAGATGGACGTGAGTGACTCCAAGACCTGCATAACACGTTCCCGTTCACAGGAGCGAGTAACAGAATAAGATGGGGCTCAAGTAGTAAGCATAATGCACCAACGCACCATAGCGTCGTGTGCTAGTATTGACGCCTAACACAGAATCACCTCAATAGGTGGTGCTGCCCCCTGCCGCGCAGCTGCTGGTCAGATGCCGAAGTAAAGGCAAACACGTAGTTAAAAAAAATTCTAAAATATTTGTGATTAGACGATTCGCAACTAACACTGGGAAGCCTTTTAAATACTAAATGATAAATTGGTCGGGTCTTACTTCATAGCGGTGCGGCGAAGTCCATTATACCACGAAAATTTACGATCACAGGCTCTTCACCACAGTCAACTTTGGGCCCCCAGCGCTCTTCTTAAACACTGGTTAACCTTGATGCTTTGCGCTGTGCCCAATTACTCCTCCACATTATGCCAGGCCATACCGTACGTGGGATCTTGCAGTGAAACATGTCTTGCGTCCTCTAGCAACAGAATTCCTCCTTTGCGTCCGACCCGTTCGCTCGCTACTAACCGACTCTGCTTACCACCAGACAGACACTGCCCGACTACGCAGCGCTACTGCGCCCAGCGACAGTACGACAATAACGTTAACCTCCATAGTTTACATAACGATATTCCCTGACTTTGCCAGTGAGTCAACTACAGTTCTTTACATTCTCTTTCATCGGTTATTTTGCACCCAAGAAATTATTAAAACATATAGACATCACTGTGATACACACAAAGTATTTATACACTTCATTTCAATGTACATAGTTAATAAAGGAGGAAAAAAATTGTATGTGGGCGATGTGTTGTTGCGTTACAAACACCCTACCACAACAACTTCTTACTAATCTCATGTCCAGCGTGGGAGCGCGTTGCATAGCATGCACTGCCGCCCCTGCTCATCACACGTCTTCTTAAGAACCGTGTCACTACTGGCCATTAAAACTGCTACACCCAGAATAAATGCAGATGATAAACGGATATTCATTGGACAAATATATTATACTAGAACTGACATGTGATTACATGTTCACGCAATTTGGGTGCATAGATCCAGAGAAATCTGTACCCAGAATAACCACCTCAGGCCGTAATAACGGGCTTGATACATCTGGGCATTGAGATAAAAAGAGCTTGAATGGCGTGTACAGGTACAGCTGCCCATGCAGCTTCAACACGATACCACAGTACATCAAGAGCAGTGACTGGCGTATTGTGACGAGCCAGTTGCTCGGCCACCATGGACCAGACGTATTTATTGGTGAGAGATCTGGAGAAAGTGTTGGCCAGGGCAGCAGTCCAACATTTTCTGTATCCAGAAAGGCCCGTACAGGACCTGCAACATGTGGTCGTGCATTATCCTGCTGAAATGTAGGGGTTCGCAGGGATCGAATGAAGGGTAGAGCCATGGGTCGTAACACATCTGAAACGCAACGTCCACTGTTCAAAGTGCCGTCAATGCGAACAAGAGATGACCGAGACTTGTAACCAGTGGCACCCCATACCATCACGCCAGGTGATACGCCAGTATGGCGATGACGAATATACGTTTCCAAAGTGCGTTCACCGCGTTGTCGCCAAACATGGATGCGACCATCATGATGGTGTAACCAGAACCTGGATTCATCCGAAAAAATGAAGTTTTGCTATTCGTGCACCCAGGTTCGTCGTTGAGTACACCATCGCAGGCGTTCCTGTCTCTGATGCAGCGTCAGGGGCAACCGCAGGCATGGTCTCCGAGCTGATAGTCCATGCTGCTGCTAACATCGTCGAACTGTTCGTGCAGATTGTTGTTGGCCTGCAAACGTCGCCATCTGTTGACTGAGAGATCGAGACGTGGCTGCACGAGCCGTTACAGCCATGCGGATAAGATGCCTGTCATCTCGACTGCTAGTGATACGAGGCCATTGGGATCCAGCACGGCGTTCCGTATTACCCTCCTGAACGCACCGATTCCATATTCTGCTAATAGTCGTTGGATCTCGACCAACGCGAGCAGCAATGTCGCGATACGATAAACCGCAATCGCGATAGGCTACAATCCGACCTTTATCAAAGTCGGAAACGTGATGGTACGCATTTCTCCTCCTTACACGAGGCATCACAACAGCGTGTCACCAGGCAACGCCGGTCAACTGCTGTTTGTGTATGAGAAGTCGGTTGGAAACTTTCCTCATGTCAGCACGTTGTAGGTGTCGCCACCGGCGCCAACCTTGTGTGAATGCTCTGTAAAGCTAATCATTTGCGTATCACAGCATCTTCTTCCTGTTGGTTAAATTTCACGTCTGTAGTACGTCATCTTCGTGGTGTAGCAATTTTAATGGCCAGTAGTGTATTTATGGCACTTGCCCTACAGCACTTGGCATTTCCACTACAGCGCCTGCCAGCAGCCCCCACCACTACCGCTCTTCCCACTCGTATCCTGCTGTCTGCGCATCTAGCGGCTACGGTGTTCTGTGTGCACCATAGTACACAACACACATGGTGCCACAGTGATAAATGGAAATGCCGTGTGGCTAGGGTTTCCCGTCGGGTAGACCGTTCGCCTGGCTGAAGTCTTTCGAGTTGACGCCACTTCGGAGACTTGCGTGGCAATGGGGTGAAATGATGATGATAAGGACAACGCAACACCCAGTTCCTGAGCAGAGAAAATCTCCGACCAAGCCGGGAATCGATCCCAGCGGTTACGTATGACAATCCGTCGTGCTGACCACACAGCTACTCCCGGCGGAGGTTCAAGTCCTCCCTTGGGCATGGGTGTGTGTGTTTGTCCTTAGGATGATTTAAGTTAAGTAGTGTGTAAGTTTATGGACTGATGACCTTAGCAGTTAAGTCCCATAAGATTTCACAGACATTTCAACATTTTTGAACACGCAGCTACCAGGGGTGGACACCACAACGACAGAACTTGTAAGACCCAGCAGCAGCTAAGACATCCTGTCATGAAAAGCATCATACGATCACCAATATTGCCTGACCACACCGCAAAATTGCCGTGTGTTGCAGCGACATTGCAGCAAGGTTGACGGCAACGCTATAGCAGCCAAATGCTGCCATAAAATGTGATCCACGTATAGCACGTCAAGTTTACTCCACTCTCATTAGTCGACTTCCCAACTCGCCCAGCTCGCTGCGGCCCCACGACACCTGCTGCGCCCTGCTGCCGGTCTCCTTCCCCTCCGCCCCCAGTGGACTCGCTCAGCACCACTGCCACCAGAGGGTTTGCCGACCACACGCCCATGCTGCCGTTAGCACGTCAAGTTTACTCCACTCTCATTAGTCGACTTCCCAACTCGCCCAGCTCGCTGCGGCCCCACGACACCTGCTGCGCCCTGCTGCCGGTCTCCTTCCCCTCCACCCCCAGTGGACTCGCTCAGCACCACTGCCACCAGAGGGTTCGCCGACCACACGCCCATGCTTCCGTTAGCACGTCAAGTTTACTCCACTCTCATTAGTCGACTTCCCAACTCGCCCAGCTCGCTGCGGCCCCACGACACCTGCTGCGCCCTGCTGCCGGTCTCCTTCCCCTCCACCCCCAGTGGACTCGCTCAGCACCACTGCCACCAGAGGGTTCGCCGACCACACGCCCATGCTGCCGTTAGCACGTCAAGTTTACTCCACTCTCATTAGTCGACTTCCCAACTCGCCCAGCTCGCTGCGGCCCCACGACACCTGCTGCGCCCTGCTGCCGGTCTCATTCCCCTCCGCCCCCAGCGCACTCGCTCAGTACCACTGCCACCAGAGAGTTCGCCGACCACACGCCATGCTGCCGTTAGCACGTCAAGTTTACTCCACTCTCATTAGTCGACTTCCCAACTCGCCCAGCTCGCTGCGGCCCCACGACACCTGCTGCGCCCTGCTGCCGGTCTCCTTCCCCTCCGCCCCCAGTGGACTCGCTCAGCACCACTGCCACCAGAGGTTTCGCCGACCACACGCCCATGGTGCCGTTAGCACGTCAAGTTTACTCCACTCTCATTAGTCGACTTCCCAACTCGCCCAGCTCGCTGCGGCCCCACGACACCTGCTGCGCCCTGCTGCCAGTCTCCTTCCCCTCCGCCCCCAGTGGACTCGCTCAGCACCACTGCCACCAGAGGGTTCGCCGACCACACGCCCATGCTGCCGTTGGCACGTCAAGTTTACTCCACTCTCATTAGTCGACTTCCCAACTCGCCCAGCTCGCTGCGGCCCCACGACACCTGCTGCGCCTTGCTGCCGGTCTCCTTCCCCTCCGCCCCCAGTGGACTCGCTCAGCACCACTGCCACCAGAGGGTTCGCCGACCACACGCCCATGCTGCCGTTAGCACGTCAAGTTTACTCCACTCTCATTAGTCGACTTCCCAACTCGCCCAGCTCGCTGCGGCCCCACGACACCTGCTGCGCCCTGCTGCCGGTCTCCTTCCCCTCCGCCCCCAGCGCACTCGCTCAGTACCACTGCCACCAGAGGGTCCGCCGACCGCCACACGCCCACGCTGCCGCCTCTGCCTCTGCCTCCGCCCGCATGGCGGCGCTTTCCGCCCCATCACGGCTGCCCTCATTAGCAGTATTTCAGCCCCTGCCTTGCCCGCTGCTTTCGCGCGACCGGCGACGCCAACACCACGTCCGAGCCCACGGCCCGCGGGTGCGAACGGGTCACTCGGAAAAGGGCTGGCGATCGCGCGAAAACGTGTGTGCATCCGGCGAAAAAAAATTATACAATAAAGTCCGTAGGGCCCGCGACGGATCGGGCCGGCCCTGCCTCGCGAGTAATGAGGCCAGTCACCGCTGGCGGTCCGTTCGGCGGCAGGCACGTATCCCTCTGTGGCCACTGTCGATTTTAACGGTCGCAGCTATCGCAGCCTTTCGATATAGTTTTTCTTTGAGCGTAGAAATACTCTCGGTTTCAAATTCATCGTGCCTATTGGAAATGAACGCTTTTCGTCGAAAAAGACTGATAGTGGTAGGGGCGGATGAGAATACACAGGTTTTCAGATACAACGGATGTATCTGGTTCAGTCGTGGATATTATGGAGCTCGTTATCGTAGGGTTGTGTATACACCTTTTTTGCTCCGCTGCTGGCCATTAAAATTGCGATATCATGTATGCGGCATGCAATAAATGTCGGAGAGGCACTTAATGTGCTACATGATAGCATTCGCAAATCAATAACATTTTGTATGTAGGCTGTTTAGGTTTTTATATTGGTAACGCCCCGTAGCGCTCTGTATGAAAATCACTGGCTGTGCTGTCTGAAGTCTGTGGCTGGTTGTTGGAATATTCGCTATTGTAGTGTTGGGCAGTTGGATGTGAACAGCGCGTAGCATTGCGCAGTTGGAGGTGAGCCGCCAGCAGTAGTGGATGTGGGGACAGAGATGACGGAGTTTTCAGAGTGGATGATCTGGACGTGTGTCCATCAGAAAGAGTAAATTTGTAAGACTGGATGTCATGAACCGATATATATATATAATGACTTTTGAACACTATTAAGGTAAATACATTGTTTGTTCTCTATCAAAATCTTTCATTTGCTAACTATGCCTATCAATAGTTAGTGCCTTCAGTAGTTAGAATCTTTTATTTAGCTGGCAGTATTGGCGCTCGCTGTATTGCAGTAGTTCGAGTAACGAAGATTTTTGTGAGGTAAGTGATTCATGAAAGGTATAGGTTATTGTTAGTCAGGGCCATTCTTTTGTAGGGATTATTGAAAGTCAGACTGCGTTGCGCTAAAAATATTGTGTGTCAGGTTAGTGATGATCAGAATAAGTAAAGAGAGAAATGTCTGCGTACGTTGAGTTTTGCTCAGCTGTTTGAAAATCTAATAACGTAAGGGGTTTACCAGTACAGTAATTCATAAAATTTTCTAAGGGGACGTTTCAATTTCAGCACAGTCGCAGAAACTAGGTGGGAGTTACCCAATATACGGGGTGATTTTCTCCACCATGCAAAATCGCTAGGGTTTACTCGATGAGAAGATACGGAGGAAAAATGTCTAATGAACTTATGTCCAAAACTGCACGATTTCCATGCTAGAGACCATTTCTTCAATCATACATTGCTACAGTGACAGTGGTCTAATACGCGCTGTACCATGCAGCCACAGTAACAGTATGTGCTGAAAATTGTTTCCTTCTGCCGCAACTCGTGCGTGTACGAACCATTGCATGTTCTGCCTCATAGGTATACATCAGCCAGGCTGCATCCGAACAGTGTCAAAGGCAGCATGACTACGCTGCTCCAGTGTTTCCACATCTGGAATGGGCTCTGCATACACGATACTTCTGAGATGGCCCCATAACCAGAAACCGCACGGGTTGAGATTCGGTAAACGAGCAGGCTAAGCAACTGAACAGCCTCGTCCGATCCATTGACCAGAGAAGATACGATTGAGGTGCGTCCGGCCATTAATGGTGAAGTGGGCTGCAGCACCATCATGTAGCAGCCACATAACCCTTCGAATCATCAATGGCGCTGCTTCCAGCAGGGGAGGCAAAGTCATCCACAGAAAAGCGCCGATAGTTGCAGCATGTCAGGGGACGTGGAAGGAAGACTTGTCCCAAAACTCGGACGCCAGTTATCCGGGCCTATACATTCCGGCTGCATCGATACTGATGTTTCAAATGGTTCAAATGGCTCTAAGCACTATGGGACTCAACATCTGACGTCGTCAGTCCCCTAAACGTAGAACTACTTACACCTGACTAACCTAAGGACATTACACATCTATGCCCGAGGCAGGATTCGAACCTGCAACCGTAGCAGCAGCACAGTTCCGGAGTGAAGCGCAAAGAACCGCTCGGCCACAGCGGCAGGCTGCTGATACTTCGCTCTCACCATTCCATAGGGGTTCTGCATACTATCCCACCGACGACTGTTATGAAAGTTGAAGATACTACTACCCGTAAAGGTGGCCTCATTTATGAATAGGATGGAATCGTGGTTGCCTATTGAAGAAAACAGTGACAAAACTGCCCACGAAGTGGAAAGTCTGTCGCTAGTATTCCCTGCGCACGTTGTAAGTGATAAGGGTAGTAACAATTGTCGTGGAGAATGTTCCATACGGTCGTCTGGCTTACCGGCGTGCCAACTGCCTGGTACTGACAAGGCGGCCACCTTTCACAGTGTTAATTACATTTTCCTCTAAATCTGGTGTCCGAACATTTCGCATACGTCCTTCAGGGTTTCCTGCTTGCTGAAACGGCCCTGTCCCAGACGAACAGTGGAACAGCGATGTAAACATTGGAAGCTGCGGTTGTTGTGGGCGAGGACAGGTCTCCTGATACAACCCTGCTTCCCGCCGTCCGTTGCCATTTGTCTTTCAAAATTGTTCAAATGGCTCTGAGCACTATGCGACTTAATTTCTGAGGTCATCAGTCGCCTAGAATTTAGAACTAATTAAACCTAACTAACATAAGGACATCACACACATCCATGCCCGAGGCAGGATTCGAACCTGCGACCGTAGCGGTCGGTCGGCTCTTGACTGTAGAGCCTAGAACCGCACGGTCACTCCGGCCGGCATTTGTCTTTCTTTACGTAAACACCATGCCGGCAAGCTCTCGATTCGAATACGGAACCACTGCGTACAACGCTGTATCACATCCACTTCAAGGTGAGTCAGTAAGAGAAGTGAATCGGACACAACATTACCAATTACTATGGCAAGAGACGGCGCTAGGGCATGACGTTCAAGAAACAGTGCAGCCTATTAGGAGGAAACCATGCATACTGTAACTGTGGCCGCATGGTACAGCGCGTGTTACACCGCAGTCTCTGTAACAAAATATGATTTAATAAATCGTCTCTAGCAAGGAAACCATGCATTACCGGACATAAGTTGGTTAGACCTTTTTTGTTCTGTATCCTCTCAGCGAGTTTTAACACGGTGGAAAAAGTCATCCTGTAAAGGATGAACCAGAACTCAACTGCCAAAGTTTCAGGGGTTGTTCAGGGACACCTTCTGAGTGTCTTGGTATGAAGGACCCGCAGAGTCCGTGCGGCGGCTCGTTACAGAGTAAGAACGTAATTATAATCCATTCAGTTTGTTTCCCTTCCGTTATCTTTGTTTCTCTGTAAATACTTTAACAAAAGTAAAAAAAAAAAAAAAAAAAAAAAAACTGTAATATGCAATCACCACGTTCCAGCTAGTGGTGGCGGTGAAAGAGTTGCGAAAACCTGGGTGAAACTGTAAGGTGAAGCTTTGCGGCAGATGAAACTCATGAAACTCTAATTTAGCGATTATATATTTGTATTGTAAAGCTCCTAAACTATTTTTTATTAAAAATTGGAAATCACATGTCAGTGTTTCGATCATATCTAAATCATCATCAGAAACTGTCTCTTGTAAAAAGGACTATATGTGCTATTACCGGCTTGTCAAGATAGGTACAATGAATTTAATGGCAGTAGTGGAACAAAGCTGCTACGAGGACAAATAATTTATTCAAAAAGGCGGCGGTCGTCCGGCTCTCCCATGATCTCCCCCCACTCCCCAGCCACCCCCTGGATGTGCAGGGAAACTTTGGTGGGAAAAGACCAATTGGGCTAACTCCACTAACCTAACTTCCCACTCCCACTTTCGCTCCTCCCACACCTATAGCGTCACTCCCCACCACTGCAATGCCCTGAAAATGGCGGTAAATGGTCAGTCCTTGACGAGTTGCAAGAGAGGAAGGACATGATTCATTTAGTTATTTATCTTGGCAGAACTATGTTCTTGCTAGCGAATTGTCCTCTCCATTTGACGCCCCCACTTCCCACCACCCTCTCATCCGCCATCCCCCCCCCCCCCCCCCCCTATTACGATCGAGCGAATGTAGGTTCACCTCGGATATTGAAGACAGACTTTGGTTGTCCACAATTCCGCCACCAGAGGGTGCTCAAACCTATCCTATAGCCAGCCCCTACCCCCCCAAATTCGCCATCCCATACTCAGGTCACCCCTCCCCGCTATTCAAGTCAAGTTTCAGCTTCTTATCTGGAGGCACTGTCCGAGAGAAAAAAATTTCAGAGATCTACAGCTACTGTGGCGTTCATCACTCTTCTGAAACGCTGAGTGTGTTTATTATATATTTGCTACTCGAGTCAGATATGTTAGGACACTGAAACCTGGTAGTAAAGGGAAGGCAGGATTCGGTTACGACTGTGGACAGGGCTGTAATCAGTTACTTTTGGTTGCCTTTTACAGTTACACACAATTTATTTTAAACCAATAATTCTAGACTCAACAATAAATAAAAATACCACATGTTATTAATAAAGAAATTAACAACTGTGTAAATAATAGTGATTTCAGCGAGATACAATTTAGTAGGCCCCCATTAAACACAAATACATCAGATAATGTTCTAAAAGCAAGTCACTGTGATCTGGGCAGAAGGCCTCACCTCAGATATGGCAATAAATGAAGAATTGCTTAAAACTCTCTGGAACTTACAAATTACAGGTATTGAAATATTAAAGACAAGACGCCACAAACACAGCAGAAGGCATCAGACGCCAGAAATGGAAGTAAATAAGGTTTTAAGGCTTACTGCTAAAATGAAAATACCAAATTAGAATTTTAAGGCAAATGATCACAATCATAGCTGAAGGCCTTACACGCCAGGAACGGCACCAATATAAAAATTTTAGAAACCTGCTGTAAAACAGCAAATAAAATAGCAAAGGTTAATCAAAAAACAAGCAACTAATCACCAAACGGGAGAAATAAAATGATGGTAAACTTGGTAACACAACCCTTAACATCCCCTGAACGCTACACTGCTAGATATATTCCAGAAGGTGACCAGAACTATTAAATAGACGTATAAAACCTTTAATGTAGCCATTACAGTGTATTGCAATAACTAATAAAACACATGTCCCAGTACATAAGTTCCTTAAAGGGTACTGAGGCAGACTATACCCGCAGAAGGTATGGGCTGAAGGAGCGTTACACTGAACTACTGCCCATCAAACCTCCTTTTAGAACACACGTGTCTTACTAGAACCAAGGAGCCATAGACGGTGCTCTAGGAATAGACCTCTGAGAAGGTCTGGCAACAAACACTTTCGCGAGCAATGAGATAGGCAGCCAAGAGTTGCATTCACCTCACAGGATGGTAGCTCAGACTAGTGGCGGTCTAACGAATGACTAATGATAATCTTGCTGAAGCTACCTGACGTCCGATAAACCAAATGCAACGATAGAACAATACGCCAAAGCCGGAACAGACTCACTACGTCCCCAGAATACTGTGTTTAGAGCGCCCAGAGCGAGAGAGGAATCACTACCACCAGAGTAGAAGAATCACCAACCGGCCTACAGTCAAAAAAGCTGTCAAAACTACAAGCCTTACCGGACAGCAGCGTCAAGGCGAGGAAACGTACACTGCCGTTACATACACTAACCACCAGGGCAGGTAATTGGGGCTTTATCGGCTGCCAGCCAAGAAAAATTACGCAGGTTGAACTTAACAAATTGTAACAAGCTGAACGCAGTAAGTAGTTATAAGAAGTCGAGGAAAGCTAATCATATCCGTCTTCCCCAAGCACTCCACTCGCTGCTCTTTGCCTCGGCGACACTACGAACGCAAGTCATTGTAGAACCGCTATATGTCACAATAGTGGAGGTTTCTCTACTTGATTTGAAATGCACTCATCTTAAAGCTTGCTGGACCCGGTTGACGACGAGGTCGTGCACCACAGCCCTTCCATACAGCAGTCCATGCCTGCCGCCAGCGGTCCCAGCGTGTTCTGGCACTGCGCGGATCTGGCTCCTCCTGAGTCCGCAAACGAACTCGCCCACTCATACGACACAGAAAAACAATGACGTCACCTCAAATATAGGGCAACAGGTACTAGATATCAATAACGACCGCTGCCGCCACTAGCGGACAGGAAACGCTTGCGAAACCGAGTGGCGCCAGTCAACACGAGAAGAAGGCAAACAATCGCAACCATGGTAACTAAACGATACTGTCTGGCCTCCAACAGCAGAGAGGCTCAGATACTTATTGTTTATTTTCCTCACTTTTCGAAGCACAGTTTTACAATGGGAAATCCACAATAGTATCTAAGCACAGGCTGGAAAATCAGAACAATTACGTAACTAAAACTTCATGACATATTTCTAAACATACAATAGATTGTGGAAAGAAACACAGTCACGCAGCAGATCGGATGTCTAAAATATTCTTCTAGAATTCGAAGCACTGTCCTACAGACGAGAAAAATGGCTGCAATTTTCCATGAATTCCCGATGTTCTACAACTGCTGGTCTGGAGCTGCTCTAAAGCCACAATGGCCGGTGGGGGGATAGAATCACACCTGTACATCTGTGCTAACCAGAGAAGGCTGGTCTTCATGGACCTCTGCCTGAAAACTCCAACAATGAAAACATCACGTGACTCTCTGACGTCACAGAATTTTCCGTAGATGCCTTGTTCTGCCCCTGTCTTGTTAGAACCAGTATGTAGAGACTCCTATGTCCTCACAAACGATGTCTTGTGACTCTGGCGTCATGGAACTTCCTGTGAATGGAAAATTCTAATTGGTTCTTACTGAATTTTTAAAGCAAAATGCTACTGGTGTGGGAGCACCACCAAACACTTCTTACAGACGGAGCAATTCCGATAATTTCATCTGAAAATTATTTTTGTTCAGATAAAAAAAAAAAAAAACATACAACAGTCAAATTGCACTGACAAACCCAGCAAAAGTGGTGTACAGATCATAAAATACGAAACTATTGCGAAGGACACTTAGTCAGTTACACCGCTTTGCTACCGTCAAAAAGGTTTGAATTTTTCGGCATGAAACCGATCTCCAGCCAGGCTATATCACCACAAACGATTGCGCAACCATACCATATCGCTACGCAGCACTGCTAAACACAATTCGTATCTTGCCCCACACAAAATCATCACTTCCGCATCCTGCATGTAACTATCGATCGTCAGATACTCCTACATCTACTGTGAAGACACAAAAATCCCAAAAACAGAAGCATACGCACCGTCGCAGTGGTAGATATCCCCCACAAGGTCGGTTGGTCATCCACCGCGGCCAACACGATGGCCTGATGCGCGATGGGGGCGTCCTTGGTGGACAGTGAACTCTCACCATACTGATGCACCAAGGCCGAGCTGGTTTCTCTGGCGCAAAGGCGTCAGCTGAGGTACTGTTTCCGGTCTGGCCTGCTTGCTGCCGTGGCTTCTGCAACGAGTTGCGACCGTTTCATGACTCTGCGATTACAACAACATTCACTTTCTGAGCTCTGTCGACGAGAAATGCTTCATCAACCGCGAAATAATTTACCGATCTCGAAAACGATATCAATTGCAGTATCCGATGCTACACATCAAAACGACGATATTTTTGACTTATGCAGAAATCGTTGAGTAGCATATGACAATCACCAAAATTTTATATACTTTACAAATAGTTTGTCAGAATATCGTACTATTTACGCGACTGTTCTCGGTATTAACTACAGAGTAGTATGCCACCGATTGCAGCCGGCCGAAGTGGCCGTGCGTTTAAAGGCGCTGCAGTCTGGAACCGCAAGACCGCTACGGTCGCAGGTTCGAATCCTGCCTCGGGCATGGATGTTTGTGATGTCCTTAGGTTAGTTAGGTTTAACTAGTTCTAAGTTCTAGGGGACTAATGACCACAGCAGTTGAGTCCCATAGTGCTCAGAGCCATTTGAACCATTTGAACCACCGATTGCTTTCACAGTGTAATTCCGAAGATAATTCTGTTACATCCTTCCTCTCTTGCAGCTCAGAAGAGACTGACCATTTACTGCCAATGTGGTGGTGAGGGGTGACGTCATAGGAGTGGGGGAGGAGAGCTGGGTGAGGGGAGTTAGATTAGTGGACGTAGCTCAATCGGCATTTCCACACTAAAATTTTCTGTCATTTCCATGGGGTGGATGGGGTTAGGTGGCATCATGGGAGAGCTGGGGGGGGGGGGAAACACCGCCATTTTAAATACATCATTTGTCCTCATAGTGGCTTTGTTTCTCTACTAATACCACGTTTAGAGGCTAACATCTGCCATACGAAGGTTTTATACATACATATATATATATATATATATATATATATATATATATATATATATATATATATATATGTGTGTGTGTGTGTGTGTGTGTTTCTAGTAAGATGGAGGGAATGGATTAATATTGTGAGATGTCTGGTGGAGGCTGACTCACAAGGGCACAACTGGAAATGTAATGTCCTCACGAAACCCCTCATTATTGTGTGAAGCATTATTGTTACTATTAGGATGTGAAGATTTTTGTTTCTCCTTTTTCAAGTGTGTATGCGAGGTGCAAAGTGAACATAGATGCGCCACTTTGTCATGACTCTCAAAAGCTCAACAGTCATGACAAGGAGCTGCATCATACCTCTGTTGGGGGCCACCTTCGCTGATTCACAGCGCCAGCAACCCAGGAGATAAGCCGGCCCCCTTGCACTGAGCGCCCGAGAAGCGGACATTGGGGCCATTTTGCAAACACTCAGAGGGTAGCCGTGCAGATACCCTCACCTCACTTCAGAATGGACACGTTGCGAAGAGGATGGCGGACAGTGAGTAACGTGCTGAGAACCTGTCGAGAGTTCAAATACCCCACGAGGTCTGGGAGGGAACGTGCACACAAAACGCCAAGAATTCGCACAGGGAGCCGCGTGAGACTAAAGAACTACATTCGAAGTCAGCCTGCTTAAAAAGGTGTTTTCCGGAAAGGAGGGACATTGCGTATAAATGACGAAGGCTAACAGGTTCTTAGACGAAACACAAACATGAGAATACCCAGGCCTCATGCATGGATTGCCGTTACAAAGAATTGTGTGGCTCCTCTCACAATAGCTCAGAAATGCAGAAAAATACCGAAACAATGAGCTGCAAACGCTGGGAACAGCCTTGACAGTAAAATTGTGAGGAAGACGGCAATTCCCTACTCACACACCAACACACGCAAGATAGAGAATTTCCACTATGCACTGGGAGGAGTGGTCATGAAACGGCGATCAGTCATTGGGCCGCGTCGCAAATTTAGTTCCCCAATGGCAGTATCGAGAGGGGGAAACTTTCGAGGAGTCGGATGATAGATGGATGAAAATTGAAGAGGACAGTCGGTGAGACAGATCAAAAGCAGTAGGGTCATCACCATACACAAATGGCTACGAAAAATTGTGAGATCGT
This sequence comes from Schistocerca serialis cubense, assembly GCF_023864345.2. NCBI lineage: Eukaryota > Metazoa > Arthropoda > Insecta > Orthoptera > Acrididae > Schistocerca > Schistocerca serialis. Next base: position 144,787,590 of record NC_064641.1, on the reverse strand, counting down.
TCATTCCCCCCCTCATTCCCCTTAATAACTGAGTCGTGTCCTGCACAGTCAAACTGGCCCTGAGATATGTAATTTTTTGTGTTGATTTGTTTTGTGTGTAAAAATTGCTGAAATAATTGCATTCAAAAATGGTTCAAATGGCTCTAAGCACTATCGGACTTAACATCTGAGGTCATCAGTCCCCTAGACTCAACACTACTTAAACATAACTAACCTAAGGGCATCACACACATCCATGCCCGAGGCAGGGTTCGAACCTGCGATTGTAGCAGTTGCGTGGTTCCGGACTGAAGCGTCTAGAACCGCTCGACCACAGCGGCCGGCAAAAATTGCAGTCATTTCACGATTTATTTATCTAAACAATCTGGCCGGCCGGACTGACCGAGCGGTTCTAGGCGCTATAGTCTGGAACTTCGCGACCGCTACGGTCGCAGGTTCGAATCCTGCTTCGGGCATGGATGTGTGTGATGTCCTTAGGTTAGTTAGGTTTAAGTAGTTCTAAGTTCTAGGGGACTGATGACCACAGCAGTTAAGTCCTTTAGTGCTCAGACCCCTTTGAGCCATAAACAATCTGTTCTATTTGCTTATCAATCCCTTAGTGTAATAAACTTTTCGTTTCTGATTTTACTCACTTGTTGATGTCTTGCTCCCAAAGTGGTCCAACGTAATTAGTAATCTACTTTCAATTTACGCAAGAGAAAAACTCTCGATTCACAACAGTTTTTGCGCCCACCGTGGAGCGATGTCATTGGTAATTTGCATGCATTGTGACATCACAAACAATTGGAGATTCACTAGAACATTGTCACCCAACTTTGGGAGATATCATCATTAATCTAAATGTCATTTCATGTCACAGAGGAGAGAATTTTTTCTGGTTCAGTACAACAGAGATAATTTAAAAATATTTGCCGCAATAAAAGGAAAAGCAGGAGAGCAGACATGCATTATAGCTAGAGCTGTGCCCGACCAAAACTACGGTTCGTTAGTTTTGGTACACTACATAAATGATGTAGTAAATGGTAAGATTACTGGTAGTATTGGTTGCGTTTGTAGGTAATGAAACAAATATATGTGTATGTGTAACACTTGGTTTAAGAATCATAAAAGAAGGTTCGATACACGGAAGATCCCCGGAGACACTAGAAGGTTTCAGATAGATAATGGTTAAATGGAGATTCAGGAACCAGATTAGAAATTGTAATACGTTTCCAGAGGCAGATGTGGACTCTGAGCACAATTTATTGCTTGTGAACTGTAGGTTAAAATTGAAGAAGTGGGAAAAAGTGAGAAAATTTAGGGGATGGGACCTGGATAAGTTGAAAGAACCAGAGGTTGTTGAGAGCTTCAGATAGAATATTTTACAACGGTTTGCTGGAACAAGGAAAAGGAATACCTAGAAAAGGAGAAAGGAATACAATACAAGACGAATGACTAACTGTAAGAGATGAAATAGTGAAGGTTGCAGAGGGTCAAAAAGGTAAAAAGACAAGGCCTAGCAGGAATTCTTGAATAACATAGGAGATACTGAATTTAACTGATGAAAGGAGAAAATTTAAAAATGCAACAAATGAAGCAAGCATAATGGAATGCAAACGTTTAAAAATGCGATTGACAGGAAGCGCAAAATAGCTAAGCAGGAGTGGCCAGAGGACAAATGTAAGGATTTAGAAGCGTATTTCACTAGGAGAAAGATAGATACCGCCTACAGGAAAATTGAACAGGTCTTTGGTGAAAAGAGAAGTAGATATATGAATAACAGAGCTCAGTTGCTAAACCAGTCCTAGGCAAAGAAGGGAAAGTTAAAAGGTGGAAGGAGTATACAGAGAGTCTTTACGAGGGAGATGAATTTGAAAGCAATGCTACAGAAAGCGAAGTGGACGTAGATGAAGATGGGGTGGAAGTTATGATACCGTGAGAAGAATTTGACAAAGCTCTGAATGATCTAACTCGAAACAAGGCCCCGGGAGTAGACGGTATTCCATCAGAACTACTGATATCTTTGGGAGAGCCAACCAAGACACAACTCTTCCATCGGGTGCGTATTATGTATGAGATAAGTGAAATACTCTTAGACTTCAAGAAGAACGTATTACTTCAAATTCCAAAGAAAGCAATTCCTGACAGATGCGAAAATTACCAAACTGTCAGTTTAGTAAGTCACGATTGCAAAACACCATCAACAACTCTTTACAGAAGACCTCGGTGAAGATCAGTTTGAATTGAGAGAAGTAAAGGAACACCCGAGGCGATGGTGACTCTACGACCTACCTTAGAAAACAGAAATGCAAACCTACATATATAGCATTTGTAGAGGCAGAGAAAACTTTTGACAGCGTTTACTGGAATACTCACCTTGAAAATGTGGAGGTAGCAGGCGTATAATAGAGGGAGCGAAACGCTATTTGCAACTAGTACAGAAACCAGAAGGCAGTTATAAGAGTCGAGGGGCATGAAAGGGAAGCAGTGGTCGAATAGGGAGTGAGACAGGGATGTAGCCTGTGGAAGAACAATTGAACGAAATGAACAGTGTCTTGAAAGGAGGATATAAGATGAACAGCAACAAAAGCATAACAAGGATAACGGAATGTAGTCGAATTAAATCAGGTGATGCTAAGGGAACTAGATTAGGAAACGAGACACTTAAAGAAGCAGTTGAGTTTTGCTATTTGGAGAGCAAAATAACTGATGATGGCCGAAGAAGAGAGAATATAAAATGTAGACTGGCAATGAGAAGCAAAGCATTTCTGAAGAAGAGAAATTTGTTGACATCGAATATAGATTCAAGAGTTTGGAAGTCTTTTCTGAAAGTATTTGCCTGATGTGTAGCCATGTATGGAAGTAAAACAGTGACGATGAGCAGTTTAGATGAAAAGAGAACAGACGTTCGAGAATGTAGTGCTACTGACGAATGCTGAAGAATAGTTGAGTCGATCACGTAACTAATGAAGAGGTACTGAATAGAATTGGGAATATAAGGAATTTGTAGCAAAAGTTAACCATAAGAAGGGATTGTTAATAAGACACATTCTGAGACATCAAGGGATGTGGGGGTAAAAACCGTAGAGGGAGGCCAAAACATGAATAGAGTAAGCATATTCAGAAAGATGTAGATTGCAGTAGTTATTTGCAGATGAAGGGGCTCGCACAGGATAGAGTAGTACTGAGAACTACACAAAATCAATCTTCGGTTTGAGGACCATAACAGCAACAACTGAAAAACTAGGAGCCGACGATTTCTCTTTGCTTTCTGTTTGTTTGGTTGTTTGTTCTGTATATAATTAGAACTTACATCATTCAGTGTTAGCCCATTGTTTATTTTATATTTTTTCAGATTATAAATTGCGTTTTATAAGTAATAAAAATCTGCTGATTATGTAACTTCTGCCCTTTTATGTACCCAAAGAAATTACTTTTCATGCAAGTACAGCTTACATGCACAATCATAAAAAATATACAGAGATGTTGTTGTACCCAGTAGAATGTTCATCATAATCAATGGCAAGAGTTTCCTGTTATTATTGATAAATGCTGAAGTTGTCTATGAATAACAGAAACATGTTTTATCTAAATTCGACCAAGTATTGTTGTTAAGTGTTTATTTTATATTTTATTGAGGAAACTGCATTTTCTAGTGCTATGTGATAAATCCATATTTTTCCTGTATTTTTACTAAAATATCCATCTGTTTCACGTTACAGACAAAATTTTTTCGAATGAAACCTGAATAAAGCATTGAAAAGTCCTTTTTTACTATAAATACTGTTTATTATTAAGCAACAGAAAGCAGGATAAGTACGTAGAAGAAAAATGATACGTCGGTTACATGGCCGTTTGTGTAACCTCACTCAATATGTAGATGGTACAGTATCCTGTTTTTAGGGGACTCCAGCAAGACACTGATGACATAGTCTCAGAAAGCGATCGTTATGAGGCAACGCCCACTTGGCATGCTACACACCTAAGATAGAGGTACACAGGTACGACCTTCACTCACAAAAGGCAGTAGGAAAACTACCATAGTCTACGCATAACTTTGGTAGTCTACGGTAGTTTTACAAGTATAAGTACAGCAAATCGTCAAAAATATCAAAGAAATGTATCTCCCTAAAATCATTTATTAGCGTAGATGGCTGTTTTGTTATGGTGGGTATATATTTCAGTCTGTTCTAAAACATTTAATAGGTGCCCTTTGGGTGTGTTGTGTAGATATTTTTAAATTCTCTTGAGTAAGACCTACGGAATAAATTGTATAATATTGGTACCTGTTACCCTCTAAGGAGGATTGTTATGCATCACAGAGTCACGATCGGAACTGGCTGTCATTGATATTGTGATTTTTAATTTTTCATAAAAAATTGCGATCCAGACTAATAATTATTTCAAATTTTCTAATCAGATTGCTGCTTTTTCCAATAACGTTTTCAAAAATTATTGAACTGAGCTTGGTTTTGACAATTATTGAATATCTGTAATGACAGGTACCAGGGGTGAGTGTGTGATAATAAGGTCTATTTTGAATAAGGCTGTGCTTACTCTTGATTGATACCAATGTATTATGCTAGCAACAAAACAGAGTCACACCAACGAGGAGAGAGGCAGTACATATTAAGAATAAGTTTCGAAGCAAGACTCAACATTAACGAATTAATCGCTTACTGCAGAAAGCCAACTTGTCTGAAACGTACACATTTCCGGTTTTTGACGCATATGGTTTTGAGTGGATCAAAGCACTGCTTACCAAAAATGGAAGTCTGTTTGCACGATGACACATATCTGGCAACGCAGTCAATTTTCCGTTTACTGCAGATACGGAACTAGTCCGGGACATGTTGGTGGATGGAGCAAAAGATGCTATACAGTGGTTGACGTCGTTGAACTCATAGAAGATTCCTCAAAAACGGTAACAAGTTTTCGATTGTTCAAACTAACGTGGATTCTTTTATCGACTACAGTTCCTGGTGGCCTACATTCCATAAAAGAAACTTACTGAGAGACGATTTGTGTGGGAAGGTCGTTCCTAGACACATGAAAAGGGTTGTCACTATTTCGAAATACCATGAAATGACCTTTTCAGCTGAAAATCCGCGTATTCTTACTTGCAACATTAATATTGCAGGCTTGATGATGGACAATTTTAGGGTGAGAAGAACTGTACAACCTTTGAAACTCCCTGCACATCCAATGTACTGCAGAAAGGGAACACGACCTAAGTCGTGACCCTCTTTCTTTTCTATGACATACTTGACTTTTAGATGTAGATAATAAGCAACTACAGCTACATGAAGAAACCAGAACTACCTGTCTAAAGATAAATTGCATTAAACCGGTTTTACTCTGTTTTTTGTTTCTACTGCAAAAGCAGGGAATGTGGACACACAGTCTTTCTGTAGTAAGTGATTCCTATATATGATCTTTACTGAAAGAGAGAAATATTGTTAAAAAAAGATTGATGTAGGTACGGGAGTGGAGTAACCATTGGATTACTGGGAAGCTAGGGGCCACATATTCGTTTCGTATGGGTGTTTATGTAGATGCACATACATTTGTTTCGACGTCCGGGATGAAGTGGTCCCGTAGAGGTAGTGTTAACCGTTTTTACGCTGAACGAAGAAGCAAGTTCACGGTTTAGTAGTAACTAGGTACTTTCGAGTCAGGAATTTCTAGGGAATACCACTCCTACCTTGGCAGTGTAACACATGTTCACATAACAGTAGTGAAGTGTGTTGCACTGCACAGATCTTTAAGGCTACCCAGGTTCAGAAAAGGAAGTTTTGTGCGACACGAGGGCAAATTCCACATCTACATCTACATCGATACACCACAAGTCATACTTAAGTGCCTGGCAGAGAGAAAGACGTGTGTTATTGCCCTCCATCCATATGCATAATTATTTGCGGTTGGGAAATAGTTATTCCGAGTATTATTGGCTCATGGGCACCATTACTAACAATTTGTAAAATGTATGTGCTGCTGTAAAGCTTGTAGTGAGAAATATTCCTCAAATACTTTCAAAATTAAAAGCCATCTCCATGTCAGTGTGAGTACTTTGGGAAGTATCCACTGTCTTGGGTTATCTAATGAGATGCTAAGTTTTCATCTGTTGTTGTCATCGCAGTTGTATTGGAGTGTTCTGAAGTATTCAGTATAACTGACTCTTGAGAGACTAAATGACTAGGTAACCGTTGGATATTGATAGAATACAACTTATAGCCAATACAAGCGGCTGTTCGATTACACAACTGCATGAAAACAGTATCTCAGTAATGTGTACAGAAATGTATATTAACAATGTTATTTGCGCTATGATTTAATAATCTAGAAAGGCACTTTTTCGATCCTAATGTATCTCTGAACAGTTTGCTTAAAACACGAGTAGTATGCTAGAACCAGAAGTGATTACAATTATTAAACTCTTCCTATACGGCATAGAACCTATCAAAATGGTAAGGGTGAGTATCGCTGACGTTCGCCTTGCAGTCATGTGATGGTACGAGCTAGATCTATATTATTTGAAAGATTTGCCTGGAGGTTTACAGTTATAATTAAAAGTTAGTGACATAACTTGCAAGTTAGGTGTGGTGTAATACAAAGGGAATTGGAGTTATTTAGAGAATATTCAGCTCAGTAAGCGGGAAATAAAGGGAGAATGCAGTTATATTGTGCATGACGAGACATGGAAATCTAGGGTTACTAGCTCTATACTCTGTGTTAAATTGAACCTTCGATTAAGATTGTGGAAATTTGTTAAAAATATTTGGCTGGAATATTGTGTTTATGTTCTCTGCACGAAACAGAACAATTTATGGACACGTATTTCAAAATCACAGTTGATCGGAGTTGACTAAAAAGGTCTTTTTGTTGTTAAGGTAAATCTGCAGTTCAGAAACCTACGTCACTGGTATCTGAAGTTATATAAGTATAGTGACAGTCTTGTCACCGGTATCACTACGCTGGAGAGAGGGGCTGCTGTGTTAAAGAATACTGGACGCTTTCACACCAGTTTTCTTACAGCCCCTGGCGAGTACGGGTTGAAAGCTGAAGAATTTACAGTTACCGCATAAGAAGTCGATTTATTTAAGAATTTATGACCTGTTATCCGTTTTTTGGAACTGTTTATTACATATATTTTTTTATCTTTTGTTGCATGTCGAGACAAAGAGCAACGCAATACGCGGATGATGGAATCTTCGTTGCGCCGGGCAGAGATGCTGTATCTGCCATACTTGAATCGACGGGCAACGATAGCAAGACGATCTTGCCTGTGACTGTTGCTAACGCTGGCTTTCATTGAAAACTGTTTGATAAAATTGTGATTAACGGAAATGTAATCATCAGCAACGCCTACGACAACAACTGAATGCATTTTTTTCCGGTCACGGCTCTTCCTAATAAAACGGAACTACAAGTTTAAAAAACAAATATTTCAATATTTCACTTCATGAATTTGGTTGTGACTAACATGCTGGCTATTGAATTCCGGTCATGGTGGACTGATAAATTGAAAAGGCAAATTATTCTAAATACAACACTTCGAACTAGTAGCGCTATGGCGCACCGTACAGGAATGGAAATGTGCTTTCTTGCAACAAGGTTCTTGATGATGTGGACGGTGTGATGAGTTATTAAATGAGGCTGTTCTGAGGGAATTAGATTAGGAAATGCGACACTAAATGCTGTCGACGAGTTCTGCTATTTGTGCCACAAAATAACTGATAATGGCCGGAGTAGAGGAGATATAAAATGCAGACATGTAATAACAGGAAAGGTATTTCTGGAAAAAAGAAATATATTAGAAATATATATAGGTTTACGTGTTATGATGTGTTTACTACAGGTACCTGTGCGGCGTGTAACTTTGTACCTAAGTAAACACGGACGACAGGCAGTTGAGATAAGACGAAAATAGAAGCTTTTGATATCTGGTGGTACAGATTAATTTTCAAAATAGATGGTGTAAGCTGCTCCTTCTTACTTGAACTCTGAAAATATCTAAGAATGTCTGGAGAATGTCTGAAGAATGCTGTGCTATCTAAAATGCTCTCTTACAACACGAACGTTTTTTTGTTCCATGAAACATCTATCTGACTGCATTTTTAAGAATTAATACAAAACGGGAGGGGCTACTTCACACAATGGGTTAATCTGTGGACGTAACGAAGATCTGAATGAACTTTACTGATCAAATTTCCTATCAGTACGTTCATGATCTGACTTATGAAATGTATAAGTGTCTCGTCTTACGGACGAGGGCATGTGGAAAGAACATAAATGGCGCAGATTTTTGTCTTAGCACTTTCTACATAAAGTCTCGTGTTATGTTATTCTACAGCAAACTGAATGGTGCAAGATATATTGTTGGTTTTTATGAAGATATCGATGACACTTGCCTTCAGAAATCTGAAAGATAATGCAGAGGTGCTGTAGATAATCGTCTGCTGAACAAATAAATAGTAACTGCAAAAGCAGTTCGTATCAATTAACACGTTCTCTGAAAGCAAATTATTCTTGTAGAACCTGTACTGCGGCTTAATTGCATAGCGCACGAACATAGGGTCGCTGTCTACAGTCATCCACTGAAAATGTTACTGTAATCTGTTTGTGATAATTACAGATACAAACACAATAGGACACTGCCATAGTTTTTTCAGATATGTTCAATTTCAGAATTGACACAAACACTAGTGTGCACTGCTATTAAACGAAACATGCGACGTTGTTCGTTGTGAAGATATTTCCTAATAAAGAAAGAGCTTTTCCATTAGAAACGTGGTGCAAAAGTGCTTATAATTTAATAAAAAATAAATGTAATAATAATTTCAACAAGTATAGATAACCTACGACGTCTTCAAATCACTTTACTTTCAACGTGATGAAGCGCTATCGTATCACGCAACAGCTGTACGTAACTACATTGATGAGGTATTTGATGAGAAAGTTACTGCACGCGAAGGGGTAGTAAAAATGCCACCCACCTCCCTTGACCTTGCACCAATGGGTTTCTTCTTTTGGTGGTATGGTAAAGAGAAGTCGTATGGTACAAAACAACAACAGTTGAGGACTTGAAAGAAGCTATTTACAACGCTCTCATAGATTCTAATAAACGACTGTGTAAACAGCTATACTTAAACGTCCAAGGTCGTCAGACGAAGTATATTAACAAAGATGGAAAAACAATTCGAGAAATTATGTCATAATTAATCGTGTAGCTTCAATGAAATGTTCAATTATTTCAGAATTCCAATTGATTGTTTTGTATTTACTTAAGTTACGATGAGTAGTGACTTTTGGCCTACCCTGTATATGGCGAGTTACATAGAATCATCAGTTTCAACTGGCCGGCCGAAGTGGCCGTGCGGTTAAAGGCGCTGCAGTCTGGAACTGCAAGACCGCTACGGTCGCAGGTTCGAATCCTGCCTCGGGCATGGATGTTTGTGATGTCCTTAGGTTAGTTAGGTTTAACTAGTTCTAAGTTCTAGGGGACTAATGACCTCAGCAGTTGAGTCCCATAGTGCTCAGAGCCATTTGATCAATCAGTTTCAACTGCAAGTTTAACAGTATTAAGAAAATTTAAATATGTCTGGAGGAACCGAATTCAAATAATGATTATTTCAACTCAAAACAGAGCTCATAGTACAAGGAAGGATACAGTTATTCATATATGAGGCACGTGCCATGCTATGGCACAGTATAATGCAGAATAAGTGGAAGTGTTGAAAGCGTGTAAGTTACCAGGTCCGGATGGAATCCCAATTCGCCGGCCGCGGTTGCCGTGCGTTTCTAGGCACGTCAGTCCGGAACCCCGCGACTGCTATGGTCGCAGGTTCGAATCCTGCCTCGGGCATGGATGTGTGTGATGTCCTTAGGTTAGTTAGGTTTAAGTAGTTCTAGGTCTAAGGGACTGATGACCTCAGATGTTATGTCCCATAGGGCTCAGAGCCATTTGAACCATTTTGAATCCCAATTCGATTTTAGCCCCTTATCTAGCTTGCGCAACGTCCCAGACGACTGGTAGAAACCGCAAGTGTCTCCAGTTTATAAGAACGGTAAATGAACGGACGCACGTAGTCACCGGACCAATATCTCTAAGACCGGTCTGCTACAGAATCTTTGAACATATTCTCTGTTAGAATGTAATACATTTTCTTGAGATCGAGAAACTTAGGTCCACGTATCAGTATGGTTTCAGAAAGCACGGCTCGTCCGAAACTCACCTTGCCCTTTTCTCACATGATATACCTCGAACTATGAATGAGGGGCAACAGGCAAATTCCATCATATTTCTCGATTTCTGGAAATAATTTGGAGCGGTGCCCCATTGCAAGTTGCTAACGAAGGTACGAGCACATGGAATAGGTTCACAGATAAATAAATTGCTCGAAGATTTCTTAAGTAATAGAATCCAGTATGTTCTCGACGGTAGGTGATGCCAAAAAAAGAGGGTAGTCAAGAGTGCCCCTGGGAAGTGTGATAGGACCGCTGGTATTCTATATACACATAAATGATTTGGTGGACAGGGTGAGCAGCAATCTGCGGTAGTTTGCTGATGATGCTGTGACGTATGGTAGAGTGTCGGAGTTGAATGACTGCAGGAGGGACTGCAGGAGGATACAAAACGGCTTAGACAAAATTTCTAATTAGTGTGACGAATGGCTGCTCGCTCTAAATTTAAACAAATATAAGTTAATGCGGATGAATAGGAAAAACAAACCTGTAATCTTCGGATACAGCATTAATAGTTTCTGCTTCACACAGTCGCGTCGTCTAAATATCTGGGCGCAACGTTACAAAGCGATATGAAATGAAAAGAACTTGTGAGGACTGTGATAGGAAAGTTGAATCGTCGACCTCGATTTATTGGAAGGATTTTAGAAAAATTGGGTTCGTCTGTAAAGGAGACCGCATACAGGACGCTAATGCGAGCTATTCTAGAGAACTGCTCGATTGTGCAGGATCTGTAACAGGTTGGATTAAAGGAAGACATTGACACAACTCAGAGACCGGCTGCTAGATTTGTTACCGGAAGGTTAGAACAACACGCAGATGTTTCGGAGATGCTTCGGGGGCTCAAATTGGAATCCCGGGAGAGAAGTACACGTTCTTTTCGAGGACTAATATCGAGAAAATTTAGGGAACTGACTGCAGAACGATTATACTACCGCCACAATCCATTTCGCGTAAGGACCACGAAGATGTTTTTCCCTAGCTCTCTTTGCGAGTGTAACAGGAAAGGAAATTACTAGTAGTGGTACAGGGTACCCTACACCTTACGGTGGCTTGCGGTGTATCTATAGTGTCTACGTGGATATGGATGCAGAACCTAGCTATAAACTGTTCAAGAAGCCTACGAAAACAAAAAAAATAGATATATAAATGAGAATGTTGTTTATCCAGCTCGCTTACGAATGAAATGTGTAGCTGGGAAACAGATTTCCAGTCCATGTGAATCGAGACTGAGTGTCTGATAGCACGAAGCTCCTGAAATCATACCATTCGTAATGGCTCATTACAGACCTGAAATCGTGGCATTGAACTAATGCGCTATGTTGTGCCGAGCAACACTAACAAGCAACTGTCTCTCACATCTACTTCGTCTTTTGCCCCATTCGAACGCTGTTCATTTGTTAGCAGCATGAGGCCGCCCGGATATCTCATTAGCTGAAACTGTGCTCTCCAAAGTAGTGCCCAGAGAATCTTTCAAAACTGGCTAAAGACTGTCCTCATATCAAACACCGATTACTAGGTAGTGAATGTGTTACGGATGTGCTCGCGAATGGTATAACGCGGAAAATACTAAAGGTAAAAGTTGACATTCGAGACGAGCAGTTTCTAAGGGCAGTCAAATAAGAAACTTAGAGGTACTGAACCGAACTGAGTAAAAAGAAACTTGTGGCACAACTTCAATAAAAGATGGGGTCGTTCGTAGGAGGCTTACTGAGGCTTCAAGTAATCGTCCATTTGGCCCATTTGGCAGCAGAGGTAAGTGGTGGAGGGGAGGATGGTGGGTGTAAAAATTGTAGAGCGTTAACTGTTATATCTGCAGATTAACAAAAATTTTTATTGGGTGGAGCAAGTCCACCGCTTAATTTTACAAAAAGAAAAACTTTCTTCGACAGCAAAAGGCTTCTTCTCCTACCATAATTTTATAACAAGCCAAAGAATATGCCACCTTATTTAATTGAAATATTAGCAACTGAACTGAATTTACGTTCCCTTGTCGGGTTTTCTCTCGACGCTTTCTGGCGGATGCCGAGGAAGTAGACGGGCGCAGAGTCCGGGGTCGATGGCCGGCGAAGACGTGGTACCTGGGCGTTCCGGCTGTGTCGAAGTATCTTCCGGCCGGCAGTCCGCGGAGGGCCGAAAGACACCTGTTTCCTTTTTTTTTCTTTATTGTTATTTTCAAACCCGTACAAACAGGCAGGTTGTCAGCAGCATGTTACGCCGCTCTTCAGCCGTAGAATAGATAAATAAACAACAGAAAGAATACACATAAGTGACATAACGGTGGGTAATAAAACAGTAGACACATAAAGACAAACACGGAGTCGTTCACACTCGACGATAATCCACACTACAAACTGTTGACACGACGCACAAACACTGAAGATGGCGATGGCACAGGTGAACGATGGAGTGCGACGGTGAACACTGAACACTAAACACGACGGCACACACGAGACACTGATGGCGATGATCTCCGGCGCGCGAATGTCCACGTAGCGTGTGTGAGTCCGGGGACCTGCCAAGAGGGGAAGAAGGGTGAGGGGGGAGAGGGGAGAACAAAGATGCCAATGGCTGAGGAGATGGGGGGAGGAGTAGAGGGACAGGGGAGGGGAAGCCTGGGGGAGGAGTGGGGAGAAATGGAGGAGGGACGGAAGAGGGAGAGAAGGGAGGGAGGGTGCCCAAAGGAGCAAACACAGGAAGAGGGAGGGATGATCAAAGTTGGTAGGAGGGGTAGATGGAGGGGAGGAGGGCATCATCAGGGAGAGGGAGCTGGCGGAAGCCACCTTGGGAGAGGGTAAGGAGAGTGGAGAGATGGAGACCAGGTGGGACGTGGGAATACAGGCGTGCCAGCGGGCGGGGTGGGAGAGAATGGGGGAGACAAGCGGGTGAGGAGGATCGAGTTTTCGGGAGGTGTACAGGATCTGTATCCATTCAAGGAAAAGGAAGAGGTGGGGGAACGGAATGAGGTAGTACAGGATCCGCGTGGGGGAGGGGAGGCGGATGCGATAGGTGAGGCAGAGAGCATGGCGTTCAAGGATCTGAAGGGATTTGTAAAAGGTAGGGGGGGGGGGGCGGAGATCCAGGCATGATGGGCGTAACAGAGGATAGGGCGGATGAGGGATTTATAGGTGTGGAGTATGGTGGAGCAGTCCAGACCCCACATATGGCCGGAAAGGAGCTTGAGGAGACGGGGCCGGAGCGTGCCTTGGCTTGGATTGTCCAGCGATGGGGGCTCCAGGAGAGGCGACGGTCGAGGGTGACGCCAAGGTACTTAAGGGTGGGGGTGAGGGCGATAGGACGGCCATAGATGGTGAGATAGAAATCAAGGAGGCGGAAGGAATGGGTGGTTTTGCCTACAATGATCGTCTGGGTTTTGGAGGGGCACCTGTTTCCCTTTCTTCCGGCTATTTAATGTGGCGGCTCCAGTCTTCCTCCGCTGATTCCGGAGTGATGATTGGCGACCGATGGCGATCCATGACTGGTGGATGATGGTGTAGTGTGACCAGCCCTGCCAGAAAAAGGCTCTTACGCTTGTGTAGTTCGCGGCTGATTGAATGTTTGGCGGGAACGCCTGTAGCGTCGGCTGGCGGAACGCCTCGGCACTAAGTTACAGGCGCCGCTTAGCTCTGCCGCGGTAGCCAACCGTTGCGTTTGTGTGGCTGTGCGCGCCACAGCAGTAACAAAGCTAAAATACAGTAAGTAGTTTCAAATCGACGAAGGTTGCAGCAGTTATGCAGAAATATAGACGTTTGCATAGGACAGACTAGGCCGGAGAGCTGCATCAAACCAGTCTTCGGACAGAAGACCACAACAGCAGTACGAACTTTCTAAATATGTAGCCAGGATAAATTCCTGAGCAGGTATGGCTTTATTAGAGTCGAGTAACCAAACACAGCGCAAACAAGACATGGAGAAATAAGTGGACAGTAGAACTTTAAGAAAATATACCCAATAAAAGCGGAGAAGGATCCAATTCAACATTTCATTATTAACTGCATTGTTTCATTTTTGGTTAAATAACACTGTCACCTACATAAAGTACTGCTGGAACACTGCTGTTTGTTTGGAACATAATCTTTTGAAATAATAGTTATCTAAATTTAAGAAGTTAATATTCGGTGACTCCTGTTTCTGATGCTTTCTGGGTTAGCTTCTTCTGGAAAACTGAAAGGCGGCCGTTTAGTCATGAACGCCTTTCATACATCACACACTCGCACTATATGTAAGTCAGTTGTTGACTGATAGTCGTTCACTCGTCATCCCTGTCCGCACGATCGCCACATCTTTCCCAAAACGGAAAACAGTAATAATCTCTTGCTGCAAGTCTAGAGTTCTCTGATCGATGCTAGAGAATCAAAAGTCTGGCCGCGCGTAGTTCGGTAAGTTCCCTTATTCAGTTTGGAACAGAAAGGCACTCTCGTCTCACCTCACATTCTGGACAAGAGACTTGAACAGAAGTATTCACCGTCTTGTGTACTCGATAAGGGGGCATTCAACAGGCACGTTCCAACATAACAATAAGATTGCAGAAAGCTGCAGTAGTTCTAAAACTAGATAAAATCTTGTCTTTGCACCTCTACTTTTGCGTGTGGCCTCGCCATGCAAAATGCTAGTTTTTTTTCTCATATTCAGTTGCTTCAGAATGCGTCATGATCGGTATCCGTCCTTGAGTTAATGATCTGTCAATTGAAGTGACTTCCAGACTGTCACAAGAACAGCAGGTGGGCAAAAATATAGAAACACGAGAAATTCAGCACGCTAGTATGCCTAGCAGAAGTATAGGGGAGGGAAAGGATCCACCTTGGTACAACAAACACATTAGGAAGTTGCTGAGAAAGCAGAGAATTATGCTCAGTCGTTTTAAACGTAGTCACTGCCCCGTTGACAAACAGAAATTATGCGAAACGAAAGCAGCTGTCAAAATATCAATAAGAGATTCTTTTAACGAATTTGAAAGCAATATTTTATCTGCAGATTATTAAAATAACTCCAAAAAATTTTGGTCTTATATAAAATCTATGAACGCTACAAATAATTCAATACCTTCTCTTGCTGTCAGCACGGGTAATGTAACGGATGTTGATAAATAGAAGGCCGAAATTCTAAACCTAGCTTTCAGAAACTCGTTTAGTGTAGAGGACTGCAGTACCATTCCCCTTTTTAATTATAGAACAAACGCAAGGATAGCTGACCTAGTGTTTAGTGTATCTGGGATTGTAAATCAGTTAAGATCCTTAGACGCCAGGAAGGCATCAGGCCCAGACGGTATCCCCATAATATTGTATGCTGACTATGCTACAAACATAGCACCATTCTTATCATCATCTATCAGAGATCATTGGAACAGCGGTAAGTTCCACGGGACTGGAAGAAGGCCCAGGTCATAGCCATCTATAAAAAGGGTAGAAAATCGAATGCACATAATCACCGGAAAATTTCACTGACATCGATTAGTTTTGTTCTGACATAATTACCTTTCTAGACTCTGAGAAGCTCATCTGCAGAAGCCAGCATGATTTTAGGTAACAGCGGTCATGCGAGACACAGCTGGCCCTTTTTGTGCATTATACATCAGGCTCTAGATATCGGCTCCCAGGTTCATGCCATATTTCTCGACTTTCGAAAGGCTTTCGACTCAGTTCCGCACTGTCGCTTACTCCAAAAAGTGCGCGCTTACGGTCTATCCGATGACATATCCGGTTGGATAGAAAGTTTTCTCACAGACAAGGAGTAGTCTGTCGTCCTGAATGGCGTGACTGCTCCAGAGTAACGTAATAGGTTCACTGCTTCTTACGATTTACATAAACGATTTGGTTGATGGTATTGTCAGTAGCATTAGACTGTTTGCCGATGATGCTGTAGTCTACAGGAAAGGAGTATCACATGAAAGTTGTGAACAAATCAGTGATAATTTGCAGAAAAAAAATGCGTGGTGTAATGACTGGTAGTTATCTCTCAATAACCTACTGCGTGCAACAAGGCGAAAATCCCCATTAATGTACGAGTACAAAATAAATGACGTCTTTGGAAGCGGTAACATCCATCAAGTATGTGGTTGTGAGTATTCGAAATGATCTCAAATGGAATGATCAGATTACACAGGTAACGGGCAAGGCGAACTCTAGACTGCGGTTAATAGGTAGAATCCTGAAGCGATGCAGTCCTTCAACAAAGGAAATTGCTTACAATACGTTAGTTCCTCCAGTCTTAGAGTATTGTTCGTCTGTATGAGACCCTTACCAGTTGGGTCTGATTCAAGAGATTGAGAAGGTCCAAAGAAGAGCGGCAAGATTCGTCACCGGTACATTTAGCCATTGCAAGAGCGTTACAAATCACATAGAAAGTTTGAAGTGGCATACAGCTGCAGATAGACGACGCACTAAATGGAAGGGGCTGCTCATTAAATTCCGAAATCCGATTTTCGGCGAGGATGAAGAGCACATGTTATTACCACCAACTTTCAAATCACGCAGTGATCACCATCAAAGATAAGGGAAATTAGAGCCCATACTGACGAGTTCAGACAGTCGTTTTTTGCTCGTGCGATCCGCGATCCGCGAGTGGAACGGGGGGGGGGGGGGGGGGGAATATGACTTTGGCGAGAATTTTGCCCTCCGCCTCACACCTCTTGGTGGCTAGCGGAGTATATATGTAGATGTAAATATAGACACAGCTTAGGCAACCCATTTCCATTCAAAACAGCTTGCATTCGGCTCGGAATATAAATACAGGTCTTGTGTGGTTGTCAAAGGAATCACATACCATTATTAGACCTTCAAAATAATGGCTAGTGCAGGTAGTGATGATGAAGGTGGATAACGAAGTAGACCACAAAGGCTCAATAATATTGACATTTGGTGACTGGAGAGATGCAACAATTCAACTGCGTTGTGAGGTAACAGGCGAACTATGGCGCCCTGAAAATATTCTAAGCTTGGGGTTGGCGTAGGTGCATGGGACGCTCGGCAGGCCGACCACGTGATGCGGGACGTTAGCTTAGCAACCGCATGATGCCACACAATGGCTAGTCGAGCCGTGCGGCTGGGAATTCCATGGTGACGCTATGTTGATGAAGAAGACATGCCGGGAGTGCCAAAGATGGCAGACTTTGTGAAACCCTGATGGCAGACATTTCACAATCCGTATAGGAATTAAAAGAAACATGTACACTGCCATTATTTTCACAACGATTCTGATGGTGCAATCAGATTTCCAATATCTTTATTAGTTTAAAGTTTAGTATCTGACGATAAATTATACAAGCAACACCCAGCAACGAATTTCCAAAATCTAAACTCTTCATCCCATTTCGTCTATCGACATGTCTTTATAAAGTTATTAGTGTCAATCTAAATTGATATAAATTACAAGCATGTAAGTTAAATAGTACATGAGTTATTGGAGGTCAAAGTGGGCAATTACTATCGTTTACGTCAGGCCATAAGTACTCCACAGTTACACGAAAAAACGGTAGCAGCATGCTCATAAATATGTTTGTTCATCTATGTCTTTGTTTATATCCGATATATACTATTCATGAAGAAACTGGTTAAATATTTACTGTATTTTAGAAAGCACAGAGACATTAGGCTACTGGCCTACGTTTGGTGCTATTCCTTTGATATATGTTTATTTAATTTGTTTATGTATTTAATAATGTGTGTTAGAGCGTATTTATGGTCCAGCCGTAGAAATTTGAAGTATTTAATTTGAAGTATTTAAATGTAAATCCAGTATTTTGTATGTGCTTAAATATGTTTGTCAGTGTACATTGGCTAGGAGACATGGAGGGAGCGTTCTAGCCAATCATAGCGCTCGTTAATGGAGAGGCTGTATGGAAGTGGGGGAGGAGGATCATTTCCAGAGAGGACATGAGCGTAGTTCGGAAGAGTGTGGCGCGAGGGAAAGTCGCACAGGACACGGGGAGTATGGCACAGGACACGGAAAGTGCTGGACGTGACGGCGCGATGGACGCTAGGTCGCTGCGGAGACTTGGAGAGTGTGGAGCGGTTTGCGTGTAGTCGCGGCAGATGGAAATACTTTGGAGCGCCGACTTATGCACTTGTGAGATTTCCGTGGCTTCTACAGTGAAGACGTAGTGTGCATTTAGAAGTGAAGATCTCATGAGCTGTGTTGTTGTTCATAACTACTTACGTGCTGTGGGAATCTATTGTTACCCTGTTATTTAACTTATATTTTATTTAAGTGCTGGACTATCGACACCAATAAGTGTTTTGCAGAAATATACTGCATTCTCGAAAGTACTTTTACTATCGTACTCATAATTTAAAGTCATTAAGATAGTACCTGCAGATTTTATTTAATTGCAATCTTTCGTTTATAAATTTATATGTTACTTTCATAATTCGCAATTGCCTAGTGATAGAAACCTTCGACCAGTCGATTCATGTGTGTATTCTTATCGTATGCTGTAGACTCAGCAGTATTTGGCCTCTAATGCAGCAACTACGTATCCCAGCCCCTAGACAAAGAAACCAGGCAAAAATTTTAATATTTCAACTCTGAGTTAGAGGGTACGTAGTTGAGGGCCACACCACCATTCATAATATATTTTTGAAAGCCCGCAATGTGCTCACAAAACCAAAAAACCAGACATGAACAATGCGACCTGTCTGAACATGGGCCCTTTTGTATTGGTCACAGCATCATCATCGGAGAACAAACGTTTTGCCATAGGATTTGCCAGATCAACCGAGATGGTCGTACAATCCTTGGCAGCAATGCAACCTCGCAGAGTAACCATGGAGTTACTGAAGTAACACGACATGGCTACTGTCGTCAACAAAACCGTGCCATGTTACACTCTTTGGGGATAAACTTGGCTGGAAATTGGAAACCGTGTGAAACAAGATTCGTCCGACAAAATGACGTAATTTAATTGCTCCACAGTCCAGGTTCTAAGGCGTTTTTCCTGTAATGGGCGTTTGCATCACCGATGAGTGGTTCAAATGGTTCAAATGGCTCTGAGCACTATGGGACCGTAGCGGTCGTGCGGTTCCAGACTGAAGCGCCTAGAACCGCTCGGCCACTCCGGCCGGCCCGATGAGTGGTTTTGGAATTCTAGCTCCCTCTGCAATTACTTACTTCTGGAACTCACTTCGTGCAATTTTACACATTTCTTTTGTTATCAAATTCTACAGCGTGTATCTGGCCATCTTGTTTGAGTATTTACTCTCTGTTTCACACAAAACGTGCTCAGTTGGTTCAAATGGCTCTGAATACTATGAGACTTAACTTCTGAGGTCATCAGTCCCCTAGAACTTAGAACTACTTAAACCTAACTAACCTAAGGACATCACACATATCCATGCCCGAGACAAGATTCGAAGCTGCGACCGTAGCGGTAGCGCGGTTCCAGACTGTAGCGCCTAGAACCGCTGGGCCACTCCGGCCTGCCGTGCTCAGTTAATTTACATTGTATTTTGCTCAGAAGCCATACTGTGCGTGCTTGCAGTGTTTGTGTGTGTTTTGTGTAAGAGATTTCAGCAACCCAGGAAGGGCGACGAGGATGCAGCTTCTTCGAGTTATACGGCGACGAAGACAGAGGCATCGTAAATTATTGCTTCGAGCGCCCCAACTCACTGTTTCCAAACAGTTAGGTTGTGTAGGGAACAGAAGACGAAAACGTTTGTATTGCTCAAATTGAGGCTACAAGGTACGATTCATTACACTTTCAGGCAGTATCGAAGAAGGTTTTCAGTTAATGTTCTAGCTGAACACTCAGTTGTGTTACTTCCGAGTGGCCACCTTTTCTTTTTTCTATGCGCCGCGCCGGATTAGCCGAGCGGTCTGAGGCGCTGCAGTTATGGACTGTGCGGCTCGTCTACATCTACATCTACATCCATACTCCGCAAGCCACCTGACGGTGTGTGGCGGAGGGTACCCTGAGTACCTCTATCGGTTCTTCCTTCTATTCAAGTCTCGTATTGTTCGTGGAAAGAAGGATTGTCGGTATACTTCTGTGTGGGCTCTAATCTCTCTGATTTTACCACATGGTCTCTTCGCGAGATATACGTAGGAGGGAGCAATATACTTCTTGACTCTTCGGTGAAGGTATGTTCTAGAAACTTTAGCAAAAGCCCGTACCGAGCTACTGAGCGTCTCTCCTGCAGAGTCTTCCACTGGAGTTTATCTATCATCTCCGTAACGCTTTCGCGATTACTAAATGATCCTGTAACGAAGCGCGCTGCTCTGCGTTGGATCTTCTCTATCTCTTCTATCAACCCTATATGGTGCGGATCCCACACCGGTGAGCAGTATTCAAGCAGTGGGCGAACAAGTGTACTGTAACCTACTTCCTTTGTTTTCGGATTGCATTTCCTTAGGATTCTTCCAATGAATCTCAGTCTGGCATCTGCTTTACCGACGATCAACTTAGTATGATCATTCCATTTTAAATCACTCCTAATGCGTACTCCCAGATAATTTATGGAATTAACTGCTTCCAGCTGCTGACCTGCTATTTTGTAGCAAAATAATAAGGGATGTATCTTTCTATGTATTCGCAGCACATTACACTTGTCTACATTGAGATTGAATTGCCAATCCCTGCACCACGCGTCAATTCGCTGCAGATCCTCCTGCATTTCAGTACAATTTTCCATTGTTACAACCTCTCGATACACCATAGCATCATCTGCAAAAAACCTCAATGAACTTCGGATGTCATCCACAAGGTCATTTATGTATACTGTGAATAGCAACGGTCCTATGACACTCCCCTGCGGCATACCTGGTATCACTCTTACTTCGGATGACTTCTCTCCATTGAGAATGACATGCTGCGTTCTGTTATCTAGGAACTCTTCAATCCAATCACACAATTGGTCTGATAGTCCATATGCTCTTACTGTGTTCATTAAACGACTGTGGGGAACTGTATCGAACGCCTTGCGGAAGTCAAGAAACACGGCATCTACCTGGGAACCCGTGTCTATGGCC
The DNA here is from genome assembly GCF_023864345.2 of Schistocerca serialis cubense. Lineage (NCBI taxonomy): Eukaryota > Metazoa > Arthropoda > Insecta > Orthoptera > Acrididae > Schistocerca > Schistocerca serialis. Next base: position 144,766,404 of record NC_064641.1, on the reverse strand, counting down.
CTCTGAGTCTCGTGGACGAATAGCGCGAGCTGGGTTTCACACGACCGTCTTTTTCGAAACCCATGCTGATTCCTACAGAGTAGATTTATAGTCTCCAGAAAAGACATTATACTCGAACATAATGCGTGTTCCAAAATTCTACAACTGATCGACGTTAGAGATATAGGTATATAGTTCTGCACATCTGTTCGACGTCCTTTCTTGAAAACGGGGATGACCTGTGCCCTTTTCCAATCCTTTGGAACGCTACGCTCTTCTAGAGACCTACGGTACACCGCTGCAAGAAGGGGGGCAAGTTCCTTCGCGTACTCTGTGTAAAATCGAACTGGTATCCCATCAGGTCCAGTGGCCTTTCCCCTTTTGAGCGATTTTAATTGCATCTGTATCCCCGTGTCGTCTATTTCGATATCTACCATTTTGTCATCTGTACGACAATCTAGAGAAGGAACTACAGTGCAGTCTTCCTCTGTGAAACAGCTTTGGAAAAAGACATTTAGTATTTTGGCCTTTAGTCTGTCATCCTCTGTTTCAGTACCAGTTTGGTCACAGAGTGTCTGGACATTTTGTTTTGTTCCACTTACCGCTGTGACATAAGACCAAAATTTCTTAGGATTTTCTGCCAAGTCAGTACATAGAACTTTACTTTCGAATTCATTGAACGCCTCTCGCATAGCCCTCCTCACACTACATTTCGCTTCGCGTAGTTTTTGTTTGACTGCAAGGCTTTAGCTATGTTGATGTTTGCTGTGAAGTTCCCTTTGTTTCCGCAGCAGTTTTCTAACTCGGTTGTTGTACCATGGTGGCTCTTTTCCATCTCTTACGATCTTGCTTGGCACATACTCATCTAACGCATATTGTACGATGGTTTTGAACTTTGTCCACTGATCCTCAACACTATCTGTACTTGAGACAAAACTTTTGTGTTGAGCCGTCAGGTACTCTGTAATCTGCTTTTTGTCACTTTTGCTAAACAGAAACATCTTCCTACCTTTTTTAATATTTCTATTTACGGCTGAAATCAACGATGCCGTAACCGCTTTATGATCGCTGATTCCCTGTTCTGCGTTAACTGTTTCAAATAGTTCGGGTCTGTTTGTCACCAGAAGGTCTAATATGTTATCGCCATGAGTCGGTTCTCTGTTTAACTGCTCAAGGTAGTTTTCAGATAAAGCACTTAAAAAAATTGCACTGGATTCTTTGTCGCTGCCACCCGTTATGAACGTTTGAGTCTCTCAGTCTATATCCGGCAAATTAAAATCTCCACCCAGAACTATAACATGGTGGGGAAATCCACTCGAAATATTTTCTAAATTATCCTTCAGGTGCTCAGCCACAACAGCTGCTGAGCCAGGGGGCCTATAGAGACATCCAATTACCATGTCTGAGCCTGCTTTTAAGTCCCATAAGATTTCACACACATTTTAACATTTTTTTTTCTTTGCGTAAGCGTGGCCATTTTCGAACTCAACCGTCGAAGTCGGGTAGCGCTATTAATGGCTCATATCAAATATTACAAAGTTGAAGGTCACCTTTCAGCATTGTTGCCCAAAGTGTTACTCTCGATGTTCCATAGCGCAGCCAAATGTGAGGGGAGGGATGGTCGCCCCCATGGTTGAAAGGTGAAAGCGCGGGTTGTCAGCGGCAGTGGTGTGTTCATCACCAAGAACGGAGAGTTTTACGTGGGCCACAACTCCAGATCCGCTATTACTAGCTACAGGAACACGAATGCGATGGCCGTCTGCGAACGGGGATGTGCACTACTCTTTTCAGTACGTTTTTAGTTGCGAGCATGAAAGTGTTATGTTACACACTGTGTCACAATACCACTGCAAAAACGAAGGCCGTCTGCCTGATTATTAATACGACCATGGTAAGACGTCAAAATTTGTAACAAAGTCGCGCTTGGTAAAGCCGGAAGAATCAAAGTAGCAGTAACCTTTTTTCTGTAGAATTACCAATGCAGCGTCTGTGCTCACATCGGTAACGTATATCAGAAAATATGGTTTCCCGTAGGCACGTTTGCTGCACTTATTTCTCTTGTTTCAATTTTGTTAACACCTTACAAAATATTTAGCACTTCGTTTAATAGTGTCTGTATACTGTTTAACTGTAGTTTCACTAATGCTATCGATATGTCACACTCTACAACCACTTCCATAACGTCCCAGGCGTCGCAAGAACAGAGTGCCCAGACGAATTTTCAATATCACTTGCATTTTTCGCAATCTGACTGTCGCTGTAGAGATTTTAACCCTTCTTTCAATGTCTATTTTTATCAGAGATGTCAGAAGATCAAAGTGCTGCCTTTCCCTTTCAGAAGCAAGCTCGCAATCTGTATATAAGGTCAGCGTGTTTTCTTTTTTTCCAAAACATGTATGGCCTACTCTACATAAAGACATTTTCAAGAAAGGGATTTTCTAGATGAATTACAAAAACTGACCTGCACAGTACACAGAATATACGTAAACACAAGAGAAACGCTCCAATACCAGGAAACCGCACCTGCGCGGAACTGCGCCATCACTGAGGCGTTACCGCGGAAATGTAAACAGCATCTAACTGTTTGGTCGAGGTTGACGTGAGACGCAGCTGTGCCAAGGTTTACTTATGTGCCGTTGATCTCCTCTGGCCGAATGAGGTATGTTTGCTTTTTTTTCCTTGATTGAGTTTCGATTCCCCCCAGAGAGAGGTGGGGTGGCAGCAGCTTATTACGCCGCTCTTCAACATACGGTAAACTTAAAAATATAATAAGAAGACAATAAACAATAAAAACAGGAGATAAAAAACGGTGGCTTTTTAAAACTGTAAAATCGCGAAAAGTTGTGGAAGTTGAAATATAAAAAACAGAGGGTTGGTGATGCTAATTGAGACACACAGTAAGTAGACAGGTACAATAGTACACAGACAATTACAAAACACGGTGACTGTCTGGTTTCTGTTCGCAAGAGATAAAAAAAAAAGACGGACAACACTTAACACTCACTTAAACACTGCGCTAAAGAGTAGACACGAAGATACACCACAGCGTAAGGCATATGGGGGAGCGGGGAGGGGGGGGGGGGCAGGACCCGGACAGGTGAATAGGTGAATGGGCGGGGGAGGAGCCGAGTAGGGGGAAGACACATAAAAGGGGGGGGAGGGCGGATGCGAGAAGGAGTGGGGAAGGCAGAGGAGGGGAGTAGAAAAGAACTCAGGGGAGAGAATGGAGTCAAAGGGAGAGTAGGTGGGGAAAAACAGAACGGAAGGGGGGCGGGATGAGGTGTGTGTCATAGACATCTGATGTGTACAGAGTACGAAGAAATCTTACATGAGAACTGCTTTGTCTTACATCCTGTTTCTTCAGTTTAGAGCTCTAGGAACCTGCTGGTGCTGTATTGTTAGTAATCTTGTTTGCTGTTATCTTTTTACTATTAACATCCAATGTGAATTCATAGTGTCCGCCCTTCAATTATCACGTTAGTGTAAGCACTCCACAATGCTGGTGCAGTTTTCGTAAAACCTCTCTGAGGCACGAGCGATGACCCTGCACGTCCCCAAGCATGCTGCTTTTGCAGATAAACATTGTTTCCATGGACTACGGATTCACAGTGCTTGCTGCTGAAGCAGTAACACATTCTAATACATGAAACACGGGTGTTATTGAACAGCACAAATTTGCAGATATCCTGAGAAGATAATGTGTGTTCCGTGAATATAATTTTTAGTTGAGGTATTTTTACTTTTTGACGCATGGACGAACGAGCTCTTCTTGTAACGAATCCTGTGGCACATCAAACTCATGCATTTGCGAATTCCATAAAGGGACGTCATTTGTGCATCAACAGTTTGCTTTGCTCACACCAGCAAATACTTGTGCTGACCATAGAAGACATACAGGAAGGGGGGAGGGGGTGACAAAAATATGGGAATACCAAAATAACAACAGATAACCATGCCTAACGCTGTGTAGGAAAGCTATTGGCATTCAAAACAGCTTCCAATCGCATCGGAATGGATAAATACAGGTCCCTTATGGCTTTCAAGGAAATCTTATAGAAGATAACAGAGGGTCAATAAATATTGATATCTGGTTTCTATGGTGGGACAATGCGTCATCGTGCTCACAAAATCATTCCTGGAAGATGCGAGCTGTGTGGACAGAGACCCTGTCGCCTAGGAACACAGCATCACCATTGGGGAACAAACACTGTACCATGGGACGGACGTGACCAGCCGAAATTGTCTCAAAATGGTTGGCAGTAATGTGACGTTGTAGAATGACCATGAGGCCCATGGAATACCACGACATGGCAGTCCAAATCGTCACCGATCCCCGGTTATGTATCACTCTTTGAACGTGAACTCGGCCAGAAGTTGGAAACAGTGCGAAACACGACTCATCCGAACAATTGACTTTTGCTCCATAGACCTGGTTTTATGACTTCGGCACAACGTTTTCCTGTTACGGCCATTTGAATTATTAATGGGTGGTTTTGGAATTGCAGGTCGCCCTGAAATTCCTGTTTCTGGAGCTTCCTCCGTGTTTTGGTGCTGTCAGGGTTCATGAGCGTGACATGCAGTTCTGCTGTGACTTTTGCAGCTGTCGCCCTCTGTGTTTCGTCACAATCCTCGCCGGCCGCGGTGGTCTCGCGGTTCCAAGGGCTTCAGTCTGGAACCGCGCGACAGCTACGGTCGCAGGTTCGAATCCTGTCTCGGGCATGGATGTGTGTGATGTCCTTAGGTTGGTTAGGTTTAAGTAGTTCTAAGTTCTAGGGGACTGATGACCACAGATGTTAAGTCCCATAGTGCTCAGAGCCATTTGAACCATTTCACAATCCTCTCCGATGACCGCCCGCTACAATCACTAAACACGCACTTTCGCTTGCGTTGTGACTTATCAGATGAAGTTTTCCGGTCCTCCTTGAACGCGGTATAAATATTCGGCACCCCTGGAAAGACCAGACACTTCGGTTATCTTGATTACCGCAGCACCCACCACACGAGGACCAACAGTTTACCCGAATTCGACCTGACTTAGCTCCAACAGAACGCATTCAGAACTGCACAGAACACTTTTCTGATCCCGACTGACACCTGCAACATATTGAGGACATTACACATGTGCCGTTCATGGTCAGATTCAAAGTGAAACCCTTAAGCTTGGCCGACCGGAGTGGCCGAGTGCCTCTACGCGCGTCAGTCTGGAACCGCGCGATCACTGCGGTCGCAGGTTCGAATCCTGCCTCGGGCATGGATGTGTGTGGTGTTCTTAGGTTATGTAGGTTTAAGTAGTACTAAGTTCTAGGGGACTGATGACCTCAGATGTTAAGTCTTATAGTGCTCAGAGCCATCTGAACGATTTTTGAACCCTTAAGCTTAGCTAGTACCTGCATTAATGTTCCAGCATGTATTTTTCTCGATGTTTCCATATTTTGGTCCAGGCCCTGTACATGAATAACATGCGCGGTTTTTACATGCTATTTGCTACTTCCATGTGTTTCTTTCACTTTTTATGAATTTTGAATTCTAGTTGCGATTATTGCATTTTTAATGAAAGCCTAATATTTAAATGATACACTAGTGGCCATTAAAATTGCTACACCAAGAAGAAATGCACATGATAAACGGGTATTCACTGGACAAATATATCGTACTAGATCTGACATGTGATTACATTTTCACGCAATTTGGGTGCATAGATCCAGAGAAATCAATACCTAGAACAACCACCTCTAGCCGTAATAACGGGCTTGATACGCCTGGGCATTGAGTCAAACAGAGCTTGGATGGCGTGTACAGGTACAGCTGCCCATGCAGCTTCAACATGATACCACAGTTCATCAAGAGTAGTGACTGGCGTATTGTGACGAGCCAGTAGCTCGGCCACCATTGACCAGACGTTTTCAACTGGTGAGAGATCTGGAGAATGTGCTGGCCAGGGCAGCAGTCGCTGTATCCAGAAAGGCCCGTACAGGACCTGCAACAAGCGGTCGTGCATTATCCTGCCGAAATGTAGGGTTTCGCTGGGATCGAATGAAGGGTAGAGCCACGGGTCGTAACACATCTGAAATGTAACGTCACTGTTCAATGTGCCGTCAATGCGAACAAGAGGTGACCTTCACCGCGATGTCGCCAAACACGGAGGCGACCGTCATGATGCTGTAAACAGAACCTGGATTCATTCGAAAAAATGACGTTTTGCCATTCGTGCACCCAGGTTCGTCGTTGAGTACACCATCGCAAGCGCTCCTGTCTGTGATGCAGCGTCAAGGGTAACCGCAGCCATTGTCTCCGAGCTGATAGTCCATGCTGCTGCAAACGTCGTCGAACTGTTCGTGCAGATGGTTGTTGTCTTGCAAACGTCCCCATCTGTTGACTCAGGGATCGAGACGTGGCTGCACGATCCGTTACAGCCATGCGGATAAGATGCCTGTCATCTCGACTGCTAGTGATACGAGGCCGTTGGGATCCAGCACGGCGTTCCGTATTACCCTCCTGAACCCACCGATTCCATATTATGCTAACAGTCATTGGATTTCGACCAACGCCAGCAGCAATGTCGCGATGCGATAAACCGCAATCCCGAGTGGCTACAATCCGACCTTTATCTAAGTCGGAAACGTGATGGTACGCATTTCTCCTCCTTACACGAGACATAACAACAACGTTTCACCAGGCAACACCGGTCAACTGCTGTTTGTGTATGAGAAATCGGTTGGAAACTTTCCTCATGTCAGCACGTTGTAGGTGTCGCCACCGGCGCCAACCTTGTGTGAATGCTCCGAAAAGCTAATCATTTGCATATCACAGCATCCTGTTCCCGCCGGTTAAATTTCGCGTCTGTAGCACATCATATTCGTGGTGTAGCACTTTTAATGGCCAGTAGTGTAAGTACCTAGTCAAAACTGATCCTGTAATAAAATAGTAGTGCAAATACTGCTCCAGTATAAATACTATAACGCAACAATGTTGCCACTCCTTTGTACTAAAAGATAAAATACCAAATGCAGAAGTATGAAACCGGAATTTCCCTATAGACGACGCTAGCCATCAGTGTAGGGCCCATTCCACCGCGACTGCAGCGCCATCTGTTTCATGTAACGGCTGACGATGAATGTCAACACACAGTAACCAAAGTTCCATACATCGGTATCTGTTTCAAACCCCAAAACATTTCGAGTTTTTATGCTACGAACAACGATTTGCGGACGGCATTTGTTTTCTTGTATCATGTGAAGAAAACTGCTGCAGAATCGTATTGAATGCTTGTCGAAGATTTCGAAGAACATGCTCATGGTAAAACACAGTGTTTCTAGTGGTTCAAAAAATCAAATGAGGTGATTTTCACGTGAGAAACGACGAGCGCGCGAAGCCACCGAAAAAGTTCGAAGACAACGAATTGCAGGCTTCATTGGAGAAAGATGATACTCAGACTCAACAGGAACTCGCGGAACAATTGAATGTGATGCAGAAAGCCGTTTGTCTTAGGTTGAAAGCTATGGGAAAGGTGCAGAAAGTGGGAAAATGGGTTCCACATGAACTGAATGAAAGAGAGCAAGCAAATCGAAAGACCACTTGGGAAATGCTGCTTGCCAGATGCAACCGAAACTTGTTTCTCTGTCGAATGGTGACAGGTGATGAAAAATGTCAATATTTTGAGAATCCCAAGCGTCCTAAATTATGAGTAAATCTAGGCAAACCATCGACATCCACTGCAAGACGAAATCGCTTTGGAAAGAAGACAATGTTCTGTGTTTGGTGGGATCAGAAGAGTGTCATCTATTATGAGCTGCTAAAACTTAGTGAAACTGTTAACACTGATCGCTACCAGCAGCAAACGGTCCACTTAAATCGAGAATTTCGTGAAAACTGACGAGAATATGTAAAAAACACAACACAGTTATATTGTCCCATGATAACGCCCCATCTCAGACGCAGCAAAACGGGTTAGGGATACGATCGAGGCGTTCAGATGGGAAATACGAGGGCATGTGGTTTATTCTCCATAGTTTCCGCTTATCATCTATTTATGTAACTGGGACACGCTCTTGCTGAACAACTCTTCAATTCGCATGAAAACATACGAAAATGGCTCGCTGATTGGTTTGCTTCAAGAGAACAGTTTTATCGGCGTGGCATTCATAGCCTGCCGCAGAGGTGGGAGAAATGTATAAATAGCAACAGAGGTTATTTTGAATAAAATATTGCTTATCAGTTTCAAACAACAGACTCTGGTTTCATACTTCTATACCTGGTATATCTCACAAAACAAATAACTTATCAAATACTGTATGATATTTGGATCTTTCCAATCAGCCTCTATTGTGAAAATATAGCTGGATGTTAATAATAAGCCGGACGTAGTGGTAGAGCGGTTCTAGGCGCTTCAGTCTGGAACCGCGCTACCGCTACTGTCGGAGGTTCGAATCCTGCCTCGAGCATGGATGCGTGTGATGTCCTTAGGTTAGTTCGGTTTAAGCAGTTCTAAGACTAGGGGACTGAGGACCTCAGATGTTAAGTCCCATAGTGATCAGAGCCATTTGAGCCATTTTGTTAATAATAAGAATAAGCATTAGAGGATCGAAAAGTCTCCCTTTCAGCTACTACTTTCCAGATGGTACATCTAAATGTGCATGGATACTCTGCAAATCACATTTAAGTGCCTGGCACGGGGTTCATCGAACCACCTTCACAATTCTCTATTATTCCGATCTCGTATAGCGCATGGAAAGAACGAACACCCATATCTTTCGGTACGAACTCTGATTTCCCTGATTTTATCGTGGTGATCGTTTCTCCCTATATAGGTCGGTGTCAACAAAATATTTTCACATTCGGAGGCGAAATGTGGTGATTCGAATTTCGTGAGAAGATTCAGTCGCAACGAAAAACGCCTTTCTTTTAGTTATGTCCAGCCTAATATGCAGCAGGATTCTGGAACATATATTGTGTTCAAACATTATGAATTACCTCGAAGAAAACGGTCTATTGACAAACAGTCAACATGGTTTTAGAAAACAACGTTCCTTTGAAACACAACTAGCTCTTTATTCACATGATGTAATGAGTGCTATTGACAAGGGATTTCAGATCGATTCCGTATTTCTGGATTTCCGGAAGGCTTTTGACACTGTACCACACAAGCGGCTTGTAGTGAAACTGCGTGCTTATGGAATATCGGCTCAGTTATGTGACTGGATTTGTGATTTCCTGTCACAGTGGTCTCAGTTCGTAGTAATTGAGGGAAAGCCATCGAGTGAAACAGAAGAGACTTCTGGCGTTCCCCAAGGTAGTGTTATAGGCCCTTTGCTGTTCCTTATCTACAGGGTGTAAAAAAAGGTATGGCCAAACTTTCAGGAAACATTCTTTACGCACAAAGAAAGAAAATATGTTACGTGGACATGTGTCCGGAAACGCTTACTTTCCATGTTAGAGCTCATTTTATTACTTCTCTTCAAATCACATTAATCATGGAATGGAAACACACAGCAACAGAACGTATCAGCGTGATTTCAAACACTTTGTTACAGGAAATGTTCAAAATGTCCTCCGTTAGCGAGGATAAATGCATCCACCCTCCGTCGCATGGAATCCCTGATGCGCTGATGGCAGCCCGGGAGAATGGCGTATTGTATCACAGCCGTCCACAATACGAGCACGAAGAGTCTCAGGAGAGCGTGGAGGCCATGGAATTGGTCCGCCTCTACCAATCCATCGGTCACCGAATCTGTTGTTGAGAAGCGTACGAACACTTCGACTGAAATGTGCAGGAGCTCCATCGTGCATGAACCACATGTTGTGTCGTATTTGTAAAGGCACATGTTCTAGCAGCACAGGCAGAGTATCCCGTATGAAATCATGATAACGTGCTCCATTGAGCGTAGGTGGAAGAACGTGGGGCCCAATCAAGACATCACCAACAATGCCTCCCCAAACGTTCACAGAAAATCTGTGTTGATGACGTGATTGCACAATTGCGTGCGGATTCTTGTCAGCCCACACATGTTGATTGTGAAAATTTACAATTTGATCACGTTAGACTGAAGCCTCATCCGTAAAGGGAACATTTGCACTGAAATGAGGATTGACACATTGTTGGATGAACCATTTGCAGAAGTGTACCCGTGGAGGCCAATCAGCTGCTGATAGTACCTGCACACGCTGTACACGGTACGGGAAGAAATGGATCTCCCGTAGCACTCTACATACAGTGACGTGGTCAACGTTACCTTGTACAGCAGCAACTTCTCTGACTCTGACATTAGGGTTATCGTCAAATGCACGAAGAATTGCCTCATCCATTGCAGGTGTCCTCGTCGTTCTAGGTCTTCCCCAGTCGCGAGTCATAGGCTGGAATGTTCAATGCTCCCTAAGACGCCGATCAATTGCTTCGAACGTCTTCCTGTCAGGACACCTTCGTTCTGGAAATCTGTCTCGATACAAACGTACGGTTATTGCCCCGTGCTAATCCATACATCAAATGGTCATCTGCCAACTCCGCATTTGTAAACATTGCACTGACTGCAAAACCACGTTCGTGATGAACACTAACCTGTTGATGATACGCACTGATGTACTTGATGCTAGTACTGTAGAGCAATGAGTCGCATGTCAACACAAGCACCGAAGTCAACATTACCTTCCTTCAATTGGGCCAACGGGCGGTGAATCGAGGAGGTACAGTACATACTGACTAAACTAAAATGAGCTCTATCATGAAAATTAAGCGTTTCCGGACACATGTCCACATAACATCTTTTCTTTATTTGTGTGTGAGGAATGTTTCCTGAAAGTTTGGCCGTACCTTTTTGTAACACCCTGTATATAAATTATTTGGGAGTCAATCTGAGCAGACGTCTTCGGCTGTTTGCAGATGATGCTGTCGTTTATCGACTAATAAAGTCATCAGAAGATAAAAATAAACTGCAAAACGATTTAGAAGAAATATCGGAATGGTGGAAAAGTGACAGTTGACCCTAAATAACGAAAAGTGTGAGGAAATCCGCATGAGTGCTAAAAGGAACTCGTTAAACTGCGGTTACACGATAAACCAGTCTAATTTAAAAGCCGTAAATTCAACTAAATACCTATGTGTTAAAATTACGAACAAGTTAATTTGGAAGGAACGCATAGAAAATGTTGTGAGGGAGGCTAACCAAAGACCGTGTTTTATTTGCAGGACACTTAGAAAATGTAGCAGATCTGCTAAGAAGACCGCCGACACTACGCCTGTCTATCCTCTTTTGAAATCCTTTTGCGCGGTGTGGGATCCTTACCATGTAGGACTGACGGAGTACGTCGAAACAGTTGAAAGAAGGGCAGCACGTTTTGTATTATCGCAAAATATGTGAGAGAGTGTCACACAAATGATACAGGATTTGGGCTGGTAGCTATTCCAATGTCTGCCACGGCCGTTGTGCTAACACTTTGTTACCGACGGCGTCGTTGGTCTTCACATCCTAATGTTGCGGGATTCTTTCTGTTTAAGAGGCGGATGTGGAGGTCGCAAGCTCCGCAGGGTGAACCAAAGCTCACCGCTACCTGCTTCTGCCAACTCCCGATCAACCCGCTCCCAGCGACAGTCTTTTGCTATTCTAAACCGTTTTACTTTCATACAACATGTGTCTCTAGTAGGATTTAGCTGCTGATGTCAGTCTCGTATTCCTTCTGCTTCTACTACAGGATCAGCTCATAAAGTACTTGAAATGCAATGAGGATGGTCGCTCCAACACCGCCGAAGTATCGATTGTTTTAATATTTTAGCATTCATAAGTATTGTGTATGATGACACGACAGTCGGTCAAGAAGAAGTTTAATGATACGTGTCTCTAGTGTTTATTGTTTTCCAAGAAAAACGTCATGAGCGAATCTTTCTCTTTCACCAGCCATCAAATCTTTAGCTTTCTTAATCATTCATTTGACTGCAAAGATTTTCCCATATTGTTTCTTTATTTCAAACGGTTCAATGCATGCACTTACTAACATGAAAGTCCCGTTACCTGGTACATTACATTTCTGTATCACATTGCTAAAAAATCTATTTCAGGACTGTATGCACACCGCAGCATAGTATTTAATTGGCTTGTAATAACCAGCCCGGTAGGCAATTCAGTAAGTTAATTGAGACGTTAATTGAGCATAATATAACGCCATACGGATCAGTTATTGTAAAATTTCAGGTCTCAAAGTCCGCTTTATTAAATCAGAATTACAGGTGTAGCATTCCGGACTCAAGTGCGGCCAAAGTTCTTACAGACAGAGAAGCTCCAAGGGCAACTGGTGCGTCTTTTTAGGTTAGTATTTCGTAACATGTATCACAAAATCACAGAACAGCATCCCCCCTCGACATTCGTCCATATTTTTCACTCTGACTTTTCGCTCATAATTCATAATGAGATACGCCAGTAGCTTCTCGATCATAAATCACTTTTTCTATTTAGATTATTTCAAGTATTTTCCCACGTGTAGTTGCTTGCTGGTTTACTGCGTCGGTACGACGGTCGAACTTGGTGACACCTGCTTTTGTGCACACTTTGACAATCGAACAATTCGCAAGAATCGTATCCCAGAATCAACAGGTGGCTATAAACTTATCAGCATACTACCCACAGTAACTAAAGCTTTGCATTTAGTTGTTCATGAACATCTGTCGAATTACCTTAAGCCCTTCAACATCCGCTATGAATATCAAACAGGTTTTCGGAAACAAACTAGCACTGCAAGTGCATTGTTGAATGTGACTGACGACATCAAACTTGCACCGACAAGCGCGAATCAGCCGTTTTATCACAGTTTCAGTTGAGCAAGGCTTCAAAGACTTTATTTCGATATAGTACTTACAGAAATGAAAGAGCGGAATTCCTCAGATAGTGTAGAAGCGAATAACAAGGAGTCGTCTGCAGGTCATAGATGTCGTCATGGAACAATATACCTTTTCCCCCAAGGCTCAGTCCTTGGTCCATGGATTTTGTTGCTGCATATCACTATCTCATTCATGTTTGACTCTGGTAATACTTCTTCACCCGTCCCCTTCGCTGTGGTGCATCCAACGACTACAGAGCCGAAAGATTATTTAGAGGAAACAATGGTACATACAGGGTGACAGTTATTGAATTATATGATATAAAATCGGCATAGCTTCTGAATAGTTTTCGTTAGGATCTTCAAACTGTACTTTTGGTGACGAGGCATGATGGGAATTAGTATGCGCGTGCGCACGCGCTTTATTGTTGCCATTTGCACGTGCAAATGTCACGGTAGAGCGTGCATGAGCGTATAGCGCTTGTAAAGGCAATAACAGCCCAACTACGGCTCAAAGGAAATTTGCAACCGAGTTCAAGCTGAAGACAACCTGTCCAGGTGTACCAACAATCAAAACTTTGATTCACAAGTTTGAGAAAACGGATAGTGTTAATGATTACAATTCTGGTAATAACGGTCGTCTAAAAAGGGTGAAAACGCCTGAAAATATCGAGAAGACACGCGCTGTGTTTTAAGCAATCCCCAGTAAATCGATCAGACGAGCTGCACAACAGATGGGAGTCAACCAGGAGAAACTGCGACAAATTGTTGTTGAAGACCTGCTTCTCTGGCCAAACAAAATTCAAACCCATAAGACATTAATCCCTAGGGCCATGTAACAGCGGATGCGTTTTGCCAACACTTGTGTCCACAGAATTGACGAACAGGACTTTGCTGTGAATACGGTTTGGTTTGGGGACGAAGCACACTTTCATTTGGATGGGCTCGTCAATAAGCAAAATTGCCACATTTGGAGGACTGACAACATGCATTTCAAGATCGAGAAGTCTCTTCACCCTCAACGGGTGAGTATGTGGTGTGCAGTGTGCAGTCACGCAATAATCGGTGCCATATTTCTTGATGGCACGGTAACTGCCGAACGGTGCGTGAAAATTTTGGGAGATGATTTCATCCCCATTATCCAAAGTGTCCCTGATTTCGACAATATGTGTTTATCCAAGACGGAGCTCGACCCATAGAATCAGGAGAGTGATTGATGTCCTGGAGGAGCACTTTTGTGGCCCCATTCTGGCTCTGGGATGTCCAGAGACCACTGACATGGGCCTTGATTGGCCGCCATGTTCTCCGGATCTGAAGACATGTGACTCCTTTTTGGGGGACCATATTAAAGACAAGGTGTACAGGAATAACCCCAAAACCATCGATGTTCCGACACTTCAGCAGGTCATGCCGAATTTCTCTATTCGTCTGCGCCACATCATCGCCAATGACGGGAGGCATATCGAACATGTCATAAGCTAAGTCCTAATATCTGCAGTAATGTTTACATGTTTAATAAAGTGTGTGCTCGCCGTAGTTCGTCACTAATTTACGTTTTCTTTCATATAGCTCAATAATTGTCATCCTGTACCTCCTAAGGTAAACTTACCATTATCCCTCTTCTTTTAAATCAGTCAACTATCAGGGGAAATAAAAGTGTATTATTGCATGAAATGCAACCTTTCTGTGTAATTTCCTCACATGACTGTTATATTTACAAAAACGCATGTCTGACATTTCGCTGAGCGTTACTCTTATAGACATTAGTGTACGTTGCCAATCTCAGATGCAGTCTTAGGACAGGCACGTGCAAATAGTGTGAAGCTCAGATGCATTGTATGAATATCTTAAAACGCTTCATTGTTTCTCTCTGTAGAAACGTAAACTACTACTCGCACGAGTGAGATGTCTATGTTATGTACTGCTGAGGTCCTCAAAAGCGTTTCCATTCTTTCGCCCGGAAAACGTTTTCGCGCCTTTCTCAAAATGTTGTGCCGCAGACTAAACGTACGTTGGTGAGGGGAGCTGTGCAAAACGGGCGGTGCCGACATGAACTCACTTTCGGCTCCACTCATTCTAACGAGGTGCGACGGACGGAGACGCATTATGCAGACCCGCCAAATGAGGGCTTTGCGCCGTTAATTAAAACACACACATGCGGCGGGAGCCGGCGAACGTTCGTTTGCCGAGAACAACGGGGCGACAATCCATCTGAATAATTTTAATTGCTCTTTAGCCGGGGCCAGATTATTATTTTTTAATTTCGTGTGTTTTCCCAATCCCGCAGCCGGGCACAGATGGCCTCCATATTTATCTATCAGGCGTCAGCGTTAGTAATCGCTTGCCTATTATTCGGCGGCTGTGCCCTTCTTGTACCTGTCCAAAGCTGGAAGAATACAATTGGAGTACCGTCACTGAAACAGCCTTTTCTTAGACATTTTTATGCAAATCGGACATGTGTAGCACGGCTTATTGGCCCTGAACATTTGACGTCCTAATTGCTGCACGTTGGTAATACACTACGTAATCAAAATCATCCAGACACCCCTATATAATGCCGAATTGACCAATAGATGTCACGAGAAGCCGACCCACCAGTATAAAAGGCGGGAGAGATGATTTTCTTCGAACGTCGACATCTCATTTGATGTCACCCGAGTGACCAGGTCGATTAGCGACTATTCAACCCCACTAAACCAGCCCAAATTGACTACTGATAATTTTATTTTTCAGTGGAAACGTGAAGCAACAACGTAGGTAAACCAACCCTCTGCCAGGCACTTAAATGTGATTTGCAGAGTATCCATGTAGAAGACCAGGCAGACCTTATGTACTGACCGACGTGACCCTTTGCGCACTCGGAGGCTGGTTGTAGAAAATCACATAATGGTTGAAATGGCTCTGAGCACTATGTGAGTTAACATCTGAGGTAATCAGTCCCCTAGAACTTAGAACTACGTAAACCTAACTAACCTAAGGACATCACAGACATCCATGCGCGAGGCAGGATTCGATCCTGCGACTGTAGCGGTCGTGCGGTTCCAGAGTGAAGCGCCTAGAACTGCTCGCCCACACCGGCCGGCAAAATCACATAATATGAGTGGAAGAAATCCGTCGGTAGCCACCAGACGTCCAGCAAGCACAATGCGTAGGGAGCTAAAAAGAGTGACGCATAATGGTCGAGAGGATTCTCACGAACTACACTCTTCTGTAGTCAATGCTAAGCGACGGTTTAGGTAATATAAAGGGCGACGTCACTTGACAGTGGATTTCGAGTCATGAGTCACGCTATACTCTGTTGCCGTCCGACAGAAGGGTTTGGACATGACAGATTCCTGGTGAACGTTGCCTGCAATCGTATGTACTGCCAAAAGAGACGTATGGAGGAGGAGATATTGCGGTATGGGGATGTTTCTCAAGGTTAAGGTGCAGTCCCTTATTCTGCCTAAGAAAACAGTAAATACGCAGTGGCAGGAACACATTTGACATTACTGCTTGAAGTCGAGAAACAGTTCGGAGGCGATGATTGTATCGGCATAACAAGGCACCCTGTCATAAAGCAGCATCTGTGAGGCAAAGGTGTGTGCTTAATACCATTCCTGAAGTAGACTGGCTTGTCTAGAGTACCAGTGGAATTACGTCGCTGCTCCCGACTCCAGCGTAGAACATTGCTTCTGTCTCTGGTTTCGGATCTTGAGGAAGACAGTGCTGCCATTTCTCCACCGACATTCGGACACCTTACTGGAATTGTTCCTAGCAGAGTTAAAGGGTAAACACACTCCATATTTATGTCCACTATAGGCGTCCGAGTACTTTTGATCAGATTGTGTGCATGGAAATTTTTAGAAATACTGTGTTGGACCATGTGGATCATGATCACTATAGTTCGTGTCCCTTGTCCCTTCAATGGAAATCTAGTGATCACACCGGAAGTATCGAAGGCGACAGAAAATACTGAACAGATACATGCTGAACCTACATAGTTGTGTCTCCTAACTGATTTGTTCTCCTATTCACTCTGACGTGAACACATTCTTTCCATCTTTTTATCAGTCTCTCTCAACGGAACTTACTACTTAGAGCGCAACGCTATTAGAATTTTAAAAGGTGGATGGTGTTTCATTTCTCATTAAAAGAGCTCGATATTACACCGGCGAAGACACTGCCTAGGTTGATACTCCGAAATAGCAGTGTCTTCAAAGTATGGGAATAAATCATTGTATGAACCCATCTAGATCAAAATTTATATCGAAACGCTCGTACAATATTTAGCAACAAAAAGAGAGAGTAATGCCATGTGTAGCAGCACAAAAGTAATATGAATTTGGGACCGTTATGAATATTAAATGACACAGTAGACTTAGTAAAATTATTAAACTGGAAGTAAGGCCACAAATGATGGCCGAAAATATCAACACATTAGGAGCAGATTTCAGTTTGTGCGAAATCTTTCTCAAATAATAGAAATATCTAGCGACCCACATCTTACGTAGAACTGAAGAAACGCTTTTTTGAATAAAGTCTTCTGGGACAGGGGTGAATCGTAAACGCTAGGGAAACTGCGTCAGAGGAAACTAGAAGCATTTGAAACACAGAACTACAGAAATATGTCACAGTTGTATTACATAGATGAAGTACGAAACAGAGAGGTTCCACAAAAAATGGAAAAGATTTTAATGTCATCTTCTCACTTTCCATGACATCGTCATATCATTTCTTTTTAGAAACCAGCCATGGGCACAGACGACACATTCGCCTGACTATATGTCTCGTTCCGTGGTCGTTGTAGTTGCAATTACGTCTTCCTCTCTGATCTGTTCTTCCGGTCCGATTGTACACTTTGCTGTCTTTCCTAGTAATTACTAAACTGTACAACTTTAAAAATTCATATAAATTTATTGAAAGAAGATATAGAGCTGAGTTTAGTGTTACTTTGTAGGGAAACACATGAAGTTTATTTATCTTAAACTGAAGATGTTGTATGTGGTTTCCGTTGGTTATCCTGCACACACACCAAACTCGCTGTCGCATTTCAGGTGTAACTTGCTCAGTGGTGGTGTAAATTCTTGCTCTAGGTTCATGTAGAGAAGCCGGCACAGGAGGTAGAAATACGATATCCTTGATGAATCCCAATATTAAAAAAATGAGTCGTGTCACATATGGGGAACGTGGGGGCCATGCATTTGGCGCATCACTGCCCATCCATTGACCTGGAAATCGGTCACTGAGAATATCCCGGACGTCTGCCAGGTAGTGTGGTGCCCGCATCTCGTGGTCGTGCGGTAGCGTTCTCGCTTCCCACGCCCGGGTTCGATTCCCGGCGGGGTCAGGGATTTTCTCTGCCTCGTGATGGCTGGGTGTTGTGTGCTGTCCTTAGGTTAGTTAGGTTTAAGTAGTTCTAAGTTCTAGGGGACTGATGACCATAGATGTTAAGTCCCATAGTGCTCAGAGCCATTTGAACCATTTTTTTTGGTAGTGTGGTGGTGCACGATCTTGAATGAAGTTAACATTTCGTTCTTGGTCATCCTCATCGATCTGTGGTATCAAAAATTGTTGTAACGTTGTCTCCCTCGCTCAATGACGTGGTCAGATGTGCTTGGACGACCTGATAATTTCCCATGTCTTACCGAGCACCCTGTTTCTACAGAACATTTGTGTCACTCATGACTTGGAGGTCTCCTAGGAGGATCTTTAGCGTACTTGATACGGAAATTACGCTGTAGTGTTGTCACCGACTTCGATTCTTCAAACCAAAACACACAGCTAGCACACTCTGGTCCAATGAAGACAGCCATCTTTAACGCAACTGCCGCTAGAGCCACTTACGGTGCGATTCGGCACTAGCGAACTACTCGAGGCAAAACCTGCTGTATTTCCCTACAAATTGACACCGCTATCACCTCTGTAGGTCCTATGAGTTCATTTATACGACTTTGCAAAATTGTTAAGTCCTTTTTGAAACGTCCTGTATTTCTCTTCAGTTTTTGGATATTTTTCTTTTTTGTTTTGAATTAAATGTTCTTGACTCATTGCTAAAGAGCAAAACTCGTAATACACACTTATTGTGAATTTGAAACGTCGGAGGTTTTTGTTTTCAGATCCCTACTTAGTATACCAAAAGCGCTCCAGCCCGGTTTCACTTTCTAGTATCGATATACGCCAGTTAATGCACCTGAAAATTATGCCATTGTAAGACTCGTACATTGGGAGACACGACGCTGGATTCTGTAAAGAATCGGGGTAGGGATTTACTGGTTCTTTTCTATAATCACAGGCGCAGAGAACGGTCTCCAAGGATCTTTATTACAAGTACAGATTCCATAGGAGGGTACAGATCCTAGTTTCTGCCCATTGTGTTGCGCTGCAGTGATATTACGCAATGTGTGGGACCACCAGTTCACAGATCAGAAGTGATGTACAGTGAAGTGCTCTGGCAACAGACACCTAGCCAATGAGTGACTTCGGGAAACGGTAGCCTTTCGACTAATGTTTGCAAGTTTACTATTGCGCAGCGAGCTGCACTGTACACAGTGTGGATTAGCGGTTAGTGTCATTGGTCGGCGTGCTGTGGGTCTTCTGTTCAACGGAATATATTTGTTATTTAGTATGTACCATCTCTGGAAGGTTCTCAGTTTATCACATCTCTACTGTTTTCATAGTCCGGACTATTCGATGTTTGTATATGTAGTAGCACTCGTCGTGGAGAAGGCAGTACTGTTCTGTCTGTAAGTCGGTGTCTCTGTTAAATGTACTTTCAGTGTTACGTATTCTGCATCATTTCGGATTTGGACTTGGTTGTGGTTGCAATGTGACAGTTTGCCACGGTTAAGAAGCATTGAAAGCTCGCACTAGGGAGCACGAAGCGGGTTTAAATGCATCTATGTCAGCTTAAATCAAATATTAGATTTGTGAAACGTATTAAAGACACGCTGTCAAATGAACATGTCGGGTTATAAATTACATGACACAATGAAGTTGCTTTATGTAGACTACTACCTTGATCTGCAAGATCAGTGAATTCTTAAATAATTTCTTTAATGGAACATATCTGATGAAACTGAATACAAGCACTGTGAAAATTAAGTGTCCAACATGTCTCTTATACGTATCTTTGGAAGCGTAATATAACTTAAATGCACGATAACGTGAGGCTTGGGGAGAGGGGGGGGGGGTAGAGAGAGAAAAGTATAAAAGTAATACACTGTTTTAAGCGCATGCAGCATTAACATTCCACTAAAGGCATTAAAATTTAAAGGAGGGCTATGTCAAGGTGCACATGAAAAGATGTCCAAGTTGTTCTGAACATCAGTGCTCTTCCTTACGACTATACTTTCCTATAGCCAATAACACTATCAGTGAATAAATCTGAATAAATCGCTGCCAGTGCTGCTAATACTGCCTGATAAATTCTGTATGTATATTAAAAACACTACAGGTTCTATCACGCCTCCTTATAGCACACATGATGTTAGTTCCGTTTCTAGTGAACAGCTCGCAGTCCCGCATTACGTTGTGAATTCTATTAGTCATAAATTCATTTAATTATTGATAATGAACGTACACAGAAAAGGGCAGCACGAATGGTCACAGGTTCGTTTGATCTGTGGGAGAGTGTCACTCAGATGCTGAAGAAACGGAACTGGCAGTCTTGAAGACTGACGGAATCTATCCCAAGAAATTATACTGACAGAATTTCAAGAACAGGCTTTAAATGATGATTCGACGAATATTCTACAACTACTAACGTATCCGTTCCTTATGGATCGTGAGGACAACGTTAGATTAATTACAACACGCACAGAGGCGTTTGAACAATCATTCTTCCCGCGTAGCTTATGTGAATGGAACCTGGGAAAACACTAATAACTGATACAATGCGACATAATCTCTGGTAAGCAGTTCACAGTGGTTCACAGATTGCAGATGTGTGTGTAGATGAAGGTAATCAGTCGTGTAAAAGAGAAAAAGACCCTTTTTTGTCATCAGTCTTCTGACTGGTTTGATGCGGCTCGCGACGAATTCCTCTCCTGTGCTAACCTCTCCATCCCAGAGTAGCACTTGCAACCTACGTCCTCAATTATTTGCTGGATGTATTCGAATCTCTCTCTTTCTCTACAGTTTTTGCCCGCTACAGCTCCCTCTAACACCATGGAAGTCATTATCTCATGTCTTAACAGATGTCCTATCATCCTGTTCCTTCTCCTTATCAGAGTTTTCCACATATTCCTTTCCTCTCCGATTCTGCGCATAGCCTCCTCATTCCTGACCTTATCATTCCACCTAATTTTCAACATTCGTCTGTAGCACCACATTTCAAACGCTCCGATTCTCTTCTGTTACGGTTTCCCCGCATTCCATGTTTCACTACCATACAATGCTGTACTCCAGACGTACATTCTCAGAAATTTCTTCCTCAATTTAAGGCCGATATTTGATATTAGTAAACTTCTCTTGCCCAGGAAAGCCCTTTTTGCCATAGCTAGTCTGCTTTTCATGTCCTCCTTGCTCCGTCCGTCATTGGTTACTTTACTGCCTAGGTAGCACAATTCCTTAACTTCATCTACTTCGTGATCATCAATCCTGATGTTAGGTTGGTTATTAGTCGAAGATATGGTGCACTGACGAACGCCTTCCACAACTCTAGGAAGACGGAGTCTTCTACCCGTCACCTGCATCTATTGTATGCAACAAATGGTTCAAATGGCTCTGAGCACCATGGGACTTAACATCTGTGGTCATCAGTCCCCTAGAACTTAGAACTACTTAAACCTAACTAACCTAAGGACATCACACACTTCCATGCCCGAGGCAGGATTCGAACCTGCGACCGTAGCGGTCTCGCGGTTCCAGGCTGTAGCGCCTAGAACCGCATGTCTGCAACATATCGCGTATGAAAGCACCAATGATTTGTGCTGGATCCATTCTGATCCTTTGAGAGAAGTTTCTTTTCGTTCAGAAATGCAACTGTTGAGCTTATAACATGGACCACAATCATGCAATAGGCAGAAGTCAACGATATTGGTCTGTAAGGTCAGCGCGGCTGGTTTTCATGCTCACGACCTGGGTTCGATTCCCAGTACTGCCCCTGTATGTGGCACACTGTGCTTCGTAAGGTCACCTGAGTAACTGCTCGACCGAGTAGTAGCGCTTTCAAGGTCAAGAAACCCGACAACGACAGTGAGAGTGGTGTGCTGGCCACATGCCTCTCCATATTTGCATCAAATGACGTCACTAACAGAGAACTGGATGGACACGACTGGCTCGTCTAGGGCCAGAGTACGGAGCTTCACTTCGTTGTATGTGGGAGTGATCTGCCCTATCTTTCAATAAAAATAGGGCTACTGTGTACGCAACAGGTTGTCAATCAGTAAGGATTGGGAAAGGAGTATATTCCTATACAGGACAGATATCACACATACAACAAAATATCCAGGTAAACCAAAATATTACGACTACCTCCTTAATAGCTTGTTTTTCCGTCTTTGAAAAGAAATACATCATTGATTCTGCGTATCAGGGATCAGACAGTTTGTTGACAGGTTTCTGGAGGTATGTGGCATTGGATGTCTACGCACAGATCATGTAATTCGTTTAAATAACGGGCCGCTGATTTGTTTACAGTGTGATGGCGCCCAATAGCAACCGAGATGGGTTTCACAGAATTTACATCAGGCGAATTTTATCGCCGTGACATCACCGTGAGTTCACTACAATGCCCCTCAAACCACTGCAGCACAGTTCTGGCTCCGAGACATGGACATTTATTACACTGCTGAAAGACGACATCGCTGTCGGAGAAGACATCAAGCATGAAGGGATCCAGATGCTTCGCAGTGGTCAGTGTGTCTTCGATTACTACCACAGGCCCCACGCAAGCGTAGGAGAATGTCTCCCGTAGTAAAATATAGCTCCCATCAGCCTGTGTCCGTTGGGCGCTGCACGTTTCGCATGGCAGTTCGCCTCGATGATTGTGTTAGTGGAGACGACCATAGCCCTAATGTAGCAAAAATATGATTCACCCGAAGAGTCGTTATGCTTCCATTGTTCGACGGTCGAATCCCAATGGTTCTGTGCCCACCGCAGTTGTAATTGACGAAGTCGTTGGATCAACGTGTGTACACATAGGGGTTGTCTGCTGCGGAGCTCCATGTTCAACAATGTTCGATGAACGGTGTGCTCCTAAGCACTTGTGCGTGCACCCGCATTGTGCTTTTTCGGCAGAGATGCCACAGATCACCATCTACTCTACTTTACAGAGCAGACAAGCCTCCAAGACCCATCTTCTATGAAGTGTCGTGGACGCCCAACCATTTAGCGCCTAGTAGTAGTTTCACCGTCCTTCTACCTCTTTCTGGAGATGCTCACGATAGAACGCGCGAATATTCGATCAACTTCCTCGTTTCCGAGATACTCGTTCACAGGTTCTGGGTAATAATAATCCGCCCTTTGTCATAGTCGCTTATCTCCGTGGATTTCCCCATTGGCAGCCCCTATCTGCGCTAAGATGATCCCTCATCCGTGTCTGCACCACTTAAACGTTTTTGTTACCGCGTCACGTGTCCCCAACGTCACAGGCGGCATCCAACGTCGGGGTGGGCAGTGGTCACAAAGTTTTGCCTTAACAGTGTATAGGCGCCTTGACAGTAATGACAACTTCAGTGCGGATGCACACTATATCCGAACTCCTGCGAGAATCGGGTAAAGCTTTGGGCAATGAGGTTAATGGAGGTTGCCCGCTACATGTGTAGTGCCGATAAATTGAGAATCTGGTTACGAAGGAAAGTGCCCTCGGATAGCCAAACCATTTAAAGCGAGCGCTCGCGTGAAGGGGAAATGCAGGGTTCGAGTTCCGGTCTAACACAAATTTTCGCTTGTCGCCACTGAGTTGAATTCAATGCCGAATTGCGGGCAACATCTGCATTTCTCTTAAATCATGGAGTATACTACACAGTGTATTCAATGCGAATTCCAACAAGGAATCCGTCAGCGCATGGATCCATGATCTTATCGACACCTTTCGTGACTTTTCACGGCAGTCAGACATTGGTATCATTGTATCTTCGAATGAGTTTACCTGTTTAAATGTGAAATTGTCAACCCCCGGTAGCTGAGTGGTCAGCGCGACAGAATGTTAATCCTAAGGGCCCGGGTTCGATTCCCGGCTGGGTCGAAGATTTTCTCCGCTCAGGGACTGGGTGTTGTGTTGTCCTAATCATCATCATTTCATCCCCATCGACGCGCAAGTCGCCGAAGTGGCGTCAAATCGAAAGACTTGCACCAGGCGAACGGTCTACCGGACGGGAGGCCTTCGTCACACGACATTATTAATGTGAAATTTAATATCCTAGGTTCCCGTCAGTTGCCCTCAGTATTAACAAAGAGACTGGTTCATATTGTCGGCATCTGAGATGAAGAGCATTTAACTCTGTTAAGTCAAAGTGACTCACATCCGTATTACATGCATCTGCCCTTCTCAGGGAAATACAATCACGAAGGCAACTGAGTAAACAGACCAAACTTCTTCTCCTCTAACGACGTTTAGAGCAGAACCATGATCAGCAACTGACAGCTTGTCGCCTGGGAACGGACTAGTAGTACGTAATGACAGAAGTGAAAAATGGATGGAAAAATCGATGCAAAGCACGAAAGAGACTAAAATATGCTTACCGGTAATTCATCTTCATGTAAATGATAAACGCATTGGAACAACACAAGAAACAGACTGTTCTATTAAAAGTTATGTTAATAAAAAAGATAAAGAAGATTGTGTCTATGTGCACCTGTATGATTTACTGCTGGACTGTCTCTCTCTGAATGTATTGTCTCTTTATGAATATAAGCTGTTGCATACGGAAAAAATTCCAGTCATGTAAAAGAAATATGTGCATAAGCAAACCTCGCGTTTAAAATTTATAAGAACTAAAACTGTCGGCAACAGTGAGAAACAAACCTAGCTGCGAGAATGTAAATGAAATTTTACCAATCTGAACCAACACTTCAAATTGACTCTGAACTTTAATGAGAATAATTAAACTCGACAATGTTAAGTGACCTTGTGAAATTGGGACTTCGTATCTGCTGTATTTAGCTTACCTATGTCGCAATGGAAAATGGCGTGCAACCGCTCTCGTAGACAAAGAGGAGAAGGTGCGTCTCCACTTCAGAGCTGCTACCAACTACAGAGAATCACGGTAGTGCAGTGGGGTCTCTTAAATATGCGCAAACTTGCTTCTCATGAAATTTATTACACTTTATCTCTCATAAAAAGGAATGACCTTCATCCAATGGGAGCTGGCTAATATGAATTACTTTCCAGACAAAAACACTTCTCAAGAAACCGTATTAAAATAAATTCATCTAAAAATTGCTTTACACTGTTACATTTACAAAAGTTCATCATTGAAGGCTTAGCAAACAATGAAACGTATTTCATTACAAGTTACAATTGTGTAAGATCAGCAGAGGACAAATACCAAAATGTAACTCAATATGAAAATTTATTCTAACACAAAAATTCTCATAATAGTGGTTAAATTATTTTCGTATTTCAAATCTATTAATATTGACTGTGACAAAACTGTATAAAAATTGCAAGAAATTCCTGATTTGGATGTCTGTGATGAACCAAGGACGCCTAACTAAATGCTGACAAAATCAAGTAAAATATATTTGAGCCGTGCGTGGCTCGTGTTCGTGCCATCTCTTATTTAACACCCTGTTTGTTTTCGTACTGCCACCACATCATGTTAATTTTCAATTACTGGTGTCACTGAGTTGTTGCCTTTCCTGCCCGTGAGCGGCAGCAGCAGCGCTTCTCGATATAGGCCCTGCCGTATTATCTTTGCTGGACTTCACTTCCTGGTCGTCGTGTGTCGTCGAGGGGGTAGGAACGCGCAAGCAGTACAGTTCGGACCTGGCAGTCGGACAGTTGGGACGTGGCAGAAGTTGGGTCGGGTTGAAGCGGCAGTGAGGTTCGGATAGCCATGACTCGCCCGACCGTTGCCGGCACACATGGTTGGGGACGGTCTTGGTTGATCGTACTTTGGTCTTCTTACCGGATGACGTGTGTTTGCCGATCGCTTATGGGTTGGCGGTGTGTGTCTCAACTTGTGGTTCGTCCTGGTGATTGCACTGTCACTGCTTTTAACATTCGTCGCGTTCTTCTTCCAAGTGTTTGTGAAATTGTGTGTAGCCTGTGATGTTCACTGCCCAGTTATTTTAGTGCTGCCTTCGTGCAGATGTGTAGCAGTTGGTCGGTTGGCGCAGTCGCGTTGTAGCACCAGTGGGGCATGCAGAGGGGGAGGCGCGGATAGCAGTCACTCGCCGATGATTGCCGACACACATGATTTGAGTGGGGCACGACTTCGGTTGATCGTCGGTCGGTCGCCTTATCGGATGACGTATATTTGGCCGGCGATCGCTTATGGGTTGGCTGTGTGTGCCAACTCATGATTCGTCCTTGTTTTGCTCAGTCACTGCCGTTAGCATAGTCTAGTTCTTCGTGCAAGTGTTCGTGAAACTGTGTGTAGTTTATGTGGTTTGACTGACAAGTTATTTAAAGGTTGTTGGCCCTGAATTGGCCGGTTGGCGTGGAGTGGCGGGATAGCCATAACTCTCCCGACGATTGCCGACACACACGTTTGAGTGGCAACGACCTTGCTTGGCAGTTTGGTCGGTCGTCTGATTACACGACGTGTATTTGAGTCGTCCACATCTTAGGGGTTGTCTGTGATCCGTTCTGGTTGTTGTTCCAGTCTCCGCTGTTAGCATCGTTTTAGTTTTGGTGCAAGTGTGGAGCGGAACTGATCTTGATCATTGGTTTGTTGACTGTCTGTAGGTTGGGTTCCCAGCGGAGTGAAAATGGTTGGGCCGACTGCCCGTCTCACCTAAGCGAGAGTTAGTGTTTGAATTTCAGGCCGACCCTCGAACATCTGAGCACACTTCGGTGTACTGCCCTATATTTTTTTTAAAATTTGTTGTTGTTGTTTGTACTTGTATGGCTTCTAGCGGATTTTTTTAAAAATTAGAGTTGTTTTGCTCTTAAGGCCTTCAGCCTAAATTAAACAACTGTTTCACTTAAGGCCTTTGGTACTTAAAAAAAATTAATGTTATGGAGTTTTAAGTGTTCGGCCTTCAGCCGATTTGAATTTAACCTGTTTACTTCAGCCTAACTAAAGAACTGTTTTAAGATAAGGCTTGCCTGTTAAATTTATGATTATGCTTGCGTTTTAAGTTACTGGCCTTCAGCCGTTATTAAATTAAAATGGCTTTCAGCCGGTAATTACGTCGCAAGGATTAAAGCTGTGTGTTTAAAAATTTTTGGGCTCTTGTAATGTTTGATCAAATAATAAAGTTGTATGTTCGAGTGTAGCTGACAGCCTTTATTTTGGCCCCTTTCCAAAATTTATATTATCTGTCCTGTCCTGCGGGAGTAGCAGGGCGTTCCAATATTCATTAGTTATCTCAAATGCCAGTCTTCTCAGAATCTGTCTGCCTTACTAAATCTAGCACATTCAACGCATAATGACAGTATTCCTTTAATACTTGTAATATCTTCAATCAGGAAAATAAAATCATTCCCAAGAGCACCATGCGTCCTTCCTGCACGAGATCACTGTCACGACACCCCGCTACAACTCCCCTATTTCCTCGCCTGCGGTCGACACTTAACACTCGCGCGCCTTCGCACTGGTCTCTGGGCAGTAAAGATGACCTAACTTGTCTCCGGGCAGCGCGCTATCTCTGATGACGCTGCGCACTCATAATTAAACAGTGCAAATATTACATGCGCGACATAAGACATCCTGAAAGAAGAAAATTGCCTATAAAATTAGATACACAAGTCTTTCACTGTTGTCCACTCCCCCTCCCAAAATATCGATATTAATATCTGCACACGATTTTTAATAAGTTTGATGATAACGCGCAATTCGACAGTTAGAGGCGGAACATGAATGTACTCGTATAAAGTGTTGGCGTTTCAGCTATAGATACCGTAGTCGCAAAAGACAGTATCTGGTAAACTGTATATTAGTGAAAGTTCTCTGTTTCTGAAACTGGAAAACCTAGGAAGCTGTATTTGTTATTGGAACAAAAGTATAGCAGCTTTCGTTTTTCCAATGAAATTGTGCTATTGGTCTATAGTGAAGTGAAATATCAACAGCTAGAAGAAGAAGTTAACATGGATCCTTTGAAAATAAGCCTGAGAATCATTTATAACACGACTAAACCAGTATGTAATCAACTCAGTGCAACGTAACGGTGTAAAAATTAATAATAAAATTATACAACTAGTTGACAGGTTTTTGTATCGAGGGCACCTGAAGACAGCCACTAGATCAACTGCAGAAGAGTTAAACAAAGAGAGACGTCAATCTGAAGTGCTATTGGAGAACTACATGAAGTTATTAAAACTATTTCCATTGTCTCTCACACGGAAAATTTACAATCAGTGCATGTTACCAGTTTCGAACTGAGATAATGAACATAGCCTTTCAATGCGTAAAATATGTTTTAGGTTTCTCAGCAAGTGAATAGAGAGGCGGCAGCTGGGAATTACTAAGAGTGTCAGGGGATCAAGTAAATGGACGAGGGAACAAGCGGGAGTGGATTACACAATTATGATTGTAACGTAAAGGAAATACAGGGACACGTAACCAGGAGAGTAGACAGTGCACCGATGAACCAAGTTCCTTTCTGCATTTGTAACACGAAAGAGACGAGTTCAAGACCAAACCAAAGATGGATATATGGTGCTAGGAAATGTGTAGGGACGGCACAGACATGCTTCACTAAAGACTGTACGAAAAAACCTAGAGAAAACATTTTGTTGAAGAATAGAAGAGAAAAAGGAAGATAAAAGGGTAACGGTTCATTGACGAGGAGATGGAGCACAAGATGGGGATTGGAGAAGAAATTCCTCCATATCCTCTTCAGAGGAGATAAAACAAAATTTTCCTTATGTGAATTTGGGAGCTATGAAAAACCTAAATCTTAATTACAAGATGGGAATTCCGATCGTAGTCATCCGGAATGTTTGCACAGTGTGGTACCAACGGCGCCACATTGTTGGTTTCATCCTTAAAGGGTATTATTTGCAGGGAGCAAGTTAGTTTCGATAAAAAGTTCTTCAAAAAGAAGGATGTGAGGAAAACACTGTAAATCCATTTACCTACGCTGTGCAACACAATTAAAGGATCACTTTTTAAAAACTGCATAATAGTTTCTGTTGCTCACATAAGTCTGGAATTTCACTCAATGGTGCCTACAGCCTTCCTCTGTAATGATGCAAAGGCATGGCGCCCTGTGACGTCACCCTTGGGCTTAACAACGCTTTTAACAGGAAGTGTTGACACATGCGAAAAAAAAAGAGCCAGAGCTCAGAAGTTCATGTGAGGTGGAAGGTGGGTTAATGATGACACAGTGGCGCCAAATTTCACTACAATTCTGCCCACCAGCCATTATAGATGCGTCGCACTGAGGGAAGGGTATCACAACCCCTCTTACATTTCACTCCTCCTCTTGATGCCTCTGTGATGGAGGTCAGAGCAACGACACACAGCTTTCAAATCACTGTTCTTTATGAGTAGCCCAGGAAAAACAATCCAGAGATACCGCCGCTCATAATCGACACGAGAAGCCCTTTGGAAGCGGCATAAATGGTGTCAATGGAACCACTCCTTCCATTGGGGTACTGATTTCCACAACTGTCGCCTTCGGAAACGACAATTCAAAGTGAAGTAAGACGTTCTTGACAACCTTTGACGCTGCTGTGCACCAACCCCCCACCTCGTCAAACATTCAATCCTTCTGTAAGGACATTATGGGGCTGCAAACCCCAATGAACATGATATGACACCTTTGGAGGGCAGTGCAGTCACAATTATTTTCTGATGTACAGGGTGGAAGAACTAGGGACCGTTCAAAATCATTTGACGAAATTTGAAGGTGATCTGCAGCAGCAAAGGGTGTCTATGGTTTTTCACCCTCCTTCACACGCTTCTGGGGTCTCATTATGTGAGAGATGAAAGGATGTAACACTGAAGCACTGTAAGGTGGCAGCTTGGATGAATGTTAATTGCGCACCTTACATAAGATTTTTTACATCATAACAAGTAGATGGAATGTCCCCTGATATACTTTGGTGATAGCGAGCAGATCTGCATATTAAAATGTACATTATGTAATGCAACAATGCATGACACTCGACTCGTGTTAACACACCGATCTCAAATCCTGCAGGTCAATGAACAAAAGGTGAACAAAGCTGCTGGAAGAAATGCTTTAGTTTGGGACAGACTCGAATTGCTCAGCCATGGCCCAAATACAACGAAAGGTTTCTAACAGGGGTCAGTGACCCACAGCGATGGAGACAACAAACGCACCAGGCGATACATTGAATGGAGCAGGTAATAGCCCAGCGCTGCCTGCGATGGAGAAATTCTTTACAAAATTGCAATGCGGAATTTCCAGATGGATACAAACAGGCCAGAGATGCAGTTAAAAAAGGGTCGTATTTACTGATCATGTGAAAGGTCTGTGGTGCTCTCGTGATGTATGAGTGTAACTTCTAGGTGTCAGAAGAGGGCACAAACAGTCAGACTGGCTGAAATACACTCGGAAGGAGTAGAAGTAGCGAGAGTACGGTGCAATTTAAATGGTTCAAATGGCTCTGAGCACTATGTGACTTAACTTCTGAGGTCATCAGTCGCCTAGAACTTAGAACTAATTAAACCTAACTAACCTAAGGACATCACACACATCCATGCCCGAGACAGGATTCGAGCCTGCGACCGTAGCGGTCGCTCGGCTCCAGACTGTAGCGCCTAGAACCGCACGTCCACTGCGGCCGGCGGCAATTTATAGGAACACCCTTTACGATTGGCGGAGGTGGTTTTTCACAAGATGAAAGGCATGCTCCCTTTGGTCTGAAAAAGCCATGATGCAAAGCACGAAAGGACACAGGTGGGGGCGGGGGGGGGGGAATAGTTTTTGCTAAAAGAGACAGAATACCGAGAACTTCATCTACTTTCCTCTGAACCAGCATCAAGTGTAGAACAGAGCACATCATGCTCTGTATGTTGCCAAAAAAGGAATTTTGTATGAATACTGCATTCACTTTGTCTGACATTCAGCTAGAAATTAGCTGAAGAGTTACTGAGATCTGATAGCGGAGGAACGCCAAAAGAGGAATTTTGTATGAATACTGCATTCACTTTGTCTGACATTCAGCTAGAAATTAGCTGAAGAGTTACTGAGATCTGATAGCGGAGGAACAAAATAGCCACGTAGTTAATTGTTCTTGCGAGAACTGAGAGGGCATTGAAGTATACACGCTGCTCCATTTATGCACTTGTATACCGCCATATTTCCCAGACAAGTGATGTCACGTTTTCTCTCCTAACGAGAAACATAGGGCAGTTTCAGCCGATAAAAATCAGTAAAGATTTTGATAAGCTTTTTGTAAGATTTTCTGAGGGTGAGAGCAGCCATGCAGCCAACAACACGTCAGAGCTAAAGGTAGTCACTGGAAGAAGTGTAAAATTGTCGGATCACCAGCTTGCATCCACTGTGAACGTGAGCAACATTGAGAAATCTTTAGCATATCTTGTCACAAAAACTAACCAACCTCCATAGTCTTAATTGTCATATTAAATAGTACCTAACTTAGAACTGGAATCGGATGACTTGACGTAATATTCGCGAACTCTGTCAGTGCTTCACTGTCTAGATGTAAGAAAAAATCTTGTAGAAAACTTTCTATTTAAATTTGATATTATTGTGTTCAGTGTTATTTATGCTAATATTATAATGTCATAATCTATATAAAAAATGTCCTTCATTTACAACAACACAGAAAATAAACAAATTTTGTGCAGCTAAACACCGATGTGCTCTGTCGTAGAATAAGGGTGCTCTCGTAACCCTAGTAATTTATTCTAATGACGCTAACACGCTCACAGGGTGTTTTTGTTGATGTCTGACGAATGTGAAAAGGAGTGGAGTGTCAGATAATGGCGACCCTGACAGGAGGGCAATTGGTCTACCAGGATGGCAATTAGTCAAATTAGAAGGAGTAATTAAAAATTAGGATGAAGGATTCAAAAAACGTTTCAAGGTATGTGTCTGCATAGTGGTCAGATTACTGTAAATGTGTGATCCACAGAGTAGAAAAGATTGTATTAATGAGTAAAGAAAAAAATTAGTGTTTTGAGTAAAAGTAGCTTGTGGATGATCTTTCTGGCGCGCAAAGTTATTCACGGCGTTATTGAGTTGGTTTGAGCACCCACAAACTGTGAACGGCGTTGATAATGATGTGCTAATGTCACAAGAGATTTTGTACGATATTTTGGAGATGTGTCAGGTCATATAACTTCACGTTGACTACAGCTCAGGCATGCGCAAATCGTGAAAGACAGAGGTCAGTTAGGCGGTCTGAGATGGCGGACGGACGAAGATCGTCGCATATACGGCAGACTGAAGATCTTGATATCGTAGAAAATGACTTAGAGCAAAAGGTATCGAATGCGCGTCACGAAACCGAACGAAGTGACAATGCCTAGGGAATGGTGGGAGGTTCGCAATCGGTATCTCAGGTTGAGGCCGCACAAAACCGAGCAGATGACGGATGGTTCAGAAGCAGAATCAGAGGACGTGCAACTTCGGTACGTTGCACAAAATGTTGTAATTCTGAATCAAATGGGACAGTTTCCTACGGACAGAATGTGTGTAAGTGCATCAGTCGGTGAAACGTCACATGGAAGACGCGAACGGCAAAATTTGCACCAAATGGTCACATATGAAAATGTCGAAGCGTTTGCTAGTGTGTTCGAAACTCGCTACTGTTGATAAGCAAACAAGTGAAGGACGAGTGCAGGGTTAGCAGGCATAAAAACAGCAACAAACGAGGTGTTCGAAAAAGTTCGCTAAGATCAGCGAAAGATGCGAACGGAAGTTAATGAACAGTTTATTGAAATAAGGAAAGAGACGAGAGACTCGCGCGAACTAATTCAATCGCTTATGGCCTACTAGAAGAGGATGCCTACTGACATTGACTAGGTGTAGGATGCAGTGTCTAATATCAACCCAAGAGTTGATAATTTAGCACCTAAGGCGTCTGGTGAGGCGCAACAAATCGTGGAACAACTCAATATCAGAAAACGTGTCACTCGGGCCGCGTTAAAAAGATCCGATACATGCATTGTAAATATCGTCTCGGAAAAATAAGCAGCACTATGAACAGCTATGTACAGAACTGAAACAGTGTATTGAGAACCGTACAGAAAGCAGTAGTGAGGCGACGGAATCGGTAGTATCATCTGACGTAGTGGTGGAAAAAGGTCCAAATGTAACCAAGACCGCTATCCAATCTTCTGTGTCAATTGTGGAAACGCTAAAACTTATGAGATTCCACTTGTATGTGCACAAGATGTTGCGTTAATATTTTCCGATCCGGAAACAGAAACACACCGTACAACAGAAAGACATTGCATGGCTTGTCGGGGCTCATTAACTTCTACAAAAGGTTAATTTGGATAGAAACCCTTGCTACCCCACGTTTATGAACATGAACTAGTAAAAAGATGCCCTGGGTGTGGGATGCTCAAGCAGGGCAGCAGTTCCAACAACTAAAAAGGTCGTAGGTAAAGGCCCCAATTTTAGCGCATACCGATCTGACCAAGGAATTCTGCATGGCGACCGACAGTGATAAAACAGGCTTGGTTGTGGTACTTTTTCAACAATGTGAAGAAGACGGACAGTGGACAAGAAAAACGATAGCTTTCGTCAGTCGAGTACTTACCAAATGTGAGAAAAACTACTTGATCACGGAGTTAGAAAGCTTGGCAGTAGTACGGTGGTTTGGTAGATTCTGATACTTCCTGTCTGGTCGAAAAACCAATGTGTTTACTGACCACAAGGCACTGGCATTTATATTAAGTGCAAAACAATTGCTGGGAACATTAGGTCGGTGGATGTTAACGCTGCAGGAATATGATTTTCGAATCACCTACGTGCCTGGACTATCAAACATCATAGCTGATATCCTCACCAGATTGCTGGAAGGAGTTAACGAAACCAGAGTGAGTAATACAGAAGAAGAGCCGGTAGCCATTTATTACTTGGAAAACGAGCCATTTTAAAATTACGTCACCAATACATTAAAACAGTTAGGAAGGGAACAAGATAAAGACCCAAATCTCGCCACAGTTAAAGCTAAGTGGAAAAACCGTGAATCAAGGGCAATTAATCAGTTCTGCCTCATAAAGGACAACGTCTTGTTCTACAGACTTAATACAGATACACGTTTATGGGTCACATGTGTGCCACAGGATATTGTAAATAAGTCTGTTTGGTATACTCATTCGAGTAACAGTCATTTTGATCGTAAGAATTTTTTTTTAAAATTAAAGGTGTCTTGTCACTTTGCAAATATGGAGCGAAGAATAAGACAGGTTATGGCTAAATGTAAGAAATGCCGGAGAGCAAAACATGCAACTTTTCAAACGATACCACCAATGTTCCCTACCATTCCGAGGAATCTATGTAAACCAGTGTGCTTCGTCGACAACAACGCAGAAATCAAACAAATTTTGTACAGCTTAACACCGATGTGCTCTGTCATAGAATAAGGGTCTACTACTAACACCAGTAATTTATTCTAGTGACGCTAACGCGCTCATATGGTGCTTTTGCTGATGTCTGACGATAGTGAAAAGGAGTGCAGTGTCAGATCATTCGTGAATTAAACAGCAAAACGCAAAACGTCGTACTAAGATAGTGTCCCCCCCCCCCCCCCCCCCCCCGCGATTGGAAACACCCTTGGTGCCACCTGTGCACTCTAAAAATGTACCTGTGCAGAAGAGACGTCGACACCTTTTCACCTCGGTGGCGCTCTGTTGCAGCTCTAGCACCTGAAAACAAAGCGAAGGAGGTAGCGCAGTGGCTAGCACACTGGACTCGCATTCGGGGAGGACGACGGTTCAGACTTGCATCCGGCCATCCTGATTTAGGTTTTCCATATCCCTAAATTGCTTGAAGCAAATGCCACGATGGTTCCTTTGAAAGGGCACGGCCGACTTCCTTCTTCATCCTTCCCTAATCCGATGGGATCGATGACCTCGCTGTTTGGTCCCTTCTCCCAAAGCACAAACAAACCAACCAGCCAGCTAACATGAAATAAGGCATGCGGAATCTTAGTGGTGCGTTAGGGGTTGCCTGCACTCAGACACTAGAGCATCGAAGGAATGCCTCTCAGGTGAATGAGTGTCTAGGTCTCTGTACAGCTAGTTTTATTAAATTGCGCAATGAAGATGTGCAGGTGGCACCGTGTGTGTTGCCAAACTCAGGTATGTTAGAGAATCGAACTTTTGCCGTTTTATTCAATCATGCGTCAGTTTTGCACTCCCACATGATCACACCATTGACGGGGTGGAAAAAGGAGAGCTGAAAAACCATAAACACCCTTTACTACTGCGGATCACCGTCAAATATACTGCAGTCTTCAGTGAACCATATCTGTCCCTACATTTTTTTCTAGCATCATATATCCATCTTTAGTTAGCTCTTGAACTCATCTTTCTTTTATTATGAATCCAGAAAAGAGCGTCATTCATCCATCCAATATCTGTTCTCCTGCTTGCATGTCCCTGTATTTCCTTTATGTTGCAATCATAATTGTATAATCCACTCCAGCTTGCTTCCTCGTCCATTCCCGGCCAATCTTAGCAATTCCCAACTGTTAACTCTCTATTTGATCGCTGGTTTTGCACAGTCCCTAGTGTTTCCTCTCTTTATTCCAGGGCAAACACTGCTTACGCAGCCGGCTAGTGTGGCCGTGCGGTTCTCAGCGCTTCAGTTTGGAACCGCGTGACCGCTACGGTCGCAGGTTGGAATCCTGCCTCGGGCATGGATCTGTGTGATGTCCTTAGGTTAGTTAGGTTTAAGTAGTTCTAAGTTCTAGGGGACTGATGACCTCAGATGTTAAGTCCCATAGTGCTCAGAGCCATTTGAACCATTTGAACTGCAGTCGCTCTACTCTCCCACGGGGTCAGATCAAGTTTAGTAGGGTTGCAGCTCTACAGTGTCCTTGCAGAAGGGTGAAATACTGTCTGGGTTGTCAGCAGTGTCGAACGTTGTCAAAACATCATTCCATTGCCATCGCACTGCGGACTGTGGTTTTCGGGTAGCGATATTTGTGGGAATCAGTGCCTCAACGGAAGGGGTGGTTCCGTTGATGGCCTTTATACCATCTCGATTGTGAGCGGCGATGTCCCTGAAATGTTTGTCTGCGGCCACCCAAAACAAAACTGAGTGGCTTAAACGGAGGGCGTTGCGGTTCTGACCTCCAAAAAGAGGTGAAATGTGGTAAGAGGGAGTGTGACAACCTTCCCATCATGTGACACGTCTTAGATGACGCTCGGCAGAATTATAGTGAAATTTGGTGCCCCAGTGTGACATCATTAACCCACCTTACAGCTCACATGAATTTATGAGCTGTGGCCTTTTTTTTTGCATTTGTCGACACCTTGCAGTTTGGAGCGTCGCCGAGCCAGAGGCTGACGCCGCAAGGAACTACAATATTGCACCATTAGAGACTAAGGTTGTTGACACTTTTTAACTAAATTTCAAACTAATGCGTCGCAATGGGAGACAATTACGGGGTCTCAAAACAGTGATTATTTAATATTGTGTTGCACAGTGGGTTTGTACAGGGTGTTAGGAGCATAAATGTTGATATTGTTATCTTTGATTCCTTAATATCTACCGACTTCAGTGTGTCAGCTGCTTTTTCTCTGTGGCTGTCTTCCCGCAAACACGTCACACAATTTGCTACCTGATGTTTTGTGCCTGGTCGTTAACTGCACCACTAATATGGGAAACTCGCTATCATACCCCCCTGAATTTTCAGGCGTGACATTGAAAAACTGAGTATCCAGGAAGGCAAAACACATCAAAAATACCTCTTGTAAACACACGATATCAGCGTGGGAATCGTAAATAAACTGGCGTAACGCAGCAAGCCGCAATTTGGTACATGTCCTATTAACATTGAGGGTTAGAAATGTAGATGCCTGCATCCGTTAGCATATGTAAGGTCAATGAAACAACACTAAGTAAAAAGCACTCATTACGTCCTTCACTTCTCAACATCCGCAGGCGGGGGAAAGAAGGTACAATTCTAATCCTCCCCACCGGATGCCGAGGTATCCTCGTTTTTCTTTTTAAGACGCACCGCTGCACGTGCAGGTTGAAAACGCTATTTCACAACACTCCGTGAAAACATACACGCTTGATGTGGAAGGGTTGGGGGCACGCCGAGCTCCGATTTGATAGGGGAGCCAACGCCACTGCACTCATTGGAAATCGGGGAGTACAACTCAAAACGACCAACAGCAACATCGGGTACAGAAGAGACAGGTAATGCAGTGCCGGTGTCCGATTGCATCACCTGATCATCGGGATGAGAACCTGTAGAATCCTGTTGCCCCACCGTCTCAGCGTGGAGGAGGTGTGGTATTTCACTGGAACACTTTAAATAATGGCCAGCAGGCAACGTCTCTGCGGGGACATCTGAAATCACGGGAACTGTCGCGTCTACAGGTGAACTGGGGGACACAAATACAACACACATTTCAACGCCAACAGAAGCAGCTACACCATATCTGGAAATACTGGAATCGCAGTTAACGTCAGTAGACAGCTCATTACCGCCAGAAGGTGCACCCTCTGTCAACGCCGTATCGGAAGAGCGAGACTGGAGTGGGGCGTCCTCGAAATCTGTACCGTCCTCAGCCCGCCGGCGTTTGACTTGCGCTGCAGGAGCCGTCGTCCCCTCATGGACAGAGGCCGGACCGGGACGCGCCGGTAACGGTCGAAATTCGCGAGGAGGAGGGGGTTATGTTGCCCCTACATCGCTTAAAGCTGGAGACTGACTAACAGCCGACTGCGGTGACACTATGTCTGCTAACGTTAAAGGAAGATGTTTTTGATAAGACGACGTCAGAACAGTAGGACGGCGCGGACAATCAGATCTGAGATAACCGCTTTCGTTACAGAGAAAACATGTTCCTTCTTGCCCTGCATACATAACATGGATTCGGTAACCACAAACCGTTAAGTGGGAAGGAATATTCTTTTTAACGCACATGTCCACAGTCCGGATACCATTATAACTCTGGAAGCGACGATGTGTTGACCAGCGTTCCCATTCGATATGCCGTATTACTCCAAACGGAAGCAACTCTATTTTATCAAATGAATCCTCCACTTCAGGAGGAAGGTTATAAATTCTAACCGGAGTATACTCGAGTGCCTCATTTTCAAGGAGGACTTGATTAACAGAACCATATCGATGGGTAAACAACATTTAGAACCAAGACGAGTGAGCCGTGCTTGGTTCGCGCTCGTTGACATCTCTTATTTTACATCCGGTTTTTTTGCGTGTTGCCACCTCGTCATGGTAGTTTCAATATCTGTTGTCACTGAGTTGCTGCTTTGTCTGCCCGTCAGTGGCAGCAGCAGCGCCTATCGATTTAGCCCTCATGTGTTATCTTTGCTACACTGCAATTACTTCCTGGTTGTCGTCTGTCATGGGGTCAGTTGGAACCTGCCAGGAGGGCAGTTCGCGCCTGCCAGTCGTGTAGTTGGAACGCAGCACTTGTTCAGTCGGGCTGGAGCAGCAGTGAGGCCTGGATGTGCATGGCTCGCCCTACCGCTGCTGCCACGCATCACTTGAGCCGGGGACGGTCTTCGAGGATCGTCGGTCGGTCGTCCTACTGGCCGACGTGAATTGGCTCGCCGATCGCTTATGGGTTGGCTGTGTGTGTGTATCGACTCCCGATTTGTCTTCGTGATTGCACAGCCACTGCTGAGTGTTGCTCAAGTCTTCGTGTAAGTGTGTAGTTGTTGTCATTTCAACTGACTTTTTTTTTTTTTTGTCATCAGTCTACTGACTGGTTTGATGCGGCCCGCCACGAATTCCTTTCCTGTGCTAACCTCTTCATCTCAGAGTAGCACTTGCAACCTACGTCCTCAATTATTTGCTTGACGTATTCCAATCTCTGTCTTCCTCAACAGTTTTTGCCCTCTACATCTCCCTCTAGTACAATGGAAGTCATTCCCTCATGTCTTAGCAGATGTCCTATCATCCTGTCCCTTCTCCTTATCGGTGTTTTCCACATATTCCTTTCCTCTCCGATTCTGCGTAGAACCTCCTCATTCCTTACCTTATCAGTCCACCTAATTTTCAACATTCGTCTATAGCACCACATCTCAAATGCTTCAATTCTCTTCTGTTCCGGTTTTTCCACAGTCCATGTTTCACTACCATACAATGCTGTACTCCAGACGTACATCCTCAGAAATTTCTTCCTCAAATTAAGGCCGGTATTTGATATTAGTAGACTTCTATTGGCCAGAAATGCCTTTTTTGCCATAGCGAGTCTGCTTTTGATGTCCTCCTTGCTCCGTCCGTCATTGATTATTTTACTGCCTAGGTAGCAGAATTCCTTAACTTCATTGACTTCGTGATCATCAATCCTGATGTTAAGTTTCTCGCTGTTTTCATTTCTACTACTTCTCATTACCTTCGTCTTTCTCCGATTTACTCTCAAACCGTACTGTGTACTCATTACACTGTTCATTCCGTTCAGCAGATCATTTAATTCTTCTTCACTTTCACTCAGGATAGCAATGTCATCAGCGAATCGTATCATTGATATCCTTTCACCTTGTATTTTAATTCCACTTCTGAACCTTTCTTTTATTTCCATCACTGCTTCCTCGATGTACAGATCGAAGAGTAGGGGCGAAAGGCTACAGCCTTGTCTTAGACCCTTCTTAATACGAGCACTTCGTTCTTGATCGTCCACTCTTATTAATCCCTCTTGGTTGTTGAACATATTGTATATGACCCGTCTCTCCCTATAGCTTACCCCTACTTTTTTCAGAATCTCGAACAGCTTGCACCATTTTATATTGTCGAACGCTTTTTCCAGGTCGACAAATCCTATGAACGTGTCTTGATTTTTCTTTTGCCTTGCTTCCATTATTAGCCGTAACGCGAGAATTGCCTCTCTCGTCCCTTTACTTTTCCTAAAGCCAAACTGATCGTCACCTAGCCCATTCTCAATTTTCTTTTCCATTCTTCTGTATATTATTCTTGTAAGCAGCTTCGACGCATGAGCTGTTAAGCTGATTGTGCGATAATTCTCGCACTTGTCAGCTCTTGCCGTCTTCGGAATTGTGTGGATGATGCTTTTCCGAAAGTCAGATGGTATGTCGCCAGACTCATACATTCTACACACCAACGTGAATAGTCGTTTTGTTGCCACTTCCCCCAATGATTTTAGAAATTCTGATGGAATGTTATCTATCCCTTCTGCCTTATTTGACCGTAAGTCCTCCAAAGCTCTTTTAAATTCCGATTCTAATACTGGATCCCCTATCTCTTCTAAATCGACTCCTGTTTCTTCTTCTATCACATCAGACAAATCTTCACCCTCATAGAGGCTTTCAATGTATTCTTTCCACCTAGCTGCTCTCTCCTCTGCATTTAACTCATAATGTTACCACCGTTGCTTTTAATGTCACCAAAGGTTGTTTTGACTTTCCTGTATGCTGAGTCTGTCCTTCCGACAATCATATCTTTTTCGATGTCTTCACATTTTTTCTGCAGCCATTTCGTCTTAGCTTCCCTGCACTTCCTATTTATTTCATTCCTCAGCGACTTGTATTTCTGTATTCCTGATTTTCCCGGAACATGTTTGTACTTCCTCCTTTCATCAATCAACTGAAGTATTTCTTCTGTTACCCACGGTTTCTTGGCAGCTACCTTCTTTATACCTATGTTTTCCTTCCCAACTTCTGTGATGGCCCTTTTTAGAGATGTCCATTGCTCTTCAACTGTACTGCCTACTGCGCTATTCCTTATTGCTGTATCTATAGCGTTAGAGATCTTCAAACGTATCTCGTCATTCCTTAGTACTTCCGTATCCCACTTCTTTGCGTATTGTTTCTTCCTGACTAATGTCTTGAACTTCAGCCTACTCTTCATCACTACTATATTGTGTTCTGAGTCTATATCTGCTCCTAGGTACGCCTTACAATCCAGTATCTGATTTCGGAATCTCTGTCTGACCATGATGTAATATAATTGAAATCTTCCCGTATCTCCCGGGCTTTTCCAAGTATACCTCCTCCTCTTGTGATTCTTGAACAGGGTATTCGCTATTACTACCTGAAACTTGTTACAGAACTCAATTAGTCTTTCTCCTCTTTCATACCTTGTCCCAAGCCCATATTCTACTGTAACCTTTTCTTCTACTCCTTCCCCTACAACTGCATTCCAGTCGCCCATGACTATTAGATTTTCGTCCCCCTTTACATACTGCATAACCCTTTCAATATCCTCATACACTTTCTCTATATGTTCATCTTCAGCTTGCGACGTCGGTATGTATACCTGAACTATCGTTGTCGGTGTTGGTCTGCTGTCAATTCTGATTAGAACAACCCAGTCACTGAACTGTTCACAGTAACACACCCTCTGCCCTACCTTCCTATTCATAACGAAACCTACACCTGTAATACCATTTTCTGCTGCTGTTGATATTACCCGATACTCATCTGACCAGAAATCTTTGTCTTCCTTCCACTTCACTTCACTGACCCCTACTATATCTAGATTGAGCCTTTGCATTTCCCTTTTCAGATTTTCTAGTTTCCCTACCACGTTCAACCTTCTGACATTCCACGCCCCGACTCGTAGAACGTTATCCTTTCGTTGATTATTCAATCTTTTTCTCATGGTAACCTCCCCCTTGGCAGTCCCCTCCCGGAGATCCAAATGGGGGACTATTCCTGAATCTTTTACCTAAGGAGAGATTATCATGGCACTTCTTCAATTACAGGCCACATGTCCTGTGGATACACGTTACGTGTCTTTAATGCAGTGGTTTCCATTGCCTTCTGCATCCTCATGTCGTTGATCATTGCTGATTCTTCCGCCTTTAGGGGCAATTTCCCACCCCTAGGACAAGAGAGTGCCCTGAACCTCTATCCGCTCCTCCGCCCTCTTTGACAAGGCCGTTGGCAGAATGAGGCTGACTTCTTATGCCGGAAGTCTTCGGCCGCCAATGATGATTATTTATCAAAATTTAGGCAGTGGCGGGGATCGAACCTGGGACCGAAGACGTTTTGATTATGAATCAAAGACGCTACCCCTAGACCACGGGTACAGACTTCAACTGACAACTTGTTTTAAATGTTGTTGGCGTACTGGCAGTGAGTCGGTCAGTTGGAGCGGATCAGTAAGCAAGTCTCTGCACGGCGCAGTCGACCGGGCTCACTGGCGGTCTCTACGCAGTGTCAGAGCGTGTGGGGGCTGTTCCGAGTGCTACGAGGTTCGTGGCTCACCGACCCAGGATGTGAAAGTTGAGTGGTGATTTTATTACCGAAGCCACGTCTGTTCACCCTTGGTTGGTGGTTCGCTGTTGGCGGTATTCTTGGGAGCAACAGCGAATGTTCGAGTTGGTGACGATTTTGCCGCTGTGTGGTGGAATTAACTATATTTGTCGATTTGAAATTCAAGTGCACCAACGGAATTTTCTGCCTTGTGGCCGTCAGTGTTCCGGTTACCTGTCCTGGTCGCTGACGTAAATTCAGGCAGTGTCCTTTCCTCGCCTGTTGCCACTGTCCAGCATGGTGTGTATTTTTGACAGCTTAATGTATTTTTGGTTCTGGGCGGCTATGTCTGTAACGTTTTGGCTTTGGAATTTTCGTATACTGGTCGGTGGTTAGCAAGTAGTCTTGTTGGTGGGTCCCTGATTGTCTCTTGATTGTGTTGCTGCCGGATCGAGTATAGTCGGGCCGACTTCTTGTCTCACCTAAGCGAATGTTAAGATTTCAAGGGCAGACCAATCCCCCTGGAAACTTCTGAGCACCGCTGCCTATACTGCCTTTCTTGTTGGCGTTTAATTGTGTGTTTTTAATGGTTCACAACCGATGGTTTGAATGTGTATGCTTGTAATTGTGTTTTTAAAATCAAAAGCTTTTTGCCT
Organism: Schistocerca serialis cubense; assembly: GCF_023864345.2. Classification (NCBI taxonomy): domain Eukaryota; kingdom Metazoa; phylum Arthropoda; class Insecta; order Orthoptera; family Acrididae; genus Schistocerca; species Schistocerca serialis. The sequence goes on along the minus strand of NC_064641.1, from coordinate 144,723,565 downwards.
GTTCGAAAATTATGGTGTTGTTTTTTAAAGGCATCGGCCCATCGGCCTTCAGTCGCTTTAAGTTTTAAGGATTTTACTTATCAAGTATTACCTCTTCGAAGATAAAGCTGTGAGCTTTTTGCCTGTTGAAAATTTATTGTGCTTGCATTGTTCTTCAAATGATGGGCCTTCAGCCGCTTTAAAATTTAGGATTCTTACTTATCAGGTCTTACATCACTTTGGCTTATATACTATTTAAGGTTAAAAGCTTTGGGCCTTCTTCCTTGGACAATTGGTTACAGTTTTTTTAAAGAATTTCCTTCAGCCGTTTGAAGTAAGCTTTCTTATTGGTCATAAAGATGGAGCCTTCTGCCGATTTAAAGGTTATTGTACTTCTTGTTTTAAATTTATGGGCCTTTAGCCGCTTTTAAAAACTTAATGTATCTGACTAGTTAAGCCTTACATCGCTTGCCTTAAGTACTATTTAAGGTTAAAGCCTAGAGTCTTCTGTCTCAAAATAAAGGAATAAAAAAAATTCCAGTTGTATTTAATTCATGGGCTTTCAGCCATTCTAGAATTAAAGACGTTTCCTGTCGATAGTCAAGCTTAGAAGTTACGCTGTAATATTTGGAGAACTAAATAATGTGTTATGTTCGGAGTGTAACTGACAGCCACTCATTCTGGTCCCATTCAGCTACTTGTCCTGTCCTGCGCGTTTAGCAGGGCGTCTCACTTAGAGAGGACCCGTTGTACTGGAGCAGGATGACAAAAGCCGGCCGCTTGTGGCCGAGCGGTTCTAGGCGCTTCAGTCCGGAACCGCGCTGCTGCTACGGTCGCAGGTTCGAATCCTGCCTCGGGCATGGATGTGTGTGATGTCCTTAGGTTAATTAGATTTAAGTAGTTCTAAGTCTAGGTGACTGATGACCTCAGATGTTAAGTCCCATAGTGCTCAGAGCCTTCACAAAGAATGCATACAAATCAGAATCAAAATAAGCAGTATCTACCTGATGAGGTGTAACATGGATAACATCAGCCAACCAATCTTGATTTTCTAAAGAGCCAGGTTGAACACGAAGCTTACTCTTGTCTAAATTGAAACGAACAGTAGCTCGACGAGGAACGGGGTGAGGAGACTCGACAGACACCATGGCGCGCGCAGAAAACATCGCAGCCAAGAGGAAAACGACAACAAACTCCGCTACGCAAGTACGATGTGACTCCGGTCGATACACCAACAAGACTGAGTAGCTTCGATACAAACGTCGCTGCTGCACAGGCGGAAGTTAGCTACGACCTGATCGCTCGACGCGCAAGGTGACACTGTTACCACTGAATCACAAAGTCATGACCCTAATACTTCCCTCAACGTTGCATATTACAGTTGGGCCGTTCAGTGTCTCTATTTTGCTTGTTTTCCTCCTGTTTTCATGCTTGGTCTTTGTCCAGTTTCTAATGGGCTACCCACTGGGCCATCTTACCACTAAATCTGAGGGGGGCTGGGGGTTGGGGGTCCGATGGGAAGGTTCGCTTGCAACTAGATTACGCCTGTCGGTATAGGATAACTGTTTCTCGACCACGCATCCACACTTCAACTCCTCTCCTGTTGCCCAAGAAAAATAAGCTATGTCTTGCTCTTGCCGCGTGTACTAGGAGGTAGTAACCAAGCTGAAAACATACTACTCCTAATAGTTACAATTCTTAGTCTTCAAATGAAGTAAATACTAATGTCATGTTGTTCATTATACTACGCTTAGCCAGCAATAAAATCATCTACACTTACATCCCTAAAATACTTTATTTAATTCGCATACTAATATTTGTTTACAATGTAAAACTGCTAGAAACTGAATGGATTTTATTTTGTTGTATTTACCGCCTTTTTATCTAACTCATTTCGTCAATCTTAAAATAATTTGTAGATTTTTTAATTGAAAAAGTTTAGCAACATTTTATTGTAATAATATTCTGCAAGAGAAGGGAGTTTAGATGTTAATCTATAGGTAACAAGCTGTCACGTAACAATGGATGGACAGCAATTATGACAGGCTACGTTTTGACTGGTGCACTGGAATGTTTGAACAAGTTGTAGCTGAGGACACGTGGATCGTTCACCAGTGCCTTGTGGACTGAAAAATGGTAGAATGTTATTAAATGTTACAAGTCCTGTATAGCACTCTAGTAGCGTCTGAATGTTTACAGATAATTACCAAAAATGATTTATTACGCACAATATATGTTAGCCTCTGAAAGGATTTTTAGTAATTTGACCGAGATTACCTAACGGATAATTTGGAATCGAACCTTAATTCCATAAGAATAGGTGGAGGTAAATAACAGAACTAATTAATTTTTCATTGGGTAACAATAAATGATTACTGTTAACTGGAATAGTAACACGGTCGCCAGCCTGGTTAGGCATAATAATGCAAAACCATTATTCATAAGGAATCTATTTTTACTATTGTAATAACTGAACTTTCATTAAACACTGTTCTATGAAGTGCGATAACCGCACAAGAATGGACAAATTACGCAGGGGGAAGCAGCAGCTGTCACCTTAGCATTTAAGCAGACACAAGACTTGCAAGTAAGCCCTTTCTCTTGTTTACCTCAATCATTACTTTTGTCTACAATTAATACGGCTCAAACCTGCCCTTCACTAACTACACAAGGACAGACAGCACATGATAATAGTCAAGTACAATGATCACACACATTCACTATACAAGGCAATAAAGAATACGCAGTATACAACCCAATCTTTGTCACTCGTTGATTACTTCAAGAACCATTAGCTAGAAACCTACTAATCAGATTTATCTTTTTTATTATGTTGGAAAAGAAATATTGTCCCACCTACTATATCTTTCTTTGTAGTAGCAACCAAACTCTTTTTTCTTCTCAACAGTAAGTATTTTTGTCATTTATAAACTATTTCATAACTAATTGTTGTCAAATATACTACTAAACTAGAACTGGACATGGGTTTATCCCTGTTTCAATAGTTTCCTCTCATGTAGCAAAGGTACAATAAAAAGTCACTTGCAATTGAATTTTTACACTCTCTATAAAGCCAAAATGTTTTGGTTTCACGAATAAAAACAATTATAGTAACTTTTTATGAACAAAGGCTTAAGTGAGTACCTCAAACAGGCTTTCCAAGTTCTACTACACAAAATACACAAAACTCTAGTATTTCTTCAGAATGCAATTAGTAAATTCGTTACCTAAGAATGTTTTCTCACAAAAGTGTGGACTCTTAAAATATCCATTACCATGAAGCTGACTAAACACTCTTTTCTGGGACAAACTGTGTACTAATTTTACTCACCTTACATGAATTTTAAAACAGTTAATTTCAGTAACCTTTTATAATATAATTTTAATGCATCAAACAAAAGATTCATAGTATCACTTCTGAAGTAAGTAGGTTTTGAAAGCAATTTTGAGTCAGTAAAATTTAGCATTCTCTTTTCCTAAACTGATTATTGGTTCATTTTCTAGCTAAGGTTTGAAACTTTCAAACCAAGATAGTCACTGTTATAAGTATGAGAAATGAACAATTCTTGACCAGCACATTAAGTATACTGGCAGAAAACTTTATCACACATCATAAAATTTGCACGGTATTTTTGTTAATACTTTTATGCAAGAATCACTCTCGGATTAATCGATAGTGAGGATCCTTTGGCTAAGTGCATAGGATACACATATGGGTGGACCAGAATTCTTTCACTTTAAGATTATATTTCTACTGAACCAGCTGCAACATAACTGATTCACCAATGCTTACATAGCTGACCTTTTGTGAGTGTGACGAAGTGGTTGTTCAATCAATGTGGCGAATATGTGGCAGCTAGGTGGTCTCTCCATTGGCACAGATAAGCTCTTTGTATATCTTCTTGGCGTTGATAATAATAATTTCAGAGCTTTTTTAAAAATGAGACGGCGGGGTCAGGGATTTTCTCTGCCTCGTGATGACTGGGTGTCGTGTGATGTCCTTAGGTTAGTTACGTTTAAGTAGTTCTAAGTTCTAGGGGACTGATGACCATAGATGTTAAGTCCCATAGTGCTCAGAGCCATTTGAAACATTTGAACCATCAAAATGAGAGCACCATTTTAGAGCCACATATTACATCCGAGGCCGTTCCATTCCACTGGTAACACAACAGGCCTCACTCGCCACTTGCGCTGTCTACACGTCGATGTCTCACTGCCGACTGACTACCGTGCTCTCTCGTTTGGCTGCCAGACGAACGCCACATCCACCTTTTCGTTCGTGCTATCCACATTTCGGCGCGCGATAATTCACTTCCGTTTTAGAGGGGGAGTACATTTACTTTTCAGTTTATACAATGCAAAGTCCCTAGTATGAAGCGGTTTCAACATAATTACCAATAGACATAGTTTAAAAACTTTGTCATTTAAGGATATTAAGAAATCAGTACAATATTTATCTCACTGAAAGACAATCTCCTCCAAATCATACAAAGAACTTAACACACAAAGAGCAACCATATTACAGATCTTATCGTTTCTCCAAAGTAGACCAAAGATATTACGTGGGAAAGAATATACACTTTACATTATTCAGGATAAATCTGTACAAATTATTTACAATATTAAACATTAGTGATACACCTGGACTAATCTTCCACGTGATAGTTAAAGCCTGCTAAATGTACTAGTGCAGAGACACGTCTATTTCTTGGGCAGTTTACGAAACACAACGAGAACTGCTGAGCAAAAATTCCATTAGGTCCATGTCCCTCTTGTCGTGAATTAAGGTATCGTGGCGTAGTAGAAAAACGAAAGGACAAGCTGACTGAGTGAACCAAGTTCAGTACTGTTCTCGTTCTCCGAACTGCATACCAAAGTGCTCTTTTACAGTGATCCAATGTCTCGTGGAGGAATACAAAGGCACTTACTGTATACGTATAATTTTGCCGAGTCAGCTGATTTCAATAGTGAGCACAAATATTCCGACTGTGTACCATAGAGGAAACTACAAAGCTCGAATAGTGATTACCGGTGTTTATTACCTGCAGTGTCGTCGGCAAAAATTACGTCGTTCAGTACAGATTACAGTTGCTCTATGTCGTCGACCGCCAACAAAGAGATGATACGCTTCTTTTACTGCACATTTATAGTATCACTTTCAAGAGGAAAGCTGCAGCGGCATTATGTAACGACGATTACAGCCGCTGGAATATGTTCGTATGCCGCCAGCTCAGGACAATGGCACGCCGTTTCTAACAGCTAAGTTAGTTTCTACAAGGATTGTAAATGTTAGGAAACTCTCCTCTAGCGATTACATTTTTTGGTAATGATTTGATACATAAAAGTCTCTTTTGATTATGCTCATTTGGTATATCGTTTCTAACTGTTGTTACCAGCATTTCGTAATTTTGTGGTAACAACATTTGAATGGTTCTTTCAGTAATATCAATCTTTGGACTGTATCTGAATTCACTATGCAATGCTTTTCAAAGTAATATGTTAATGTAAATTGTATCTGTCTACGTTACATTATTTTAGCACCTGCCTGCATTATACATTGCTGACTCCCAGCAGAGCTATAAAATATTCTACTTTATTTTTTTGTTTTGTTTTATTATGTATAAAATTAGCACTGGCTATGTTTCTGCACGTTGCTTTATATTTGGCATTGCCTGCCGGAGTGGCCGAGCAGTTTTAGGCGCTACAGTCTGGAACCGCGCGACCGCTACGGTCACAGGTTCGAATCCTGCCTCGGGCATCGATGTGTGTGATGGTCTTAGGTTAGTTAGGTTTAAGTAGTTCTAAGTTCTAGGGGACTGATGACTCAGAAGTAGAGTCCCATAGTGCTCAAAGCCATTTGAACCATTTATTTGGCATGTTTATTGGTAGTTTGCAGTGGTTTATTTAGCATTTCTTTCGATGTGTTAATAATAAAATACACACTTATTCTAGGGACTCCATTAAGCCAGTTAGCTGCGACCAATCACAGCAGAGTAGCTGTATTTGCCAATAGAGCGTGGTTAGACAGGGTGAAGTCTCTAAGTTGGATAGTTTTGTGTCGAATAAACTTTGTTTACATCTAGGAAATTTTCATATTCCAGTATTCCAGAGCCACTGAGAGACCTTACTTGCTTGTGTTGATGGGTATTATTATTCTACTACAAATGAGAGTACTATCCGGTAAATTCCGGCAACAGTCAAACTTTATAATTATTTTCAGTTTCTTCAGCATTAAATACGACGGACTATATACTCATTTCACTAGTGAGCAGTTAGGATTCTCCCCAATTTTTAATTATGTTCAAGAGCTTTCGCTTTAATTTAATAAACCACTTAAAATTTCGTTAGATTTTTTTTGCATTATAAATCGGAATGTTATTTAAGGGTGAGGGAGGGAAATCCTGTTCTGCACAAGGAGAAAATTTAAAAAATTTATTTCTCATAAACTACAAAGGCTAGGCGCGTAATTACAACGTCCTGAACTGAGAAAGGTTCATATTCCGAGGATCATAGGCCATGTTCCAAATTTAAGCAACATGTGTTACACAATAAATACCAGAACGGCCTTTCACATCTTGCCATGCACGAATCCGTTGGTCTGGCGCACGCAATACACAAACACGGTCTTCTATATAACCACATAGATAAAAAAACCGGGTTGTAAGGTCTGGGAACCAGGGAGGTCAACGACAATGATACTGATTCGCTGGTCTTCCTCTTCCAATCCAACAGCCTGACATGATCTTATTCGAGTAACATCTGAAGTGGTTGGAGAAGAGAGATGGGGCGCCATTTTGCATGATGATGAAGTTATTCGAAGCACTTTGAAGTTTTGGAAATAGCTAGTTTTCTTAACTTCTGTAGATACGAGACAACTGTACTCTGTTCTTAGTAAGAAAGAATGTTCCATAAAGTTCGTTTACAGAAAAGGCAGAGAAGACGCTAGCCTTCGGCGGTTGTCTTTCGTGTTGAATCGCATCTTTACTCGCCCTAAATCTGGCATTCTGGCGACTAATTGTAGCAGAAATTGAAAATTGTATTCAGTCGTAAAATTAATACATAAACAAAATTCTTGTTCTATTTCGCCTATAATTCAGTGCAAAAAACTTTCCTTCTGGTTTTGTCGTCATGATGCAATGCTCGCAATAACTGCAGTTTGTGTAACTTATCATGTAGAGGATGTTTCAGAACTCTCCGTTCCGTTGGTTTAGGGATTTTTAAGTTCATTGGTTACTCATGCTGTAGATTTCCTATGGTTGCCTTCGTATTTTACGCAGATACGCACAACATATCATCTGATATGGGGGCATTTCAATTGGCAGATACAAGCATCTTCTACGAATTTTCGATATCACTCACAATTTTACATATGTTTAACCCACTCTTTTGGAACTATCGGCGAAATGCATGTTGCACATTAGCAATAGACTCTTGTTAATTGCAACACACATAACAATCGTTCCTGGGGTGTCACTATTTTCCTACTAACAAGCAACAGCGCATCTGTGGCTTTGAATCGAACTTAGTCTTGGGCTGTACACAACTCTCAACTTTTCTCCGTTTGGATAGTTGAAGCTGCCTTCCTGTCTTTTGTGGCCTGTGAAAGATACAGTCTTGAGATCTGCTGCTACCTTTTAAATATTCTGTTATTATCGAAGTGCTACTGGCATCCATATAGTCCTCTGTCACCCTCTCGCCCTTGAATGGCGTCTTCTTTGGCACGAACGCTTTTTACACAGCATTTAGGTATGTGCTACGACAATTACTTGTTAGCCTCAAAGATATGGAATGGACTATCTGTCTGGTAGCGCGGTGTATCTCTAGAGACAAACTGCAAGGTATATCTTGACGGAAACAGCGAGCACTGACGAGCTACGGCCAATCAGAATGCAGGGTGGCATATGTCGGTTTCGGTTTGGAAAGACTCATAGCCACAACAAAAGGGCCACTTCTTCTTATCCTACTGCTATGATGGCTGCCTGGGCCGATGTTTCTCGCTTGACGGACGCTTTATCTTGTGATTTAAACATGAACGCATCCAACTGACTTCGTTCGGCATTATGGTGATATTGTTGCTGGCTTCGTACATTTGCACTAAATTTACCAGATTATAAATTATGTGGACTTTCGGATCTCTGAGAACTGAGTTTCTTTTCACGATACTTTTTGCAGTCGTATTTGCTGTGGGAACATTAGGTTTTTACCCGCGTTTTAACTTTCTTAGAACACGCATGGATCAGTATAAATTTCTGATTTAGTCATCGGAATTTTCAATTGATTTATTTAAATGCTCTTCAACTCGTAATAAAACGCTTCAGAGATTAATAACAAAATTTCGCAATCTTCTTTTGCCTATGATTTCGATGGTCTGTTGAGCTGGGTCAATCCATGGAGCATGTTTTGTTGTCTATGTACTGTGATCACTATTTCAGATATGAGTACAGTTGGGATTTTACTAAATTTTTGTCCTCGTCCTCGGGCTTTGTTCTATGAACCTTTCCACGTGTTCCATACGTCCTCATGTATTCACTTAAGAGCCATGTTTTCGAAATGTATTCCATCTACTTTCATTGTATTCAAAGCTGGAGTGAATCACCTTGAATTAAGCAATGCTCGCAGTTATGTAAGAATTTTCAACTATATACAGGGGGTGAACAAACTTACAGAAAGAAACCATTGTCATTCAAATCGGCTTCCCCTCGTATCGGAATGGGTAAATACAGGTCTTGTATGATTCCCAAGGGAATTTTGTTCCATTCTTCATGAGAAATAGTGGCATGTACAGGCAGGATAATGGAGGTGCATAGCGATCACCCACTGTTCTATTCATAGTAGACCTTAAAGCCTCAATATTACTGAGAGCTGCTAACTGTCCAAGAGAAATGCAACAGTTCTTCCTCGTGGTCACAAAACAAGTTCTGAACGAAGGGAGATGTCTGAATAGGGGCCCTATCGTTTTGGAACGCAGCATCATTGCCATAGATTGGACGTGGTCAGCCAAAATGGTCACATAAACCTAGGCAGTAACGTGCTCTTGTGTAATACCAGTGGGGCCTATGGGACAACACAATATGATTGCTGGAATCATCACAAAATCCCCGGTTGTTTCTCTCTCGCGACTTAAACTCGGCCAGAAGTTGGAAACACTGCGCATCAAGACTCATCTGATCGGAAGACTTTCTTCCATTGCTCCGTAGCCCAGGTTTTATTGTTCCAGCACCGTGTTTTCCTATAACAAGCATTAACATCAATATTTTGCGCTTAAAAGTGCGCGCATCTGATCGGTTTTAGTCTCTGAACTTAATGACGCCTGTCAATATACTCATTGGCCTAATACCACGCTGATCTGCAAATAAACTACACGAGGGTGGGTTGCTATCAGAGAAAATGTATGAAAGCAGGAATGTTTACTGTGACGCATCATTCCGTGCGCATCTTACAAGAAGAGGTTCTCAGTGGTGATATCCACTTTCTGAAATCATCTGTGCTGTGATGTAGACTAAGGTCCCAGGTATCACAACCTGCAGCCATTCAACCTTGTGTGCTCTCGTTTGCCAGTAGTCGACGAAAACCAGATCTGAATTTCGCTTGATGCTATGTAAGTTTAAAGATGACACTTCGAAGGACTGTTCGGTAAGTAAGGTCCGATCAGTCGAGAAAGGGAAACCACAGTGAAAATCAAAAATGTGTTATTTGCTACAGTAAGCTACAGCTTCCAGCTGTCGTAGACATTTGTTGTAGCGTGGCACCAATATTTCAACACTGTCATCGTAGAAGGCTGCCGCCTGTGCTATTCGTCAATTCTCTGCGCTCATCTGCAGTTAGCTGTGTGTGCCAAAATATTGTCCTTATAGCCTGCGGTTCATGTGAGTAGAGATGAAACTAAGGGCAGATATTTACCAGTTGCTGTTGGGTGATCGAGAACTTCCCATCGAAAACGCTGTGGGAGTGTCTACGTTGCCCGTGCAGAGAGCGGCTGAGAACTGCAGTCAAGAAGGAAATGCATGACAGTTATGTTATGTGGGCTGCATAGCTTGAGGCGAAACTTCTCAGCAGGCACCCATAGTTCGCGGGAGACACACTTTTCTAGGCATCCTTACGTGCTCACTGTGCGCTCAAAACTAAAAAGAGCGATTTGAAGCGATCGACAGGCATACTGGAAACACTGCCCAACATATCTGTGCAAATCTTCATCAGGTTTTCAAAATGGTTTCCATTTAGCGGCAGATCGGACCTTACTTTTCGAATAGCCATCGTACTTTCGGCTCAGTTGCATAGTGCAGTAGTCGTAGTAGTGGTACTGACCTCAAATGGGAAAGGTTGTGAAGTTGAACCTTGTTATGTGCTTTCAATTTTTTTCATTTTTAAACCTTTATCGAAATGCCTCTGATCATTATTGTTATTCAATTAATTATTTTTAATGTAATTATTTCTGTTTCTTTGCCATCTTATATTTTTCATTGTATGAAATACTTAATTTGGTCTAATTTTTCTTCCAATCAATCTTTCCCACTTGGAGTCCTCGTTCATTTGATTTTGGTCATTGTTACATATTAACTTCTATTTAATTTCTTGAAATGTACAGTCAATATAAAAAGCTTACTTCGTCTTTTGTTTTTTAATGGACAGATCTGCATTTTCTAATGTTTAAACATTATGATGGATAAATAAAAATAATTAAATTCACATGCACTAAGATCCCAAAACATGAAAAAGAGTGACAGGAAGAAAAAAGATAAGCAATTATTGAAAGAGTTAATGCCTTGATTAAAAAGATGTGACAAAGGAATTGCTTTTAGCCCGATTGATTCAATAACAATAGTGATCAAAGTCATTTCGATGTAGTTGACGAGTTTCTAATCAACAACCTCTCACACGTCAGGACGGTACCTTAATCATTATGCTACGCAACTGATCCTTATGTTGTTATTTTTATGGTTATATAGTATAATACGATGTTCTTGTTGTGGTCTTCAGTCCTGAGACTGGTTGTGCAAGCTGCTTCATCTCCCAGTACGTACTGCAGCCTATTTTCTTCTGAATCTGCTTAGTATATTCATCTCTTGGTCTCCCTCTACGATTTTTATCCTTCACGCTGCCCTCCAATACTACATCTATATACATACTCCGCAATCCAACATACTGTGCGTGGCGGAGGGTACCTCGTACCACAACTAGCATCTTCTCTCCCTGTTCCACTCCCAAACAGAACGAGGGAAAAGTGACTGCATATCTCTGTACGAGCCCTAATCTCTCTTATCTTATCTTTGTGGTCTTTCCGCGAAATATAAGTTGGCGTCAGTAAAATTGTATTGCAGTCAGCCCCAGATGCTGGTTCTCTAAATTTTCTCAGTAGCGATTCACAAAAAGAACGCCTCCTTTCCTCCAGAGACTCCCACCCGAGTTCCTGAAGCATTTCCATAATACTCGCGTGATGATCAAACCTACCAGTAACAAATCTAGCAGCCCGCCTCTAAATTACTTTTATGCCCTCTTTCAATCCGACCTGATAGGGATCCCAAACGCTTGAGCAGTACTCAAG